>NC_140579.1:170940984-171623933 GCF_964204655.1 Triturus cristatus | reverse complement strand
AGCTGCCGGTGCGCGCGATGGTGTCCGCCCCCACCCTCGTCGCCAGTGTAACGTAGGCCGGTTACAGGCCTAGGAGCACGGGGGCAGTAAGGCGCGTAGGGTGCCGGAGACCTAGGACCTAGGACAAACGGACACCACACCAGTACTCCGGCTGAAGACCCCGCCCCCTCTTTCTTCCATGTTCCCGCTCTTTTCTTTTTATGTCTATTTCCTCTAATGCTTTTATTTTTGTCTCCTGTCCTCTCTTTTCTCCATTTCTCCCATTTCCTCCCATTCTAATCTTTTTATCCTATTTTCTACCTCTTCTTCTCCTTTCCCTTTACTCTCATTCATTCTCCCCTTTTTCCCCTCTTGTGCTCTTAATTTTTGTCCCCCACTTGCATTCATTATTACACTCTCATTTTCCTATTTTCGTCCCCATCTTTCAATTTTTATACCTACATTTACTTTCCTACTATAGCGTCCTTCGTTTAGGCTTCTCTATCTCACTTGACCATGTCCCCAACTCACCCCTTCCTCTTCGTCTTCCCTTTCAGGAAGGGAGTGATTCCCTAGTAAATGATGAGGCATGGCTCAAGGTCACTGAGGACTTAAAACATCTTAGAAACTCTTTATAAGCCACCATAGTGTACCTGTGATAACAGATTCCAAGGTACTCTGGTAATAAACCTGAATATGGTCACAATAAATGCCTGTTTATGCATTTAGTTGTACAGTTGCTTTAAATAACGTGGGTTATTGGGCAACATTTATGTTCCGTGCCATGCCGTACATATTTTTGCCCTGAAAGAATCAAAAGTTTAAAACTGAGTTATTGTTGTGGCTCAAAGTGTAAAACCACTGAAATTCACCAGTCATGGCTACGAATGCACACAACACACGAATAAAGTTAACTTTGTGTATCTGAGCCATTGTCAAATAAGTGTTTTGCATATGGCGGACACCCTAAGTTATGGCATGCGTTATATGCGTTCATAACCAGTGAATTTTAGGTGTGTTACGCATGTGAGCCAGAACCCTACCCAGTTTTTAACTTATTTGTTTCAGTGAATTTAATTATTTTTTTATGATGTTCTTAATTTGCAACCCCTTCTGCACACAGCCTTTCACCACACGCAGCAGGGGTTTGGTGTCGGACTTGGCCTGTGGTCAGTGGCTTTGAGGGAGTTGAAGATGTTGGGGAGGTTTTTGAGAGATAGTTTCAAACGGTAACAATTGTGGTATGCACCACAGATGAAAGGGAGCCAGAAAAGAAGTAGGAAAAGTCACTCACCTCAACTAAGTATTAAAAATTAGCAACACATATGCTAATGGAGTTAGCATTCTATCTGAGAAACGGTGTCTGCAACCCCAAACATAAAACATGGCACTGTCATGTAGAGAAGAAAGTGCTAGACACCATCTATGTGCAACCTATGATTAGTTCTAGGATCCCTTATGAATCAAGGCCTTCTTTACCTGTGGGAGAGGGTAGGGCGTTACAGAGTGACTAGGCAGATAATACTCTTAATCTGTTTTGAGACTAACTTAATGAATCGGACGTGGCTCACTGTCTTGTATAGATGATAAGTCCTCCTCTAACATACACAGCCCACCGACAACACTTTCACCAAAGCACCATTGCCAGTTCAAAATGAAAAAAATACATGTAATGGATCTATAAGACATGTTCAGCGCTCTAGAACTTAACCCGTGGTCTGTGACGCAGACTCAGGGTGTCCACGGCTGTTTAGAAAAGAAAACATTATTGGAGATTAATAAAGTATGTAAATATATTATATATGTGTGTGTGTGTGTGTGCGTGCGTGTGGGTGTGTGTGTGTGTGTATATATATATATATATTTTTTTTTTTTTCCAAGGTTGCCCTGCATTGAGAAACGCACTCCTCCAGCTGTCGGAAACAATCCTTTATTTTCAAGAAACAGGAGTTCAACTCCGATGATATGTTTTGTCCATTAGCCTAATGCATTTCGGAGCGATTGCGCTCCTTCCTCAGAGGCAGATTGTCAGCACATCCAAATCAAGGTTCCCACAATACCCTGCGCTGCCGCACCAATTTCAAGGCCTCAGGTGTGCCATATTTGCAGTGCACGCTGGGAGTTGTAGTTTATTAACCGCTTGTTGCCTCCAGTGGCTGTGAGCTGACAATATATTGTTGGACTGCTTTCCGAATCCGAATTAACGGCGCAGCTGTCTCTTCATGGCGAAACAGGCATTCAACCCCGGGGCCCACTGGAGGGTTAAAAGCAGTCCAACAATATATTGTCAGCTCACAGCCACTGGAGGCAACAAGCGGTTAATAAACTACAACTCCCAGCGTGCACTGCAAATATGGCACACCTGAGGCCTTGAAATTGGTGCGGCAGCGCAGGGTATTGTGGGAACCTTGATTCGGATGTGCTGACAATCTGCCTCTGAGGAAGGAGCGCGATCGCTCCGAAATGCATTAGGCTAATGGACAAAACATATCATCGGAGTTGAACTCCTGTTTCTTGAAAATAAAGGATTGTTTCCGACAGCTGGAGGAGTGCGTTTCTCAATGCAGGGCAACCTTGGAAAAAAAAAAATATATATATATATATATATATATATATATATATATTTACCAGATCCCTCGAAGTGAAGGAAAAGGGTCGCACTTCCAGATGATTCGGTGTTTGCAATAATCCTTTATTTACGTTTCATCAGATATTCATGAAAAGCTGCACGAAAGCGTTTCGTTCTCCTTCGAGAACTTGATCATGGTTAACTGGCGAAAGGTTACATGGGCCAATAAAAACCTTTATAGCAATCACATGATGCATCATTTTGCCCATTATTCCAGTTCCCTTTCGTGGGGATTACTTTCATTAGATAAGTGATCTGTAAAATACTTTGTGAAATAAATCAACAGTGTAAATATATAGTGAGGGGTTATACTTATGAGTAATTGAGTCAAGTCAAGAGTTTACACTGTATATAAACAATTATGTGTGCATAATTCCAAAAGATTCTTCGTTTTTTCAACGGTGAAATCTTGCCATTAAGACCAAAATATGTAATTCTATAGTATAACCGGGTGCAGATATGTGGCACTTTTACCATGCGTCAGGCACTCAGATATTTCTCAAGGTTTTACCGGTTGAGGGATTGTTATCCTCTCAATCCTGCCCTGTAGTGGGCATTTACCCTTACTCACACCATTAGCCCGGTTAGGGGATAATTTTTCCTCTAATTCATGCCCTTCTGTGGGTATTTATCCTTAATAACATTATTTGTAATTTTAGTCTCAGCCCTATGTCTTTTTAGTTTGTACTTCTTATCTCTTTATCATTTCTAGACCCCATTACAATCAGTGACAAAGAAAACATTAAAGATTTAAGTGTGCAGTAAAAAATGCCAAAAGAAATGTTAACTATAAAATAAAAAAATAAAAAATGTTAACATAAAAAAACGTTCCATGAGAGAGGTAACAAATTCTTCACCTTGATTCAGGCCAAACGGAATGTATGTTCGAAAGTTCAGGATCTGACGTGATTCTCTTTCACGCAGTTTTATCTCTCTGTTTCCCCCTCGGTTGTTTGTTGTTATTGTCTCCAGTGCATAGAACTTTAGCAATTTCCAATTTCCATCGTGGTTTGTTTCCATATGTTTTGCCACTGCGCTTCCTCGATCTTTGTTCACCGTGGCTCTGACATGTTCTAGAATTCTCTTTTTCAGTGCGTATATGGTGCTCCCTATGTATTTCAAACAATAGGGGCACTCTATGACATAGACCACATACTGACTCTTACAGGTTATTAGATCTTTGATTTTCCACATCCTATTGTTTGCCATTCGCACTTCCGCTGTCGCTTTTGCTATTGGCAGACCTTGCACCCATAACATTTTACGAAAACCCTTTGTTTTTAACCATTGACTCCCCTTAATATTCTTTCCTTGGAAGTGACTGTGGATTAGTTTGTCCTTTAAATTTTTTGCCCTTCGGTATGTCATCATGGGATGTTTTCCAATTATTTTTCCTACTGTAGGGGCCAGTTGGAGTAACTTCCAATTCTTTTTTACAATTTTGGTGATTTTCCTAATTTCACTGGAATAATCAAGGATTAATCTTATTGGTTGTTCCTTTGGTTCCGTAATGGGTTTAATTTGCAGTGTTTCATCTCTTGTCTAATGCTTAGCTCTTTGCCAACAGTTGCTTATGTTTCCCTCTTTATATCCTCGTTGTTTGAATCTTGCGGATGTCAACGCTCTGTGTTTTTCCCATTCATTTACCTCTGAACAGATGCGTCGAATTCGCAAGAATTCTCCGCAAGGTATATTTCGAATCACAGATTGCCTATGAAAACTCTCAGCATGCAATGTGGCATTCGTTGATGTTCTCTTCAAATGCAATGTAGTTTGTATTTGGTCATCCACTATGTAGATTTCTGTGTCCAAGAAGATTACTCTTTCTTTACTGATGGTATGCGTACATTTTAGATTTGCTTTCGTCAAGTTTAAGATTTGAAAGTATTCTTGCAACTCTTTCTCTGACCCATCCCAGATAATTAGCAGGTCGTCAATAAATCGTGACCATAATACAATTTTGTTTACGTAGGTGTCATTGTTTGGGTGCCAGGCTATTTGTTGCTCCCACCATCCCATTACGATACAAGCATAACTTGGGCTGAACGAAAACCCCATTGCGCATCCTTTAATCTGTTTTATATATATATATATATCTACTAAATCACAAATCGCCGATCACACCACCTTACACACGCGGAGTACTTTGGCGATAGGTGATTTAGTTTGTACATAGTTACGTTGTACTATTGTTTGTTGCTGGCACTGTTGTGCCCTTTTCCTGATCCTTGATAATTGGAAATAGTAACCCATTTACGAATCAACCCAGAAGAAGTCGAGGTGTTACCTACCTAATGACGAAACACATGTTGGCTGTACTTCCATTAAATGTCTAGAATGTATACTGGCTATGAAAGTTTTCATTAGACTGAAAAGAGGACTTTGGAAGAAACCCTTTTGGCCCGAACAAAGGAAATGGATTAAAGTGGACTGTGATCTATCAAATTTGGACTTGAAATTAATTTCTAAACTTGTTGAGTGCTTTGATCTGCCTGCTTACCTGTTTGTCTGCCTTCTCTCTGCGGGTGCTCGCGAAGGGCTTCACCCTAAAGCCCAGGGCAATTTCCAAAGTACAAAATACGCTGAACTCAGTGATTCCTGTATTCTTAATTTAATTCACACCAGCACTACTCCACCAACGCGTTTCGACCTCACAGGATCTTCTTTATATATATTTGAATATTATAACTAAATGTAAAATCAATAATATTAAAATCTGATGTAAACATAAGGGAATTTGACATTGGAGGCTAAAAGTTACATTGTCATCTTTAGATTGGTTCATGGAAGCGGCACAAGTACAGCAAAGTAAATATAGTATGGACGATAAGTGGCATCAATTGCAGCACAGACAAAAAGAGGGCATGCATTAGATGCAAAACAGGCAAAGTGATATGCTTAAGCCTAATATAATGTTCGCTCGGTTAGAGTTAAAAAACAAATTTAGAAAAACTCCAACCTTCCCATTAAATTTTCTATTTTTTTATATTTGTTTGTGAATTTAATACAATATTTAATCATTTGTATATTTATTTGATGTATGTTTATTCTGTATTTTTGTGTATTTTTTTAAGGTTCAACTCTTAGACGTAGCTTAGGCCAGCATTCCTGACTTCCAGTAATGATTTAGTGGGGGTCCCCAAAAGTCAAAAGTCAAATCATTGCTCTTTAGCATCTTGTGCCTCTACATCGTCTTGCTCTGAGGCAGGTAGCAATGAACCACTAATCCATCAATCATTCCAGACCTGCTTCTTGAGGCGTGAGGTAAGCCTCCACTAATAATAATAATTACTACACTTATACAGCACACTCAACTATTTACCTGGTTGCGATGTGTTGATAACCGGTATTATTCATTACTGGACTCCCCGTTATTCATTTCAACAACCTCAGACAAATGAAAGGCATGGTGGACCTGCCAGGATTCGAATCTATGACTTCTAGGATACACATAGATCTCAACAATGTATGCATTACTCCACTGAGCTATCTTACTGGGACATAAACATGGCCTGTTTCTTGAGTTCTGGACTGGAGGACTTCTTGGATAGCATCGGCTAGAGCGAGAGGACCTCCTAACAGCCAGAGAGTCGTCTTCTTCAGTTCCATGGTAAAGGTCTTCATAGGATTCTCTGCCGGACAATTAGAGGATGCCCATTGGGTTCTGGAGTAGAGGTAATCTTGAATGGCCTCTGCTAGGTAGGAACTCCTTCCTGAGTTCTGTGGTACAGCTATTATAGTAGAGACTCTGATGGAGCTCAAGGGCCTTATACTGGACATCTGTGGTGGAGGTATTCGTGAGCAACTTCTGCTAGAGTAGGGGTCCATGCTCTTGAGTTCTGAGGTGAAGGTGTTCTTGAGGAGCTTCTGCTTGAGTAGGGGGCCATGCTCTTGAGTTCAGTGGTAGAGGTGTTCTTGAGGAGCCTCTGCTAGAGCAGGGGGGCACGCTCTTGAGTTCAGTGGTAGAGGTGTTCTTGAGGAGCCTCTGCTAGAGCAGGGTCCATGCTCTACTCTTCAGTGGTGGAGGTTTCTTGAGAAGCCTCTGTTAGAGCAGGGGGAAATGCTCTTGGGTTCTGTGGTGGAGGTGCTCCTGAGGAGCCTCTGCTAGAGCAGGGGGACATGCTCTTGAATTCAGTGGTAGAGGTGTTATTGAGGAGCTTCTGCTAGAGCAGGGGGACATGCTCTTGAGTGCTGTGGTAGAGGTGTTCTTGAGGAGCCTCTGCTAGAGCAGGGGGACATGCTCTGAGTTCAGAGGTAGAGGTGTTCTTGATGAGCCTCTGCTAGAGCAGGTGTCCATGCTCTTGAGTTCAGTGGTAGAGGTGTTCTTGGGGAGCCTCTGCTAGAGCAGTGGGTCATGCTCTTGTGTTCTGTGGTGGAGGCATTCTTGAGGAGCCTCTGCTAGAGCAGGGGGACATGCTCTTGTGTTCTGTGGTGGAGGCATTCTTAAGGAGCCTCTGCTAGAGCAGAGGGGCATGCTCTTAAGTTCAGTGGTAGAGGTGTTCTTGAGGAGCATCTGCTAGAGCAGGTGGCATGCTCTTGAGTTAAGTGGTAGAGGTGTACATGAGGTGCTTCCGCTAGAGCAGGGGGACATGCTCTTGAGTTCTCTCTAGTAGGTGTTCTTGAGGAGCCTCTGCTAGAGGAGGGGGACATGCTCTTGTGTTCTGTGGTGGAGGCATTCTTGAGGAGCCTCTGCTAGAGCTGGGGGCATGCTCTTGAGTTCGGTGGTAGAGGTGTTCTTGAGGAGCTTCTACTAGAGCAGGGGGAAATGCTCTTGAGTTCAGTGGTGGAGGTGTTCTTGAGGAGCCTCCGCTGGAGCAGGGGGACATGCTCTTGGTTTCTGTGGTAGAGGTGTCCTTGAGGAGCATCTGCTAGAGCAGGGGGAAATGCTCTTGAGTTCAGTGGTGGAGGTGTTGTTGAGGAACCTCTGCTAGAGCAGGGGGGCATGCTCTTGAGTTCTGTGGTAGTGGTGTTCTTGAGGAGCCTCTGCTAGAGCAGGGGGACATACTCTTGCGTGCTGTGGTAGAGATGTTCTTGAGGAGCCTCTGCTAGAGCAGGGGGCATGCTCTTGAGTTCGGCGGTAGAGGTGTCCTTGAGGAGCTTCTGTTAGAGCAGGGGGACATGCTCTTGGGTGCTGTGGTAGAGGTGTTCTTGAGGAGCCTCTGCTAGAGCAGGGGTCCATGCTCTTGAGTTTAGTGGTGAAGGTGTTCTTGGGGAGCCTCTGCTAGAGCAGAGGGCATGCTCTTGAGTTCAGTGGTAGATGTGTTCTTGAGTAGCCTCAGTTAGAGCAGGGGGAAATGCTCTTGAGTTCAGTTGTAGAGGTGTTCTTGAGGAGCCTCTGCTAGAGCATGGGTACATGCTCTTGAGTTCAGTGGTAGAGGTGTTCTTGGGGAGCCTCCGCTAGAGCAGGGGTCCATGCTCTTGAGTTCAGTGGTGAAGGTGTTCTTGGGGAGCCTCTGCTAGAGCAGGGGGACCTGCTCTTGAGTTCAGTGGTAGAGGTGTTCTTGGGGAGTCTCTGCTAGAGCAGGGGTCCATGCTCTTGAGTTCGATGGTAGAGGTGTTCTCGAGGAGCCTCTGCTAGAGCAGGGGTCCATGTTTTTGAGCTCTGTGGTGGAGGTGTTCTTGAGGAGCCTCTGATAGAGCAGGGGGGCATGCTCTTGAGTACGGCGGTAGAGGTGTCCTTGAGGAGCTTCTGCTAGAGCAGGGGGACATACTCTTGGGTGCTGTGGTAGAGGTGTTCTTGAGGAGCCTCTGCTAGAGCAGGGGTCAATGCTCTTGAGCTCAATGGTGAAGGTGTTCTTGGGGAGCCTCTGCTAGAGCAGGGGGACATGCTCTTGAGTTCAGTGGTAGAGGTGTTCTTGAGTGGCCTCTGTTAGAGCAGGGGGAAATGCTCTTGAGTTCAATGGTAGATGTGTTCTTGAGGAGCCTCTGCTAGAGCATGGGGACATGCTCTTGAGCTCAGTGGTAGAGGTGTTCTTGGGGAGTCTCTGCTAGAGCAGGGGTCCATGCTCTTGAGTTCAGTGGTGAAGGTGTTCTTGGGGAGCCTCTGCTAGAGCAGGGGGACATGCTCTTGAGTTCAGTGGTAGAAGTGTTCTTGAGGAGCCTCTGCTAGAGCAGGGGGACATGCGCTTGTGTTCTCTCTAGTAGGTGTTCTTGAGGAGCCTCTGCTACAGCAGGGGGACATGTTCTTGAGTTCAGTGGTGGAGGTATTCTTGAGGAGCCTCTGCTAGAGCTGGGAGGCATGCTCTAGAGTTCGTGGTAGAGGTGTTCTTTAGGAGCTGCTGCTTGAGTAGGGGTGCATGCTCTTGAGTTCAGTGGTAGAGGTGCTCTTGAGGAGCCTCTACTAGAGCTGGGGGACATGCTCTTGAGTTCAGTGGTAGAGGTGTTCTTGGGGAGCTTCTGCTTGACAAGGGATATAGGCTCTTGAGTTCCGTGGTGGAGGTGTTCTGGGGAAGCTTCTGCTAGAGCAGGGGGACATGCTCTTGAGTTCAGTGGTTGAGGTGTTCTTGGGGAGCTTCTGATAGAGCAGGGGAACATGCTCTTGAGTGCTGTGGTAGAGGTGTTCTTGAGGACCCTCTAATAGAGCAGGGGGACATGCTCTTGAGTTCAGTGGTAGAGGTGTTCTTGAGGAGCCTACTCTAGAGCAGGGGGACATGCTCTAGAGTTTGGTGGTGAAGGTGTTCTTGAGGAGTGTTGGAAAACGAGGCAGCATCTGTGAGGCCTGCACAAATAACATGACTACATTTGTCCTTCACTGGGAACCAAACACCCAATTGTAGCGCCTGACTCTCAGAGGGTAGTGTTGCAGAGCAGTCTGAGGCTTACTCAAGGGAGGTGGTGTGGGCTAGTAATCGCCATTTGCAGGGTAGGGTCCTGGGGGCAGTCAGGGGGTCTCTCCTTCCAACTGCCCATTGTGCCAGGCTCCAGCACCTTCAGCCTCAGCCGAGCTCACACCCCAGAGAGCTTCTCTTCCTGTGCAGGCACTTTTTAAAAGTTGAGTAGGGGGCTGGCAGGAAGTCTCTGTTGGTCCTATCAAATAGCGACACATCACGTCCCTGCCCCTGCTCCCTCCTTGTCCAGCCTCTGGGTTTGTTAAAAAATTGTGTCACCCAGTGTCTCTGAAGCCCCTTTCGCCCACGCTGCCTTCCCTCCTTGGTGCAGCCTGGTGCCTGGCACCCAGTGACAGCTGCTGATGGATGAGCCTGTAGCCCCTCCCCTCTTCTCTTCGTGGAGAGGAGGCCCTAGCTTGTGGAAGAAAGGTTATCAATCCATCTAGCTGAGGTCAGCCCTCAGCCTGGGTCTGGTCCTGGCTGGCTCACAGAAATATGACAGTTCTGGATGACCCAAAAGCAGTACAAATATGACTTTGGACTCTGCAGAATACTTCTTTGCACCTCCAATACAATGGACTTTAGAGCATGTCTGGAAACTGTAGGCCTTGTGGAAGTTAATTTAGCCATGGGCCCCACATTCCCTTAGGGAAATAATGAAGTGAAAACACAGTAAAACACACTGACTTTCCCTGGCATGTTTCTTTCCAGCGTATAAAGACTATTCCATATCACCATCCAATACTGCATAATTCCTGCCACACCATTCACTTTGTAGCTGCTCCTGGACTGCGCACGCTAGGAATCTCCCCTGCACCGCCCGTACACGTGTGCACACGCATGTACACATGTGTCTGCATGTAACCAGCCCGGTGTCCCTTACTCCAGCTGCTGCGCAGTGGCCTGGTCAAGCCAGGGGAACACCAGTAAAATCCCCATGCAGTCTCTTACATCCTGAGTTCACTGCGGGTGAGTCCCAACTTATGAGGCTCCGCCACAGTAAAAGCTCAACAATTAGGTGCTCAAAATTCAAAAAATCCGGGCGTCCCATAGTGTCAGAACCACCTTCTAACACACGCCGCACCCAGCTGATTCCTACAGGGAAGAAGTAGCCACTCTACATGGGTACACTTCCCGTAGTCAGCGATAACTAGTTATAAGGGGTTCTGACCAGACCCCCCTTACTGACCAGTTATCCGCTTAGACCACCTACTCCTCCCATCCATGAAATCTCCACCCATGACAGGGATCCCAGACTACCCTAAGAACCCTCCGGGCTCTAGGTTAGATACCTCTAGGTCACTCATGGTCTACATGGACTCAGCCTAACTATGCTCACCTTTGCCCTTGGGCATGCAACACTATGCCTACCACTTCTCCGGACAAGGGTCCAGTGCCTCAGCACCGATGCGGTCTTCTGGGATAGGTCTAAATCCCATCCCCTGGGTCACTAGCTGGTCTCCCTTCCAGAGTTTGTTCCAACCAGTACCCTCTCTCCGTTTGGTCCTTGCACCCCAAAGATGCAATCTCTCTGGACCCTCACCCTCAGCCTGCCGCTGAGGTCATTCTGCTGCCACCACCCTTGCGGGATGACTGTCGTCCCTAAAGAAAGCACAGCCACTTGTGCTTCCCCACACAGAAAAGCACCCTTTGGCCACTGGCCTGGCTCCCTGATAGGACCTCAGACCGGCCTCACCACCACACTGGCAGTGCCAGGGAGGAACACTGAGGGTGCCTCATCAGACATCCTACAGCTCATTCCCCCCGTCAGTAGCTCCACCCGGAAACTACCCCGGGAACCTAGACCCCTTCCTTGTTCTCCGCTGCGAGAACAGGGCCTATGTACCCTTCCCTCCGAGAGGTGCGCTCTCCTCCCGGAGTACCCTTAGAGAGCCTGTGGGTCCCGAGTTAGCTACACCCAGGCCCACCTCTCATGGCTCTCCCCGGTCTCCCTGCAGCGCCTTGGGAGACCGCCCAGGGACCTACATGGTCCCTGGATGGCCTGCACCACCCCTTAAGAAGAGCAGGGTCCCTTCACTTAAGATAGGCCCCACCTGCCTTCAGGGTAGTACTACCACTCTCAGCCAGGGACCCTAAAGATCCCGGCTAGGCCTGCACCACCCCTTCACGAAACACAGGGTCCCTTCACTTAAGATAGGCCCCACCTGGCTTCAGGGTGGTACTACCTCCATCAGCCAGGGACCCTAAAGATTCTGGCTAGGCCTGCACCACCCCTTCGCGAAACACAGGGTCCCTTCACTTAAGATAGGCCCCACCTGTGTTCAGGGTGGTACTACCTGACAGAAATCCACCTCCTGCCTCCAGCTGGGGGAACACCCCCATGCTCTTGGTCCTTGGGTCCAAGTCCCACAGGACCTACCTGACTGGTTACCGGCTAGGCCTCGCCCCAGCCACCACTTCAGGTTCCCTCCACCAGCTCCTGGTCCTGGAGTTCAAGTCCCACCGGACCTACCGGACTGGTCACCGGCCACCCGACCCCGACACCTCAGGATCCACCACTAACCCTTCCCCTGGAAACTAGGGAGCACATCGCCCCCACTCAGATCTCCACTGGGTCAGTTACCTAGCCCACCTAGGGTACCTAGGGGCTACCACTACACACCATCACTCAAGAACTCCCCTCCTTGGGGGCCACCCACTACCAGGGGCCACCCCTGGGTTGCTCACCTCCCCACCAGTTAACCTGGGGGACCTGCCTGACACTCAACTCTACCACACCCTCCTCCCACTGTGGGAAACGTTTCTTGGGGTCCCCCACCATGGGAACCCCTGGGGCGCTACTACCCGGGGTAAAGAAACCTCCTGCCCCACCCTTCCAGTGGTTTTGGCCTGCGCCATTAGCAAGAAACTTCCAGTGGGGGAAGGATGTCTGGGGCCCCTCCTGTGGAAACCCTCCCTGCCCTTAAAAAGCGCGGGAACCTCCCAGGACCCCTACTTCTCCTGTCCCCCTTGAAGGTCAATCCACCCCTACACCCCCACCTGTGATGTAGGTATCAGTTGCTGTCCCTATCTCTTGAGGAGACACCCTCCTCATGCAGGTGTAGTGTATGTAGTGTTAGGGTTCAAAGGTGTACAATATGGCTTAGAACATTTGTATGCAATCATTTCCTGGAAAGCACCATCCCGCTAGCACATTATAATCAACATAGCACGGTCATATCAATACAGCTTACATATAAACCATAACAACTTCACATGACACATATGGGTGCTGGGCTTTCCTTTCCCATACCTTTAGTTCACATAACCAAAACTTTGAACCTTTCTCAGAGCCTTGCGCTCTTCCATTTGCTCATTGCTGCATAGGTAATGTGTGGCAAAACTGGACTTATCCAATGCTATAAATGCACACCAGAATGGGATACTATGTTTCCCGCCGCTAGACACCAATGTTGGAAAACGAGGCAGCATCTGTGAGGCCTGCACAAATAACATGACTACATTTGTCCTTCACTGGGAACCAAACACCCAATTGTAGCACCTGACTCTCAGAGGGTAGCGTTGCAGAGCAGTCTGAGGCTTACTCAAGGGAGGTGGTGTGGGCTAGTAATCGCCATTTGCAGGTGCACAAAAATAACACTCAATAATTGATTGTCCAGTCTGTACTTTGCTTTATAAAAGTAAGAGTACATTTATTAAACACACACACCACTCAATACTATGCACCAATTTACAAATATACATAAGCTGTTGGAATTACTTTGTGACATTGCATAATATCTCCACCCCTCCCGCGGGGGGGTGGGGTCTAGTACCACCACTCCCATGTATGCACATCAACTTGCCCCCAATGCAGTTAGTTGAACATAACCTGGAGCGAGGGCCCTGTGCACTGGCACCATCCCAGTGGCGACCCACCCCATTACCTCAACAAGCATTAAAAAGGGGTAAACCTGCCTTGGTGACACATGACCCTGACTGAGCATCTCCTACTTACCATAAAGTATGCACCTCTATATCTTAAGGGCTAGCAGTCTGGGGTCTTCACCTAAGCGCATCAGCAAGAATCCATGTTTACGCACACTTTAGAATGACAGTACTCATCACCTTGGTTGATCATTTGAATGCATTGCAATTACAGCCCCTAAAGGCATCACAGATGAAATCACAGGATTGCGCATATACAGCCAGACACCCTAGCAGGACTGTCTGGCAACATAGCCCCACTTGGCTTATGACATCTCCTTACACATGTGACTTACAGTCCCTTCAAAAGAAGTACTCCTGGCAACTACACTTCTCCTGCAGTGTGCCTCTTCACATTGAAAGGAATCACAGGTAAAAGCATGGGATTACATAAATACAGCCAGACCCCCTAGCAGGAAGGTCCAGCAACATAACTCCATTTAGCTTAACATCACCTTACACAGGTACTTCACTTTACACATGTGACTTTCAGTCCACCTAAAAAGAAATAACCAATAGTAAATGCATTTCGGTGCAATTACACCACTTCACCTCCAGGGGATGCCCTTCTCCAGAAATCCCCCAACTCAGCCCTTCACTCCGTGACGCACTTCATAGTACACCCTCAGCTGTAGAACATAAGTTCCAACCTTGAAGGTGTTAAAGGCTGGCTGAGCCCTTGAGAGGTTATTCTTTCAGATGCCCCGTGAAACTTAGGGGTGGACTGTTCTTCTTTATGCTGGGGGAGACTGCGGTGCTCCTGCAACCCCCCTGCACCCCTTTTCACACGTGAGGGGGACCCCCTCCTCTGGGGGCCACCAGGCACCAAAATGGCAGATTTCTTCGTGATGGGGGGGGGGGGGGGAAGACTGGGCCTCTCCAACAGCTCCCCCAGTACCTTTTCACAAGTGAGGGTGACCCCCCTCCTCTGGGGGCCACAAAGCACCAAAACGGCAGATTTCCAAATGCCTGGCGACGCATTATGGTGCGCTTCATACTCCTCTTTACCAGCCCCCGCCACTGGGAACACTCTCCCCTGCCCTCTGGGACTCTGAGAGCGTAGATTCAGCAGTGTGCTGTCTTCACTGGCTCTCTGCGCCAGCCTTTCGCCAGGCTCTCTTTCTGGGCCCCTCTTGTCCCTGCACAGAGGCCCCTGTTTCTGTGCACCAGTCCTGGGCTCTTCTTCTGGTGCTGATAGGGTCCTGGGGACAGTCAGGGGGTCTCTCCTTCCAACTGCCCATTGCGCCAGGCTCCAGCACCTTCAGCCTCAGCCGAGCACACGCCCCAGAGAGCTTCTCTTCCTGTGCAGGCACTTTTTAAAAGTTGAGTAGGGGGCTGGCAGGAAGTCTCTGTTGGTTCTATCAAACAGCGACACATCACGTCCCTGCCCCTGCTCCCTCCTTGTCCAGCCTCTGGGTTTGTTAAAAAATGGTGTCACCCAGTGTCTCTGAAGCCCCTTTCGCCCACGCTGCCTTCCCTCCTTGGTGCAGCCTGGTGCCTGGCACCCAGTGACAGCTGCTGATGGATTAGCCTGTAGCCCCTCCCCTCTTCTCTTCGTGGAGAGGAGGCCCTAGCTTGTGGAAGAAAGGTTATCAATCCATCCAGCTGAGGTCAGCCCTCAGCCTGGGTCTGGTCCTGGCTGGCTCACAGAAATATGACAGTTCTGGATGACCCAAAAGCAGTACAAATATGACTTTGGACTCTGCAGAATACTTCTTTGCACCTCCAATACAATGGACTTTAGTGCATGTCTGGAAACTGTAGGCCTTGTGGAAGTTAATTTAGCCATGGGCCCCACATTCCCTTAGGGAAATAATGAAGTGAAAACACAGTAAAACACACTGACTTTCCCTGGCATGTTTCTTTCCAGCGTATGAAGCCTATTCCATATCACCATCCAATACTGCATAAGTCCTGCCACACCATTCACTTTGTAGCTGCTCCTGGACTGCGCACGCTAGGAATCTCCCCTGCGTAGCCCGTACACGTGTGCACACGCATGTACACATGTGTCTGCATGTAACCAGCCCGGTGTCCCTTACTCCAGCTGCTGCGCAGTGGCCTGGTCAAGCCAGGGGAACACCAGTAAAATCCCCATGCAGTCTCTTACATCCTGAGTTCACTGTGGGTGAGTCCCAACTTATGAGGCTCCCCCACAGTAAAAGCTCAACAATTAGGTGCTCAAAAATCAAAATATCCGGGCGTCCCATAGTGTCAGAACCACCTTCTAACAAGGAGCCTCTGCAAGAGCAGGGGGACAGGTTCTTGTGTTCGGTGGTGGAGGTGTTCTTGAGGAGCCTCTGCTAGAGCAGCGGGACATGCTCTTGTGTTCGGTGGTAGAGGTGCTCTTGAGGAGTGTGAGAAGTTGGCCTGGCATATGCTGTCCACTAGTTATAGGGGCACCTTGCACCAGTCTAATTCGACTCTTAGGGTGATAGGTGATAGAGCCTTGCGCTCTTCCATTTGCTCATTGCTGCATAGGTAATGTGTGGCAAAACTGGACTTATCCAATGCTATAAATGCACACCAGAATGGGATACTATGTTTCCCGCCGCTAGACACCAATGTTGGAAAACGAGGCAGCATCTGTGAGGCCTGCACAAATAACATGACTACATTTGTCCTTCACTGGGAACCAAACACCCAATTGTAGCACCTGACTCTCAGAGGGTAGCGTTGCAGAGCAGTCTGAGGCTTACTCAAGGGAGGTGGTGTGGGCTAGTAATCGCCATTTGCAGGTGCACAAAAATAACACTCAATAATTGATTGTCCAGTCTGTACTTTGCTTTATAAAAGTAAGAGTACATTTATTAAACACACACACCACTCAATACTATGCACCAATTTACAAATATACATAAGCTGTTGGAATTACTTTGTGACATTGCATAATATCTCCACCCCTCCCGCGGGGGGGTGGGGTCTAGTACCACCACTCCCATGTATGCACATCAACTTGCCCCCAATGCAGTTAGTTGAACATAACCTGGAGCGAGGGCCCTGCGCACTGGCACCATCCCAGTGGCGACCCACCCCATTACCTCAACAAGCATTAAAAAGGGGTAAACCTGCCTTGGTGACACATGACCCTGACTGAGCATCTCCTACTTACCATAAAGTATGCACCTCTATATCTTAAGGGCTAGCAGTCTGGGGTCTTCACCTAAGCGCATCAGCAAGAATCCATGTTTACGCACACTTTAGAATGACAGTACTCATCACCTTGGTTGATCATTTGAATGCATTGCAATTACAGCCCCTAAAGGCATCACAGATGAAATCACAGGATTGCGCATATACAGCCAGACACCCTAGCAGGACTGTCTGGCAACATAGCCCCACTTGGCTTATGACATCTCCTTACACATGTGACTTACAGTCCCTTCAAAAGAAGTACTCCTGGCAACTACACTTCTCCTGCAGTGTGCCTCTTCACATTGAAAGGAATCACAGGTAAAAGCATGGGATTACATAAATACAGCCAGACCCCCTAGCAGGAAGGTCCAGCAACATAACTCCATTTAGCTTAACATCACCTTACACAGGTACTTCACTTTACACATGTGACTTTCAGTCCACCTAAAAAGAAATAACCAATAGTAAATGCATTTCGGTGCAATTACACCACTTCACCTCCAGGGGATGCCCTTCTCCAGAAATCCCCCAACTCAGCCCTTCACTCCGTGACGCACTTCATAGTACACCCTCAGCTGTAGAACATAAGTTCCAACCTTGAAGGTGTTAAAGGCTGGCTGAGCCCTTGAGAGGTTATTCTTTCAGATGCCCCGTGAAACTTAGGGGTGAACTGTTCTTCTTTATGCT
Source organism: Triturus cristatus (assembly GCF_964204655.1). Lineage (NCBI taxonomy): Eukaryota > Metazoa > Chordata > Amphibia > Caudata > Salamandridae > Triturus > Triturus cristatus. Next base: position 171,606,749 of record NC_140579.1, on the reverse strand, counting down.
GGGGGAGACTGCGGTGCTCCTGCAACTCCCCTGCACCCCTTTTCACACGTGAGGGGGACCCCCTCCTCTGGGGGCCACCAGGCACCAAAATGGCAGATTTCTTCGTGATGGGGGGGGGGGGGAAGACTGGGCCTCTCCAACAGCTCCCCCAGTACCTTTTCACAAGTGAGGGTGACCCCCCTCCTCTGGGGGCCACAAAGCACCAAAACGGCAGATTTCCAAATGCCTGGCGACGCATTATGGTGCGCTTCATACTCCTCTTTACCAGCCCCCGCCACTGGGAACACTCTCCCCTGCCCTCTGGGACTCTGAGAGCGTAGATTCAGCAGTGTGCTGTCTTCACTGGCTCTCTGCGCCAGCCTTTCGCCAGGCTCTCTTTCTGGGCCCCTCTTGTCCCTGCACAGAGGCCCCTGTTTCTGTGCACCAGTCCTGGGCTCTTCTTCTGGTGCTGATAGGGTCCTGGGGACAGTCAGGGGGTCTCTCCTTCCAACTGCCCATTGCGCCAGGCTCCAGCACCTTCAGCCTCAGCCGAGCACACGCCCCAGAGAGCTTCTCTTCCTGTGCAGGCACTTTTTAAAAGTTGAGTAGGGGGCTGGCAGGAAGTCTCTGTTGGTTCTATCAAACAGCGACACATCACGTCCCTGCCCCTGCTCCCTCCTTGTCCAGCCTCTGGGTTTGTTAAAAAATGGTGTCACCCAGTGTCTCTGAAGCCCCTTTCGCCCACGCTGCCTTCCCTCCTTGGTGCAGCCTGGTGCCTGGCACCCAGTGACAGCTGCTGATGGATTAGCCTGTAGCCCCTCCCCTCTTCTCTTCGTGGAGAGGAGGCCCTAGCTTGTGGAAGAAAGGTTATCAATCCATCCAGCTGAGGTCAGCCCTCAGCCTGGGTCTGGTCCTGGCTGGCTCACAGAAATATGACAGTTCTGGATGACCCAAAAGCAGTACAAATATGACTTTGGACTCTGCAGAATACTTCTTTGCACCTCCAATACAATGGACTTTAGTGCATGTCTGGAAACTGTAGGCCTTGTGGAAGTTAATTTAGCCATGGGCCCCACATTCCCTTAGGGAAATAATGAAGTGAAAACACAGTAAAACACACTGACTTTCCCTGGCATGTTTCTTTCCAGCGTATAAAGCCTATTCCATATCACCATCCAATACTGCATAAGTCCTGCCACACCATTCACCTTGTAGCTGCTCCTGGACTGCGCACGCTAGGAATCTCCCCTGCGTAGCCCGTACACGTGTGCACACGCATGTACACATGTGTCTGCATGTAACCAGCCCGGTGTCCCTTACTCCAGCTGCTGCGCAGTGGCCTGGTCAAGCCAGGGGAACACCAGTAAAATCCCCATGCAGTCTCTTACATCCTGAGTTCACTGTGGGTGAGTCCCAACTTATGAGGCTCCCCCACAGTAAAAGCTCAACAATTAGGTGCTCAAAAATCAAAATATCCGGGCGTCCCATAGTGTCAGAACCACCTTCTAACAAGGAGCCTCTGCAAGAGCAGGGGGACAGGTTCTTGTGTTCGGTGGTGGAGGTGTTCTTGAGGAGCCTCTGCTAGAGCAGCGGGACATGCTCTTGTGTTCGGTGGTAGAGGTGCTCTTGAGGAGTGTGAGAAGTTGGCCTGGCATATGCTGTCCACTAGTTATAGGGGCACCTTGCACCAGTCTAATTCGACTCTTAGGGTGATAGGTGATAGAGCCTTGCGCTCTTCCATTTGCTCATTGCTGCATAGGTAATGTGTGGCAAAACTGGACTTATCCAATGCTATAAATGCACACCAGAATGGGATACTATGTTTCCCGCCGCTAGACACCAATGTTGGAAAACGAGGCAGCATCTGTGAGGCCTGCACAAATAACATGACTACATTTGTCCTTCACTGGGAACCAAACACCCAATTGTAGCACCTGACTCTCAGAGGGTAGCGTTGCAGAGCAGTCTGAGGCTTACTCAAGGGAGGTGGTGTGGGCTAGTAATCGCCATTTGCAGGTGCACAAAAATAACACTCAATAATTGATTGTCCAGTCTGTACTTTGCTTTATAAAAGTAAGAGTACATTTATTAAACACACACACCACTCAATACTATGCACCAATTTACAAATATACATAAGCTGTTGGAATTACTTTGTGACATTGCATAATATCTCCACCCCTCCCGCAGGGGGGGTGGGGTCTAGTACCACCACTCCCATGTATGCACATCAACTTGCCCCCAATGCAGTTAGTTGAACATAACCTGGAGCGAGGGCCCTGCGCACTGGCACCATCCCAGTGGCGACCCACCCCATTACCTCAACAAGCATTAAAAAGGGGTAAACCTGCCTTGGTGACACATGACCCTGACTGAGCATCTCCTACTTACCATAAAGTATGCACCTCTATATCTTAAGGGCTAGCAGTCTGGGGTCTTCACCTAAGCGCATCAGCAAGAATCCATGTTTACGCACACTTTAGAATGACAGTACTCATCACCTTGGTTGATCATTTGAATGCATTGCAATTACAGCCCCTAAAGGCATCACAGATGAAATCACAGGATTGCGCATATACAGCCAGACACCCTAGCAGGACTGTCTGGCAACATAGCCCCACTTGGCTTATGACATCTCCTTACACATGTGACTTACAGTCCCTTCAAAAGAAGTACTCCTGGCAACTACACTTCTCCTGCAGTGTGCCTCTTCACATTGAAAGGAATCACAGGTAAAAGCATGGGATTACATAAATACAGCCAGACCCCCTAGCAGGAAGGTCCAGCAACATAACTCCATTTAGCTTAACATCACCTTACACAGGTACTTCACTTTACACATGTGACTTTCAGTCCACCTAAAAAGAAATAACCAATAGTAAATGCATTTCGGTGCAATTACACCACTTCACCTCCAGGGGATGCCCTTCTCCAGAAATCCCCCAACTCAGCCCTTCACTCCGTGACGCACTTCATAGTACACCCTCAGCTGTAGAACATAAGTTCCAACCTTGAAGGTGTTAAAGGCTGGCTGAGCCCTTGAGAGGATATTCTTTAAGATGCCCCGTGAAACTTAGGGGTGGACTGTTCTTCTTTATGCTGGGGGAGACTGCGGTGCTCCTGCAACCCCCCTGCACCCCTTTTCACACGTGAGGGGGACCCCCTCCTCTGGGGGCCACCAGGCACCAAAATGGCAGATTTCTTCGTGATGGGGGGGGGGGGGAAGACTGGGCCTCTCCAACAGCTCCCCCAGTACCTTTTCACAAGTGAGGGTGACCCCCCTCCTCTGGGGGCCACAAAGCACCAAATCGGCAGATTTCCAAATGCCTGGCGACGCATTATGGTGCGCTTCATACTCCTCTTTACCAGCCCCCGCCACTGGGAACACTCTCCCCTGCCCTCTGGGACTCTGAGAGCGTAGATTCAGCAGTGTGCTGTCTTCACTGGCTCTCTGCGCCAGCCTTTCGCCAGGCTCTCTTTCTGGGCCCCTCTTGTCCCTGCACAGAGGCCCCTGTTTCTGTGCACCAGTCCTGGGCTCTTCTTCTGGTGCTGATAGGGTCCTGGGGACAGTCAGGGGGTCTCTCCTTCCAACTGCCCATTGCGCCAGGCTCCAGCACCTTCAGCCTCAGCCGAGCACACGCCCCAGAGAGCTTCTCTTCCTGTGCAGGCACTTTTTAAAAGTTGAGTAGGGGGCTGGCAGGAAGTCTCTGTTGGTTCTATCAAACAGCGACACATCACGTCCCTGCCCCTGCTCCCTCCTTGTCCAGCCTCTGGGTTTGTTAAAAAATGGTGTCACCCAGTGTCTCTGAAGCCCCTTTCGCCCACGCTGCCTTCCCTCCTTGGTGCAGCCTGGTGCCTGGCACCCAGTGACAGCTGCTGATGGATTAGCCTGTAGCCCCTCCCCTCTTCACTTCGTGGAGAGGAGGCCCTAGCTTGTGGAAGAAAGGTTATCAATCCATCCAGCTGAGGTCAACCCTCAGCCTGGGTCTGGTCCTGGCTGGCTCACAGAAATATGACAGTTCTGGATGACCCAAAAGCAGTACAAATATGACTTTGGACTCTGCAGAATACTTCTTTGCACCTCCAATACAATGGACTTTAGTGCATGTCTGGAAACTGTAGGCCTTGTGGAAGTTAATTTAGCCATGGGCCCCACATTCCCTTAGGGAAATAATGAAGTGAAAACACAGTAAAACACACTGACTTTCCCTGGCATGTTTCTTTCCAGCGTATAAAGCCTATTCCATATCACCATCCAATACTGCATAAGTCCTGCCACACCATTCACTTTGTAGCTGCTCCTGGACTGCGCACGCTAGGAATCTCCCCTGCGTAGCCCGTACACGTGTGCACACGCATGTACACATGTGTCTGCATGTAACCAGCCCGGTGTCCCTTACTCCAGCTGCTGCGCAGTGGCCTGGTCAAGCCAGGGGAACACCAGTAAAATCCCCATGCAGTCTCTTACATCCTGAGTTCACTGTGGGTGAGTCCCAACTTATGAGGCTCCCCCACAGTAAAAGCTCAACAATTAGGTGCTCAAAAATCAAAATATCCGGGCGTCCCATAGTGTCAGAACCACCTTCTAACAAGGAGCCTCTGCAAGAGCAGGGGGACAGGTTCTTGTGTTCGGTGGTGGAGGTGTTCTTGAGGAGCCTCTGCTAGAGCAGCGGGACATGCTCTTGTGTTCGGTGGTAGAGGTGCTCTTGAGGAGTGTGAGAAGTTGGCCTGGCATATGCTGTCCACTAGTTATAGGGGCACCTTGCACCAGTCTAATTCGACTCTTAGGGTGATAGGTGATAGAGCCTTGCGCTCTTCCATTTGCTCATTGCTGCATAGGTAATGTGTGGCAAAACTGGACTTATCCAATGCTATAAATGCACACCAGAATGGGATACTATGTTTCCCGCCGCTAGACACCAATGTTGGAAAACGAGGCAGCATCTGTGAGGCCTGCACAAATAACATGACTACATTTGTCCTTCACTGGGAACCAAACACCCAATTGTAGCACCTGACTCTCAGAGGGTAGCGTTGCAGAGCAGTCTGAGGCTTACTCAAGGGAGGTGGTGTGGGCTAGTAATCGCCATTTGCAGGTGCACAAAAATAACACTCAATAATTGATTGTCCAGTCTGTACTTTGCTTTATAAAAGTAAGAGTACATTTATTAAACACACACACCACTCAATACTATGCACCAATTTACAAATATACATAAGCTGTTGGAATTACTTTGTGACATTGCATAATATCTCCACCCCTCCCGCGGGGGGGTGGGGTCTAGTACCACCACTCCCATGTATGCACATCAACTTGCCCCCAATGCAGTTAGTTGAACATAACCTGGAGCGAGGGCCCTGCGCACTGGCACCATCCCAGTGGCGACCCACCCCATTACCTCAACAAGCATTAAAAAGGGGTAAACCTGCCTTGGTGACACATGACCCTGACTGAGCATCTCCTACTTACCATAAAGTATGCACCTCTATATCTTAAGGGCTAGCAGTCTGGGGTCTTCACCTAAGCGCATCAGCAAGAATCCATGTTTACGCACACTTTAGAATGACAGTACTCATCACCTTGGTTGATCATTTGAATGCATTGCAATTACAGCCCCTAAAGGCATCACAGATGAAATCACAGGATTGCGCATATACAGCCAGACACCCTAGCAGGACTGTCTGGCAACATAGCCCCACTTGGCTTATGACATCTCCTTACACATGTGACTTACAGTCCCTTCAAAAGAAGTACTCCTGGCAACTACACTTCTCCTGCAGTGTGCCTCTTCACATTGAAAGGAATCACAGGTAAAAGCATGGGATTACATAAATACAGCCAGACCCCCTAGCAGGAAGGTCCAGCAACATAACTCCATTTAGCTTAACATCACCTTACACAGGTACTTCACTTTACACATGTGACTTTCAGTCCACCTAAAAAGAAATAACCAATAGTAAATGCATTTCGGTGCAATTACACCACTTCACCTCCAGGGGATGCCCTTCTCCAGAAATCCCCCAACTCAGCCCTTCACTCCGTGACGCACTTCATAGTACACCCTCAGCTGTAGAACATAAGTTCCAACCTTGAAGGTGTTAAAGGCTGGCTGAGCCCTTGAGAGGTTATTCTTTCAGATGCCCCGTGAAACTTAGGGGTGAACTGTTCTTCTTTATGCTGGGGGAGACTGCGGTGCTCCTGCAACTCCCCTGCACCCCTTTTCACACGTGAGGGGGACCCCCTCCTCTGGGGGCCACCAGGCACCAAAATGGCAGATTTCTTCGTGATGGGGGGGGGGGGGAAGACTGGGCCTCTCCAACAGCTCCCCCAGTACCTTTTCACAAGTGAGGGTGACCCCCCTCCTCTGGGGGCCACAAAGCACCAAAACGGCAGATTTCCAAATGCCTGGCGACGCATTATGGTGCGCTTCATACTCCTCTTTACCAGCCCCCGCCACTGGGAACACTCTCCCCTGCCCTCTGGGACTCTGAGAGCGTAGATTCAGCAGTGTGCTGTCTTCACTGGCTCTCTGCGCCAGCCTTTCGCCAGGCTCTCTTTCTGGGCCCCTCTTGTCCCTGCACAGAGGCCCCTGTTTCTGTGCACCAGTCCTGGGCTCTTCTTCTGGTGCTGATAGGGTCCTGGGGACAGTCAGGGGGTCTCTCCTTCCAACTGCCCATTGCGCCAGGCTCCAGCACCTTCAGCCTCAGCCGAGCACACGCCCCAGAGAGCTTCTCTTCCTGTGCAGGCACTTTTTAAAAGTTGAGTAGGGGGCTGGCAGGAAGTCTCTGTTGGTTCTATCAAACAGCGACACATCACGTCCCTGCCCCTGCTCCCTCCTTGTCCAGCCTCTGGGTTTGTTAAAAAATGGTGTCACCCAGTGTCTCTGAAGCCCCTTTCGCCCACGCTGCCTTCCCTCCTTGGTGCAGCCTGGTGCCTGGCACCCAGTGACAGCTGCTGATGGATTAGCCTGTAGCCCCTCCCCTCTTCTCTTCGTGGAGAGGAGGCCCTAGCTTGTGGAAGAAAGGTTATCAATCCATCCAGCTGAGGTCAGCCCTCAGCCTGGGTCTGGTCCTGGCTGGCTCACAGAAATATGACAGTTCTGGATGACCCAAAAGCAGTACAAATATGACTTTGGACTCTGCAGAATACTTCTTTGCACCTCCAATACAATGGACTTTAGTGCATGTCTGGAAACTGTAGGCCTTGTGGAAGTTAATTTAGCCATGGGCCCCACATTCCCTTAGGGAAATAATGAAGTGAAAACACAGTAAAACACACTGACTTTCCCTGGCATGTTTCTTTCCAGCGTATAAAGCCTATTCCATATCACCATCCAATACTGCATAAGTCCTGCCACACCATTCACCTTGTAGCTGCTCCTGGACTGCGCACGCTAGGAATCTCCCCTGCGTAGCCCGTACACGTGTGCACACGCATGTACACATGTGTCTGCATGTAACCAGCCCGGTGTCCCTTACTCCAGCTGCTGCGCAGTGGCCTGGTCAAGCCAGGGGAACACCAGTAAAATCCCCATGCAGTCTCTTACATCCTGAGTTCACTGTGGGTGAGTCCCAACTTATGAGGCTCCCCCACAGTAAAAGCTCAACAATTAGGTGCTCAAAAATCAAAATATCCGGGCGTCCCATAGTGTCAGAACCACCTTCTAACAAGGAGCCTCTGCAAGAGCAGGGGGACAGGTTCTTGTGTTCGGTGGTGGAGGTGTTCTTGAGGAGCCTCTGCTAGAGCAGCGGGACATGCTCTTGTGTTCGGTGGTAGAGGTGCTCTTGAGGAGTGTGAGAAGTTGGCCTGGCATATGCTGTCCACTAGTTATAGGGGCACCTTGCACCAGTCTAATTCGACTCTTAGGGTGATAGGTGATAGAGCCTTGCGCTCTTCCATTTGCTCATTGCTGCATAGGTAATGTGTGGCAAAACTGGACTTATCCAATGCTATAAATGCACACCAGAATGGGATACTATGTTTCCCGCCGCTAGACACCAATGTTGGAAAACGAGGCAGCATCTGTGAGGCCTGCACAAATAACATGACTACATTTGTCCTTCACTGGGAACCAAACACCCAATTGTAGCACCTGACTCTCAGAGGGTAGCGTTGCAGAGCAGTCTGAGGCTTACTCAAGGGAGGTGGTGTGGGCTAGTAATCGCCATTTGCAGGTGCACAAAAATAACACTCAATAATTGATTGTCCAGTCTGTACTTTGCTTTATAAAAGTAAGAGTACATTTATTAAACACACACACCACTCAATACTATGCACCAATTTACAAATATACATAAGCTGTTGGAATTACTTTGTGACATTGCATAATATCTCCACCCCTCCCGCAGGGGGGGTGGGGTCTAGTACCACCACTCCCATGTATGCACATCAACTTGCCCCCAATGCAGTTAGTTGAACATAACCTGGAGCGAGGGCCCTGCGCACTGGCACCATCCCAGTGGCGACCCACCCCATTACCTCAACAAGCATTAAAAAGGGGTAAACCTGCCTTGGTGACACATGACCCTGACTGAGCATCTCCTACTTACCATAAAGTATGCACCTCTATATCTTAAGGGCTAGCAGTCTGGGGTCTTCACCTAAGCGCATCAGCAAGAATCCATGTTTACGCACACTTTAGAATGACAGTACTCATCACCTTGGTTGATCATTTGAATGCATTGCAATTACAGCCCCTAAAGGCATCACAGATGAAATCACAGGATTGCGCATATACAGCCAGACACCCTAGCAGGACTGTCTGGCAACATAGCCCCACTTGGCTTATGACATCTCCTTACACATGTGACTTACAGTCCCTTCAAAAGAAGTACTCCTGGCAACTACACTTCTCCTGCAGTGTGCCTCTTCACATTGAAAGGAATCACAGGTAAAAGCATGGGATTACATAAATACAGCCAGACCCCCTAGCAGGAAGGTCCAGCAACATAACTCCATTTAGCTTAACATCACCTTACACAGGTACTTCACTTTACACATGTGACTTTCAGTCCACCTAAAAAGAAATAACCAATAGTAAATGCATTTCGGTGCAATTACACCACTTCACCTCCAGGGGATGCCCTTCTCCAGAAATCCCCCAACTCAGCCCTTCACTCCGTGACGCACTTCATAGTACACCCTCAGCTGTAGAACATAAGTTCCAACCTTGAAGGTGTTAAAGGCTGGCTGAGCCCTTGAGAGGATATTCTTTAAGATGCCCCGTGAAACTTAGGGGTGGACTGTTCTTCTTTATGCTGGGGGAGACTGCGGTGCTCCTGCAACCCCCCTGCACCCCTTTTCACACGTGAGGGGGACCCCCTCCTCTGGGGGCCACCAGGCACCAAAATGGCAGATTTCTTCGTGATGGGGGGGGGGGGGAAGACTGGGCCTCTCCAACAGCTCCCCCAGTACCTTTTCACAAGTGAGGGTGACCCCCCTCCTCTGGGGGCCACAAAGCACCAAATCGGCAGATTTCCAAATGCCTGGCGACGCATTATGGTGCGCTTCATACTCCTCTTTACCAGCCCCCGCCACTGGGAACACTCTCCCCTGCCCTCTGGGACTCTGAGAGCGTAGATTCAGCAGTGTGCTGTCTTCACTGGCTCTCTGCGCCAGCCTTTCGCCAGGCTCTCTTTCTGGGCCCCTCTTGTCCCTGCACAGAGGCCCCTGTTTCTGTGCACCAGTCCTGGGCTCTTCTTCTGGTGCTGATAGGGTCCTGGGGACAGTCAGGGGGTCTCTCCTTCCAACTGCCCATTGCGCCAGGCTCCAGCACCTTCAGCCTCAGCCGAGCACACGCCCCAGAGAGCTTCTCTTCCTGTGCAGGCACTTTTTAAAAGTTGAGTAGGGGGCTGGCAGGAAGTCTCTGTTGGTTCTATCAAACAGCGACACATCACGTCCCTGCCCCTGCTCCCTCCTTGTCCAGCCTCTGGGTTTGTTAAAAAATGGTGTCACCCAGTGTCTCTGAAGCCCCTTTCGCCCACGCTGCCTTCCCTCCTTGGTGCAGCCTGGTGCCTGGCACCCAGTGACAGCTGCTGATGGATTAGCCTGTAGCCCCTCCCCTCTTCTCTTCGTGGAGAGGAGGCCCTAGCTTGTGGAAGAAAGGTTATCAATCCATCCAGCTGAGGTCAACCCTCAGCCTGGGTCTGGTCCTGGCTGGCTCACAGAAATATGACAGTTCTGGATGACCCAAAAGCAGTACAAATATGACTTTGGACTCTGCAGAATACTTCTTTGCACCTCCAATACAATGGACTTTAGTGCATGTCTGGAAACTGTAGGCCTTGTGGAAGTTAATTTAGCCATGGGCCCCACATTCCCTTAGGGAAATAATGAAGTGAAAACACAGTAAAACACACTGACTTTCCCTGGCATGTTTCTTTCCAGCGTATAAAGCCTATTCCATATCACCATCCAATACTGCATAAGTCCTGCCACACCATTCACTTTGTAGCTGCTCCTGGACTGCGCACGCTAGGAATCTCCCCTGCGTAGCCCGTACACGTGTGCACACGCATGTACACATGTGTCTGCATGTAACCAGCCCGGTGTCCCTTACTCCAGCTGCTGCGCAGTGGCCTGGTCAAGCCAGGGGAACACCAGTAAAATCCCCATGCAGTCTCTTACATCCTGAGTTCACTGTGGGTGAGTCCCAACTTATGAGGCTCCCCCACAGTAAAAGCTCAACAATTAGGTGCTCAAAAATCAAAATATCCGGGCGTCCCATAGTGTCAGAACCACCTTCTAACAAGGAGCCTCTGCAAGAGCAGGGGGACAGGTTCTTGTGTTCGGTGGTGGAGGTGTTCTTGAGGAGCCTCTGCTAGAGCAGCGGGACATGCTCTTGTGTTCGGTGGTAGAGGTGCTCTTGAGGAGTGTGAGAAGTTGGCCTGGCATATGCTGTCCACTAGTTATAGGGGCACCTTGCACCAGTCTAATTCGACTCTTAGGGTGATAGGTTAAAAGACAACCTTTAAAGAAAGCTATCCTAGTGGTAGCTGTGGAGATCAGCCTTCAGGCTAAGTCTTGAAGGAGTGTTAAGCTTATTGTTTTACCATAGATAACCTCTTGAATGACCAAATGAAAGAGTAGTCCACACAGGTATATATATAAAATATACGTATTTATTCTAAGAATAATCCCCCTAGTCTCCTTATGAGACTGGAGGTAAAGATACAATTCAAACAAGCATTGATAGTTACAATAAATAGCACTGGAATCATAGGGCCCTAGGGGGGGACCAAACCATATATTAAAAATGTGGTATAAGAACCAAGACAATTCTACAGACAGTGCCTAGGGCACTTAGGGTCGCTGGCCCCTTACGAAACCACCCAAGGTAGTGAGGAAGGGGACCCACGGGAGACGCGTGCAGTGGTATAAACTACTGTCGGGATCTCTATTAAACCCTATGGAGAATGTCACGGTTTGAAATTACAAGAATCTAAACACTTCTAGCAGGAGTTCAAGTTCAGCAGCTTAGAGTTAAGCTCTTGGAGGGCCCACACCCACGACAGTACCGAGGTACCACTGTTACCTGCCCCAGGGAAGCCGGGTGCAGAGGTCGTTTTCGATGTCGGGTCGCGATCTCGTTTTCAATTGAAAAAGGTGAAGAACTGCTGCTGGCGCAAAGCGTCATCGATGTCGTGTAGATTGAACATGTAGATCTTCTAGGTAAGGACCTGAAAGCAGAGGGGGCAGAGTCTGGGTCACTAGCCAGTGACCAGGGAGCTCAGGAGAAAGAGCCCTTCAATGTCGGATGTTTTCAGGTTGAAGACAGGTAGCTTGGATCAGCAGCCACGAGGTCCAGGAGGCTTCAAGGAAGGCCAGCTTTTGGAGGGCGACTGCACCACGCAGGATGAAGGCCGCTGCGGTGTTAGGGTCCGGATTGGATCCACTAAGCCTTGGCAACCACAACCCATGCAAGGATCACAAAACAGCTACGGTGCAGACCCACGAGGTCTGAGCAAGGTCTCCAGCAAGGAGACTGTAGAGCAGGCCTGGAGCAACTAGGGGAGCCCTTTAAAGTAAAGATTGACCTCTGCTAGGGCCCACCAGTCGAGAGACAAGGGACCACGGGAGGCGGCAATTTGGAGTGCATAAAGATGGGCCCACGGGTCGCCGGAGTGGGCTGGAGTGTCGTCCTTTGGCACAGGTAATGCTGAGAGGTTAGCTCAATAATGGGCCAAAGCACAACTTCCCCACTGGTCGGGGTCGTGTGCTGTGCAAGAGGTGGCTGGTGTCCTATGGTATTGGGGATCTCGGCACCCACGGTGTCCATGGTACTGAGCTTTGCCGTGCACACTCACTGGCCTCTTGGATGCTTGGAAACCCACCTCAGGGTAGGCAGAAGTCTTCGATGTCAGTAGGAGCAGCAGAGCTCCAACTGGGTCACTTGCAGTGTTTCAGGTGCCTGCCAAGCAGGGGGGTAATGCCTTTACCTCAAGAGAGAGTTCTTCATTCAGCTGTGCAGCAGCAAGTCGAAGGTTCAAGTCTTTGAAGTCCAAGATTAATCTGAAGCTCTGGGGACCCCGCACCCACCTTTATCCAGAGATTAGGGGAGAGTCTGAATCAGAGCCCACCAATGAGAGTTCAGGCGGGAAAGGGTGGCTACACCCTCTCCCCTTTGTGTGTTTTCCCACCTGGGCAGGGGACAGGAAGCCCCTGAACTGGTTTGAGGCGGTGTACGCAGAAGTAGGCACTGGAGAAGCCTACGTGCAAGTCTGAAAGACATCCTATGGGGCACCCACCCAGTTCCAATCCACATAGTCTGTCTGGGGAGGTGGGAACACCTCCCAGCCACAAGATCCCTATTGTCCAGCTGCCGTGGCTGGAGTTCTGCCCAGCAACAAGCAGCCAGAGTCGTGTGGGTGGCGGGTAGCATCCATTTTGTACTACGTGTGCACTTTTAAATTGATGTCTAAAATCTGCCGCTTTTACCATATCACCCCTCTATCAGGGGGGAATCATGCCCTCACTCCCATGACTGGATTGGGGGTATGATTCCACGATGTTTGACACCAAACATGACATGGTTCTGTGCAGCCACTCTCAAGTTATCACGCTATCGCGATTACTTATAATGCGGTTAAGAGTCTATGGTATGTCTGCACTACAAACAACCCAGCAATAGTTTTACGAAGGTTGCAGAGGGGCCCTACTCAGGTAGGGGTTCCCCCTCACACATATCTCAGCACCCTGCCTTGTAGGATTAGCAAGGCCTGCCTTAGGGGTAACCTATGAGAATATATGTGTTGTATTAAGTGGGATACAGGATGCCTATATCCCTGTAAGGGGTGCAAGCACCACCTTACCCAGACTACAGTAGTGGTCTGGTGGTGTCAGTTTGTATGGCTGTCCCAGGGGTGGCACAATAAGTGCTGCAGCCCCTGGTAGGCCTCTGAGGGACCCATGCCCTGGGTACCTAGGGTACCATCTACAAGGGCCTGATAGGGTGTCCCTAGTATCCAATTGGTATGTACATAGAGTACTCACATCAGTTTAGAGAGGAAGCAGATAGGCTGGGGTCCTGGATAGCAGGGCCACAGCCTGGCTAGAGTCAGAAAACAGTCAAAACATCAGAAAAATTTTGGGGGCAACTATGCAGTCGATGCCACTCTCCTACATAACCCCCCCCCCCACCAAACGCAGGGACATTAAACTAACCTTGACAAGTTGAGTCTTCATGTTCTAAGTGGAAATATCTGGAGAGGCCATCTGCATTGGCATGGTTGCTCCCAGGTCTATGTTCCACTGTATAGTCCATCCCCTGTAGGGAAATGGACCACCTGAGTAGTTTGGGGTTTTCACCCTTCATCTGTTTTAGCCATAGGAGGGGCTTATGGTCGGTTTGAACAATGAAATGGGTGAACTCTACAAACGCTCTTGAAAACTTACCTGACCCACGGCGCTTCTCCTGGTGTTCCGCTGAGCCCTCCTGCCGCCGCCGCAACTCCGTCTTACAGCGGCCGCAGAGTGCAGGACTACAGCCCCCAGGAGCCTCAGCGGCGGAAGTCCGCTTACGCAGTCAGCGCGCACGGAGGCGCTTAAATTTGAATCTCGCCCCGGCAGAGCGGGTGAACTCTACAAACGCTCTTGAAAACTTACCTGACCCACGGCGCTTCTCCTGGTGTTCCGCTGAGCCCTCCTGCCGCCGCCGCAACTCCATCTCACCGCGGCCGCAGAGTGCAGGACTACAGCCCCCAGGAGCCTCAGCGGCGGAAGTCCGCTTGCGCAGTCAGCGCGCACGGAGGCGCTTAAATTTGAATCTCGCCCCGGCAGAGCGGGTGAACTCTACAAACGCTCTTGAAAACTTACCTGACCCACGGCGCTTCTCCTGGTGTTCCGCTGAGCCCTCCTGCCGCCGCCGCAACTCCGTCTCACAGCGGCCGCAGAGTGCAGGACTACAGCCCCCAGGAGCCTCAGCGGCGGAAGTCCGCTTACGCAGTCAGCGCGCACGGAGGCGCTTAAATTTGAATCTCGCCCCGGCAGAGCGGGTGAACTTTACAAACGCTCTTGAAAACTTACCTGACCCACGGCGCTTCTCCTGGTGTTCCGCTGAGCCCTCCTGCCGCTGCCGCAACTCCATCTCACCGCGGCCGCAGAGTGCAGGACTACAGCCCCCAGGAGCCTCAGCGGCGGAAGTCCGCTTACGCAGTCAGCGCGCACGGAGGCGCTTAAATTTGAATCTCGCCCCGGCAGAGCGGGTGAACTTTACAAACGCTCTTGAAAACTTACCTGACCCACGGCGCTTCTCCTGGTGTTCCGCTGAGCCCTCCTGCCGCCGCCGCAACTCCATCTCACCGCGGCCGCAGAGTGCAGGACTACAGCCCCCAGGAGCCTCAGCGGCAGAAGTCCGCTTACGCAGTCAGCGCGCACGGAGGCGCTTAAATTTGAATCTCGCCCCCGCGACGCGGGACGCGCGCGGGCGGGCGCCGGGCTAAGCCCGAGCAAAGGGCGGGCCCTCTGTGGTCCTCAGGGGACTGAGGGAGACGGGACGGGCCACCCCCATTGCATTCATCTTGCCGCCCAGGACAAAGCATTGAGGTGATTTCTGTATCTCATCCGTGTGTTATATGTTATCTTGCACTGATACGTGCATAGGTTAAGTGTAACATCTAGCTGTGTTGTAATACAGAGGGGTAGTCTGCAAAAAATGACGAAAGCCAGAAAGACTCCTGTGGCTACAAGATCATCCACTAGAAAAAATCTCACCCCCTCTACACCCTTGCCATCCTTAACAGCTATTGACCTCATGCTGCAGAAAACGATCAGTGTAGTAGCTGATGCGATCCAAAATACGGAGAGACGCCTCTCCTTGACCCCGAATATGTGTTTCCCAAATCTCTCAATGCATACCACTGAGCATAATAACACTGTGGAGTCAACTATAAATGTGGATGATTCACTCCTGTTGCAATCTTTCTCGGGGTTACCGAGTGGTAAAGGTTGTAGAAATGAAACACCCTCAGGTTTGATCACTCTAAATAGTAATGACAGAAGTCCCTCACCAACTACTAATGGCGGGGCTAGTCCGTGTCTAGTACAACCGGGAAATATGTCAATAAACTCCCCAGGAGAGGTACTTGCTGAAAGTTCCCCCATGACTAGCATAATAGTGACAGATAAGTCTCCTTCCCCCAAAAAGAAGAAAGGACGCAATGGGAGAAAAAAAACTAAATCTATTATGAGGAAGATCTATAAACCTTTGGGCAACCATAAACCCTCAGCTAAAGATGTATGGCTTAATTTTAGATTGGCTAAACCAATAATGAGTACATCTAACATGGCCATAACATCTGCCAAACAAGATTTACCAATAGCCAAAGAAAACCAGCCAAAAACTAAAAAACCTCATATTGATGAGACAACTCAGACTGAAAGGGTGAGTTTAACTGATACATCTCACTTGATAGATCTAGAACGGCTGGTTAGACTTCTTCTTCAGCCTATAAATGAGAAAATTACTAATATAGAGTTAATTTTAGTCAAACTCGAGAAATATCGAGATAATGATCAGATTGTCAACCCTAAATCTCCTCTTACTTCTATACAGACTGACAATACAGAAACCGTTTGTTGCAATACGGCAATTATTAACCCCACGGGAGCTAATGCTCAGAACGACCAACCACAACACATAAGAACACAAAAAGAACCATTAGTGTTGCCGAGTGTATCTCCTATGCTGGCATACTCCATAGCTGACAATGACGAGAGCGAATGGGCCGCAGAAGATTTATCCCAAGTATCACCTGCCGACCAAGCTAAGCCCATTAGGACTCCACCAGCGGTACCCCTAGCTACAAACATACGATCAACACGAAATTTCATGCAGCCCCCACAAAATAAAAACCCATTCATATTCATCTCCCTCCGGAATCCCAACGACACACCATAGTAATGATAGGTGTCCCGCAACTAGAAAAGGATAAGGCGGAGAGATATGGGGACTTGAAAAATAAAGTAAGTCACTGGTTAACCACGCATAGACCGCTCCCCAGACACATCAGTGGTAACATTTTAAATGTCAGGAGGGTCGATTGGGTGGGCCACAGATTTAAATCTACCGAGGGGGACTGCATTCTCGTTACTTTTGCTGATAATTGTGCAGTAAAGCACATTATTGGCTGGAAAGATGACACGATCAATAGTTTGATCCGCACTAAAGATTTAAGCTATTTTTATCCCTCAAGTGATTATGGCATTAATAAGTTGCCTTTACACCCTATCATTGAGGAAAAAGAAAAGTATGTCACCTACAACCCACATTTTAATGGAGAAATACCGATGAAGTATTCTTATAATACAGGACATCACAGAAAGCATAGAAATGATATATTTGGGGGACCCAGAAATGTTAACCATCCAGTTGCTTATCATGAAAGACGGGAGACCCCAGATGACCCATATTGCTATCAAAATCATTTTCAATCAATACCTCCTATTACATATTACAATGTACCAACCTCAAATAGGTTTGATGTTTTTTACGAGCAAAATGGTCTAGAGGGGGTTGATTGACTGTATGCTGCAGCAGCAATGCCTACGCTTGCTGATTCCCCATTAAGTGATTTTAACCGCGATGCTACCATTTTTCATCCAAATAAAGAACCAGACAGCAATAATCTTGTAGAACCAGATATAGATCGTTTGTTACCCAGGCCTGTATCCTTTGATTGTGAGTATCGTACTACATTGCATCACCAGCCTGACGCACTTAATGTTGACCTATCTAATGTAGAACCAAAATCTTCTGCAGTAGAAACTTCGGGATTTACTGTTAATGAACAACAAAACCAGTTATCAGAATTTACTAGTACCGAGGCTCCCATGAACACAGAGAATGATGATGCTTGTAAAATGAGTTTAGTTTCCTGGAACATTGCAGGCTTGGCAGACAAGATATGCGACCCTGCCTGGCTGGCATTTGTTAAAAAATATGCGATTATATGTCTCCAAGAAACATGGCTAGAAGAAAACACTGCCTTCATCGAAGGGTATCAAAGCTTTCTTAGGCCAGCATCCCCCTCTACTAGTGGCAGAGCAAAAGGGGGCCTGGCCATTTTTATAAACTTGGCCCTGTCTTGTGATATAACTAATCATCAACATGTAAATAGTAACCTTCAAGTGCTTATACTGAAGAGAGGCAAAAATGCTTTGACTTTAGTCAATTTTTATAACGCTACATTTAGTCAAGGGGAATGTAACATACTGTTGTTGAATGAAATGTTGAAAGAGGGAACAGACATATTACCTTGTAAAGTATTGATTGTAGGTGACTTTAATGTACATCCATGCGGTAACCCTCGAGATACCCCAATGGGATCCCTCGGGTGTAACAGCATGGATGGTTTTCACTTTGATCATACTAAACGTGGCTCTCTTCTTAATGATCTACTCAGTGAAAACAACATGTTTGTAGCCATGTCTTTGGTCCCAGAATCCAAAGTTTTTGATGTCCCGACGTTCAAAGGGTCACGTTACGGGTCTTTTATTGACCATATATTATTATCTGTTGACCTTGTTAACCAGATCTCCTGCTTTACTATCCACATGAATATTTACAGTGATCACAACCCCATTTCTATTAATTTGAATGGTGGTATATTTGAATTACGTAAACAATGTAAAGATAGGGGAATTTTACAATGTACAAATGGTAAACGTCGCTTGAAATGGCATAGGGTAGATCAAGAAAACTTCTACAATGATATTAATAAGTTATGTGGTGAGGAATTAGCGACCTGTGCCTCAACTTCTATGTCCCCAAAGCAAATTTTAGCCACTTTTGAAGGTGTAGCGTTAATAGTAAGCTCTATGTTATTAGTTCCAGTGAAAGGGCAAGTTGATAGTCACCCTAAATGGTTTGATCACGCATGCTCTGTGGCAAGCAGAGATTTAAGGATGGCGCTAAAAAACAAACCTAGAGATCTAGGCGAAATCAGGATCCTCCGCTACATTTATAAAAAAACATTAGATAAGCGGAAAAAGGAAATTAAGGCCAGTATTTGGGAGTCCTTGCTTGACCCAGCTGTCCTGGGAAATAGCAGCAAATTTTGGGAGATTGTCAACAAACCTTTGTTTGACAACCCAAGTGATACTGCAATAGGCACAAACATCCCAGAGGCAGATTGGGTATCCCATTTTAGTGCAATTTTCAAAAGCCATGATCAACTTTCAGACCATGACTTTTTAATCTCAGTGGAGAAGCCTCCCTGTTTCTCAGTCAACGAAGTAGAAAAGGCAATTCAAGGCTTAACTAGTAATAAGGCACCTGGTCCGGATGGCCTCCCTCGGATCTTTTTAAATCCTGTATTCGGTTATGGGCTCCTATCCTTACGAATGTAATAAATGCAGCTGTAATTTCTGGGTGCCCAAAATCCTGGGGACAATCAACTATCGTCCCCGTGTTCAAAAAGGGTGATCGCGGTAGCCCGATATGCTACAGGCCAATATCTTTAATTAACTCCGTAGCAAAAGTGGTAGGGGGTGTGATTTTGAACAGACTTACAACATGGGCAAACAAGGAAATTTTTTTATCTTCAATACAATACGGCTTCAGACCTGGCCACTCAACAGTAACCCAGTGTCTGAACCTGTATTTAATTGTAAGCAAATACACTCTAGCCCGCCAGGGAACCATACATATGGCCTTCATGGACCTATCGTCCGCATTTGATTGTGTGGACAGAGGTAAATTATGGGACATTATGTTAAAAATGGGCATTGATCAGAACTTAGTTTATGTCCTGATCGATCTGCACTCAGATACAAGAGCCAACGTCCGTTACTCACAAGACCTGAAGGTGACAGGGGACATCAGAATTAATAGGGGCGTCCGCCAAGGATGTATTTTAGCACCATTTCTCTTCAATTTGTACATAAATGAGCTGGAGGACTGTTTGTTGAGAACAGGTGCAGACTACCCCTATGTAGGCAGAAAAGGCATCCCAGTCTTACTCTACGCGGACGACGCTGTCCTTATTTCAAGGACCGCAATTGGTCTTCAGAAACTTCTAAATTCATTCTATGAATTTATGGAGTCCAGAGGCTTAAGTATCAATAACTCAAAGTCCTACACTATGAAAATAGGCCAGGGGTCGCGTAAACCCAACTCTTTTCATACAAATGGGGAAAGAATTCCAAATTCCAAAACCTTCTCATACCTCGGGGTCCTCCTCGACGACCAACTAGAGTGGGGCCCAGCTATTGCTAAAAAGAAGGGCGAAGTAATACGTGTCAATGCAGCAATACTTGGCTTTGCTAGAAAAATGGGCAATAGTCCGGTGGCCGCCTTGCTCAAACTATATCAAGCCAAAAGTGTCGCCATCGCCTGCTATGGCAGTGAGATATGGGGCTACTGCCAGACACGAGCCCTAGAGGTTGCAGAAAATAACTTCTTAAAGAAGGTATTGAGGCTGCCAAGGGGCACCGGAAATTTCTCGGTACACGAGGAATTAGGTGTACCATACCTGACTGACAGAATAGCAGCAAATCCCCTATTATGTTGGTTGAACTCCTGGCTAAATGACGATATACCTCTCACTCATGCTATACTAGAAGAAGCTCTAACCTGGGAAGGTAGATTTAAGGTTCCGTGGCTGAGGTACATTAGCGACCGCCTCACTGAAATGGGGCGGCCGGATTTGTTCTCATCCCCAAATTCTATAACCAAAGCTGATGTAATTTTTGTGAAAAAGACATTTATGTCTACTAGGTATCTTGCCCGGGAGGAGGGCGAGCTGATGAAAGATAGTGTAAGGAAACACGCCCTACTTAAAACATGTTCTCAAATGGAACCATATCTATCCTGGCCTATGTCCGGGTATGAACGCTATCTCCTGACAAGGTTCCGTTTTGACTTATTTCATCTCCTGTTGGCAACACCAAGAGGAGCCCACCGAGGGCAAGTGTTACCTGCCTGCGGCTGCGACGGGAAGTCTCCGCAAGATCTGGCACACTTCTTATTTGTTTGTCCTTATTATTTAGTACCTCGGAAGTTGTATTTGAAGCCTTGTTTAAAGGATCTACAATTTACCCAGATCAAACCTGCACTTTATTACCTCCAACTCCTGAATTGTGACTGTACTTTCTTTGTATGTAGCTTTTTGAAACTCGCTATTATTTTCAGGAAAAGTATGGAAGGTTAATTATGCTGCTACTATCGTTGTATTTTTATCCCTTTTTAACTTTGTATAACTATTTATATTTTTAACTTGTTGTATTTTATGTGTTATCCTGGCTCTACAAAACTCTCGCACATTATTTTGCGTCTCACAGATGAAATGGATGGTTTCCTTTTATTTTATACCAAAGGAATATGTTATGTCTGTATGTTTTAAAATGTACTTTTATGAATGTAATGTTTTACATTCGAATAAAGATATTTGATTGAGTGCCAAACAAGTATGGCCTCAGCTTCTTCAAGGCCCAGACCAAAGCAAAGTCCTCCCTCTCTATAGCTGACCAACGTTTCTCTCTGGGGGTCAACCTTCTGCCAATAAAAGCTACTGGTTGATCCTGGCCCTCTTCATTCAGTTGTGATAATACAGCACCTACCCCCACCTCAGATGCATCAGTTTGAACTATGAATTCTTTGGAGTAGTTGGGGCTTTGGAGCACTGGGGCAGAGCACATGGCCTGTTTTAGGTCATCGAAAGCTTTCTGACAGCTGACAGTCCACTGAACCTTTTTGGGCATCCTCTTAGAGATTAAGTCATTTAAGGGGGTCACAATGGATCCATATCCCTTTACAAATCTTCTGTAGTAACCAGTCTGGCCTAAGAAAGCTCGGACCTGAGTCTGGGTGGTTGGAGCAACCCGGTCCATGATGGTCTGGATCTTGCTCTGCAGTGGTTGAACCTGGCCTCCACCCACAAGGTGGCCCAGGTACACAACCTGACTCTGCCCTAACTGGCATTTGGTAGCCTTGATAGTGAGTCCTGCTTTTTGCAGGGCTTCCAAAACTTTCCTTAGGTGGATCAGGTGATCCTCCCAGGTGGAGCTGAAGACAGCAAAATCATCTAGATATGCTGCGCTAAAGTCATCCAGGCCTGTGAGGACTTGGTTCACCAACCTTTGAAAAGTGGCAGGTGCATTTTTCAAACCAAAGGGCATTACAATAAATTGATAATGCCCACCAGGGGTAGAAAACGCAGTTTTGGCTTTTGCAGATTCAGCTAACCTTATCTGCCAGTAGCCTGCTGTCAGATCAAATATGCTCAGATATTTGGCTGAGGCCAACGTATCTATGAGCTCATCTGCTCTGGGAATGGGATGTGCATCAGTCCTAGTGACTGCATTGAGTCCTCTGTAGTCTACACAGAACCTCATCTCTTTCTTGCCACCCTGGGTGTGAGGTTTGGGTACCAGGACTACTGGGCTAGCCCAAGGGCTATCTGAGGGCTCAAAGACTCCCAATTCCAACATCTTTTGGACTTCTGTCCTTATGCAGTCCCTGACATGGTCAGATTGCCTGTAGATCTTATTCTTCACAGGCAGACTTTCCCCAGTGTCCACTTCATGAGTGCACCAGGTGGTCTGACTTGGTGTCAGTGAAAACATATGTCTGAATGACTGGAGAACTTGATGCAGTCATACTGTTGCTGGGCCGTGAGGCTCCCTGCCAAGGCTACACCATCTACTGACCCATCATCAGGGTTGTGAGAGAGCAGGTCTGGGAGAGGGTCACTCTCCTCCTCCTGTCCCTCATCAGTTGCCATGTGTTAGACCTGGCACCTTGGCGTGAGTCTCCCTCCCACTTTTTGTCGCTGTGCCTCATGTATTTTTATGGTGTTGGCCGCTCAGCGCACTGTGCCACTGCCAACCAGTGCCACAGTGCAAGTGCTCCCTATGTAAAATGTATATGTTGGTTGGATTCCATGATTTGCTTATTTGGTTTACTGTCAGACCCCAGTAAAGTGCACCAGGAGTGCCAGGGCGTGTAAATACAAATACCGCTGGTGGGCTTACAGCACTGGTTGTGCCACCCACAGAAGCGGCTTGGAAAAATGTGTCTAGGTCTGCCATCGCAGAACCTGCGCGCAGTCTGGTACTGACATGCTGACTGGCAAGTGCACACACTTGCCAGTCCCTAAACCTTCCCTTAACTTCATGTTAGTCACCCCTATGGTAGGCCCAAGGGCAGGGTGCGTTGTAAGCATAAGGTAGGACAAGCCCTGATGTGTGTGGCATGTCCTAATAGTGAATTACAGCCATTTTCGTTTTTCACTATTGTAAGGCTACCCTGTTCTCATAGGCCAGAATGGGCTGTTAAGATTGTTACATCCTATGATCCTAACATGCCAAGGGAACATGGTAGAAGATCGAGTTTAGTATGCCTGAACTCAGAATAATAAGGTACATCTTTTCGTAAGGTTTATTTTAAAATTCTGCGTTTGCAAATGCCACTTTTAGAAAGAAGGCCTTTGCTTGCCTAACCATTTCAGCCCGCCTCTGCGTGATGTGTATCTGCTGTCTGGCTTGTGTGAGTGACAGGGCTGGGGAAACCCAGATGGGCAGGGCTAGGTAGCCTGGTGGTGAATAGAAAGATTGACAGGTAGATGGGTGGGAGGAGTACACCTGGACTCTGAATAGGACTGTGCTCTGCCACCACAATGCCGTCTCCACCCCCTGTGGAGCGTCTGATGACTCTGCCCTGCACTCTGAAAGAAGAAGCCTGCATCGCGTCAACAAAGTGCTCCAGAACTGGACTGAACTAGGCAAGGGCCGCCCTGGCCTGGGAGAACAAACAAATGTAGTATAAATGTAGGAGCCCTGCTCCTAAGAAATCAGATCCGCTTTGAACCAAGAAGAATCTCTGCCTGAGGAGAAGGCGCCAGGAAAGCTGTACGGAGGAAGACTGTCCCTATCCTGGGGGACTGGCCTGCAGTGGTGACCTTGTTGCCAAAGGAGAGAAGAGGAACCCTTTACTAAAGACTTTGCTTCATTTTGATTTCAAGAAACCTTGTGCTTTCAAAAACGATCACCAAGGGCCTGGAAGCGAGCTTGCCCCCTGAACTGAGCCCCAGGACCATTGGGCTGATCCTGACCTTCACTCGCCTACCGCTGGACTGTGGTGTTCCTTCCCTCGCCGGAGCCGTGACTCCCGTGCCCATCAGCCCCTCCTTGAGCCGTGACCGGACTGCTTAGCCGCCCCTGCCTTGGGAAGAGCCTCGCTCGATCTGAGCCGCTCTCTCTACGCCATGCTGGGCTGCCCCCGTTACATCGCTCGCCGGAGGCCCACTGCGCACCTTCACCCCTCCCTCCGGAATCGGCGCTGTGAGCATCTCCAAGCCTCGGACGGCCCGGACGTGGAAAGCGTGCCCGGCTGCCCCGCTTTGCTCACCTGCCAACCTGAAACACCCTGCTCTTGCTGTGAGCCTGAAGGACCAGACCCCCCTCGTAAAGCGTGAGAGCCCCGGGCGCCGCCTCACCCTTCTGAAGAGCCGCTGAGCGCCCCGCACCCGCCTTCACAAAAAGAAACAAGGTACTGTAACTTATGAACTCGACCGCGAGCTCACATCGGATCCAGGGTCCGCAACGTTCTGTTTTCCCTGCCGTCTGACACGTGCCTCCCGGTTACTGTCTCAGCGTGAAGTGCGCTAAGGCCCACAGTTCACCTTGTTGCCCCACATAAGAAGAACTTCCCGTATAAAGAGAACTTTCCGTAACAATAGAGATCGTGGCCCCACCGTTTCACCGTTGCTGGGTCTTGTACTAAGTCTGCTGAAAATATATAAAAGCCTTATTTTTGTATACAACCTGCCTGGTGTCCGCTTGTGGTGCATACAAAGTATTTACTGTGTGTATAATTGCAAGTGCTTAACCGTGTACGCCCTGAGGTTTAGCCTTGACTGCTCACGCCACGCACCTAGAGGGTGAGCAGGGGTTATTCTAAGGAGCCATCCTTCGCCCTGACTAGAAGTAAAGGGTCCCTGCTTGTCGCTGGTACTTACCTGCGCCAACCAGAGCCGCCTCATTTCTAACATTGGAGGCAGCGGTGAGGATTTTCGGATTTGTAGTTTGCATATAGTAGATCATTGATCGCCACATAGTGAGTGCAGACCAGTAACGCAGCCACAATACTATTGATTTTTTGTTTTGCCAAGAATCTACATTTTTGAGAAACCATGCCTGGTTCACTCCCTGCAGGAAGGGCAGCCTCTATAGTCTCTGGAATGGATGATGTAGATTGGGGAGAAGGCGCACTTGAGAGCTACACAAATGAGGATTTGAAAGGTTTTTGCTCGAAGTTCAGAATTTCCCAAACTGGATTGAAAAACAAGGCCCAACTCGTAAAGGCGCTGAGGGCCTGGTATGAGTCAAGGGCACCAGAGAATATGGTGGAAGTGGTTCCACCAGAAAGCGTCCATGAGTTTGCCAGAGGCCTGTCGCCAGAAGAGTTGGCCGACAGGGCAGCAACCAGGGCACATGAAGTAGAGATGGCAAAGCTTAATGGGCAGATGGATATGGACAAACAAAGATTGGCCATGGAAGAAAGGAAAATCCAAATGGAACATGAGATGAACTGAGGGAGCTGGAGCTGAAAGCGAAAAGTTTGGAGCTTAATCCCTCTGGTGGCAGCACACCGCCAGTACTGGCGGAATCAAGGGTATATATTCCAAAAGATGTGGTTAAGGAGTTTTTTAAGAATGATGACATAGGGCAGTGGTTCAAAGCCTACGAAGTAGCCATGTCTTCCCACTGGGTCCCTCAGAAGGATTGGGGAGTGGGGTTGTGGGGGCGGTTCTTGAGTGAAGGGCGGGACACACTGCTAGATTTGCCCTCAGATGTGTATAAATCTTACACCCATTTGAAGGATGCTTTAATGGCTAGGTATGGGTTAACTCCTGAAATGTATAGATAGAGGTTCAGGGGTTGCACTAAGATTCCCAATAGTACGTATGTGGAGTATGTGACTTTTGTTTGCAGAGCACTGGATGGTTGGGTAAAGGGTAGCAAGGTTGATGATTTTCAAGGGCTTCTTGATTTAATCGCATGGGAGCACTTGTCCAGTAATTGTTTTCCTGAGCTACGCCAGCACCTGATTGATAGTAGGCTGACTAACCCTAGGAAGCTTGCTGAGGAGGCGGACCGCTGGGTCAGTACCAGGGTCCACAAGGGTCACGTGGGAGATTCCGCCAAAAGTGGGCAGGGTCCCCAGCAGAAGAGTAGGGAGGACAGGGGTAACCAGAGGGAGTTCCCAAAAAGACCCCAAAGTAATCCCCAAGGGAACAAAGGGAAATGTTCTCAACCTCCCCCACCTCCGAGACCGACCGGGGCTCCTACAGGTCCTCCTGTTCAGAAGGGGCCCCTAAAATGTTACAGGTGTGGTAACATGGGGCATTTTGCCTCTGATTAAAGTGTCATTTGTATGGTAAACCAGCACCCACTGGTGCTCCACCCCGTCAGGTGACTAGTGTAGCCTTGGGGGCGGAGATGGGTGTCCAAGGTAGGTGGGGTCCCACAGAGATGTCCCTTGTCTTATTAGGAGACTGTGAAGTGGTCCCCCAAACCCAGCTGCCTGATAACACTAAGAAATACAGGCAGTGGGTGACCATCAATGGCCGTAGGGTGGAAGCTCTGAGAGATACAGGAGCCAGTGTGACAGCTGTCAAGTGTCACCTGGTGTCTCAAGAGCAGGTGGTCCCAGGAGCATTCTATCCAGTTGTTGCCGCTGACAACACAGAGAGTCAATGCAAGGTGGCTCAGGTTCCCTTTGAGTGGGGGGGTCTCTGGTACTCTTCAGGTAGCTGTGAGGCCCGCCATGCCTGTAGACTGTCTGTTAGGGAACGATTTGGAGAGCTCACCTTGGGCTAAGGTGGAGCGGAGTGCTCACCTGGAGATGTTGGGTATGCCGGATTGGGCGTGTGTCACTACACGGTCCATGGCAGCAAGTAGGGGTGCTCAAGAGGTCCTGGAGCCTGAGAGGGAGGCCCAGGGACCGGCCTTAGAGAGAAGGAGCCGGGGGTGCGGGAAGCCGGCCCCTGAAGTTCCCACGGTCCAGGAGGAAGCAGACCTTGAGGGGGATGTCCTGGAGCCTACAGGGGAGCAGATAGCTGAACTGGGGGACCTGCCTGAGCTGACCCATTGTCCGCAGGAAGGAGGCCCCTCCAGGGAGGACTTTTGTAAGGCGCAGAAAAAATGCCCTTCTCTCGTGGGAATGCGGCAGCAGGCTGCAGACCAGGCCGCAGGTGATCAGTCTGGGTCACATTTCATTTACTGGGAGAACGACCTCCTATATACAGAGCCTAAGGTTGCTGAGCCTGGGTCAGCCCGTGCGCTGGTGGTACCCCAGGACTTCAGAGCCTTCCTACTGGGGCTGGCTCGCGATGTGCCATTGGCAGGGCATTTGGGGCAGGACAAGACCTTTGAAAGGCTTGTCACCCACTTTTATTGGCCTCAGATGCGCAGGAGTTCAGACACTCACTGCAGGACATGCCAGATTTGCCAGGCAAGTGGAAAGAGTGGAAGGAAGCAGAAGGCTCCACTCCAGCCATTCCCTGCGGTCGGTACCCCATTCCAGCGAGTGGGGATTGACATTGTAGGGCCGCTGGACCCCAGGACAGCCATGGGCAATAGGTTCATCCTGGTCCTGGTGGACCATGCCACCCGGTACCCGGAAGCCATCCCTCTGAGGACAGTGACGGCCCCCGTGGTGGGACGTGCACTGATGGGAATTTTCTCCAGAGTGGGATTCCCTCTAGAGGTGGTGTCTGACTGGGGTACCAATTTCATGTCCACATACATGAAATCCCTTTGGCAAGAGTGTGGTGTAACCTACAAGTTCACCACACCTTACCACCCCCAAGGAAACGGGTTGGTTGAGAGATTCAACCGTACCCTCAAAGGCATGATAATGGGCCTAGAAGGACCCATGAGGCGTAAGTGGGACGTCCTCTTACCATGCCGTCTCTTTGCTTACCGTGAGGTGCCCCAGAAGTCTCTAGGGTTAAGCCCCTTTGAGCTCCTGTACGGTAACCCAGTGAGAGGACCTCTAAGTCTGGTCAAGGAAGGCTGGGAGCAATCTCCCAGGAAACCTCCCGAGAATGTATACAGTTACATGCTGGCCTTCAGGAATCAGACTAGGCGATTCAGGCAACTTGCTGAGGCAAATCTGGAAGCCAGCCAGGAGGAGATGAAGCGGTGGTACGACCAGAATGCCACTCTGGTAGAGCTTCAGCCTGGACAAAAGGTATGGGTCTTGGCCCCAGTGGAGCCCTGTGCGCTCCAGGATAAGTGGACCTGTCCCTTTGAGGTGGTGGAGCGCAAGAGTCCTGTGACCTATTTGGTGGACTTGCGGTCTCCAAGGAACCCCTTAAGGGTCCTTCATGTCAACCGCCTCAAGCCCCACTTGGAGAGGTCCAAAGTGGGCATGCTCCTGGCAACAGATGCTGGGATGGAAGAGGAGACCGAGCCTCTTCCAGACCTCCTGTCAGCCCAGGAGCAAGATGGGTCAGTGGATGGTGTCATCCTCTCTTCCGCCCTGACCCCTGAGCAACGGAATGATTGTCGTCAGTTGCTGGGATAATTTTCTGATCTGTTTTCCCTGGTTCCCGGTGTCACTGATTGGTGCGTCCATGATGTGGACACTGAGGATAGTACACCTGTGAGGCACAAGGCCTACAGGGTGACTGACAGGGTGAGGGCATGCATCAAGGAGGAGGTCTCCAAGATGTTTGCACTCGGGGTAATTGAGTCCTCCAGCAGTCCTTGGGCCAGCCCAGTGGTCTTGGTCCCAAAGGCTGCAGCGCCGGGAGCCACACCCGAACTCCGGTTCTGTGTGGACTACAGAGGACTCAATTCGGTCACCAGGACTGACGCACACCCCATCCCCAGAGCTGATGTGCTCATAGATCGGCTAGGGGCTGCCAACTACCTCAGCACGTTTGATTTAACGTCTGGGTACTGGCAGATCGCCTTGACCGATGGGGCCAAAGAGAGGTCAGCATTTTCCACCCCAGATGGGCACTACCAGTTCCGGGTTATGCCCTTTGGGATGAAGAATGCCCCTGCCACCTTCCAGAGGTTGGTCAACCAGGTGTTGGCTGGACTGGATTCGTTCAGTGCTGCCTACCTGGATGACATCGCAGTGTTCAGCTCCACTTGGGAAGAACACCTGCGCCACCTCTGGGAAGTGTTGATGGTGCTGCGGAGGGCAGGCCTCACGATCAAGGCGAGTAAGTGCCAGATCGGGCAGGGATCCGTGGTGTACTTGGGGCACCAGGTTGGGAACGGCCAGGTGGCGCCCCTTCAACCCAAGATAGAAACCATCCTGAGCTGGGAGTCGCCCAAAACCCAGACAGAGGTGAGAGCCTTCCTAGGTCTCACCGGGTACTACAGGAGGTTTGTCAAGGGGTATGGCAACATTGTTGCCCCCTTGACAGCGCTGACTTCTAGGAAGCAGCCCAGGAAAGTGATTTGGACTGACACCTGTCAGAAAGCTTTTGAAGCCCTGAAAGCTGCTATGTGCACGGCGCCCGTGCTCTTGGCTCCCAACTTCTCCAAAGAGTTTATCGTTCAGACAGACGCTTCAGAGCATGGTGTGGGGACTGTTCTTTCACAGATTAATGAAGAGGGCCTAGATCAACCTGTAGCCTTCCTTAGCAGGAGGTTACTTCCACGGGAACAGAGATGGAGTGCTATTGAGCGTGAGGCATTTGCTGTGGTCTGGGCGCTGAAGAAGCTAAGACCCTACCTGTTTGGGTCTCACTTCCGGGTTCAGACAGACCACAGGCCCCTCAGATGGTTGATGCATATGAGGGGTGAGAATCCAAAGCTGTTGAGGTGGTCCCTTTCCCTACGGGGTATGGATTTCACGGTGGAACATAGCCCTGGTACAGATCACGCCAATGCTGACGGTCTGTCCAGATTTTTCCGCCTTAGTGACGAGGAACTCCCTGGGGTAGGGTAGTTCTCCCCACTTTTCAGCTGGAGGGGACACGTGTTAGACCTGGCACCTTGGTGTGAGTCTCCCTCCCACTTTTTGTCTCTGTGCCTCATGTATTTTTATGGTGTTGGCCGCTCAGCGCACTGTGCCACTGCCAACCAGTGCCACAGTGCAAGTGCTCCCTATGTAAAATGTATATGTTGGTTGGATTCCATGATTGGCTTATTTGGTTTACTGTCAGACCCCAGTAAAGTGCACCAGGAGTGCCAGGGCGTGTAAATACAAATACCGCTGGTGGGCTTGCAGCACTGGTTGTGCCACCCACAGAAGCGGCTTGGAAAAATGTGTCTAGGTCTGCCATCGCAGAACCTGCGTGCAGTCTGGTACTGACATGCTGACTGGCAAGTGCACACACTTGCCAGTCCCTAAACCTTCCCTTAACTTCATGTTAGTCACCCCTATGGTAGGCCCAAGGGCAGGGTGCGTTGTAAGCATAAGGTAGGACAAGCCCTGATGTGTGTGGCATGTCCTACTAGTGAATTACAGCCATTTTCGTTTTTCACTATTGTAAGGCTACCCTGTTCTCATAGGCCAGAATGGGCTGTTAAGATTCTTACATCCTATGATCCTAACATGCCCAGGGAACATGGTAGAAGATCGAGTTTAGTATGCCTGAACTCAGAATAATAAGGTACATCTTTTCGTAGGGTTTATTTTAAAATTCTGCGTTTGCAAATGCCAGTTTTAAAAAGATGGCCTTTGCTTGCCTAACCATTTCAGCCCGCCTCTGCGTGATGTGCATCTGCTGTCTGGCTTGTGTGAGTGACAGGGCTGGGGAAACCCAGATGGGCAAGGCTAGGTATTCTGGTGGTGAATAGAAAGATTGACAGGTAGATGGGTGGGAGGAGTACACCTGGACTCTGAATAAGACTGTGCTCTGCCACCACAATGCCGGCTCTGCCCCCTGTGGAGCGTCTGATGACTCTGCCCTGCACTCTGAAAGAAGAAGCCTGCATCGCGTCAACAAAGTGCTCCAGAACTGGACTGAACTAGGCAAGGGCCCCCCTGGCCTGTGAGAACAAAAGAAATGTAGTATAAATGTAGGAGCCCTGCTCCTAAGAAATCAGATCCGCTTTGAACCAAGAAGAATCTCTGCCTGAGGAGGAGGCGCCAGGAAAGCTGTACGGAGGAAGACTGTCCCTATCCTGGGGGACTGGCCTGCAGTGGTGACCTTGTTGCCAAAGGAGAGAAGAGGAAGCCTTTACTAAAGACTTTGCTTCATTTTGATTTCAAGAAACCTTGTGCTTTCAAAAACGATCTCCAAGGGCCTGGAAGCGAGCTTGCCCCCTGAACTGAGCCCCAGGACCATTGGGCTCATCCTGACCTTCACTCGCCTACCGCTGGACTGTGGTGTTCCTTCCCTCGCCGGAGCCGTGACTCCCGTGCCCATCAGCCCCTCCTTGAGCCGTGACCGGACTGCTTAGCCGCCCCTGCCTTGGGAAGAGCCTCACTCGATCTGAGCCGCTCTCTCTATGCCGTGCTGGGCTGCCCCCGTCACATCGCTCGCCGGAGGCCGGAAGCGCACCTTCACCCCTCCCGCCGGAATCGGCGCTGTGAGCATCTCCAAGCCTCGGACGACCCGGACGTGGCAAGCGTGCCCGGCTGCCCCGCTTTGCTCACCTGCCAACCTGAAACACCCCACTCTTGCTGTGAGCCTGAAGGACCAGACCCCCCTCGTAAAGCGTGGAAGCCCCGGGCGCCGCCTCGCCCTTTTGAAGAGCCGCTGAGCACCCCGCATCCGCCTTCACGAAAAGAAACAAGGTACTGTAACTTACGAACTCGACCGCGAGCTCGCATCGGATCCAGGGTCCACAACGTTCTGTTTTCCCTGCCGTCTGATCCGTGCCTCCCGGTTACCGTCTCCTCGCGAAGTGCGCTAAGGCCCACAGTTCACCTTGTTGCCCCACATAAGAAGAACTTCCCGTATAAAGAGAACTTTCCGTAACAATAGAGATTGTGGCCCCACCGTTTCACCGTTGCTGGGTCTTGTACTAAGTCTGCTGAAAATGTATAAAAGCCTTATTTTTGTATTCAACCTGCCTGGTGTCCGTTTGTGGTGCATACAAAGTATTTACTGTGTGTATAATGGCAAGTGCTTAACCGTGTACGCCCTGAGGTTTAACCTTGACTGCTCGCGCCACGCACCTAGAGGGTGAGCAGGGGTTATTCTAAGGAGCCATCCTTCGCCCTGACTAGAAGTAAAGGGTCCCTGCTTGTCGCTGGTACTTACCTGCGCCAGCCAGAGCCCCCTCATTTCTAACACCATGAGCAAGCCCATGTCAGCCCTGTCCACATATGGTTTCAGTCTGTTTACATGAAGTACCCTGTGGGGACTTCTGGAAGTGCCAAGGTCCACCAAGTAGGTGACCTCACCCTTCTGTTCCAATATGGTATGGGGTCCACTCCATTTGTCTTGGAGGGCTGCTGGGGCCACTGGCTCCAACACCCATAACTTCTGTCCTGGCTGGTACACCACCAGTACAGCCTTTTGGTCATGCTAGGCTTTTTGCAATTCCTGACTTGTACCTAGTCCACAATAATCAGTTTAGGGGGTTTGAGAGGTAACTCCAATTCCTCCTTCACTAGACAGAGTGGCCCTCTGACAGGGTGGCCAAACAAAAGTTCAAAAGGGCTGTAACCAACCACCTTCTGTGACACCTCCCTGTATGCAAAGAGAAGGCAGGGCAGAAGGACATTCCCTTTTCGCCTGAGCTTTTCTGGGAGTCCTTTGATCATACCCTTTAGGGTCTTGTTAAATCTTTCAACAAGCCCATTGCATTGAGGATGATAAGGGTTGATGAACCTGTAGTTAACACCACACTCCATCCACATTGCCTGAGGTAACTACTCATAAAGTTTGTACCGCGGTCAGAAAAAACCTCCTTAGAGAACCCTATCCTGGAAAGGATCCCCAGGAGGGCTCTTGCCACCACAGGTGCTGTGATGGTTCTAAGGGGAATAGCTTCCGGGTACCTGGTGGCATGATCCACTACCACCAGTATAAACCTGTGCCCAGATGCTGTTGGTGGGTCAAGGGGACCAACAATGTCAATCCCTACCCGTTCAAAGGGAGCCCCCACCACAGGTAGTGGTATCAGAGGGGCCTTTTTGGATTTACCTGCCTTGCCACTGGCCTGGCAGGTAATGCAAGAGCTACAAAAACTCTTACAGTCCTCACTCATTTGAGGCCAATGAAAGTGAGGGACAATTCTGTCCCAAGTCTTATTTTGGCCTAGGTGTCCTGCTAAGGGAATATCATGGGCTAGTGTGAGTAGGAAGCCCCTAAACTTCTGAGGTATGACCAACCTCCTGGCTGCACCAGGCTTGGGGTCTCGACCCTCAGAGTAAAGGAGTCCATCATCCCAATATATCTTATGGGTTCCACCAGCATTCCCAGCAGCCTCAGCAGCAGCCTGCTGTCTGAGGGGTTCAAGAGTGGGGCTCTGCTGCTCCAGGCTCAAGTCTGCCCTAGAAGGTCCCCCTGTCTCCAAGAACTCAACCTGATCAGGTTCAAGTTCATCTGAGACAGTTCCTTCTTCAGGTGTCAGATCCTCTTCTGCTACAAGAGTCTCTTCAGACTGACCCTGGGGGGAAGGCACTGCCTTACCCCTGCTACTCCTCCTCTTGGAAGGTCCTTGGTCCATTTTTCCAGGATCCAAGGCCTGTTCAGTTTCTGTCAACTTAGCGTTTGACCTTGTCAGGGCAAACACTTCTGCATGGATACCCAGCATTGCTGCATGGGTAGTCAGCTCCACCTCAGCCCATGCTGAGGTCTCCAAATCATTCCCTAGCAAACATTCTACTCGTAGGTCTGCACTCACCACAACCTTCTTTAGGCCAGTTACCCCTCCCAAAGAGAAGTTAACAACTATCAGAGCATGGTTAGTACTGACATTGCTCGCATTGGTCACTTGGTAAGTTTCTCCAAGTATGATTTGGCTAGGATCCACAAGGTCCTTAGTCACCATGGTGACACTAGCCCCTGTGCCCCTGTATGCTAGAGACTCCCTTCCATTTATCCTAGGCTGTTGTTTGTATTTGCCAAGACCACTGGGACTCACAAATAGGGACAGGTCCCCATCACAAACCAGCACAGCTGAGTAGGTGTTCTGACTAGGTCAGAGTCCTCTCCAGATCCCAGGGTCAACCCTACTATACCCTTGTTCTGTGTACCATGACCTATAGCTGGACTAGGGGGAACAGGTGCCTTAGGGGCAGGTGTAGTGGTACTGGTGGAGTCTTTGGCCTTGTTACAGTCTGGAGTCCAATGGGTTTTCTGCTTACAGTTTTTACACCATGGCTTCCTTGGCTGTTTAGGTTTGTTAGATTGGGAATTTCCAGATGTTGCTTTTTGGTGGCCTGTTGAAGACTGCTGGTCTTTTCCCTTTTCCCCACCCTTCTCAGAGTTTTTGGCATCTTCCTTTTTAGTTGCACCCCCCAAGGGCTGGACCTTTTGCTTGATCCTGGTTCTGACCCATTTGTCTGCCTGCTTTCCCAATTCTTGGGGAGAGGGCAGATCTGAGACCACCAGGTGCTGATGCAAGAGCTGATTCTGACAATTATTAAGAATCTGCTCCCTCATGATGTGATTGTACAATCCTTGATAATCATTTACTTTACTGCCATTTAACCAACCTTCCAGAGCCTTGGTAGCACAATCTACAAAGTCTACCCAATCTTGATTTTGTGCTTTCTGGGTATCTCTGAACTTTAACCTGTATTGATCAGTGGTTAGACCAAACCCATCTATCAAAGCATTTTTCAAGATATAATAATCATCTGCATCCTCTTCCCTAACAGAGAGGAGCTTGTCTCTTCCTTTGTCAGCAAAGGAGAGCCATAAGATTGCTGCCCACTGATCTACTGGGACCCTTTGAACTTTACAGGCCCTTTCAAATGCAGTGATCCATTTATGGATATCATCCCCTGACTGATAGGGGGGCACAATCTTTTGCAGGTTCCTATGGTCAGGAGCTTTCTCTCTAACTCTAGGGGTAATATTACTGCCACCAGGGGTCTCTAGACCCCACTTACTTGAAGGTTTCTGAAGCTCCAGGGACTCCCTGTCTAATGCTAACTGTTCACTCCTTAGCTGAAGCTTAGCTTGCTCAAACTGGATCAGTGTGCATTTCCTCCCTTGGGTGGAGTCTCTTCTCTGAGAAGAGGCAGAGGTCCTTTTGGATCTCTCAGAATGGGCAGACTCCTCTGAGGGGGATCTGTTCCTTCTGTTTGGATCCACCACTCTCCCATTAGGGATGGAGGGGGTACCTCTTGGGCCCCCACTTCCATGTATAGAGTATTCTGGTTCTTCCAGGTCAAGGTCATTATCCTCTTCCTGGTCCTCATCAGAGTCCACCACCTGGGTGTCCTCTTCTGTGGGATGCCCACCCAACCTGTCTACCTCATCAGACATTAAAGTCTGCTTGAAGTTTGCAATGAGCAGAATTTCTCTGAGACGTTGAGTGTTGGCACCTTTGGTTGTCTTCAAATGTCTAGCAGTGCACATCTCCCTAAGCTCAGCAAAAGTGAGATTGTCATACCTGTCGACTGGGACCTTTAAAGGTCCTTCCAGGGCCTTATTGGCTCCTGATCCTGAAGACATTTCTAGTGTAGTGGATTGTTGCATCTACCTACACTAGTTGTGGCATACTGAACCCTTTCTTGAGTTGTAGTCAAGGTGTGCTAAGCCCTCTACACACAACTCCTAAGCTCAGTAGAACTTATTGTATTCTAAGGTGAATTTATATGTACCTTTAGTACCAAAGTGGCTTTCACTTTAGAAATTCAATTTGTTATCTGGTAAAACAATGGCAAGCTTGAATCCAACCGCTGCACACCAATGTGAGAAGTTTGCCTGGTATATGCTGTCCACTAGTTATAGGGGACACCTTGCACCAGT
This sequence comes from Triturus cristatus, assembly GCF_964204655.1. Lineage (NCBI taxonomy): Eukaryota > Metazoa > Chordata > Amphibia > Caudata > Salamandridae > Triturus > Triturus cristatus. The sequence goes on along the minus strand of NC_140579.1, from coordinate 171,571,421 downwards.
CCAATTCGACTCTTAAGGTGATAGGTTAAAAGACAACCTTTAAAGAAAGCTATCCTAGTGGTAGCTGTGGAGAGCAGCCTTCAGGCTAAGTCTTGAAGGAGTGGTAAGCTTATTGTTTTACCATAAATAAACTCTTGAATGACCAAATGAAAGAGTAGTCCACACAGGTATATATATAAAATATATGTATTTATTCTAAGAATAATCCCACTAGTCTCTTTATGAGACTGGAGGTAAAGATACAATTCAAACAAACATTGATAGTTACAATAAATAGCACTGGAATCATAGGGCCCCAGGGGAGGACCAAACCATATATTAAAAAAGTGGTATAAGACAATTCTACAGACAGTGCCTAGGGCACTTAGGGTCGCTGGCCCCTTACGAAACCACCCAAGGTAGTGAGGAAGGGGACCCACGGGAGACGCGTGCAGTGGTATAAACTACTGTCAGGATCTCTATTAAACCCTATGGAGAATGTCGCGGTTTGAAATTACAAGAATCTAAACACTTCTAGCAGGAGTTCAAGTTCAGCAGCTTTGAGTTAAGCTCTTGGAGGGCCCTCACCCGCGACAGTACCGAGGTACTACTGTTACCTGCCCCAGGGAAGCCGGGTGCATAGGTCGTTTTCAATGTCGGGTCGCGATTTCGTTTTCAATGGAAAAAGGTGAAGAACTGCCGCTGGCGCGAAGCGTCGTCGATGTCGTGTAGATTGAAGATGTAGATCTTGAAGGTAAGGACCTGAAAGCAGAGGGGACAGAGTCAGTGAACAGGGAGCTCAGGAGAAAGAGCCCTTCAATGTCGGGTGTTTTCAGGTTGAAGACGGGTAGCTTGGATCAGCAGCCACGAGGTCCAGGAGGTTTCAAGGAAGGCCAGCTTCTGGAGGGCGACTGTCTCATGAAGGATAAAGGCCGCTGCGGTGTTAGTGTGCGGATTGGATCCACTAAGCCTAGGCAACCGCAACCCACGCAAGGATCACAAAACAGCTACGGTGCAGACCCACGAGGTCTGAGCGAGGTCTCCAATGAGGAGACTGTAGAGCAGTCCTTGACCCACCAGGGGAGCCCTTTAAAGTAAAGATTGACCTCCGCTAGGGCCCACCAGTCGACAGACAAGGGTCCCACGGGAGGCAGCAATTTGGAGTGCATAAAGATGAGCCCACGGGTCGCCGGAGCGGGTTGGAGCGTCGTCCTTTGGCACAAGTAATGCTGAGAGGTTGGCTCAATAATGGGCCAAAGCACAACTTCTCCACTGGTCGGGGTCGTGTGCTGTGCAAGAGGTGGCCGGTGTCCTGGGTTATTGGGGATCTCGGCACCCACGGGGTCCACGGTGCTGAGCTTTGCCGTGCACTCTCACTGGCCTTTGGGTTGCTTGGAAACCCACATAAGGGTAGGCAGAAGTCTTCGATGTCCGTAGGAGCAGCGGAGTTCCAACCGGGTCACTTGCAGTGTTTCAGGTGCCTGCCAAGCAGGGGGGTAACTCCTTTACCCCAAGGGAGATTTTTTCATTCAGCTGTGCGGCAGCAAGTCGAAGGTTCAAGTCTTTGAAGTCCAAGATTAATCTGAGGCTCTGGGGACCCTGCACCCACCTTTATCCAGAGATTAGGGGAGTGTCTGAATCAGAGCCCACCAATGAGAGTTCAGGCGGGAAAGGGTTGCTACACCCTCTCCCCTTTGTGTGTTTTCCCACCTGGGCAGGGGACAGGATGCCCCTGAACCAGGTTGAGGTGGTGTATGCAGAAGTAGGTACTGGAGAAGCCTACGTGCAAGTCTGAAAGACATCCTATGGTGCACCCACCCAGTTCCAATCCACATAGTCTGTCTGGGGAGGTGGGAACACCTCCCTGCAACAAGATCCCTATGGTCCAGCTGCCGTGGCTGGAGTTCTGCCCAGCAACAGGCAGCCAGAGTTGTGTGGGTGGCGGGTAGCATCATTATTGTACTACGTGTGCACTTTTAAATTGGTGTCTAAAATCTGCCGCTTTTACCATATCACCCCTCTAGCAGGGGGGAATCATGCCCTCACTCCCATGGCTGGATTGGGGGTATGATTCCACGATGTTTGACACCAAACATGACATGGTTTTGTGCAGCCACTCTCAAGTTACTATTGCGATTACTTATAATGCGGTTAAGTGTATATGGTATGGCTGCACTACAAACAACCCAGCAATAGTTTTATGAAGGTTGCAGAGGGGCCCAACTCAGGTAGGGGTTCCCCCTCACACATATCTCAGCACCCTGCCTTGTAGGATTAGCAAGGCCTGCCTTAGGGGTGACCTATGAGGATATATGTGTTGTATTAAGTAGGATACAGGATACCTATATCCCTGTAAGGGGTGCAAGCACCACCTTACTCAGACTACAGTAGTGGTCTGGTGGTGTCAGTTTGTATGGCTGCCCCAGGGGTGGCACAATAAGTGCTGCAGCCCCTGGTAGGCCTCTGAGAGACCCATGCCCTGGGTACCTAGGGTACCATCTACAAGGGGCTGACAGGGTGTCCTCAGTATCCAATTGGAAGGTACCTAGGGTACTCACATCAGTTTAGAAAAGAAGCAGATAGGCTGGGGTCCTGGATAGCAGGGCCACAGCCTGGCTAGTGTCATAAAACAGTCAAAACGTCAGCAAAAAGTTGGGGGCTACTATGCAGTCGATGCCACTCTCCTACAAGGAGCCTCTGCTAGAGCAGGGGGACATGCTCTTGAGTTCAGTAGTAGAGGTGTTCTTGAGGAGCCCCTGTTGGAGCAGGGGTCCATGCTCTTGAGTTCATTGATATATGTGTTCTTGAGGAGCTTCTGCTAGAGCAGGGGGACATGCTCTTGAGTTCTGTGGTGAAAAAGTTCTTGGGCAGCCTCTGCTAGAGTAGTGGGACATGCTCTTGTGTTCGGTGGTGGAGGTGTTCTTGAGGAGCCCCTGTTGGAGCAGGGGTCCATGCTCTTGAGTTCAGTGATAGATGTGTTCTTGAGGAGCTTCTGCTAGAGCAGGGGGACATGCTCTAGGGTTCAGTGGTTGAAGTGTTCTGGGGAAGAGTCTGCTAGAGCACGGGGGCATGCTCTTGAGTTCAGTGGTAGAGGTGTTCTTGAGGAGCCTCTTCTTAAGCAGGGGGAAATGCTCTTGAGTTCAGTGGTAGAGTTGTTCTTGAGGAGCCCCTGTTGGAGCAGGGGGACATGCTCTTGAGTTCAGTGGTAGAGGGGTTCTTGAGGAGCCACTGCTAGAGCAGGGGGACCTGCTCTTGAGTTCAGTGGTAGAGGTGTTCTTGAGGAGCCTCTGCTATAGGTGGGAGACATGCTCTTGAGTTCAGTGGTGGAGGTGTTCTTGAGAACCTCTGCTAGAGCAGGGGGTCATACTCTTGAGTTCTTTGTTAGAGGTGTTCTTGAGGAGCCTCTGCTAGAGCAGAAGGGCATGCTATTGAGTTCTGTGGTAGAGGTGTTCTTGAGGAGCCTCTGCTAGAGCAGGGGGACATGCTCTTGAGTTCTGTGATGAAGGTGCTCTTGGGGAGCTTCTGCTAGAGCAGGGGGAAATCCTCTGGAGTTCAGTGGTAGAGGTGTTCTTGAGGAGCTTCTGCTCAAGCAGGGGTCTATGCTCTTGAGTTCAGTGGTAGAGGTGTTCTTGGGAAGCCTCTGCTAGAGCAGGGGGACATGCTCTTGAGTTTAGTGGTAGAGGTGTTCTTGAGCAGCCTCTGCTAGTGCAGGGGGACATGCTCTTGAGTTCAGTGGTAGAGGTGTTCTTGAGGAACTTCTGCTGGAGCAGGGGGACATGATCTTGAGTTCAGTGGTAGAGGTGTTCTTGAGGAGCCTCTGCTAGAGCAGGGGGACATGCGATTGAGTTCAATGGTAGAGGTGCTCTTGAGGAGCCTCTGCTAGAGCATGGGGACATGCTCTTATGTTCGGTGGTGGAGGTGTTCTTGAGGAGCCTCTGCTAGAGGAGGGGTCCATGCTCTTGAGTTCAGTGGTAGAGGAGTTCTTGAGGAGCTTCTGCTTGAGTAGGGGTCAATGCTCTTGAGTTAAGTGGTAGAGGTGCTCTTGAGGAGCCTCTGCTAGAGCATGGGGACATGCTCTTATGTTCGGTGGTGGAGGTGTTCTTGAGGAGCCTCTGCTAGAGGAGGGGTCCATGCTCTTGAGTTCAGTGGTAGAGGAGTTCTTGAGGAGCTTCTGCTTGAGTAGGGGTCAATGCTCTTGAGTTAAGTGGTAGAGGTGTTCTTGAGGAGCCTCTGCTAGAGCTGGGAGACATGCTCTTGAGTTCAGTGTTACAGGTGTTCTTGGTGAGCTTCTGCTTGAGAAGGGATCTATGCTCTTGAGTTTCGTGGTGGAGGTGTTCTGAGGAAGCTTCTGCTAGAGCAGGGGGCATGCTCTTGAGTTCAGTGGTAGAGGTGATCATGAGGAGCCTCTGCTTAAGCAGGGGGGCATTCTCTTGAGTGCTGTAGTAGAGGTGTTCTTGAGGAGTCTCCAATAGAGAAGATGGGCATGCTCTTGAGTTCTGTGGTAGAGGTGTTCTTGGGGAGCCTTTGCTAGAGTAGGGGGACATGCTCTTGAGTTCTGTGGTGAAGGTGTTCTTGGGGAGCTTCTGCTAGAGCAGGGGGAAATGCTATGGAGTTCAGAGGTAGAGGTGTTCTTGAGGAGTTTCTGATAGAGCAGGAGTCCATGTTCTTGAGTTTAGTGGTAGAGGTGTTCTTGGGAAGCCTCTGCTAGAGCAGGGGGACATGTTCTTGAGTGCTCTGGTTGAGGTGTTCTTGAGGAGCCTCTGTTAGAGCAGGGTGGCATGCTCTTGAGTTCAGTGGTAGAGGTGTTATTGAGGAGCCTCTAATAGAGCAGGGGGACATGCTCTTGAGTTCGGTGGTAGAGGTGTTCTTGAGGAGCCTCTCCTAGAGCAGGGGGACAGGCTCTTGAGTTCAGTGGTAGAGGTGTTCTTGGGGAGCTTCTGCTTGAGCAGGGGAACATGCTCTTGTGTTCTGCGGTGGAGGTGTTCTTGAGGAGCCCCTGTTGGAGCAGGGGGACATGCTCGAGTTCAGTGGTAGAAGTGTTCTTGGGGAGCCTCTGCTAGAGCAGGGGGACATGTCCTTGAGCTCAGTGGTGGAGGCGTTCTTGAGGAGTCTCTGCTAGAGCAGGGGGGCATGCTCTTGAGTTCAGTGGCAGAGGTGTTCTTGGGGAGTGTAGGAGAGTGCCATCGACTGCATAGTTGCCCCCAGCCTATCTGCTTCCTCTGTTAAACGATGTGAGTACCCTAGGTACAAACCAAGTGGATGCTGAGGCTGCCCTGACAGTCCCTTGTAGATGGTACCCTAGGTACCCAGGGCATGGGTCCCTCAGTAGGCCTACCAGGGCTGCAGCACTTATTGTGCCACCCTGGGACAGCCATACAAACTGACACCACCAGACCACTACTGTAGTCTGGGTAAGAGGGTGCTAGCACCCCTTACAGGGCTATAGGTACCCTATATCCCACCCCATTACAACACATGTACTCTCATAGGTCACCCCTATAGCAGGCCTTGCTAATGCTACAGGGCAGGGTGCTGAGATATGTGTGAGGGGGGACCCCTACCTGAGTAGGGCCTCTCTGCAGCCCTCGTAAAATCATTGCTGGGTTGTTTGTAGTGTAGCCATACCATATACTCTTAACCGCATTATAAGTCTATCGCGATAGCGTGATAACTTGAGAATGGCTACACAGAACCATATCGTGTTTGGTGTCAAACATGTAGGAATTGTACTCCCAGTCCAGCCATGGGCATGAGGGCACGATTCCCCCCTGCTAGAGGGGCGATATGAGAAAAGCGGCAGAATTCGGACACCAATTTAAAAGTGCACAATTAGTACAAAATGGCTACTACCCGCCACCCACACGACTCTGGCTGGCTGTTGCTGGGGAAAACCCCAGCCTCGCCAGCTGGACAATAGGGCTTCTGTGGCAGGGAGGTGCTAGCATCTCCCCAGACAGGATATGTGGATTGGAACAGGGTGGGTGCACTAAATGTCCTTTCAGAGTTGCACGTAGGCAGCCGCAGTGCCTTCATTCTGCATACACCGCTTGGAACCGGTTCAGGGGCATCCTGCCCCTTGCCCAGGCGGGAAACACACAAAGCGGAGAGGGTGTAGCCACCCTTTCCCGCCTCACCACTCATCGGTGGACACTACTCTGGACACTCCCCTAATCTTGGGGATAAAGGTGAATAACGTGACACCAGAGCCTCAGATTAATCTTGAACTTTAGAGTCTTGACCTTCGACTTGCTGCTGCCTAGCTGACGGAAGAAATCTCCCTTGGGATAAAGGAGTTATCCCCCTGCTTGGCAGGCACCTGAAACACTGCAAGTGACCCGGTTGGAACTTCACTGCTCTCATGAACTTCTTCGACTTCCAGCACCCTTGAGGTGGGTTTCCTAAGCATCCCAGAGGCCAGTGAGTGTGCACAGCAAACCTGTGTACCGTGGACCGCGTTGGTGCCGAGATTCCCAATACCCCAGGACACCGGCCAACTCTTGCGTAGCACATGACCCTGACAAGTGAGGAAGTTGTGCTTTGGCCCATTATTGAGCCAACCACAAAGCAGCATCCGAGCCAAAGATCAGCACCACAGCCCCTTCTGGTGGCCTGTGAGCTCCCTTTTACGCACTCCATTTTGCTGCCTCCCGCGGTCCCTTGTCTCTCAACTTGTGGGGCCGAGCGAAGGATAATCTCAACAACTAAGAGTTCTCCTGGTCGCTCCAGGCCTGCTCTACAGTCTCTCCAAAGGAGACCACTCACAGACCTCGTGGGTCTGCACCAGTAGCTGATTTGTTTATCTTGCGTGGGTTGCAGTTGCCAAGGCTAAGTGGATCTAATCCAGACACTAACACTGCAGCGACCCTTATCCGACGTGGGACAGTCGCCCTCCCGAAGCTGGCTTTCTTTGAAGCCTCCCGGAGCCCGTGGCTGCAGATCCAAGCTACACCTCTTTCCACTTGAAGCACCCGACATTGAAGGGCTCTTTGCTTTGAGCTCCCTTGTCACTGTGCCATGACCCAGACTCTGTCCCCTCTGCTTTCAGGTTCTTCTCTTCAACTTCTACAACTTCAATCTTCACGGCATCATCGACGCTTTTGGCTAGCAGCACTTTTGAACATTTTCCCATTGAAAATCAGCCCGCGACCCGACATCGAAAACGACCTATGCACCCGGCTTCCCTGGGGCAGGTAACAGTGGTACCTCGGTACTCTCGTGGTAGTGGGCTCCTCAAAAGCTTAAGTCTAAAGTTTTAACTTTGTACTCCTGCTAGAAGTGACTTTAATCTGTGTAAATCAAACTGCGACATTCTCCATAGGCTTTAATAGAGATCCCGATAGCAGCTATTTCCACTTCACGCGCCTCCCGTGGGTCCCCTTCCTCATAACCTGGGGTGGATTCTTAATGGGCCAGCGATCCTAAATGCCCTAGGCATTGTCTGTAGAATTGTCGTGGTTCTTATACCACTTTTTTGATATATGGTTTGGTCCCCCCCTGGGGCCCTGTGATTCCTGTGCTATTTATTGTGTTTATAAATGCTTGTTTGAATTGTAACTTTGCCACTAGCCTCATAAAGAGACTGTGGGATTCTGTCTAGAATAAATACATATATTTTATGTATATACCTGTGTGGGCTACTCTTTCATTTGGTTATTCAAGAGGTTATTATGGTAAAACAATACGCTTAACACTCCTTCAAGACTTAGCCTGAAGGCTGCTCTCCACAGCTACCACTAGGATAGCTTTCTTTAAAGGTTGTCTTAAACCTATCATCAATAAGAGTCGAATTGGACTGGTGCAAGGTGTCCCTATAACTAGGAGACAGCATATGCCAGGCCAACTTCTCACAGGGAGGTTCTGCTAGAGCAGGGGGGTATGCTCTTGAGTTCTGCTTTTGAGGTGTTCTTGAGGAGTCTCTGCTAGAGAAGATGGGCATGCTCTTGAGTTCTGTGGTAGAGGTGTTCTTGAGGAGCCTCTGCTAGAGTAGGGGGAAATGCTCTTGAGTTCTGTGGTGAAGGTGTTCTTGGGGAGCTTCTGCTAGAGCAGGGGGAAATGCTATGGAGTTCAGAGGTAGAGGTGTTCTTGAGGAGTTGCTGATAGAGCAGGAGTCCATGTTCTTGAGTTTAGTGGTAGAGGTGTTCTTAGGAAGCCTCTGCTAGAGCAGGGGGGCATGCTCTTGAGTGCTCTGGTTGAGGTGTTCTTGAGGAGCCTCTGCTAGAGCAGGGTGGCATGCTCTTGAGTTCAGTGGTAGAGGTTTTCTTGGTGACCCTCTGCTGGAGCAGGGGGACATGCTCTTAAGTTCTGTGGTGGAGGTGTCCTTGAGGAGCCCCTGCTAGAGCAGGGTGACATGCTCTTGAGTTCTCGGGTGAAGGTGTTCTTGAGGAGCCACTGCTGGAGCTGGGGGACATGCTCTTGATTTTAGTGGTAGGGGTGTTCTTGGAGAGATTCTGCTAGAGCAGGGGGACATGCTCTTGAGTTCTGTGTGGGAGGGGTTCTTGAGGAGCGTCTGCTAGAGCAGGGGGACATGCTCTTGAGTTCAGTAGCAGAGGTGTTCTTTTTCTAATAGAGCAGGGGGACATGCTCTTGAGCTCAGTGGTATAGGTGTTCTTGAGGAGCTTCTGCTTGAGTCGGGGTCCATGCTGTTGAGTTCAGTGGTGAAGGTGTTCTTAGGAGCTTCTGCTTGAGTAGGAGTCCATGCTCTTGTGTTTTGTGGTGGAGGTGTTCTTGAGGAGCCTCTGCTAGAGCAGGGGGACAGGCTCTTGAGTTCAGTGGTGGAGGTGTTCTTGAGGAGCCTCTGCTAGGGCAGCGGAACATGCTCTTGTGTTCGGTGGTAGAGGTGCTCTTGAGGAGCCTCTGCTAGAGCAGGGGGACATGCTCTTGAGTTCAGTGGTAGAGGTGTTCTTGAGGAGCCCCTGCTGGAGCAGGGGGACATGCTCTTGAGTTCAGTGGTAGAGGTGTTCTTGAGGAGCGTCTGCTAGAGCAGGGGGACATGCTCTTGTGTTTGGTGTTGGAGGTGTTCTTGAGGAACCTCTGCTAGAGCAGGGGGACATGCTCTTGTGTTCGGTGGTAGAGGTGTTCTTGAGGAGCTTCTGCTAGAGCAGAGGGACATGCTTTTGAGTTCAGTGGTGGAGGTGTTCTTGAGGAGCCCATGCTTGAGTAGGGGGACATGCTCTTGAGTTCTGTGGTAGAGGTGTTCTTAAGGAGCTCCTGTTGGATCAGGGAGACATGCTCTTGAGTTCAGTGGTAGAGGTGTTCTTGGGACCCTCTGCTGGAGCAGGGGGACATGCTATTGAGTTCTGTGGTGGAGGTGTTCTTGAGGAGCCCCTGCTAGAGCAGGGGGACATGCTCTTGAGTTCTCTGGTGAAGGTGTTCTTGAGGAGCCTCTGCTAGAGCTGGGGGACATGCTCTTGAGTTTAGTGGTAGAGGTGTTCTTAGAGAACTTCTGCTAGAGCAGGGGGACATGCACTTGAGTTCTGTTTTTGAGGTGTTATTGAGGAGCGTCTGCTAGAGCAGGGGGACATGCTCTTGAGTTCGGTGGTAGAGGTGTTCTTGAGGAGCCTCTAATAGAGCAGGGGGACATGCTCTTGAGTTCAGTAGTAGAGGTGTTCTTGAGGAGCCTACGCTAGAGCAGGGGGACATGCTCTTGAGTTCGGTGTGAAGGTATTCTTGAGGAGCCTCTGCTAGAGCAGGGGGGATGCTCTTGAGTTCTGTGGTGGAGGTGTTCTTGAGGAGCCTCTGCTAGAGCAGAAGGGCATACTATTGAGTTCTGTGGTAGAGGTGTTCTTGAGGAGTCTTTGCTAGGGCAGGGGGACATGCTCTTGAGTTCTGTGGTGAAGGTGTTCTTGGGGAGCTTCTGCTACAGCAGGGGAAAATGCTCTTGAGTTCAGTGGTAGAGGTGTTCTTGGGAAGCCTCTGCTAGAGCAGGGGTCATGCTTTTGAGTGCTGTGGTAGATGTGTTCTTGTGGAGCCTCTGCTAGAGCAGGGGGGCATGCTCTTGAGTTCAGTGGCAGAGGTGTTCTTGAGGAGCCTCTAATAGAGCAGGGGGACATGCTCTTGAGCACAATGGTAGAGGTGTTCTTGAGGAGCCTCTGCTAGAGCAGGGGGCATGCTCTTGAGTTTAGTGGTAGAGGTGTTCTTGAGGAACTTCTGCTGGAGCAGGGAGAAATGCTCTTGAGGTCAGCGGTAGAGGTGATCTTGAGGAGCCTCTGCTAGTGAAGGGGGACATACTCTTGAGTTCTGTAGTAGAGGTGTTCTTGAGGAGCCCCTGTTGGAACAGGGGGACATGCTCTTGAGTTCAGTGGTAGAGGTGTTCTTGAGGAGCCTCTGCTAGAGCACGGGGACATGCTCTTGAGTTCAGAGGTAAAGATGTTCTTGGTGACCCTCTGCTGGAGCAGGGGGACATGCTCTTGAGTTCTGTGGTGGAGGTGTTCTTGAGGAGCCCCTGCTAGAGCAGGGCGACATGCTCTTGAGTTCTCGGGTGAAGGGGTTCTTGAGGAGCCTCTGCTAGAGCTGGGGGACATGCTCTTGAGTTTAGTGGTGGAGGTGTTCTTGAGGAGCCTCTGCTAGACCAGGGGGACATGCTCTTGATTTTAGTGGTAGGGGTGTTCTTGGAGAGCTTCTGCTAGAGCAGGGGGGCATGCTCTTGAGTTCAGTAGCAGAGGTTTTCTTGAGGAGCCTCTAATAGAGCAGGGGGACATGCTCTTGAGCTCAGTGGTAGAGGTGTTCTTGAGGAGCTTTTGCTTGAGTCGGGGTCCATGCTGTTGAGTTCAGTGGTGGAGGTGTTCTTAGGAGCTTCTGCTTGAGTAGGAGTCCATGCTCTTGTGTTTTGTGGTGGAGGTGTTCTTGAGGAGCCTCTGCTAAAGCAGGGGGACAGGCTCTTGTGTTCAGTGGTGGAGGTGTTCTTGAGGAGCCTCTGCTAGAGCAGCGGGACGTGCTCTTGTGTTCGGTGGTAGAGGTGCTCTTGAGGAGCCTCTGCTAGAGCAGGGGGACATGCTCTTGAGTTCAGTGGTAGAGGTGTTCTTGAGGAGTCCCTGCTACAGCAGGGGGACATGCTCTTGAGTTTTGTGGTGGAGGTGTTCTTGAGAAGGCCATGCTGGAGCAGGGGTCCATGCTCTTGAGTTCAGTGATAGAGGTGTTCTTGAGGAGCCTCTACTGGAACAGCGGGACATACTCTTGATTTCTGTGGTGGAGGTTTTCTTGGGCAGCCTCTGCTAGAGCAGTGGGACATGCTCTTGTGTTCGGTGGTGGAGGTGTTCTTGAGGAGCCTCTGCTAGAGCAGGGGGACATGCTCTTGTGTTTGGTGTTGGAGGTGTTCTTGAGGAACCTCTGCTAGAGCAGGGGGACATGCTCTTGTGTTCGGTGGTGGAGGTGTTCTTGAAGAGCTTCTGCTAGAGCAGAGGGACATGCTTTTGAGTTCAGTGGTGGAGGTGTTCTTGAGGAGCCCATGCTTGAGTAGGGGGACATGCTCTTGAGTTCTGTGGTAGAGGTGTCCTTGAGGAGCCTCTGCTAGAGCACGGGGATATGCTCTTGAGTTCAGTGGTAAAGGTGTTCTTGGGGACCCTCTGCTGGAGCAGGGGGACGTGCTATTGAGTTCTGTGGTGGAGGTGTTCTTGAAGAGCCTCTCCTTGAGCAGAGGGCATGCTCTTGAGTTCAGTGGTAGAGGTGTTCTTAAGTAGCCTCTGCTAGAGCACGGGGACATGCTCTTGAGTTCAGAGGTAAAGATGTTCTTGGTGACCCTCTGCTGGAGCAGGGGGACCTGCTCTTGAGTTCTGTGGTGGAGGTGTTCTTGAGGAGCCCCTTCTAGAGCAGGGCGACATGCTCTTGAGTTCTCGGGTGATGGTGTTCTTGAGGAGCCACTGCTAGAGCTGGGGGACATGCTCTTGAGTTTAGTGGTGGAGGTGTTCTTGGGAAGCCTCTGCTAGAGCAGGGGGGCATGCTCTTGAGTGCTCTGGTTGAGGTGTTCTTGAGGAGCCTCTGCTAGAGTAGGGTGGCATGCTCTTGAGTTCAGTGGTAGAGGTGTTATTGAGGAGCATCTAATAGAGAAGGGGGACATGCTCTTAAGTTCAGTGGTAGAGGTGTTCTTGAGGAGCCTCTGCTAGAGCCGGGGGCATGCTCTTGAGCTCAGTGGTAGAGGTGTTCTTGAGGAGCTTCTGCTAGAGCAGGGGGACATGCTCTTGAGTTCAGTGGTAGAGGTGTTATTGAGGAGCCTCTGCTAGAGCCGGGGGCATGCTCTTGAGCTCAGTGGTAGAGGTGTTCTTGAGGAGCCTCTGCTAGAGCAGGGGGCATGCTCTTGAGTTTAGTGGTAGAGGTGTTCTTGAGGAACTTCTGCTGGAGCAGGGAGAAATGCTCTTGAGGTCAGCGGTAGAGGTGATCTTGAGGAGCCTCTGCTAGTGAAGGGGGACATACTCTTGAGTTCTGTAGTAGAGGTGTTCTTGAGGAGCCCCTGTTGGAACAGGGGGACATGCTCTTGAGTTCAGTGGTAGAGGTGTTCTTGAGGAGCCTCTGCTAGAGCACGGGGACATGCTCTTGAGTTCAGAGGTAAAGATGTTCTTGGTGACCCTCTGCTGGAACAGGGGGACATGCTCTTGAGTTCTGTGGTGGAGGTGTTCTTGAGGAGCCCCTGCTAGAGCAGGGCGACATGCTCTTGAGTTCTCGGGTGAAGGGGTTCTTGAGGAGCCTCTGCTAGAGCTGGGGGACATGCTCTTGAGTTTAGTGGTGGAGGTGTTCTTGAGGAGCCTCTGCTAGACCAGGGGGACATGCTCTTGATTTTAGTGGTAGGGGTGTTCTTGGAGAGCTTCTGCTAGAGCAGGGGGACATGCTCTTGAGTTCAGTAGCAGAGGTGTTCTTGAGGAGCCTCTAATAGAGCAGGGGGACATGCTCTTGAGCTCAGTGGTAGAGGTGTTCTTGAGGAGCTTCTGCTTAAAGCGGGGTCCATGCTGTTGAGTTCAGTAGTGGAGGTGTTCTTAGGAGCTTCTGCTTGAGTAGGAGTCCATGCTCTTGTGTTTTGTGGTGGAGGTTTTCTTGAGGAGCCTCTGCTAAAGCAGGGGGACAGGCTCTTGTGTTCAGTGGTGGAGGTGTTCTTGAGGAGCCTCTGCTAGAGCAGCGGGACGTGCTCTTGTGTTCGGTGGTAGAGGTGCTCTTGAGGAGCCTCTGCTAGAGCAGGGGGACCTGCTCTTGAGTTCAGTGGTAGAGGTGTTCTTGAGGAGTCCCTGCTACAGCAGGGGGACATGCTCTTGAGTTTTGTGGTGGAGGTGTTCTTGAGAAGGCCCTGCTGGAGCAGGGGTCCATGCTCTTGAGTTCAGTGATAGAGGTATTCTTGAGGAGCCTCTACTGGAACAGCGGGACATACTCTTGATTTCTGTGGTGGAGGTTTTCTTGGGCAGCCTCTGCTAGAGCAGTGGGACATGCTCTTATGTTCGGTGGTGGAGGTGTTCTTGAGGAGCCTCTGCTAGAGCAGGGGGACATGCTCTTGTGTTTGGTGTTGGAGGTGTTCTTGAGGAACCTCTGCTAGAGTAGGGGGACATGCTCTTGAGTTCTGTGGTAGAGGTGTCCTTGAGGAGCCTCTGCTAGAACACGGGGATATGCTCTTGAGTTCAGTGGTAAAGGTGTTCTTGGGGACCCTCTGCTGGAGCAGGGGGACGTGCTATTGAGTTCTGTGGTGGAGGTGTTCTTGAAGAGCCTCTCCTTGAGCAGAGGGCATGCTCTTGAGTTCAGTGGTAGAGGTGTTCTTGAGGAGCCTCTGCTAGAGCACGGGGACATGCTCTTGAGTTCAGAGGTAAAGATGTTCTTGGTGACCCTCTGCTTGAGCAGGGGGGCCTGCTCTTGAGTTCTGTGGTGGAGGTGTTCTTGAGGAGCCCCTGCTAAAGCAGGGCGACATGCTCTTGAGTTCTCGGGTGATGGTGTTCTTGAGGAGCCACTGCTAGAGCTGGGGGACATGCTCTTGAGTTTAGTGGTGGAGGTGTTCTTGGGAAGCCTCTGCTAGAGCAGGGGGGCATGCTCTTGAGTGCTCTGGTTGAGGTGTTCTTGAGGAGCCTCTGCTAGAGCAGGGTGGCATGCTCTTGAGTTCAGTGGTAGAGGTGTTATTGAGGAGCATCTAATAGAGCAGGGGGACATGCTCTTAAGTTCAGTGGTAGAGGTGTTCTTGAGGAGCCTCTGCTAGAGCCGGGGGCATGCTCTTGAGCTCAGTGGTAGAGGTGTACTTCAGGAGCTTCTGGTAGAGCAGGGGGACATGGTCTTGAGTTTAGTGGTAGATGTGTTCTTGAGCAGCCTCTGCTAGTGCAGGGGGACATGCTCTCGAGTTCAGTGGTAGAGGTGTTCTTGAGGAGCCTCTGCTAGAGCAGGGGGACATGCTCTTGAGTTCAGTGGTAGAGGTGTTCTTGAGAAGCTTCTGCTGGAGCAGGGGGACATGCTCTCGAGTTCAGTGGTAGAGGTGTTCTTGAGGAGCCTACGCTAGAGCAGGGGGACATGCTCTTGAGTTCTGTGGTGGAGGTGTTCTTGAGGAGCCTCTGCTAGAGCAGAAGAGCATGCTATTGAGTTCTGTGGTAGAGGTGTTCTTGAGGAGTCTTTGCTAGGGCAGGGGGACATGCTCTTGAGTTCTGTGGTGAAGGTGTTCTTGGGGAGCTTCTGCTACAGCAGGGGTAAATGCTCTGGAGTTCAGTGGTAGAGGTGTTCTTGAGGCTCTTCTTCTAGAGCAGGGGTCCATGCTCTTGAGTTCAGTGGTAGAGGTGTTCTTGAGAAGCCTCTGCTAGAGCAGGGGGACATGCTCTTGGGTGCTGTGGTAGATGTGTTCTTGTGGAGCCTCTGCTAGAGCAGGGGGGCATGCTCTTGAGTTCAGTGGCAGAGGTGTTCTTGAGGAGCCTCTAATAGAGCAGGGGGACATGCTCTTGAGCACAATGGTAGAGGTGTTCTTGAGGAGCCTCTGCTAGAGCAGGGGGCATGCTCTTGAGTTTAGTGGTAGAGGTGTTTGTGAGGAACTTCTCCAGGAGCAGGGAGAAATTCTCTTGAGGTCAGCGGTAGAGGTGTTCTTGAGGAGCCTCTGCTAGAGAAGGGGGACATGCTCTTGAGTTCAGTGGTAGAGGTGTTCTTGAGGAGCCCCTGTTGGAGCAGGGGGACATGCTCTTGAGTTCTGTAGTAGAGGTGTTCTTGAGGAGCCCCTGTTGGAGCAGGGGGGCATGCTCTTGAGTTCAGAGGTGGAGGTGTTCTTGAGGAGCCCCTGCTAGAGCAGGGCGACATGCTCTTGAGTTCTCGGGTGAAGGGGTTCTTGAGGAGCCTCTGCTAGAGCTGGGGGAAATGCTCTTGAGTTTAGTGGTGGAGGTGTTCTTGAGGAGCCTCTGCTAGAGCAGGGGGACATGCTCTTGATTTTAGTGGTAGGGGTGTTCTTGGAGAGCTTCTGCTAGAGCAGGGGGACATGCTCTTGAGTTCTGTGTGGGAGGTGTTCTTTAGGAGCCTCGGCTAGAGCAGGGAGACATGCTCTTGAGTTCAGTAGGAGAGGTGTCCTTGAGGAGCCTCTAATAGAGCAGGGGGACATGCTCTTGAGCTCAGTGGTAGAGGTGTTCTTGAGGAGCTTCTGCTTGAGTCGGGGTCCATGCTGTTGAGTTCAGAGGTGGAGGTGTTCTTAGGAGCTCCTGCTTCAGTAGGAGTCCATGCTCTTGTGTTTTGTGGTGGAGGTGTTCTTGAGGAGCCTCTGCTAGAGCAGGGGGACAGGCTCTCGTGTTCAGTGGTGGAGGTGTTCTTGAGGAGCCTCTGCTAGAGCAGCGGGACGTGCTCTTGTGTTCAGTGGTAGAGGTGCTCTTGAGGAGCCTCTGCTAGAGCAGGGGGACATGCTCTTGAGTTCAGTGGTAGAGGTGTTCTTGAGGAGCCCCTGCTACAGCAGGGGGACATGCTCTTGAGTTTTGTGGTGGAGGTGTTCTTGAGAAGGCCCTGCTGGAGAAGGGGTCCATGCTCTTGAGTTCAGTGATAGAGGTGTTCTTGAGGAGCCTCTACTGGAACAGCGGGACATGCTCTTGAGTTCTGTGGTGGAGGTTTTCTTGGGCAGCCTCTGCTAGAGCAGTGGGACATGCTCTTGTGTAAGGTGGTTGAGGTGTTCTTAGGAGCTTCTGCTTCAGTAGGAGTCCATGCTCTTGTGTTTTGTGGTGGAGGTGTTCTTGAGGAGCCTCTGCTAGAGCAGGGGGACAGGCTCTTGTGTTCAGTGGTGCAGGTGTTCTTGAGGAGCCTCTGCTAGAGCAGGGGGACATGCTCTTGTGTTTGGTGTTGGAGGTGTTCTTGAGGAACCTCTGCTAGAGCAGGGGGACATGCTCTTGTGTTCGGTGGTGGAGGTGCTCTTGAGGAGCTTCTGCTAGAGCAGAGGGACATGCTTTTGAGTTCAGTGGTGGAGGTGTTCTTGAGGAGCCCATGCTTGAGTAGGGGGACATGCTCTTGAGTTCTGTGGTAGAGGTGTTCTTGAGGAGCCTCTGCTAGAGCAGGGGGACATGCTCTTGAGTTCAGTAGGAGAGGTGTCCTTGAGGAGCCGCTAATAGAGCAGGGGGACATGCTCTTTAGCTCAGTGGTAGAGGTGTTCTTGAGGAGCTTCTGCTTGAGTCGGGTTCCATGCTGTTGAGTTCAGTGGTGGAGGTGTTCTTAGGAGCTTCTGCTTGAGTAGGAGTCCATGCTCTTGTGTTTTGTGGTGGAGGTGTTCTTGAGGAAACTCTGCTCCAGCAGGGGGACATGCTCTTGAGTTCAGTGGTAGAGGTGTTCTTGAGGAGCCTCTGCTAGAGCAGGGGGACATGCTCTTGTGTTTGGTGTTGGAGGTGTTCTTGAGGAACCTCTGCTAGAGCAGGGGGACATGCTCTTGTGTTCGGTGGTAGAGGTGTTCTTGAGGAGCTTCTGCTAGAGCAGAGGGACATGCTTTTGAGTTCAGTGGTGGAGGTGTTCTTGAGGAGCCCATGCTTGAGTAGGGGGACATGCTCTTGAGTTCTGTGGTAGAGGTGTTCTTAAGGAGCTCCTGTTGGATCAGGGAGACATGCTCTTGAGTTCAGTGGTAGAGGTGTCCTTCAGGAGCCTCTGCTAGAGCACGGGGATATGCTCTTGAGTTCAGTGGTAAAGGTGTTCTTGGGGACCCTCTGCTGGAGCAGGGGGACGTGCTATTGAGTTCTGTGGTGGAGGTGTTCTTGAGGAGCCCCTGCTAGAGCAGGGGGACATACTCTTGAGTTCTCTGGTGAAGGTGTTCTTCAGGAGCCTCTGCTAGAGCTGGGGGACATGCTCTTGAGTTTAGTGGTAGAGGTGTTCTTAGAGAGCTTCTGCTAGAGCAGGGGGACATGCACTTGAGTTCTGTTTTTGAGGTGTTATTGAGGAGCTTCTGCTAGAGCAGGGGGACATGCTCTTGAGTTTGGTGGTAGAGGTGTTCTTGAGGAGCCTCTAATAGAGAAGGGGGACATGCTCTTGAGTTCAGTGGTAGAGGTGTTCTTGAGGAGCCTACGCTAGAGCAGGGGGACATGCTCTTGAGTTCGGTGTGAAGGTATTCTTGAGGAGCCTCTGCTAGAGCAGGGGGGGATGCTCTTGAGTTCTGTGGTGGAGGTGTTCTTGAGGAGCCTCTGCTAGAGCAGAAGGGCATACTATTGAGTTCTGTGGTAGAGGTGTTCTTGAGGAGTCTTTGCTAGGGCAGGGGGACATGCTCTTGAGTTCTGTGGTGAAGGTGTTCTTGGGGAGCTTCTGCTACAGCAGGGGGAAATGCTCTTGAGTTCAGTGGTAGAGGTGTTCTTGGGAAGCCTCTGCTAGAGCAGGGGGACATGCTTTTGAGTGCTGTGGTAGATGTGTTCTTGTGGAGCCTCTGCTAGAGCAGGGGGCCTGCTCTTGAGTTTAGTGATAGAGGTGTTCTTGAGGAACTTCTGCTGGAGCAGGGAGAAATGCTCTTGAGGTCAACGGTAGAGGTGATCTTGAGGAGCCTCTGCTAGTGAAGGGGGACATGCTCTTGAGTTCTGTAGTAGAGGTGTTCTTGAGGAGCCCCTGTTGGAACAGGGGGGACATGCTCTTGAGTTCAGTGGTAGAGGTGTTCTTGAGGAGCCTCTGCTAGAGCTGGGGGACATGCTCTTGAGTTCTCGGGTGAAGGGGTTCTTGAGGAGCCTCTGCTAGACCAGGGGGACATGCTCTTGAGCTCAGTGGTAGAGGTGTTCTTGAGGAGCTTCTGCTTGAGTCGGGGTCCATGCTGTTGAGTTCAGTGGTGGAGGTGTTCTTAGGAGCTTCTGCTTGAGTAGGAGTCCATGCTCTTGTGTTTTGTGGTGGAGGTGTTCTTGAGGAGCCTCTGCTAAATCAGGGGGACAGGCTCTTGTGTTCAGTGGTGGAGGTGTTCTTGAGGAGCCTCTGCTAGAGCAACGGGACGTGCTCTTGTGTTCGGTGGCAGAGGTGCTCTTGAGGAGCCTCTGCTAGAGCAGGGGGACATGCTCTTGAGGTCAGTGGTAGAGGTGTTCTTGAGGAGTCCCTGCTACAGCAGGGGGACATGCTCTTGAGTTCAGTGGTAGAGGTCTTCTTGAGGAGCCTCTGCTAGAGCAGGGGCACATGCTCTTGTGTTTGGTGTTGGAGGTGTTCTTGAGGAACCTCTGCTAGAGCAGGGGGACATGCTCTTGTGTTCGGTGGTGGAGGTGCTCTTGAGGAGCTTCTGCTAGAGCAGAGGGACATGCTTTTGAGTTCAGTGGTGGAGGTGTTCTTGAGGAGCCCATGCTTGAGTAGGGGGACATGCTCTTGAGTTCTGTGGTAGAGGTGTTCTTGAGGAGCCTCTGCTAGAGCAGGGGGACATGCTCTTGAGTTCAGTAGGAGAGGTGTCCTTGAGGAGCCTCTAATAGAACAGGGGGACATGCTCTTTAGCTCAGTGGTAGAGGTGTTCTTGAGGAGCTTCTGCTTGAGTCGGGGTCCATGCTGTTGAGTTCAGTGGTGGAGGTGTTCTTAGGAGCTTCTGCTTGAGTAGGAGTCCATGCTCTTGTGTTTTGTGGTGGAGGTGTTCTTGAGGAGACTCTGCTCCAGCAGGGGGACATGCTCTTGAGTTCAGTGGTAGAGGTGTTCTTGAGGAGCCTCTGCTAGAGCAGGGGGACATGCTCTTGTGTTTGGTGTTGGAGGTGTTCTTGAGGAACCTCTGCTAGAGCAGGGGGACATGCTCTTGTGTTCGGTGGTAGAGGTGTTCTTGAGGAGCTTCTGCTAGAGCAGAGGGACATGCTTTTGAGTTCAGTGGTGGAGGTGTTCTTGAGGAGCCCATGCTTGAGTAGGGGGACATGCTCTTGAGTTCTGTGGTAGAGGTGTTCTTAAGGAGCTCCTGTTGGATCAGGGAGACATGCTCTTGAGTTCAGTGGTAGAGGTGTCCTTCAGGAGCCTCTGCTAGAGCACGGGGATATGCTCTTGAGTTCAGTGGTAAAGGTGTTCTTGGGGACCCTCTGCTGGAGCAGGGGGACGTGCTATTGAGTTCTGTGGTGGAGGTGTTCTTGAGGAGCCCCTGCTAGAGCAGGGGGACATGCTCTTGAGTTCTCTGGTGAAGGTGTTCTTCAGGAGCCTCTGCTAGAGCTGGGGGACATGCTCTTGAGTTTAGTGGTAGAGGTGTTCTTAGAGAGCTTCTGCTAGAGCAGGGGGACATGCACTTGAGTTCTGTTTTTGAGGTGTTATTGAGGAGCTTCTGCTAGAGCAGGGGGACATGCTCTTGAGTTTGGTGGTAGAGGTGTTCTTGAGGAGCCTCTAATAGAGAAGGGGGACATGCTCTTGAGTTCAGTGGTAGAGGTGTTCTTGAGGAGCCTACGCTAGAGCAGGGGGACATGCTCTTGAGTTCGGTGTGAAGGTATTCTTGAGGAGCCTCTGCTAGAGCAGGGGGGGATGCTCTTGAGTTCTGTGGTGGAGGTGTTCTTGGGAAGCCTCTGCTAGAGCAGGGGGACATGCTTTTGAGTGCTGTGGTAGATGTGTTCTTGTGGAGCCTCTGCTAGAGCAGGGGGCCTGCTCTTGAGTTTAGTGATAGAGGTGTTCTTGAGGAACTTCTGCTGGAGCAGGGAGAAATGCTCTTGAGGTCAACGGTAGAGGTGATCTTGAGGAGCCTCTGCTAGTGAAGGGGGACATGCTCTTGAGTTCTGTAGTAGAGGTGTTCTTGAGGAGCCCCTGTTGGAACAGGGGGGACATGCTCTTGAGTTCAGTGGTAGAGGTGTTCTTGAGGAGCCTCTGCTAGAGCTGGGGGACATGCTCTTGAGTTCTCGGGTGAAGGGGTTCTTGAGGAGCCTCTGCTAGACCAGGGGGGCATGCTCTTGAGCTCAGTGGTAGAGGTGTTCTTGAGGAGCTTCTGCTTGAGTCGGGGTCCATGCTGTTGAGTTCAGTGGTGGAGGTGTTCTTAGGAGCTTCTGCTTGAGTAGGAGTCCATGCTCTTGTGTTTTGTGGTGGAGGTGTTCTTGAGGAGCCTCTGCTAAATCAGGGGGACAGGCTCTTGTGTTCAGTGGTGGAGGTGTTCTTGAGGAGCCTCTGCTAGAGCAACGGGACGTGCTCTTGTGTTCGGTGGCAGAGGTGCTCTTGAGGAGCCTCTGCTAGAGCAGGGGGACATGCTCTTGAGGTCAGTGGTAGAGGTGTTCTTGAGGAGTCCCTGCTACAGCAGGGGGACATGCTCTTGAGTTCAGTGGTAGGGGTCTTCTTGAGGAGCCTCTGCTAGAGCAGGGGCACATGCTCTTGTGTTTGGTGTTGGAGGTTTTCTTGAGGAACCTCTGCTAGAGCAGGGGGACATGCTCTTGTGTTCGGTGGTGGAGGTGTTCTTGAAGAGCTTCTGCTAGAGCAGAGGGACATGCTTTTGAGTTCAGTGGTGGAGCTGTTCTTGAGGAGCCCATGCTTGAGTAGGGGGACATGCTCTTGAGTTCTGTGGTAGAGGTGTTCTTGAGGAGCTCTTGTTGGATCAGGGAGACATGCTCTTGAGTTCAGTGGTAGAGGTGTCCTTGAGGAGCCTCTGCTAGAGCACGGGGATATGCTCTTGAGTTCAGTGGTAAAGGTGTTCTTGGGGACCCTCTGCTGGAGCAGAGGGACGTGCTATTGAGTTCTGTGGTGGAGGTGTTCTTGAGGAGCCCCTGCTAGAGCACGGGGACATGCTCTTGAGTTCAGAGGTAAAGATGTTCTTGGTGACCCTCTGCTGGAGCAGGGGGACATGCTCTTGAGTTCTGTGGTGGAGGTGTTCTTGAGGAGCCCCTGCTAGAGCAGGGCGACATGCTCTTGAGTTCTCGCGTGATGGTGTTCTTGAGGAGCCACTGCTAGAGCTGGGGGACATGCTCTTGAGTTTAGTGGTGGAGGTGATCTTGGGGAGCCTCTGCTAGAGCAGGGGGACATGCTCTTGATTTTAGTGGTAGGGGTGTTCTTGGAGAGCTTCTGCTAGAGCAGGGGGACATGCTCTTGAGTTTTGTGTGGGAGGTGTTCTTGAGGAGCCTCTGCTAGAGCTGGGGGACATGCTCTTGAGTTTAGTGGTAGAGGTGTTCTTAGAGAGCTTCTGCTAGAGCAGGGGGACATGCTCTTGAGTTCTGTGGTGGAGGTGTTCTTGAGGAGCCCATGCTTGAGTAGGAGGACATGCTCTTGAGTTCTGTGGTAGAGGTGTTCTTGAGGAGCTCCTGTTGGATCAGGGAGACATGCTCTTGAGTTCAGCGGTAGAGGTGTCCTTGAGGAGCCTCTGCTAGAGCACGGGGATATGCTCTTGAATTCAGTGGTAAAGGTGTTCTTGGGGACCCTCTGCTGGAGCAGGCGGACGTGCTATTGAGTTCTGTGATGGAGGTGTTCTTGAGGAGCCGCTCCTTGAGCAGAGGGCATGCTCTTGAGTTCAGTGGTAGAGGTGTTCTTGAGGAGCCTCTGCTAGAGCACGGGGACATGCTCTTGAGTTCAAAGGTAAAGATGTACTTGGTGACCCTCTGCTGGAGCAGGGGGACATGCTCTTGAGTTCTGTGGTGGAGGTGTTCTTGAGGAGCCCCGCTAGAGCAGGGCGACATGCTCTTGAGTTCTCGGGTGATGGTGTTCTTGAGGAGCCACTGCTAGAGCTGGGGGACATGCTCTTGAGTTTAGTGGTGGAGGTGTTCTTGAGGAGCCTCTGCTAGAGCAGGGGGACATGCTCTTGATTTTAGTGGTAGGGGTGTTCTTGGAGAGCTTCTGCTAGAGCAGGGGGACATGCTCTTGATTTCTGTGTGGGAGGTGTTCTTGAGGAGCCTCTGCTAGAGCTGGGGGACATGCTCTTGAGTTTAGTGGTAGAGGTGTTCTTAGAGAGCTTCTGCTAGAGGAGGGGGACATGCTCTTGAGTTCTGTGGTGGAGGTGTTCTTGAGGAGCCTCTGCTAGAGCAGGGGACATGCTCTTGAGTTATCCTTTTGAGGTGTTATTGAGGACCTCTGCCAGAGCAGGGGGGCATTTCCTTGAATTGTTCGGTAGAGGTGTTCTTGAGGAGCGTCTGCTAGAGCAGGGGGAAATGCTCTTGAGTTCAGTGGTAGAGGAGTTCCTGGGAAGCCTCTGCTAGAGCAGGAGGACATGCTCTGGAGTGCTGTGGTAGAGGTGTTCTTGAGGAGCCTCTGCTAGAGCAGGGGGGCATGCTCTTGAGTTCAGTGGTAGAGGTGCTCTTGAGGAGCACCTGCTAGAGCAGGGGGACATGCTCTTGAGTTCAGTGATAGAGGTGTTCTTGAGGAGCCCCTGCTACAGCTGGGGGACATGCTCTTGAGTTCAGTGATAGAGGAGTTCTTGAGGAGCCTCTACTGGAGCAGGGGGACATGCTCTTGAGTTCTGTTGTGAAGGTTTTCTTGGGCAGCCTCTGCTAGAGCAGTGGGACATGCTCTTGTGTTCGGTGGTGGGGGTGTTCTTGAGGAGCTTCTGCTAGAGCAAGGGGACATGCTCTAAGGTTCAGTGGTGGAGGTGTTCTTGAGGAGCCTCTGCTAGAGCCGGGGGGCATGCTCTTGAGTTTTGTGTGGGAGGTGTTCTTGAGGAGCCTCTGCTAGAGCTGGGGGACATGCTCTTGAGTTTAGTGGTAGAGGTGTTCTTAGAGAGCTTCTGCTAGAGCAGGGGGACATGCTCTTGAGTTCTGTGGTGGAGGTGTTCTTGGGGAACTTCTGAGAGCAGGAGG
This sequence comes from Triturus cristatus, assembly GCF_964204655.1. NCBI lineage: Eukaryota > Metazoa > Chordata > Amphibia > Caudata > Salamandridae > Triturus > Triturus cristatus. Next base: position 171,548,382 of record NC_140579.1, on the reverse strand, counting down.
AAATGCTCTTGAGTTCAGTGGTAGAGGTGTTCTTGAGGAGCCCATGCTTGAGTAGGAGGACATGCTCTTGAGTTCTGTGGTAGAGGTGTTCTTGAGGAGCTCCTGTTGGATCAGGGAGACATGCTCTTGAGTTCAGCGGTAGAGGTGTCCTTGAGGAGCCTCTGCTAGAGCACGGGGATATGCTCTTGAATTCAGTGGTAAAGGTGTTCTTGGGGACCCTCTGCTGGAGCAGGCGGACGTGCTATTGAGTTCTGTGATGGAGGTGTTCTTGAGGAGCCTCTCCTTGAGCAGAGGGCATGCTCTTGAGTTCAGTGGTAGAGGTGTTCTTGAGGAGCCTCTGCTAGAGCACGGGGACATGCTCTTGAGTTCAGAGGTAAAGATGTACTTGGTGACCCTCTGCTGGAGCAGGGGGACATGCTCTTGAGTTCTGTGGTGGAGGTGTTCTTGAGGAGCCCCGCTAGAGCAGGGCGACATGCTCTTGAGTTCTCGGGTGATGGTGTTCTTGAGGAGCCACTGCTAGAGCTGGGGGACATGCTCTTGAGTTTAGTGGTGGAGGTGTTCTTGAGGAGCCTCTGCTAGAGCAGGGGGACATGCTCTTGATTTTAGTGGTAGGGGTGTTCTTGGAGAGCTTCTGCTAGAGCAGGGGGACATGCTCTTGATTTCTGTGTGGGAGGTGTTCTTGAGGAGCCTCTGCTAGAGCTGGGGGACATGCTCTTGAGTTTAGTGGTAGAGGTGTTCTTAGAGAGCTTCTGCTAGAGCAGGGGGACATGCTCTTGAGTTCTGTGGTGGAGGTGTTCTTGAGGAGCCTCTGCTAGAGCAGGGGACATGCTCTTGAGTTATCCTTTTGAGGTGTTATTGAGGACCTCTGCCAGAGCAGGGGGGCATTTCCTTGAATTGTTCGGTAGAGGTGTTCTTGAGGAGCGTCTGCTAGAGCAGGGGGAAATGCTCTTGAGTTCAGTGGTAGAGGAGTTCCTGGGAAGCCTCTGCTAGAGCAGGAGGACATGCTCTGGAGTGCTGTGGTAGAGGTGTTCTTGAGGAGCCTCTGCTAGAGCAGGGGGGCATGCTCTTGAGTTCAGTGGTAGAGGTGCTCTTGAGGAGCACCTGCTAGAGCAGGGGGACATGCTCTTGAGTTCAGTGATAGAGGTGTTCTTGAGGAGCCCCTGCTACAGCTGGGGGACATGCTCTTGAGTTCAGTGATAGAGGAGTTCTTGAGGAGCCTCTACTGGAGCAGGGGGACATGCTCTTGAGTTCTGTTGTGAAGGTTTTCTTGGGCAGCCTCTGCTAGAGCAGTGGGACATGCTCTTGTGTTCGGTGGTGGGGGTGTTCTTGAGGAGCTTCTGCTAGAGCAAGGGGACATGCTCTAAGGTTCAGTGGTGGAGGTGTTCTTGAGGAGCCCCTACTGGAGCAGGGGAACATGCTCTTGAGTTCTGTGGCTGAGGTGTTATTGAGGAGCCCCTGTTGGAGCAGGGGGACATGTTCTTGAGTTCAGTGGTAGAGGTGTTCTTGAGGCGCCTCTGCTAGAGCAGGGGGACATGCTCTTGTGTTCGGTGTTGGAGGTGTTCTTGAGGAGCCTCTGCTAGAGCAGGGAGACATGCTCTTGTGTTTGATGGTAGAGGTGTTCTTGAGGAGCTTCTGCTGGAGCAGGGGGGCATGCCCTTGAGTTCTGAGGTGGAAGTGTTCTGGGGAAGCTTCTGCTAGAGCAGGGGTGCATGCTCTTGAGTTCAGTGGTAGAGGTGTTCTTGAGGAGCCTCTGCTTAAGCAGGGGGATATGCTCTTGAATTCAGTGGTAGAGGTGTTCTGGTGGGGAGCTTCTGCTAGAGCAGGGAACATGCTCTTCAGTTCTGTTGTAGAGGTGTTCTTGAGGAGCCCCTGTTGGAGCAGGGGGACATGCTCTTGAGGTCATTGGTAGAGGTGTTCTTGAGGAGCCACTGCTAGAGCAGGGGGACATGCTCTTGAGTTCAGTGGTAGAGGTGTTCTTGAGGAGCCACTGCTAGAGCAGGGGGACATGCTCTTGAGTTCAGTGGTGGATGTGTTCTTGAGGACCTCTGCTAGAGCAGGGGGACATGCTCTTGAGTTCTGTGGTGAAGGTGTTCTTGGGAAGCCTCTGCTAGTGCAGGGGGACAGGCTCTTGAGTGCTGTGGTAGAGGCGTTCTTGAGGAGCCTCTGCTAAATCGGGGGGTCATGCTCTTGAATTCAGTGGTAGAGGTGTTCTTCAGGAGCCTCTGCTAAAGAAGGGAGACATGCTCTTGTGTTGATGGTTGGAGGTGTTCTTGAGGAGCCTCTCATTGAGCAGGGGGACAGGCTCTTGAGTTCATATGTAGAGGTGTTCTTGGGGAGCTTCTGCTAGAGCAGGGGTCTATGCTCTTGAATGCAGTAGTGGAGGTGTTCTGGAGAAACCTCTGATAGAGCAGGGGGACATGCTCTTGAGTTCAGTGGTCGAGGTCTTCTTGGAGAGCTTCTGCTAGAGCAGGGGGACATGCTCCTGAGTTCTGTTGTGAATGTGTTCTTGGGGAACTTCTGAGAGCAGGAGGAAATTCTCTTGAGTTCAGTGGTAGAGGTGTTCTTGGGAAGCCTCTGCTGGAGCAGGGGGACATGCTCTTGAGTGCTGTGGTAGAGTTGTTCTTGAGGAGCCTCTGCTAGAGCAGGGGGGCATGCTCTTGAGTTCAGTGGCAGAGGTGTTCTTGAGGAGCCTCTACTGTAGCAGGAGGACATGCTCTTGAGTTCTGTGGTGAAGGTTTTCTTGGGCAGCCTCTGCTAGAGCAGTGGGACATGCTCTTGTGTTCGGTGGTGGAGTTGTTCTTGAGGAGCTTCTGCTGGAGCAGGGGGACATGCTCTATGGTTCAGTGGTGGAGGTGTTCTTGAGGAGCCCGTGCTGGAGCAGGGGGACATGCTCTTGAGATCTGTGGTAGTGGTGTTCTTGAGGTCCCCCTGTTGGAGCATGGGGACTTGCTCTTCAGTTCAGTGGTAGAGCTGTTCTTGAGGAGACTCTGCTAGAGCAGGTGGACATGCTCTTGTGTTCGGTGTTGGAGGTGTTCTTGAGGAGCCTCTGCTAAAGCAGGGGGACATGCTCTTGTGTTCGATGGTGGAGGTGTTTTTGAGGAGCTTCTGCTAGAGCAGGGGGAAATGCTCTTGAGTTCAGTGGTGGAGGTGTTCTTGAGGAGCCCCTGCTGGAGCAGGGGGACATGCCCTTGTGTTCTGTGGTAGAGGTGTTCTTGAGGAGCCCCTGTTTGAGCAGAAGGACATGCTCTTGAGTTCAGTGGTAGAGGTGTTCTTGAGGAGCCTCTGCTAGAGCACGGGGACATGCTCTTGAGTTCAGTGGTAAAGGTGTTCTTGGGGACCCTCTGCTGGAGCAGGGGGATATGTTCTTGAGTTCTGTCGTGGGGGTGTTCTTGAGGAGCCCCTGCTAGAGCAGGGGGACATGCTCTTGAGTTCTCTGGTGAAGGTGTTCTTGAGAAGCCACTGCTAGAGCTGGGGGTCATGCTCTTGAGTTTAGTGGTGGATGTGTTCTTGAGGAACCTCTGCTAGAGCAGGTGGACATTCTCTTGAGTTCAGTAGTAGAGGTGTTCTTGGAGAGCTTCTGTTAGAGCAGGGGGACATGCTCTTGAGTTCTGTGGCGGAGGTGTTCTTCAGGAGCCTCTGCTAGAGCAGAGGGACATGCTCTTGAGTTCTGTTTTTAAGGTGTTCTTGAGGACCTCCGCTAGAGCAGCGGGGCATTCTCTTCAATTGTTTGGTAGATGTAAGAGTGTGGCATCGACTGCATAGTTGCCTTCAACTTTCTGCTGATGTTTGGACTGTTTTCTGACTCTAGGTAGGCTGTGGCCCTGCTAACCAGGACCCCAGCCTATCTGCTTCCTCTCTAAACTGATGTGAGTAACCTAGGTACATACCAATTGGATACTGAGGACACCCTTTCAGCCCCTTGTAGATGGTACCCTAGGTACTCAGGGCATGGGTCCCTCAGAGGCCTACCAGGGGCTGCAGCACATATTGTGCCACCCCTGGGACATCCATACAAACTGACACCACCAGACCACTACTGTAGTTTGGGTAAGGTGGTGCTTGCACCCCTTACAGGGATATAGGTATACTGTATCCCACTTAATACAACACATATATCCTCATAGGTCACCCCTAAGGCAGGCCTTGCTAATCCTACAAGGCAGGGTGCTGAGATATGTGTGAGGGGAAACCCCTACCTGAGTAGGGCCCCTCTGCAACCTTCGTAAAACTATTGCTGGGTTGTTTGTAGTGCAAAGCAAAAACCAAAGGAAATGATGGACGGAGTGTTGAACATTGCAAGCACTCACCCCCAGTCAACTGATCTGGGTTTAATCCATCACCGTTCTTTAGCCCACTCTGCCACCCCGTTCAGACATGGCCATATGCAAATCAGTCTGACCCTGTGCCTCATGGGAACAGTCCAGCCCGAACTGCCAAGCCATGTCTTCCCTGGACCGGAAACAATCTTCCTAGGACTGGTTTCTGGCATTTCAGCCGTCTTCAGCCAGGCTTGCTTGAATCCAGTGGCAAAGTGAGCAAGGGACTCACGTCTGAGCATACCCTGCCAACTTATGGCGAACAAAGCAAAAACCAAAGGAAATGATGGACGGAGTGTTGAACATTGCAAGCACTCACCCCCAGTCAACTGATCTGGGTTTAATCCATCACCGTTCTTTAGCCCACTCTGCCACCCCAGTTCAGACATGGCCATATGCAAATCAGTCTGACCCTGTGCCTCATGGGAACAGTCCAGCCCGAACTGCCAAGCCATGTCTTCCCTGGACCGGAAACAAGCTTCCTAGGACCGGTTTATGGCATTTCAGCCGTCTTCAGCCAGGCTCGCTTGAATCCAGTGGCAATGTGAGCAAGGGACTCACATCTGAGCATATCCTGCCAACTTATGGCGAACAAAGCAAAAACCAAAGGAAATGATGCACTGAGTGTTGAACATTGCAAGCACTCACCCCCAGTCAACTTATCTGGGTTTATTCCATCACCGTTCTTTAGCCCACTCTGCCACCCCAGTTCAGACATGGCCATATGCAAATCAGTCTGACCCTGTGCCTCATGGGAACAGTCCAGCCCGAACTGCCAAGCCATGTCTTCCCTGGACCGGAAACAAGCTTCCTAGGACCGGTGTCTGGCATTTCAGCCTGCTTCAGCCAGGCTTGCTTGAATCCAGTGGCAAAGTGAGCAAGGGACTCACGTCTGAGCATACCCTGCCAACTTATGGCGAACAAAGCAAAAACCAAAGGAAATGATGGACGTAGTGTTGAACATTGCAAGCACTCACCCCCAGTCAACTGATCTGGGTTTAATCCATCACCGTTCTTTAGCCCACTCTGCCACCCCAGTTCAGACATGGCCATATGCAAATCAGTCTGACCCTGTGCCTCATGGGAACAGTCCAGCCCGAACTGCCAAGCCATGTCTTCCCTGACCGGAAACAAGCTTCCTAGGACCGGTTTCTGGCATTTCAGCCATCTTCAGCCAGGCTTGCTTAAATCCAGTGGCAAAGTGAGGAAGGGACTCACGTCTGAGCATACCCTGCCAACTTATGGCGAACAAAGCAAAAACCAAAGGAAATGATGGACGGAGTGTTGAACATTGCAAGTACTCACCCCAAGTCAACTGATCTGGGTTTAATCCATCACCGTTCTTTACCCCACTCTGCCACCCCAGTTCAGACATGGCCATATGCAAATCAGTCTGACCCTGTGCCTCATGGGAACAGTCCAGCCCGAACTGCCAAGCCATGTCTTCCCTGACCGGAAACAAGCTTCCTAGGACCGGTTTCTGGCATTTCAGCCGTCTTCAGCCAGGCTTGCTTGAATCCAGTGGCAAAGTGAGCAAGGGACTCACGTCTGAGCATACCCTGCCAACATATGGCGAACAAAGCAAAAACCAAAGGAAATGATGGACGGAGTGTTGAACATTGCAAGCACTCACCCCCAGTCAACTGATCTGGGTTTAATCCATCACAGTTCTTTAGCCCACTCTGCCACCCCAGTTCAGACATGGCCACATGCAAATCAGTCTGACCCTGTGCCTCATGGGAACAGTCCAGCCCGAAATGCCAAGCCATGTCTTCCCTGGACCGGAAACAAGCTTCCTAGGACCGGTTTCTGGCATTTCAGCCGTCCTCAGCCAGGCTTGCTTGAATCCAGTGGCAAAGTGAGCAAGGGACTCACGTTTGAGCATACCCTGCCAACTTATGGCGAACAAAGTTTGTATTGCAGATACTGAGGACACCCTATCAGCCCCTTGTAGATGGTACACTAGGTACCCAGGGCATGGGTCCCTCAGTAGGCCTACTAGGGCTGCAGCACTTATTGTGCCACCCTGGGACAGCCATATAAACTGGCACCACCAGGCCACTACTGTAGTCTGGGTAAGGTGGTGCTAGCACCCCTTACAGGGATATAGGTACCCTATATCCCACCCCATTACAACACATATACTCTCATAGGTCACCCCTATAGCAGGCCTTGCTAATCCTACAAGGCAGGGTGCTGAGGTATGTGTGAGGGGGGACCCCTACCTGAGTAGGGCCTCTCTGCAACCTTCGTAAAATCATTGCTGGGTTGTTTGTAGTGTAGCCATACCATATACTCTTAACCGCATTATAAGTCTATCGCGATAGCGTGATAACTTGAGAATGGCTACACAGAACCATATCGTGTTTGGTGTCAAACATGTAGGAATCCTACCCCCAGTCCAGCCATGGGCATGAGGGCACGATTCCCCCCTGCTAGAGGGGCGATATGGGAAAAGCGGCAGAATTTAGACACCAATTTAAAAGTGCACACGTGGTACAAAATGGCTACTGCCCGCCACCCACACGACTCTGGCTGGCTGTTGCTGGGGAAAATCCCAGCCTCGCCAGCTGGACAATAGGGCTCCTGTGGCAGGGAGGTGCTAGCACCTCCCCAGACAGGGTATGTGGATTGGAACTGGGTGGTGCACCATATGTTGCCTTTCAGAGATGCACGTAGGCTGCTACAGCGCCTACATTCTGCATAAACCGCCTGGAACCGGTTTAGGGGCATCCTGCCCATCCCCCAGGCGGGAAACACACAAAGGGGAGTGGGTGTAGCCACCCTTTCCGGCCTCAACTCTCATTGGTAGGCTCTGATTCAGACACTCCCCTAATCTTGGGGATAAAGGTGAATACTGTGTCCCCAGAACCTCAGATTAATCTTGGACTTCACAGACTTGACCTTCGACGAGCTGCTCCCCAGCTGACTGAAGAAATATCCCTTGGGGTAAAGGAGTTACCCTCCTGCTTGGCAGGCACCTGAAACACTGCAAGTGACCTGGTTGAAACTTCTCTGCTCCTACGGACTTCGTTGCCTCCCAGCAACCCTGAGGTGGGTTTCCTAAGCATCCCAGAGGCCAGTGAGTGTGCACAGCAAGTCTGAGCACTGTGGACCATGTGGGTGCCGAGATTCCCAATACCCCAGGACACCGGCCACCTCTTGCATAGCACACGACCCTGACAAGTGGGGAAGTTGTGCTTTGGCCCAGTTTTGAGCCAACCACCAAGCAGCAATTGTGCCAAAGATCAGCGCCCTAGCCCCCTCCGGTGGCCCGTGGGCTCCCTTTTACGCACTCCATTTTGCTGTCTTCCGCGGTCCCTTGTCTCTCAACTTATGGGCCCTAGCGGAGAACAATCTCAACTTCCAAGAGTTCCACTAGTTGCTCCAGGCCTGCTCTACAGTCTCTCTAAAGGAGACCTCTCACAGACCTCGTGGGTCTGCACCAGTAGCTGATTTGTTCATCTTACTTGGGTTGCGGTTGCCAAAGCTTAGTGGATCCAATCAGGACACTAATACCACAGCGACCCTCATCCGATGTAGGACAGTTGTCCTCCCAAAGCTGGCCTTCCTTGAAGCCTCCTGGAGCCCGTGGCTGCAGATCCAAGCTATACCTCTTTCCACTTGAAGCACCCGACATTGAAGGGCTCTTTCCTTTGAGCTCCCTGGTCACTGTGCCGTGACCCAGACTCTGTCCCCTCTGCTTTCAGGTTCTTCTCTACAAGATCTACAACTTCAATCTTCACGGCATCATCGACGCTTTTGGCTAGCAGCAGTTTTGTACATTTCCCATTGAAAATCAGCCCGCGACCCGACATCGAAAACGACCTATGCACCCGGCTTCCCTGGGGCAGGTAACAGTGGTACCTCGGTACTCCCGTGGTAGTGGGCTCCTCAAAAGCTTAACTCTAAGTTTTTAACTTTGAACTCCTGCTAGAAGTGTCTTTAATCTGTTTAAATCAAACCGCGACATTCTTTACTTTACTTTATAATTCTTTATTCGAAAGTTAAAATCATCATAAAAGTACACATATCAACAAATTAAAAAAAGAAAAGTTACATTACTATGAATTCCAGCATTTCATTAGTTAAAATATAAAAACGATTAACACAATGCTCAACACAGGGCCCTTCAAGCACCCACCCCTCTAGTGTTTCTTAGCTTTACAGCAGTCTTAATAAAATTCATAATGCAACAGAGTGACCATGGGTCATGAGCTCTTTGCAAGAACAATAAAGCCATTTTAGCATGACGAAACGTCTCTTTTTTTTAAAATCTCAACCAGGAACTTTCGTCTAGGGTACTTAAAAAAAGGACACAGAAGAACAAAATGAAGGGTGTCCTGCGGAGACAAATTGTCGCAACCGCAGGCACCCTTCTTCTCAATGGACTGTGTAAAACCTGGCGGCTCTGCCAGTATGTGAGGTAAAAGATTGAGCCTAAAATGAGTCATTAAGAACCTATCCTGGGCATTATACATTACATAGAGATATGGCTCCATGCCCTCTGTGTTCTTAATATAGCTATAGGTGAGTACAGTGTGCTTTAACAACTCCCGTTTTATTCTTATTTCGGCAAGTTGAGCAGCCAACAGAGTTTTAATTTTCCGTTTATCAGACAATAAAAAAGAACTGGGATCGGTGAAGAGATCCCTCTGATCAATGCCCTCCAGGGTGGTCTTGACATAATTTAACCAAGGAATTTGTAATCCTTTATCCCTTGTCAGGCAATCCCTCAAGATTTGTCTTGTAAAATCTGCCTCAGGGTTAGCCCAAATTTTTAGCCAGGCTATGATGGGTCTTATCTTGAGTTCATCCTCTAGAAAGGGTCTCCCTAATTCCTTATGAGCAATTACAGCTGGGGAACTCTGGGGGACCCTCAGGATCCTACGCATAAATTTGTTTTCCACCAGTTGCAGTTGCTCTATGTTGACATAACCCCAGACTTCTGAGCCATACGTGGCTTTGGCCCAGCCAATTGAACCAAAAAGGTTCATCACTTGTTCTGGGGACCATCGGCCCAACCTTCGGCCATAATTTAATATGGCCCCATTTGTGGAGATCAATTTTGTGCATCGATCCTCCACTAGGGATCTAAATTTGAGTGCCCCATCAAAAAGTAGCCCCAGGTAGGAAAAAGAGGGAGTTATCTCCAGTTGATGGTTCCCTATTTTATATGCAAAACTCTTGCATGGTTTAGCACCTGCCAATATTACAAAAGACTTATTCAGATTTACTGACAACCCCAGGGTATCCATGAATTTTACAAACCCATCTATCAGGCTTTGCAGGCCCCTTGGTGCACGGGCGAGCAGAACCGCATCATCTGCGTATAATAGCACCGGATTTTGGCGCAATCCTCTTCTCGGGCAATCTGTCTTTAGGTTTAGCAGAGCCTGTTCTAAGTTGTTAATATATAGCGAGAACAGGAAGGGGGCAAGAATGCACCCCTGCCTCACCCCACTAGTACAGGGGAACGATTTTGTGTTCCCTCCCTCAAAATTATAGCAAACTTTGGCTGTTGTATCCCGATGTAGCTCCCTAAGAATTTTAATCAGGCCCAAATCGATACCCATATTGCTCATCAGACACCATAGTTTGTTCCTATTGAGATTATCAAAGGCAGCTGCTAAGCCCATGAATCCCAGATACATGGCTTCATTACTGGCTTTAGTATACTTTGCAACCAACTGTTAGACCTGGCTCCTTGGCGTGAGTTTCCCTTCCACTTTTTGATGGTGTGCCTCGATTGTTTTGCTGGTGTTGTCCGCTCAGGGCGCCGCGCCACGGCTAATCCGTGCCGCAGCGCAAGTGCTCCCTAGATAAAGTGTTCATAATTGATATACATGATTGGTTAATTGGATTCACTGTCAGTCCCCCAGTAAAGTGCACCCGGAGTGCCAGGGCTTGTGAATGCCAATGCCGCTAGTGGGCTGCAGCGCTGGTTGCGCCACCCACAACAGCAGCCATGTAAAATGTGTCCTGGGCCTGCCACTGCAGACCCCGCGTGCAGTCCCGTACTGTCCCGCCGGCTGGACAAGTGCCCACACTTGCCAGCCTCCAGAACCTTCCCTTAGCCTCATGTTAGTCACCCCTATGGTAGGCCCACGGGCAGGGTGCGTTGTAGGTGTAAGGTAGGACAAGCCCTGGTTGTGTGGCCTGTCCTAGTAGTGAATTACCGCCATATTCGTAGTTCACTATTGCAAGGCTACCTGCTTCCCTTAGGCCAGATGAGCTGCTGGAATTATTACATCCTATAATCCCAGCAGGCTCGGGGAACATGGTAGAAAGATATGTTTAGTATGCTTGAACTCGGGATGATAAAATACTTCTTGTAGCCAAGTTTATTTTACTATCCTGGGTTTGTAAATACGACTTTTAGAAAGTCAGTATTTACTCGCTTAATCATTTCAGCCGCCTCTGCTGTGCGTGTATCTGACTGTCTGGGCCATGTGAGTGACAGGGCTGGGGGGATGACGGGTAGCGAATGGCAGGAGGACACCTTGGTGGGAGGTGGGAGTGCCCCTTGGACTCTGAATAGGGCAGTGCTCCACTACCACAATGCTGGCTCCGCCCCCTTGTGAGCGACTGATGACTCAGCCTGCACCTGGCCAGGACGGGCGAAGCGCTCTCCACAAGGTGCTCCTGAAAGTACTTGTCCCCTGAATGCCGGCTCCACCTCCTGTGGAGCGGCTGATGTGCCTGCCCCTCACACTGAAAGCAGAAGTCAGAGTACCCCCCAACAAAGTGCTCAGGACTGAGAACGGTTATGCGAAGGCCCCCCTGGCCTGAGAGAACAAAAGAAATGTGGTATAAAAGTAGGAGCCTAGCTCCTAAGAAATCAGAATCCTGTTTACCACAAAGAACCTGTGCCCGACTAGGAGGAGAAGAAGACGCTGGAAGGACTGGCCTGCTGCTTGCCTTGCTGAGAAAGGAGAGGAAAAAGACTTGCTGAAAAGACTTTGCTGCTTTGTGCTTGAACATTCTCCAAGGGCTTGATCTGAGCTTGCCCCCTGAACTGAACCCCAGGACCAGTGGGTTCTCTGTGCTTTTGCTCGTCCGCCAATTCGAGCCGTGGGTGCATCCCGCTGGAAAGAGACTGCGCCCCTCAGCGCCCCCTCCTATGGCCGTGACACTCAGGAGCTTGCCTGCCGCAACCCCGTGAGAGCCCCGCTCCGTTCGGAGCCGCTCTCTGTCCCCGGGCTAGGTTGCCTGCGCCCCTGTCACCGCCTGCCACTGGAGCACGCTGAAAGCTCTGTCACCCCTCCCGCCGGAATCCTTCCAACGATCATGATCTTTGCCGGGTCACCAGCTGCATGGACCCTGCCCTGTGACCCCGCTTCGTTATCCTCGGAACACCCCGGGCCGCGCCGCCCCTGCTGTGGAGACCCCCCCTGCGCTGCCGTGCTAAGGGTCGCTGGCCGCACCTGCCTACCTGCCCACACCCGCTGATTGAGGACCCAAGAACACTTCCCCAAGCTGAGCGTCGCACCGACCCGTGCCGACTCTCCCCACACGTTCTTAAGAGTTCCAGTATCGGGCTCGGGGCCCGCAACGCCTTATTTCCCCGATTTTCTGTAAGTACTGGAACCACAAGTAACATTTGCGAGAGACTGCAAAGTATCCCTTTGAAACCGCGAACAAAGAATATTTGCCTGCTTTACGATCTGGTGGCATAAAGAAAAACGTTACTGGTCTTGTATTAAGTCTGCCTATTTATTTTTATATAAAGAAGCGTATTTTCCCATATCTAAGCCTGGTGTCCGTTTCTGGGGGGATTGATGTATTAGAGGGTGAGCAAGGGTCATTCCAAAAGGGGTTATCCTTTGCTCTGACGTGGAGGAGAGGGTCCCTGCTTGACACAAGGACATCCTTGTGCCAATCAGAGATCCCCGACTCTAACATTGTTGGCAGCGGCTGGGATTTCCGATTTGCATTTGTAATTTGCATACAGTGAATTGTTAATCACCAGATAGTGAGAGCAGACCAAGTAACGCAGCCACAGGTTTTCATTTTCTGAACTTTGTTGAGACATCTGCCATTATTGCAACCATGCCTGGCTCACTCCCTGCTGGAAGAGCACTCTCTGTGATTTCTGGAATAGATGAGGTGGATTGGGAGGAGCTGGAAGGATACACAGTAGAGCAATTGAAAGGCTACAGTGTAAAACTCCGAGTTCCCCATGCTGGATTCAAGAGGAAGATCCAGTACACCAAGGCGTTGAGAGCCTGGAAGGAGTCAAGAGACCCACAGAATGCGGGGGACATCGTTCCACCCGACAACCTTGGGGAGCCCAGCAGAGTCCTGTTGCCAGAGGAGCTGGCAGACAGGGCAGCAGACAGGGCGCATACAATGGAGATGGCAAAGTTGGCAGGACAAATGGAAAAGCAGAAGTTGGCCTTGGAGGCACAACAACGCCAAATGGATCATGATATAAGATTGAAGGAGTTGGAGCTGAAGGCGAAAAGTTTGGACACAGCTCCTTCTGGTGGCAGCACTCCGCCAGTGCAGGTAGAGTCCAAGGTGTACATCCCCAAAGATGTAGTTAAGGAGTATTTTAGAAAGGATGACATAGGGCAGTGGTTTAGAGCCTATGAGGTAGCCATGTCTTCACACCGGGTCCCTGAGAAAGACTGGGGAGCGGGGTTGTGGGGAAGGTTCCTTGCGGAAGGGCGCGACACCCTTTTAGATTTGCCCCTAGATCTCCAGGCCTCATACCCCCCTATGAAGGAAGCTTTAATGACCAGGTATGGGTTAACTCCCGAGCTATATAGACAGAGGTTCAGGGAGACTAAGAAGATCCCTGAGAGTACGTATGTGGAGTATGTAACTTTTTTCTGCAGAGCACTGGATGGTTGGGTGAAGGGTAGCAAAGTGAATGATTATCAAGGGCTGCTTGATTTAATTGCATGGGAGCACTTGTCCAGTCAATGTTTTCCTGAGCTACGCCAGCACCTGATTGATAGCAAGCTGTCCAACCCGAGGAAGCTTGCTGAGGAGGCGGACCGCTGGCTCAGCACCAGGGTCCACAAGGGTCAAGTGGGAGACTCCGCCAAAGGTGGGCAGGGTCCCCAGCAGAAGAGTGGGGGGGACAAGGGTAAACAGAAAGGGTTCCAAAAAGGCCCCCAAAGTAATCCCCAAGGGAACCAGCAGAAGGGTTCTCAGCCTCCCCCACCCCCGCAGCAGAACGGGGCCCCGACAGGTAGGCCTGTTCCAAAGGGGCCCTTCAATTGTTACAGGTGTGGTGACCCGCGTCACATTGCCTCTGATCCTAAGTGTCGCCTGTTTGGTAAGACAGCACCCACTGGTGCTCCACCCCGGCAAGTAGCTCATGTTAATTTTGGGGAGGAGGTAGCAGTCCAGGGGGGTGGGGGTCCTGCGCATATGACCCTAGTCTCGCTAGGAGACAGTGAGATGGTCCCTGAAACCTACTTACCCTCTAACACTAAGAAATATGGGCAAGTAGTCACCATCAATGGAAAGAAGGTTGAGGCTCTTAGAGATACAGGAGCCAGCGTGACCTCGGTGAGGCAACACCTGGTGTCTCAAGAGCAGATTGTACCCAATGCCTACTGTAGGGTTGTCAATGCTGACAACATAGAGAGTCGTTGTCCAATGGCTCAAGTTCCCTTTGAGTGGGGGGAGGTCTCTGGTACTCTACAAGTCGCTGTGAGAACTGACATGCCTGTAGACTGTCTGCTAGGGAACGACCTGGAGAGCTCCCCTTGGGAAAAGGTGGAGAAGACCACGCATCTGAGGATGGTGGGTCAACCCGACTGGGCGTGCGTGACCACCCGGTCCATGGCAGCCAGTGGGGGTGTTGAGAGGGTCCTGGAGCCTGAGGGAGAGGTCCAGGAACCGGCCTTAGGGAGAAGGCGCAGGAGGCGCGGGAAACCGGCCCCCGAAGTTCCCACGGCCCAGGAGGAGGCAGACCCTGAGGGGGATGCTCTGGAGCCTACCGGGGAACAGATTGCCGAACTGGGAGACCTGCCTGAGCTGACCCATTGGCAGCAAGAAGGAGGTCCCTCCAGGGAGGAATTCTGCAGGGAGCAGAGAGAATGCCCTTTCCTCGTGGGTATGCGGCAGCAGGCTGCAGACCAGGCCAATGGTGTTCAGGCCAAAACACACTACGTGTACTGGGAGAGTGACCTCCTGTATTCAGAGCCTAAGGCTGCTGAACCTGGGTCAGCCCGTGTGCTGGTGGTACCCCAGAAGTTCAGAACCTTCCTACTGGGGCTGGCTCATGATGTGCCTTTAGCAGGACATTTGGGGATGGACAAGACCTATGACAGGCTTGTCACCCACTTTTACTGGCCCCAAATGCACAAGAATTCAGATTCCTACTGCAGAACCTGTCAGACTTGCCAGGCAAGTGGTAAGAGCGGAGGGAAGCACAAGGCTCCTCTGCAACCCTTCCCCGTGGTCGGTACGCCATTCCAACGAGTGGGTATTGATATTGTTGGGCCTCTGGACCCCAAGACAGCCCTGGGCAACAGGTTCATCCTGGTCTTGGTGAATCATGCCACCCGGTACCCTGAAGCCATCCCTCTGAGGACAGTGACGGCCCCCGTGGTGGGACGGGCACTGATGGGAATTTTCTCCAGAGTGGGATTCCCTCTAGAGGTGGTGAGCGACAGGGGGACCAATTTCATATCCACATATATGAAATCCCTGTGGAAGGAGTGTGGGGTAACTTACAAGTTCACCACTCCTTACCACCCCCAAGGAAATGGGTTGGTTGAGAGATTCAACCGAACCCTCAAAGGCATGATCATGGGCCTAGACGGCCCAATGAGGCATAAGTGGGACGTCCTGTTGCCATGCCTGCTCTTTGCTTACCGAGAGGTGCCCCAGAAGTCTCTAGGGTTCAGCCCCTTTGAGCTTCTGTATGGTCACCCGGTAAGAGGACCTCTGAGTTTGGTCAAGGAAGGCTGGGAGCAATCTCCCAGGAAACCTCCCCAGAATGTATACAGTTACATGCTGGCCTTCAGGAACCAGACTAGGCGTTTCAGGCAACTTGCTGAGGCAAATCTGGAAGCCAGCCAGGAGGAGATGAAGCGGTGGTACGACCGGAATGCCACTCTGGTAGAGCTTCAACCTGGACAAAAGGTGTGGGTCTTGGCCCCAGTGGAGCCTTGTGCACTTCAGGATAAGTGGACAGGTCCATTTGAGGTTGTGGAACGCAAAAGTCCTATCACCTACTTGGTGGACATGCAGTCTCCCAGGAACCCTTTGAGGGTCCTACATGTTAACCGCCTTAAGCCCCACTTAGAGAGGACCGAAGTGGGCATGCTGCTGGCCACTGATGATGGAATGGAAGAGGAGACTGAGCCTCTTCCTGACCTCTTAGTAGCCTCTGAGAAAGATGGGTCAGTGGATGGAGTTAACCTCTCACCCACCCTGACGCCCGAACAACAGGAAGATTGCCGCCACTTGCTGGGGCAGTTTCCAGATAGGTTCTCCCTGGTTCCTGGTGTCACAGATTGGTGCGTCCATGATGTGGACACAGGAGACAGCTTACCTGTGAAGCACAAGGCTTACAGGGGAACTGACAGGGTCAGAGCTTGCATCAAGGAGGAGGTCTCCAAAATGCTCGCCTTAGGGGTGGTTGAGTCCTCCAGCAGTCCTTGGTCCAGCCCCATGGTCTTGGTCCCCAAAGCTGCTGCGCCGGGAGCCACACCTGAACTCCGGTTCTGTGTGGACTACAGAGGACTCAATTCAGTAACTAAGACTGACGCGCACCCCATCCCCAGAGCTGATGAGCTCATTGATCGGCTGGGGGCTGCCCGGTTCCTCAGCACGTTTGATTTAACGTCTGGGTACTGGCAGATCGCCTTGACCGATGGGGCCAAAGAGAGGTCAGCATTCTCTACACCAGATGGGCACTTCCAGTTCCGGGTCATGCCATTTGGAATGAAGAATGCCCCTGCCACCTTTCAGAGGTTGGTCAACCAGGTACTGGTTGGGCTGGATGAGTTCAGTGCCGCCTACCTGGATGACATCGCAGTGTTCAGTGACACCTGGCCCAAACACCTGCGCCACCTCTGGGAAGTGTTGATGGCTCTGTGCCGAGCAGGCCTCACGATCAAGGAAAGCAAGTGCCAGATCGGGCAGGGTTCCGTGGTGTACTTGGGACACCAAGTGGGGAGTGGCAAGGTGGCACCCTTGCAACCCAAAATTGAGACCATCCTGGCTTGGGAACCCCCCAAGACGCAGACCGCAGTGAGGGCCTTCCTGGGGCTCACTGGGTACTACAGGAGGTTTGTCAAGGGCTATGGAACGATTGTTGCCCCCTTGACAGAGCTGACTTCCAAGAAGCAGCCCAGGAACGTGATCTGGACTGACACCTGTCAGAAAGCTTTCGACACCCTGAAGACTGCCATGTGCACAGCGCCCGTGCTCTTGGCCCCTGACTTCTCCAAGGAATTCCTAGTACAGACAGACGCTTCAGAGCATGGTGTAGGGGCTGTTCTCTCACAGATGACTGAGGAGGGCAGGGACCAACCCGTAGCCTTCATCAGTAGGAGGTTACTTCCACGGGAAAGTAGGTGGAGTGCAATTGAGCGAGAAGCATTTGCTGTGGTCTGGGCGCTGAAGAAGCTAAGACCCTACTTGTTTGGGTCTCACTTCCGGGTTCAGACGGACCACAGGCCCCTCAGATGGTTGATGCAAATGATGGGTGAGAACCCAAAGCTGTTGAGGTGGTCCATCTCCCTACAGGGTATGGACTTTACGGTGGAACACCGTCCTGGTACAGATCACGCCAACGCTGACCGTCTGTCCAGGTATTTCCGCCTTAGTGACGAGGCACCCCCTGGGCAAGGGTAGTTCTCCCCACATTTCAGCTGGAGGGGACACGTGTTAGACCTGGCACCTTGGCGTGAGTTTCCCTTCCACTTTTTGATGGTGTGCCTCGATTGTTTTGCTGGTGTTGTCCGCTCAGGGCGCCGCGCCACGGCTAATCCGTGCCGTAGCGCAAGTGCTCCCTAGATGAAGTGTTCATAATTGATATACATGATTGGTTAATTGGATTCACTGTCAGTCCCCAGTAAAGTGCACCCGGAGTGCCAGGGCTTGTGAATGCCAATGCCGCTAGTGGGCTGCAGCGCTGGTTGCGCCACCCACAACAGCGGCCATGTAAAATGTGTCCTGGGTCTGCCACTGCAGACCCCGCGTGCAGTCCCGTACTGTCCCGCCGGCTGGACAAGTGCCCACACTTGCCAGCCTCCAGAACCTTCCCTTAGCCTCATGTTAGTCACCCCTATGGTAGGCCCACGGGCAGGGTGCGTTGTAGGTGTAAGGTAGGACAAGCCCTGGTTGTGTGGCCTGTCCTAGTAGTGAATTACCGCCATATTCGTAGTTCACTATTGCAAGGCTACCTGCTCACCTTAGGCCAGATGAGCTGCTGGAATTATTACATCCTATAATCCCAGCAGGCTCGGGGAACATGGTAGAAAGATATGTTTAGTATGCCTGAACTCGGGATGATAAAATACTTCTTGTAGCCAAGTTTATTTTACCATCCTGGGTTTGTAAATACGACTTTTAGAAAGTCAGTATTTACTCGCTTAATCATTTCAGCCACCTCTGCTGTGCGTGTATCTGACTGTCTGGGCCATGTGAGTGACAGGGCTGGGGGGATGACAGGTAGCGAATGGCAGGAGGACACCTTGGTGGGAGGTGGGAGTGACCCTTGGACTCTGAATAGGGCAGTGCTCCACTACCACAATGCTGGCTCCGCCCCCTGGGGAGCGACTGATGACTCAGCTTGCACCTGGCCCCGGACGGGCGAAGCGCTGTCCACAAGGTGATCTTGAAAGTACTTGTCCCCTGAATGCCGGCTCCACCTCCTGTGGAGCGGCTGGTGTGCCTGCCCCTCACACTGAAAGCAGAAGTCAGAGTACCCCCCAACAAAGTGCTCAGGACTGAGAACGGTTATGCGAAGGCCCCCCTGGCCTGAGAGAACAAAAGAAATGTGGTATAAAAGTAGGAGCCTAGCTCCTTAGAAATCAGAATCCTGTTTACCAAAAAGAACCTCTGCCCGACTAGGAGGAGAATAAGACGCTGGAAGGACTGGCCTGCTGCTTGCCTTGCTGAGAAAGGAGAGGAAAAAGACTTGCTGAAAAGACTTTGCTGCTTTGTGCTTGAACATTCTCCAAGGGCTTGATCTGAGCTTGCCCCCTGAACTGAACCCCAGGACCAGTGGGTTCTCTGTGCTTTTGCTCGTCCTCCAATTCGAGCCGTGGGAGCATCCCGCTGGAAAGAGACTGCGCCCCTCAGCGCCCCCTCCTAGGGCCGTGACACTCAGGAGCTTGCCTGCCGCAACCCCGTAAGAGCCCCGCTCCGTTCGGAGCCGCTCTCTGTCCCCGGGCTAGGTTGCCTGCGCCCCTGTCACCGCCTGCCACTGGAGCGCGCTGAAAGCTCTGTCACCCCTCCCGCCGGAATCCTTCCGACGATCGTGATCTTTGCCGGGTCACCAGCTGCACGGACCGTGCCCTGTGACCGCGATTCGTTATCCTCGGAACACCCCGGCCGCGCCGCCCCCGCTGTGGAGACCCCCCCTGCGCTGCCGTGCTAAGGGTCGCTGGCCGCGCCTGCCTACCTGCCCACACCCGCTGATTGAGGACCCAAGAACACTTCCCCAAGCTGAGCGTCGCACCGACCCGTGCCGACTCTCCCCACACGTTCTTAAGAGTTCCAGTATCGGGCTCGGGGCCCGCAACGCCTTATTTCCCCGTCCGCAGGAGCCGATTTTCTGTAAGTACTGGAACCACAAGTAACATTTGCGAGAGACTGCAAAGTATCCCTTTGAAACCGCGAACAAAGAATATTTGCCTGCTTTACGATCTGGTGGCATAAAGAAAAACGTTACTGGTCTTGTATTAAGTCTGCCTATTTATTGTTATATAAAGAAGCATATTTTCCCATATCTAAGCCTGGTGTCCGTTTCTGGGGGGATT
This sequence comes from Triturus cristatus, assembly GCF_964204655.1. Taxonomy (NCBI): domain Eukaryota; kingdom Metazoa; phylum Chordata; class Amphibia; order Caudata; family Salamandridae; genus Triturus; species Triturus cristatus. The sequence goes on along the minus strand of NC_140579.1, from coordinate 171,529,106 downwards.
GATGTATTTACTGTGTGTGTGATTGTAGGTGCTTAACCAACAACGCCTGAAGAATCGCCTTGGCTGCTCACGCCACGCACCTAGAGGGTGAGCAAGGGTCATTCCAAAAGGGGTTATCCTTTGCCCTGACGTGGAGGAGAGGGTCCCTGCTTGACACAGGGACATCCTTGCGCCAATCAGAGATCCCCGACTCTAACACCAACATATAAAGATTCAGACATTGGTCGCTCATTGATCTTCCTGTTCTAAATCCATATTGGATGTCTGTGATTATATGATTGTCCTCTGTCCATTCCATCAGTCGCTGCAAAATTACCCTGCCCAGGATTTTGGCCGAAATATCTATTAGGGAAATTGGTCTAAAGCATTGCGGGTTATCCCTATTACCCTTCTTAAAAATGGGTATAATGACTGCTGTTGACCATGAACATGGTAGACCCGACTGGATAGCAGCATTAAACACTCTAGTAAGAATGGGGGCCCAGAGGTCTACATTACTTAAATATAAATCTGGTGGTGTACCATCAGGGCCTGGAGCTTTGTTTCGTGCTAGGCCCTCTATCCCTTGTGTGATTTCCACTAGGGAGAACTCAATAATAGGCCCTTGTTGTTCTTCCCACCCTCTTTGCTGATCACCCTCCTGGTTATGATTATACAGACCCTGGAAATGAGAAACCCACTGTTCCGGAAGGATGTTTGTTCCCATCTCTGGGGTATGACTATCCTGGAAACATGGATTATTAACTATCCTCCAGAATTGACTCATGTCCCTTCTTTCTCCCGCCTCTCTTAGGTCTGCCCATGCTTCATTTTGAAGAGCAGTCTTCCTTTGTTTCAGGACCTGTTTTTAAGTCCATCTACAGTGGGCTATTCTCAAGTTATCCCTAGGTTTGATTTTTAGACTAGATTTTAAGTCTCTCAGGGCACGTGAACACTTAGTGTCGAACCATCTTGGTTGTGTATTATTCCTCGGCTGAGCTTTGGTTTTTAAAAGACCGTCATTATTTCGGTCAATGAACCAAAAGCCGTAACCAGGGTACTCCCCACAATCTTAGAGTCTAAACACTCGTCTATTTGTACTTTCTCTTTTGTCATTAATTCTTTGTAAAAGGCTACACCATCGATTTTAGACCATCTGATCCGCCTTCCCTGGTCAGTTACCTTCATCACACAGTCCACCTGGGGGCGCATCCTAGATCGACAGTACTTTACTTGATCCAAGGTTAGGGGATTATGGTCACTAAAAGCATTCCAATGAATCCCTACAGAGCCAATCCAGTTTTTTACCTGTCTGGACGCTATCATGTAGTCTATGTAAGAATGACATCCTCTCCCCTTGAAAGTCGGAGTAAGTGACCCATCATGCTCCAGGGAGACCAAATCAATTGTGTGTACCAGATCATAACTTCTCAAGAGATTACTCAGGGCTGTACCCTCTGCTGTGTGTTCAAAATGAGGACCTTTCTCGGTAGGACACCGAGACCAATCTGCATTGAGGGGGAACAAGGTTCGACACAAATGACAATTCAAATCGCCCATTAATAATGTAGCAGATTCTATCGCCCCATTTCTATTATCTAATTTCTGGGAAAGTCTGAATTCTAACTCCTTTATTGTAGGGTTAATACCTTCAGTGGACCCCGCATTATACAGGTCGTACAGAGTCCACCTACGACCAGAGCTGCTAAAGTGTATCACTTGGATGTTATGTGAAAACCATGATGCACTGCTCCATTCTCCTTCCAAATTTAAATCGACATATATTGCCAACCCACCCTGCGCTCTTCCTGAGCTAGTTTTTTGGGCTGGTACAAAAAAACATTTATATCCTGCCATATGGAGGAGCTTACTATCCACCGCCCAGGTCTCTTGTAAACAGATGATTTGAAACCCACCAATATACTGTCTCCATTCGGTATTGGAAATTTTCCCGTTCAGCCCCGCAATGTTCCAAGAAATAAACTTTAATTCTCCCTTCGCGTGCGATGCCTCATTTGGGTTGCCACCTCCCTGTCTTTGCGCCCTCCCCCCATCCTCTGTCCTTAAGGGACCAATTTGTAACCCATGGCTCTGAATTGATGTTACAATTTCCGAAGGCCCCAACACTACTTCCTTTCTCCCTATAACTGGGGGACTGGGTTGAATTTCAGCCTCCAAAAATAAATTCCTGGTGTGACTTACTGATGTTGATGGTGCGGGGAGCGCTTGCGGTTGTGGCACAACTGTAGGTTTTGTTGCCCACCTCTCTATCTCTACCCCACTAGGGCAACTTGTTTTAGTGGCCTCACCCCCTGTTGTCACCACTACTTGATGCATTAGAATTCGTGGTCAATCATTATCTTCTAGGGTCATAAGAGGTCGAAATCTATTTGCCCAATAGGGGTCTTCCTGAAAATTAGCCATAGAAGTATTCGTGCACACGGTTCGATCCCTATATGTGGTTAATCCCGTCTCTAGTCTCCCCTGATATTGCCTAGAATCATGCAAAAAACGTTGCACGGGATAAAAATAACCTAATGGTAACGATCTTATAATGCTTTCCGACTGTGGCCACCCACCTCTTAATATGTCCTCGACCGAGCTCATGTCCCTAAAGTTAACAATTAAACAGTTGCCCTCCAGATTTTTCTTTGATCTGCCAATCCAGTTCACCCTTCTAACAAACAGAATTTCTCCACAATTGTTCCCTGACAATGGTCTGTGCTTATTCAGCCAGCCTATTGTCTTGTTTTTAAGTTCAAGATAAGATTCTTTCTGATCTTGCTTCAACTCTGGCACTCCCCCCAATACCACTACGTAAGGACATGGCTCAGGTGGGAGATTAATGTTCGGTAAAGGGATGGGTAATAATGGTTTCTTAGCAGAGGTTAACTGTTGTGTCTCAGGTGGTTTGGTAGTTGTCACATTCTTAATTTGTAGTTGTGCTGTAGATGTACTGATCCCTCTGCCTAACATAGATGTACCTCCCACCGGGTCTGGGCCCCTGTTAGAGTGAATTGTTAAGTCTGCAGGTGGCGAGTCATGCCTTGACATCAACGGGGTTCTACTATTACCAGCTAAAAGTGTATCTGCCTGGGTAGTCTCAGTGGTGTCTATATTTAGACTATTAGCTGTAGGATCCCTTGTTACGAGAGTACCCAATGCCCTTCCCTTCTTATGTAATTCATATATGATTTTATCCAGCCTGCTGACTAGCGGTTTAATCTGATCAATGCCATAAAGGTTTCTAGAGAAGATTGTAACTCTAGAATCACCCGGGCAATCCAACTTGGGGGTACTAGCTGGCAGGCCTCTTGGGGTTCAAGGACTTCAGCTGCTGGCTGTGCTACTCGGCGAATACTTGATCTAAATTGAATATTCTTAGTGCCTAAGGCCTTCTTGGGTGCACTTCTTCTCTTCCTTGTGGAGGCTTTCTTATTTAACAGGGGAAATATCTGAGTGTTGATAATTGGCAACTGTGCATATGAAATATCCTGTGTGGAAAGCGCGGAACTCAAACATAAGAGGGTCACCATGTTCTCTGTGCCGATTTCCTGAGGTAGGGAGGGAGGGGCAATCACTGGAATTGATGACAGCCTTCTCTCCGTGCGCTCTATTTCGTCCGAGACTACCCCTAGTGCTTTCCTCAACATACGATCAATTGCAGTAGGTTGCAAATTTAGGGGGGGCTGGGGTTTAGGTTCCTGGACTACAATCTTCGGTGACAGAGGGATGTTTGATTTGGCCTTAGCGGCACGGGTTTTTACTTTAGTTGCCATGCTCAATCGTCCTGCGGTTGACTAGCCCACACACTAGCGCACTTGGGACAGTGGACCCAGCCAACTAAAAGACAATATCCATAGGCCCTCACAATCCCTCCAGAGGTGGCTTACAGTTATTCTCTGGTTGCCCAATGTTCGAATCAGTGGTCCTTCTTCACCTTAGCCCCGTATCCCGAGTCACCAGTTGGCGCCCTCTTGTCAGCAAACGTGTGTCCTGGACCAAGGAACCAAGAGGGGGGGCCCAGCCCAGCCTCGGCCAGCCCCGGACGGCCACAGACGGCCCGCCCTTTGCCCGGGCATAGCCCGGCGCGGTCCCGCGCTTGTCCTCGCGGGACGAAGATCCAGGTGAGCCTTTATTCGCCTCCTGGCGCGCTGGAAATGACGGGAGATCGGGATGATGGGAATTGTAGTTTCCCCCACACGCCTCGGCGGAGCCAGGCCCGTCCGGCATGGGAGGCAGCAGAGCAGAGCAGAACCCCAGCGGTAAGTGGCGTCTGGCGGAGCGAGACCCGGCCACCATCTCCCAGCCCTCGTTACAGGTTTCACACCCTCCTTAGTCCCAGGTGAGCATCATTCTCCATAGGCTTTAATAGGGATCCCGATAGCAGCTATTTCCACTGCACGCGCCTCCCGTGGGTCCCCTTCCTCATAACCTGGGGTGGATTCTTAAGGGGTCAGCGATCCTAAATGCCCTTGGCATTGTCTGTAGAATTGTCGTGGTTCTTATACCACTTTTTTAAATATATGGTTTGGTTTCCCCCTGGGGCCCTATGATTCCAGTGCTATTTATTGCATCTATCCTAAGGCTGCTCGTGTGTAAGGGTAGTGTCAGACTACATTTTTAACATTTCCTGTTTTCTATTTTCTTTAAAGTTTATTTGCGCCGCTTTTCCCTGTTTTTATTTACCCTCTTTCTTGCACTATAAATTGGTTCCCTCACCGCTGCTTAGCGGGTTATCCCCAGCGCGTTAGGCGCCTGGAATTGTGCTCTTTTAACAGGCGCCATCTTGGATAGGGAAGGCTGCTAGTTTTCTAGGCGTCCCAGCGCTCCTGTTTGCAGGTGGTTCCTGAGCACAGGCAATTACATAGGGAGCCTTTATAAAGGGCCCTCTAGGTTGGTCTTGCATCCTAAGGCTGCTCGTGTGTAAGGGTAGTGTCAGACTACATTTTTAACATTTCCTGTTTTCTATTTTCTTTAAAGTTAATTTGCGCCGCTTTTCCCTGTTTTTATTTACCCTCTTTCTTGCACTATAAATTGGTTCCCTCACCGCTGCTTAGCGGGTTATCCCCAGCGCGTTAGGCGCCTGGAATTGTGCTCTTTTAACAGGCGCCATCTTGGATAGGGAAGGCTGCTAGTTTTCTAGGCGTCCCAGCGCTCCTGTTTGCAGGTGGTTCCTGAGCACAGGCAATTACATAGGGAGCCTTTATAAAGGGCCCTCTAGGTTGGTCTTGCATCCTAAGGCTGCTCGTGTGTAAGGGTAGTGTCAGACTACATTTTTAACATTTCCTGTTTTCTATTTTCTTTAAAGTTAATTTGCGCCGCTTTTCCCTGTTTTTATTTACCCTCTTTCTTGCACTATAAATTGGTTCCCTCACCGCTGCTTAGCGGGTTATCCCCAGCGCGTTAGGCGCCTGGAATTGTGCTCTTTTAACAGGCGCCATCTTGGATAGGGAAGGCTGCTAGTTTTCTAGGCGTCCCAGCGCTCCTGTTTGCAGGTGGTTCCTGAGCACAGGCAATTACATAGGGAGCCTTTATAAAGGGCCCTCTAGGTTGGTCTTGCATCCTAAGGCTGCTCGTGTGTAAGGGTAGTGTCAGACTACATTTTTAACATTTCCTGTTTTCTATTTTCTTTAAAGTTAATTTGCGCCGCTTTTCCCTGTTTTTATTTACCCTCTTTCTTGCACTATAAATTGGTTCCCTCACCGCTGCTTAGCGGGTTATCCCCAGCGCGTTAGGCGCCTGGAATTGTGCTCTTTTAACAGGCGCCATCTTGGATAGGGAAGGCTGCTAGTTTTCTAGGCGTCCCAGTGCTCCTGTTTGCAGGTGGTTCCTGAGCACAGCCCTATATATTCCCGCCATGCTGACGCGCAGCGTGATCGCGCAGCGTGTTCGCCGTAATCCCGCCGGAGTCACGCCAGAGTCCAGCCCGTCTGCGCCCGTCCGCGCTGAGGACGGGCTGGATGGCGGAGGAGTAGATGACTGCGTGCGGGTGAAATCGAGGTCAGTATATACGGGGCAAGATCTTGCATTATTAAAACCGTCCACACTCCCTTGCCATCATAGGTATGCTCCTGAGGGATTTTTGATATCCCCAACCTGTCCCTGTTTTGGTCCCCCTGTTCTGCGAGTATCCCCATTAGCTGAGGCCCAGAGGCCCAAATTCGACTCTAGGGCTAGGACTCACACGGGTTTCCTTTTGAATGCGAGGTCCTTGGTTAAAAATAATCTAGCTTTCAAGGATTTCGTGTTGTCCAGAGTCCCGGACTGGGTTTTCATAACTGAGACCTGGGCAAAGGATTCCTCTGGTCCTGATCTCGTGGAGGCGGTTCCCGATGGCTATATTTTAGTCAGAATGGACAGAACGGGCCGGATGGGGGGAGGGATTGGTATCTTGCACAGGGACCATCTGACCTGTCACATCATTCCCCTAGATGATCATCAGGAGTCCTTTCAGGCTCTCCAATTTTCTATTAATGGGGATTATGGAGTGCCGTTTAAGGGCCTCCTGATCTACAGACCCCCAGGGAGCAAAGTAGACTTCTGTAGTCAAATGCTGGAGGTCCTAGAACCACACTTCGGTTGTGACCATCTCACCGTTCTGGGGGATGTAAATTTTCATCTAGAGAAGGTGGATTTGCCCGAAACCCAGTCTCTTTTGGATACTTTCTCGGGGTGCGGTTTGACACAGCTAGTCAGAGGCCCCACACATTTGGCTGGCCATACGCTGGATGGGGTTTTCTCCAACGACATGCGGTTGGTCACTGAATTGCCTATCCCCCTTTCATGGTCAGACCATTATGCAATTCCTCTGGTCCTTACAACCTCTCTGTCCAGTAATAGGGGTAATATGCCTTCCAAGTTTGAACGAAGACGTAACTTAAAAAAGTTATCCAATAATCTACTCGCTCCCAAGCTTGCAGGGCTTTTGATCGCCCCGGGGGAGGAGGTAACATCGGCGGTGGAAAGGCTGGAGAATGGGGTTACTTTAGCCCTGGACGAACTTGCACCGGCCATCTTGTGCTATTCGGCCAGAAGAACTCCATCCGCCCCTTGGTTCTCGGAACCACTCAGATTACTTAGGCAGGGATTACGGCGACAGGAGCGTCGTTGGCGGTCCAGTGGGTATGTGTGTGAGAGGGACAAACATAAAACTATGTTGAGGCTATATAAGAAGGAGGTAATAAAAACCAAACAAGAATATTTTACCTCTCTTACTGCCTCACTTTCCTCACCTAAAGATCTTTTTAAAATCGTGGACACACTTACCTCACTAAAGATGCCAGACCCGGTGGTGAGCTCACAACAGCTGTGCAATGATATTGCACAATTCTTCAACACCAAGATTGTGGATATTTATTCAGCTCTGGAGCTACAAAGGGTGACTCTATCTATCCCCTTAGACTGTGTTCCGCCATCTTTATCTGAGGAGGTGCCCTCTGGAAGTTTGTCTAGTTTTCCCTCTCTTTCCCTACTGGATCTTGAAGGCCTCTTGACCAAGGTTAGGTCGGGTTCCCCATTAGACCCCTGCCCCCTTAAACTCCTCAAACAGTGTAAAGACTGTCTTCTTCCACCATTACTGGGTGTGATGAATGGGGCAATTAAGGAAGGGACCTTCCCCCTTCAGTGGAAGAAAGCGGTGGTCAAGCCTCTTTTAAAAAAACCCTCTCTTGACCCGGGTGTGCTTAAGAACTTCCGCCCTATCTCGTTGCTTCCAGCTCCTGCCAAGATGCTGGAAATCCATCTAAATAAGCATCTTGTTGATTTTCTGGAAGCCCATGATAAGCTGGACCACTCGCAGCACGGCTTCAGGAGAGAACACAGTACCGAGTCTGCCCTTACTATCGTGCTCGACACCATTCGCACTAGGGTTGATAAGGGACTGACTACTCTCCTCATCCTCTTGGATCTCTCGGCTGCTTTTGATACCCTGTCTCCCTCAGTATTAACATCAAGGCTGAGGGAGATCGGGGTCAAGGGCACAGCACTTAGTTTGCTGACATCCTTTCTTAATCAGAGGGAACAGAGGGTAAAGCTGGGGGATTTTCTGTCTCCATCCCTTCCTGTGCTTTGTGGGGTCCCTCAGGGGTCGGCTTTAAGTCCGACCCTCTTTAACATCTATGTTACCCCACTGGCCAGGCTTATTAGATCTTTTGGGATGGAGGTTATCTCCTATGCTGACGACACACAGATTCTGCTGTCCTTTACCCAACCCACTATCCAGGCTGCCTCCAATTTTAAAAACTGTTTGAAGGCAGTCGCTCAATGGATGGTGGGTAATTCATTGAAATTCAATGGGGATAAGACAGAGTTTCTGGTGTTCGGGGGAAAGGAGGATTTCTGGTCAGCTGACTGGTGGCCGCCCTCTATGGGGGTGTGCCCTACACCATCGACCCTGGCCAAAAATCTGGGCGTTTTGATCGATCCCCTTTTGAGGATGGATCAACAGGTAAGCAGGACCATCTCCACCTGCTGGGGACTGATAAACATCTTACGGAGGATCAGGCACTATCTGTCTTTCCAGGCCAGGAAACAAATTGTCCTGGCATTGATTGGGTCCAGACTTGATTATTGCAATGCTCTTTATTTGGGCATCAATAAGGGCTTGGTGACCCGTCTACAGATGGTGCAGAACGCTGCCGCTAGACTGGTCCTGGACCTGCCTAAACGGGCCAAGACTCATCAGGCAAGAAGGACCTTGCATTGGCTCCCTATTGAGTCCAGGATATCCTTTAAGTCCCTGACTTTGATTTATAGAGCCTTGGCAACCAATCGGTCTGGGGGTATGAAGGATTTGCTGGTCCCCTACATTCCCCCCAGAACTCTCCGGTCGTCAAATAAACTTCTGCTTTCAGTGCCCAGGATACGTAAGGCTAGGTGGGGAGGTAGAGCTTTTTCAACTCTTGCTCCCAGGCAGTGGAATTCCCTGCCTTTGGAGATAAGATCTCTTCCATCGGCTCTGGCTTTTAGGAAGGCCCTTAAGACCTGGCTTTTTGCCAAGGCCTACGCTTAGATACGATCTGCCTCTTTTTCGAACTGTTTTGTTTAGGCGCCTTGATGCCTTCGGGCTAAGTAGCGCGATTACAAGTTTCCATTCATTCATTCATTCATTCTTGTTTGAATTGTAACTTTGCCTCAGCCTCATAAAGAGACTTGTGGGATTCTGTCTAGAATAAATACATATATTTTATATATATACCTGTGTGGACTACTCTTTCATTTGGTCATTCAAGAGTTTATCTATGGTAAAACAATAAGCTTAACACTCCTTCAAGACTTAGCCTGAAGGCTGCTCTCCACAGCTACCACTAGGATAGCTTTCTTTAAAGGTTGTCTTAAACCTATCATCAATAAGAGTCGAATTGGACTGGTGCAAGGTGTCCCCTATAACTAGGAGACAGCATATGCCAGGCCAACTTCTCACAACAGCTGAATGAAGAAATCTCCCTTGGGGTAAAGGAGTTACCCCCCTGCTTGGCAGGCCCCTGAAACACTGCAAGTGACCCGGTTGGAACTCCACTGCTCCTATGGACATCGAAGACTTCTGCCTATCATGAAGTGGGTTTCCAAGCATCCCAGAGGCCAGTGAGTGTGCACAGCAAAGCTCAGCAGCGTGGACCCCGTGGGTGCCGAGATCCCCAATACCCCAGGACACCGGCCACCTCTTGCACAGCACACGAACCCGACCAGGGGGGAAGTTGTGCTTTGGCCCATCATTGAGCCAATCTCTCAGCATCACTTGTGCCAAAGGACGATGTTCCAGCCTGCTCCAGCGATCCGTGGGCTCATCTTTACGCACTCCAAATTGCTGCCACCCACGGTCCCTTGTCTCTCGACTGGTGGCCCCTAGCAGAGATCAATCTTTACTTTAAAGGGCTCTGCTGGTTGCTCCAGGTATGCTCTATAGTCTCCTTGCTGGAGATCTTGCTCAGACCTCGTGGGTCTGCACCATAGCTGTTTTCTGATTCTGGCATGGGTTGTGGTTGCCAAGGCTTAGTGGATCCAATCCAGACACTAACACTGCAGCGGCCTTCATCCTTTGTGGGACAGTTGCCCTCCAGAAGTTGACCTTCCTTGAAGCCTCCTGGACCCCGTGGCTGCTGATCCAAGCTACCAGTCTTCAACCTGAAAACACCCGACATTGAAGGGCTCTTTCTCCAAAGGCCCCTGGTCACTGGCTAGTGACCCAGACTCTGTCCCCTCTGCACGACATCGACGACGCTTCACGCCAGCAGCAGTTCTTCACATTTTTCAATTAAAAACAAGACATCGACCCGACACCGAAAATGACCTATGCACCCGGCTTCCCTGGGGCAGGTAACAGTGGTACCTCAGTACTATCGTGGGTGTGGGCCCTCCAAGAGCTTAACTCTAAACTCCTGAACTTGATCTCCTGCTAGAAGTGTCCAGATTCTTGCAATTTCCAACCGCGATCTTTCCCATAGGGTTTAGTAGGGATCCCGACTGTAGTTTAAACACTGCACACGCTTCCCGTGGGTCCCCTTTCTCACTACCTTGGGTGGTTTCGTAAGGGGCCAGCGATCCTAAGTGCCCTAGGCACTGTCTGCAGAACTGTCGTGGTTCTTATACCACATTTTTAATATAAGGTTTGGTCCCCCCCTGGGGCCCTGTGATTCCAGTGCTATTTATTGTTGTTATAAATGCTTTATTGAATTGTATCTTTACCTCCAGCCTCACAAGAGACTAGTGGGATTTGTTCTTAGAATAAATACATATATTTTGAATATATACCTGTGTGGACTACTCTTTCATTTGGTCATTCAAGAGTTTATCCATGGTAAAACAATAAGCTTAACACTCCTTCAAGACTTAGCCTGAAGGCTGCTCTCCACAGCTACCACAAGGATAGCTTTCTTTAAAGGTTGTCTTAAACCTATCATCAATAAGAGTCGAATTGGACTGGTGCAAGGTGTCCCCTATAACTAGTGGACAGCATATGCCAGGCCAACTTCTCACATTGGTGTACAGCGGTTGGATTCAAGCTTGCCATTGTTTTACCAGATAACAAATTGAATTTCTAAAGTGAAAGCCACTTTGGTACTAAAGGTACATATAAATTCAGCATAGAATACAATAAGTTCTACTGAACTTAGGAGTTGTGTGTAGAGGGCTTAGCACACCTTGACTACAACTCAAGAAAGGGTTCAGTAGGTCACACCTAGTGTAGGTAGATGCAACAATCCACTACATTAGAAATGTCTTCAGGATCAGGAGCCCATAAGGCCCTGGAAGGACCTTCAAAGGTCCCAGTCGACAGGTATGACAATCTCACTTTTGCTGAGCTTAGGGAGATGTGCACTGCTAGACATTTGAAGACAACCAAAGGTGCCAACACACAACGTCTCAGAGAAATTCTGCTCATTGCAGACTTCAAGCAGACTCTAGTGTCTGATGGGGTAGACAGGTTGGGTGGGCAACCCACAGAAGAGAACACCCAGGTGGTGGACTCTGATGAGGACCAGGAATAGGTCAATCAACTTGACCTGGAAGAACAAGACCACTCACAACATGGAGGTGGGGAGCCAAGGGGTACCCCCTCCATCCCTAATGGGAGAGTGGTGGATCCATAAAGGAGGAACAGATCACCCTCAAGGGGGTCTGTCCATTCTGGGAGATCCAACAGGACCTCTGCCTCCTCTCAGAGAAGAGAGTCCTCTGAAGAGAGGAAATGCAGACTGATCCGGGTTGAGCAAGCCAAGCTTCAGCTCAGGAGAGAACAGCTAGCATTAGACAGGGAGTCTCTGGAGCTTCAGAAAGCTTCAAAGAAGTGGGGTCTAGAGACCCCTGGTGGCAGTAATAATACCCCTAGAGTTAGAGAGAGAGCTCCTGACAATAGGAACCTGCATAAGATTGTGCCCCATTATCAGACAGGGGATGACATCCATAAGTGGATCACTGCACTTGAAAGGCCCTGTAAGGTTCAGAGGGTCCCAGTAGAGCAGTGGGCAGCAATCTTATGGCTCTCCTTTGCTGACAAAGGAAGAGATAAGCTCCTCTCTGTTAGAGAAGAGGATGCTGATGATTATTATATCTTGAGGAGTGCTTTAATAGATGGGTTTGGTCTAACCACTGATCAATACAGGTTAAAGTTCAGAGATACCCAGAAAGCACAGAATCAAGATTGGGTAGACTTTGTAGATTGTGCTACCAAGGCTCTGGAGGGTTGGTTAAATGGCAGTAAAGTAAAAGATTACCAAGGATTGTACAATCTCATCAGATCTGACCTCTCCCCAAGAATTGGGAAAGAAGGCAGACAAATGGGTCAGAACCAGGATCAAGCGAAAGGTCCAGCCCTTGGGGGTTGCAACTAAAAAGGAAGAAGCCAAAAACTCTGAGAAGGGTGGGGAAAAAGGAAAAGACCAGCAGTCTTCAACAGGCCCCCAAAAAGCAGCATCTGAGAATTCCCAATCTAACAAAGCTAAACAGCCAAGGAAGCCATGGTGTAAAAACTGTATGCAGAAAACCCATTGGACTTCAGACTGTAACAAGGCCAAAGACTCCACAACTACCACTCCACCTGCCCCTGTCGTACTTTGCAATTTGGGACCACGTAGGAGGCAGGGCCCTACCCCTGTCTATCCCGGTATTAGTGAACCGCGAATGGTTAATACGGTATGTACAAGTGCTTTGTGTAACGTTTTAGCTATGAATGCACTGTGTATACGCTATTATACATCACTACGTGGGTTCCATTTTGTATCGGTGGCCATCTTATGGTTGCCCTCACATAGGCTATGTAGCATGAAGCGAATACGGGCCTTTTAAAGCACATGTGGCTTTCTTTGACTTTTCTGTGACCTGGGCAGCTTGGCTCCGCTGCCCCAGGTCAAACTGGTCCCACGAGTTCCCCGTCCTCTGGCCACCTGTGATTAGCATCAGGGCTTGACACACCATAAAGTCTTTTCATCCTACACAAGCCTCCAGCTAATCTCTTTCTCACCTGACTGTTCCTGCTTTATGGCTTGTTTCCCAAAACAGGAGATGCTCATGTTTATTGGGGCCTATCGATATCTGATGTGGGATCTGAGCCTTGCTGTGTAAATAATTGCGGGCTGGCTTAACTGGAATGTGGGATGGTCATCATGACTCTGCCTTTTCGTTTGTAATGTATACTTTAAATGACCATGCCATAAACCTAGGAATGTATGCCTGAAGCAGGAAATTCTGTATTTAAGGAGAAGCCCGTTTCTGTGATTTTCAGCAGTCTCCTGAGAACATACACGCTGTTGTACTTCTAGGACGCCTGTAATTGGTCTGCAGCCAATAAACTGATCTATGACTTCACCCAGAAGACTCTGTGTTTCTGTAGGTCTGAAACAGGAAGAACCCCGAAGTCATAGGGTGTGTTCCCCTGCACCGCTGGGCTTAAAATACCCAGTACTTCAGTTGGCGCCCAACTCTGCGCGATTTCAGCGGTACCGGTCCAAGCCAGAGGTTCGTGAGGAGCTTCGTGTGGAAATTCTGGAGGAAGGCCGCCACTTCATCGACCCCTGCATGTCGACGTGGTCCGAAAGTCTTTTCTGCAAGGTTCTCCGCGTCCCGACGGCTACGAAGGACTGCTGCCCTGATTAATCGCCCTGTTTTGGACCCTTGACGATTTTGGCAGAGCGAAACAATCGAGAGAGTCTTCTGGTGACGCCATCGATCATCAATATTCAGTTAAGTATAAGTGGAGCGTCTCTTGGTTTGAATTTGGTATCCTTCGGGATCATTTTGATTTGGTGCTTGCAAGTCCCAAAGCCAGAGGACTCCTGTATTCACGAGACTATCGTATTCGATAATCCTTTGACGTTTGAAACTAGACTAGTGAGCGAAGATGCCTGGTTCTAGTGTATTTTGTATATTGTTTTGTTTGGGCTGTGGAAGGGATTTCCAGTTAGAGGATTCATGTCCGGTTCCTCCAATTGCAACTCCAACTTATGAGCTTTATGTAAAACATGGCGTGGGCCCCATTGCATATAATGAAATATGGATCCGATACACCAGAAAGGACGGTGTTTTAAAATGGCCCCAAAATGGTAGTTTCGATACAGATATCTTAGATAATTTGGAAGTTAAATTGTTTAAAAAGAAAGCCCGGACGGCGATGTTTGATTCTTTCCGCCTATGGCGAAAGGAAGCCAAACAGAAGGAAATTAAGCTAGCGAAAAGAAATAAGAGAGAGAGAGGTATGTCAGTGATGCAAGCAGCTGTGCAATTTAAAGATAATGAGGAGGAACAAATGAAGGAACAGTTACATAGACAGCGCAAACTAGGGATTGATAAATGTTACCCTGTTTTGTCACCCCTTGTGCAAGATGAGACAAAAGAGAATGAGAAAGAATCCCTAATGTCCCATTTGTTGAGTTCGCCACCCCCATATGCACAAAATGCCACCGCACCTCCACAGCTTGTGAATGCGCAGCCTCCAGTAAATATGCCGCAAGCCTTCCCACAGGCGCCAGCTCCTCTTCAGCTGGCTCCTATCCCTGCAGTGCAGCCCTCTCAAGGGCCGCCAGTTTTGCTACCTGTTACCCCCGCGCTTTCTGCGACTTTATCTAGCACGCCAGCGGCTTCCCCTGGCGCTCCTTCTTACACTACCCAGGTACCTGTATCTGAATCTGTTTTTCTTCCCTCTGTCTATCCCCCCGTTTTTGCCTCAACTTCTCCTTCAGCACGACAACGACTAGCTAATGTAGTTACTAGTCTAATGTCGCCTCTCTTTGGGTCATCTAGTGCGACTCCTGCCTTACAGCGTAAGCAATTGCGCAGTCAGCTGCCTGATTCTGATGAGAAAGCGGTGTTAGATCATCTGGCGCGTAGGTGGATTGGTTTCCCTTCATGCTATGATGTGGAATCAGTTGTTGACGTGTTTCATCAATGGGATGCCCCGAAACAGAGGTATGTGTTTGAGAAAATGTGTGAAATCCTCTGTGAGGAATTGGATGATCATGGTAGAGATCCAAGCCCGCAGGAGTTGTGTCAAGTGAGATTCAATTTTGGAAAAGGTACGATTGTGGGCCCCGATGTCAATAGAGCAGTTGCGATCTTATTATTCTTGAGGAATGATGATTGTCAACAGCCGTTGTTTACACAAGATTTCCCTGTGGGGAGAAAGGAAAAAACGCGACAATACCCTATGAGAGAAGTCCCTCCGGTATGGAAGGAAGCTGTTGCGGCTGATGCCGCTCATGGTATTGCTGCTATGCCAGCACATTTTCAGCGTGTTTGGGTGCATGTCCCTTGGAAACGATCTGAAGTAATAGCGCTTAAACAGACATTGCCTGACCCCCGTAAAAACCCTACAGGATATTATAAGGAGTTATCCCAAACTGCAGAATCGTGTGTCATGAATTTGGCTGACATAGATATGTTGTTCGGGAATGTTGTTCCACAGCCTTTATGGGGATCCATCCGTAATACGGATCATGCTGCAGAGCTAGGGGGTACATGGGCTAATATCGTTGCTGCAGACGCTAGACAAGTTGGTGGTGCAAAACCTGAGCCTTTGGTAGCAGAGCTCCCTGGTCGAATTATTACCTACATGAAAACTATAATGCCTGCGATGCGCGTAAATTGGGATAAACTATCCGCATGTAAGCAGAAGAAAGATGAGACAGTGTCTTATTTCTTTACTAGGTTTGAAGAAACGTTTATCGACCACAGTGGTCAAGACATGAGCACTGAAGGTGGCCAACGCTTATTTGTTGATACATTTGTGCAGAATCTACTTCCCGAGTTGTGTAAAAAATTTAAAGACTCAGAAAGTTCTTGGGCTGTTTCCTCTTCAGCGCAAATACTGGCTACTGCACAGTATTATGAGAATAGAGACAAAGATGAGAAGGATAGAACAGATAAGAAAACGAAAGAACTTAAAACAAAGGTCCTTTTACAGCAGGCCTATCCGCCACGTGGAGGACAGAATAATTATAGGCAAACACAAGGTATCTATCAGCAACCCCAACAGTTTCAGAGTAATCAGCAAATGAACGGGTATTATCAACCACGAATCCCTGTAGGTCCCAACCAATGTTCATATTGCAAAGAGGAAGGTCATTTTAAATATAGTTGCCCTAAA
This sequence comes from Triturus cristatus, assembly GCF_964204655.1. NCBI lineage: Eukaryota > Metazoa > Chordata > Amphibia > Caudata > Salamandridae > Triturus > Triturus cristatus. Next base: position 171,513,049 of record NC_140579.1, on the reverse strand, counting down.
TTAATGCAGCGTAACAGTAATGCGTATGGCGCAAGAGGTAGAGGTGGTCAGCAAGCTCCTAGAGGCAGAGGGCGTGGAAATGTTCTTCAGAACGAGTGTCCTCTTCCGCCTCAAAGTACCATAAATAGCTTTGATCAGCAAGCCAACGTGACTGGTAATACAGCTCAGTACTACAATAATGATAATTATGCGGAAGACGACAATGTAGAAGATGATGATTACTAGGACAGCCGTAGACAGAGAGAGGGAGTTGTTTCAGTGCCAGTGGATCAGAGTGGACCCTATGTTAAAGTAACTACAGCAAATGTAACGGAGCCCTTTCTGCTGGATACTGGTGCTGCAAAGAGTTCAATCATGCATTCAAAACTCCCTGGCGCGCCTTTGTCTGGCGAAATAAATGTCTCAGTAGGTTTTTCTGGCGCCCCAGTTAGGAACCCGATTTCTAGTCCTATGTCTCTTTCTGTTGGACCTTGTGAGCTAAAAGCACCCCTCATTCTAACAACAGGTTGTGGTGAAAATTTGCTAGGCTTAGCTTTGCTAAAAAGATTGCATGCAACGCTATATTGTTCTCCCTCAGGAGTACAACTTACATTAGGCAAGAAAGTGATTTCCCCGATGTATTTGTCTAAAAATGCAATGCCACCTGAATTGTCATCCCTTCCGGATGCCCTTTGGGCCACTGGTCCCAATGATGTGGGTCTTTAGGAAATACCGCCATATGTGGTCACTTTAAAAGCCAATGTCAGATTGCCACGTATTCCCCAGTATAAGATCTCCAATGAAGGTCAGAAAGCGTTGTTAGAAATTGTCAGCGATTTGATCAAGAAGGGTGTAATTGAAGAGACAAGAGGCAACGTTTGCAATAGTCCTGTTTTACCTGTCTTAAAACGAACGGACCCTTCACAGCCACCTGTTTACAGATTTGTGATTGATCTTAGAGAGGTTAATAAGATTGTTGTGCCACAGTTTCCAGTTGTCCCTGATATAACTGCCTTGTTAACAATGATTCCAGCCTCCGCTGCATGGTTCTCAGTGATCGATCTAAAGAATGCTTTCTTTAGCATCCCAATTACAGAGGAGAGCAGAGACATTTTTGGCTTCAGTTTAGGAGGTCGAAGCTTCCGCTTTAAACGCGCTCCCCAGGGCTACTGTGAGAGTCCATCAATATACAGTCAGGCTTTAAAAGCGCAGCTTGATGCACTGGTTTTACCTGGTGGCGCTATCCTCATTCAGTACGTCGACGATTTACTAATCGCCGCAGACACTGAAAAGATTTGCAAAAACGCTACCTTGTCATTGTTGCGTCATTTGTCTGCCTTCCATCACAAAGTGTCTCTCTCAAAATTGCAATATTGTCGACAAGAAGTGACCTACTTAGGTCATCTCTTATCGAAGGAGGGAAGGAAACTGACCCCAGAAAGAATTCAAGCCATTGCACAGTTGAGTGTGCCAAGAACACAGAGAGAAGTGCGTGCTTTCTTGGGCATTACTTCATACTGTAGGCATTGGATTCCTAATTTTTCCTTGTTGGCAAAACCTTTGTTAGCATTAACATGCAAAGACACACCGAATCCTATCCCATGGTCTGAAGAGTGTCAGAAAAGTTTTTTGGAATTGCGCAACGCATTGTGTTCAGCTCCTGTGTTGGGTACCCCTGACTACAGCAAGCCTTTTACATTGTATGTTCATGAGAAAGATGGTTGCGCATTATCAGTGTTAACACAGCCTTTTGGCGACAGACCGCGTCCATGCGCATACTTTTCATCAACCTTGGACCCTGTAGCGAGGGCATTGCCAAGTTGAAAGGGAGAGTAGATCTTAAAGATACTCCCCTGACTGAGTGTGATGGTACTTTATGGGTGGATGGTTCGTGTTTCAAGCTTCCGAATGGTGATACGACTGCTGCATATGCTATTACGACTTTGCACACGATTGTGGAAACTGCGCGTGTGCCACAAAATTCGGCTCAAGCAGCAGAATTGATTGCCCTTACGAGAGCATGCGTGTTGTCTGAAGGAATGAAAGTGAACATATATACAGACAGCCAGTACGCCTTTGGCGTGGCTCATAGTTTTGGGCGATTGTGGAAAGAACGTGGGTTCCTAACTTCGCATGGAGCTAAGATTCAGAATGGCAAGTTGGTGAATGATCTCCTTGAGTCACTGACCCTACCGTTACAAGTTGCGATTATGAAATGCAGTGCGCACAAGAAAATCACTGATGATGTTGGTCGTGGTAATGCGTTTGCTGATGAAGTCGCGAAAGAAACAGCAAAAGATGTGAAGACTCGAATGTATGTTGCAGGCCCTGCCAGATGGGTTGGTGATGTTGGAATGTGTGAAAACACAATAGAAAGTGTAAAGTCCCTTCAAGCTGAAGCCACAGAGAAAGAGTTAAGCAAGTGGAGAGAAAGTATGGGTAAGTTGGATGAGAATGGTTGTTGGATTGATTTGTCAGAACATAGGCGATGGTTGTTACCTGATGCATATGTGCTTCCAGTGGTTACTATGGCACATGGAATGGCACACATCAGTACGAAGTTGTTGGCTCCAGTATGGCAGAATGCTGGAATTCCTAAGTGTGCAGAGAATGTGGTCAAGAATTGTATGGTATGCTTGAAGTACAACCCTGGTAGGGGAACCCCAACTCCAGCTGGTCATTTTGCGCCTCCATCATATCCATTTGAAGTTTTGCAGCTAGATTTTATCCACATGGAAAGGTGCAGCAACCTGAAATATGTATTGGTGGTTGTTTGCGCTTTCTCAAAATGGATAGAGGCCTATCCTCTAAAAGATAACACTGCTCTATCCACAGCCAAAGCCCTTGTGAAGGAATTTTTCCCTAGGTTTGGAATGCCAAGAATGGTGTGGAGTGATAATGGGAGTGAGTTTGTGGGCCAAGTGATGAAGAATGTGTGTGAGGGACTAGGTATAAGGCAGAAATTTAACGCTGCAAATCACCCCCAATCAGCTGGATTAGTGGAGCGCTACAATGGCGCTCTAAAACTCAAAATGGCCAAAATCCAAGCGAGCTCAGGTCTTAAATGGCCTGACGCTCTGCCTCTAGCACTCCCATCCACAAGAATGACCGTGCACTCACGAGTGGGACTTAGTCCTTATGAGGTTGTTTTTGGCCGCCCGGCCAATGTATGGGGTGTGCCAAGACCGACAAAATTCAGTGAAATCGAACACCCAGTACTGCTTGATTACTTGTATGATTTGACGGTTAAACTGCGTGTTTTACACCAACAGGTGCACAATACTCTCCCCCCGCCTCTGAGGCTCCAGGACACCCCATTGACCCTGGCGCGTGGGTGCTCATCAAAAACTTCCAGCGGAAAACCAAGGATGAGCCCCGCTGGATTGGCCCTCATCTCGTGCTGCTGTCTACAAGATCAGCTGTTCGAGTAAAGGGGAAAAGGAACTGGATCCACGGCGCCCACGTGAAGAGGATCCCTTTGCCTCTGCCGTATGACCAGTGGGTCCAGGAGGGTATCGCAGACTCTGAAACAGACACTGTACCTCGTTTTGTGCCGTTCAGTGATGCACGCATAAAAGGCACAACTTCAGCGCAGGAAAGTGACGATATTTTGCAAGAAGCTGTGCCACCGTCAATTCGATTGGACACCACAGAGCCTGAACTCTTGTTCCAAGACCAAACAGTACCTGGCCGTCTCCATTACAATCTGAGACCAAGGCCTATGGACAAATAAATATTCGTTTTCTTTTACCTTTTTATTTTTTGATAACCAGAGCTCTCCCATCTGAAGGACTTTCTTGATTTTTGTTTTTCGAACCACCATCCGGGTTCAGCCGCAGGGTCGCGGTGCCAAGACTTTGGGGTACAGGCCGAAGACGTTAGGTCGACGGTCCTGGTTAGTCTAGGGCGTTCCCTGGACTGACAGGCGTACTCCTTAGCAGAAGATACTCACCCGCCGCGAGCGGCACAATTAGAGGATGGAATTTTGTAAGATGGAGAGACTCACTGAGGAAATGAACTTTAAAGCAAGAATATGTAAAATAATGAGGAGCAAACGTTTTGTATTTTTATGCCTATTCGTATTATGTAGTATGGTAGTGTTTACTGTAGGATTTGTATTCTTCTCCTCTCAAGAGCCCATTGCCCCCACTGTACAGCCTATACCTCCTCCTACTATCTCCTCACACTCTTTTCACCCTCTGCCTGAACATGAACAAGCTAGACGGTCCGAATTTGTAAACAACTCGTTTATTCAGCTCCTGCACCAGCACCAACTAGTCATGAATACAACCAATTGTTGGGTGTGCGGTTTAATGCCACATACCATTAATAAGGGTATTCCCTATCTGGTGCTGCCGTATAGTTACAATGGATCGTCATGGGCATTCCAGACCATGTTTCTCTATGCACTAGATGCGTACTCCCCGCGACAACCGCGTTCCATCAGACCTAGCACCAATAATAAAGCTTTAATGAAAGGAGTTGCCGATATGAGCAGAGATATCGATGCATACTCATCCATTCCCAAAGAAGAGCTGAGAGCTTATGTAGGGTGGAACGCGACGGGATATAGTATTAGTCTAGGTGAAAGACAACGGAAAATCTCATCCCCAATCTGGGTCGTACCCCACATAGGTCGGTTCTGTTTGCAAGGTAATGGTCAGAATCCTAGAGCTCAACTGGGGAGAAGTGACTGTACTGAAACGTACACTTTTCCGTCACAGTTTTCCCCTGCGTTTTTGGCTGCCAAGGGTACATATTTTATCTGCAATGATCGAGCATATACATGGTTGCATCCTGACTTCTCGGGCACATGTTATATTGCAAATCTGCTACCGCCAACATTTACTGCCGCCTCCGACTATCACAAGACCAGAGTTGTGAGAGGCGTGATTAGTAAGGAGGATACTGCCGGTCAGGAAGCGGGAGATTTCTTTTTGGGTTTCCTGCCGTTTTGGGGACCTATGGTTAATAGTAGGAACCTGAGACAGCTGACTCGTGTGGTTGAATCCACTGTTAATGTTACGGCTGGTGCCCTTGGAAATTTGACAGCTGAGCTCCAAGCGGATCGCCTCATGACTTTGCAGAACCGCATGGTTCTAGACGTCATACTTGCAGACCGTGGTGGGGTATGTAAGGTTATCCAATCCAGTTGTTGCATTTTCATACCAGACAACGCTCCAACAGTTTATCAAGCCATCTCCAAACTGCATAAAATATCTGAGTCCATACACGTGGATAAAGGAGATTGGTCACTGGTGGGGTGGTTCTAGGAACTGATATCTGCCTGGGGTTGGAAAGTTCTGATGGTCATTGGAATGATCTTAGCCATCCTTTTCCTGTTCTGTCTGTGCATACAGTGTGCTCCTGTGATATGTGGCCTCTGTGCTACATTATGTGTAAGGAAACCTGTATCGAGGGACGAGCTAAGTAGTAGGATGATGCTACAGCAACATCTCCATGACTTTGTGAATATTGACCTAGACTCGGATTGAAATGAGCATAGTTATTGCCTATGTAAGGGCAAAAGGAGGGTCTGTCGTACTTTGCAATTTGGGACCACGTAGGAGGCAGGGCCCTACCCCTGTCTATCCCGGTATTAGTGAACCGCGAATGGTTAATACGGTATGTACAAGTGCTTTGTGTAACGTTTTAGCTATGAATGCACTGTGTATACGCTATTATACATCACTACGTGGGTTCCATTTTGTATCGGTGGCCCTCTTATGGTTGCCCTCACATAGGCTATGTAGCATAAAGCGAATACGGGCCTTTTAAAGCACATGTGGCTTTCTTTGACTTTTCTGTGACCTGGGCAGCTTGGCTCCGCTGCCCCAGGTCAAACTGGTCCCACGAGTTCCCCGTCCTCTGGCCACCTGTGATTAGCATCAGGGCTTGACACACCATAAAGTCTTTTCATCCTACACAAGCCTCCAGCTAATCTCTTTCTCACCTGACTGTTCCTGCTTTATAGCTTGTTTCCCAAAACAGGAGATGCTCATGTTTATTGGGGCCTATCGATATCTGATGTGGGATCTGAGCCTTGCTGTGTAAATAATTGCGGGCTGGCTTAACTGGAATGTGGGATGGTCATCATGACTCTGCCTTTCCGTTTGTAATGTATACTTTAAATGACCATGCCATAAACCTAGGAATGTATGCCTGAAGCAGGAAATTCTGTATTTAAGGAGAAGCCCGTTTCTGTGATTTTCAGCAGTCTCCTGAGAACATACACGCTGTTGTACTTCTAGGACGCCTGTAATTGGTCTGCAGCCAATAAACTGATCTATGACTTCACCCAGAAGACTCTGTGTTTCTGTAGGTCTGAAACAGGAAGAACCCCGAAGTCATAGGGTGTGTTTCCCTGCACCCCTGGGCTTAAAATACCCAGTACTTCACCCCTAAGGCATCTGTTCCCCCTAGTTCAGCTATAGGTGGGGGTACACAGAATAAGGGTATAGTAGGGTTGACCCTGGGATCTGGAGAGGACTCTGGCCTAGTCAGAACACCTACTCAGGCTGTGCTAGTTTGTGATGGGGACCTGTCCCTATTTGTGAGTCCCAGTGGTCTGGGCAAATACAAACAACAGCCTAGGATAAATGGAAGGGAGTCTCTAGCATACAGGGACACAGGGGCTAGTGTCACCATGGTGACTTAGGACCTTGTGGACCCTAGCCAAATCATACTTGGGGAAACTTACCAAGTGACCAATGCGAGCAATGTCAGTACTAACCATGCTCTGGCAGTTGTGAACTTCTCTTGGGGAGGGGTAACTGGCCTAAAGAAGGTTGTGGTGAGTGCAGACCTACCAGTGGAATGTTTGCTAGGAAATGATTTGGAGACCTCAGCATGGGCTGAGATGGAGCTAACTACTCATGCTGCAATGCTGGGTATCCCTGCAGAAGTGTTTGCCCTGACAAGGTCAAAAGCTAAGCTGACAGAAACTGAACAGGCCTTGGATCCTGGAAAAATGGACCAAGGACCTCCCAAGAGGAGGAGTAGCAGGGGTAAGGTGGTGCATTTTCCCCAGGATCAGTCTGAAGAGACTCTTGTAGCAGAATAGGATCTGACCCCTGAAGAAGGAACTGTCTCAGAGGAACTTGAGCATGATCAGGTTGAGTTCTTAGGGACAGGGGGACCTTCTAGGGCAGACTTGAGCCTGGAGCAGCAAAGCTGCCCCACTCTTGAACCCCTCAGACAGCAGGCTGCTGCTGAGGCTGCTGGGAATGCTAGTGGAACCCATAAGGTATATTGGGATGATGGACTCCTTTACTCTGAGGGTCGAGAGCCCAAGCCTGGTGCAGCCAGGAGGTTGGTCATACCTCAGAAGTTTAGGGGTTTCCTGCTCACACTAGCCCATGATATTCCCTTAGCAGGACACCTAGGCCAAAATAAGACTTGTGACAGAATTGTACCTGCCTTTCATTGGCCTCAAATGAGTGAGGACTGCAAGAGTTTTTGTAGCTCTTGTATTTCCTGCCAGGCCAGTGGCAAGGCAGGTAAGCCCACAAAGGCCCCCCTGATACCACTACCTGTGGTGGGGGTTCCCTTTGAACGGGTAGGGATTGACATTGTTGGTCCCCTTGACCCACCAACAGCATCTGGGCACAGGTTTATACTGGTGGTAGTGGATCATGCCACCAGGTACCCAGAAGCTATTCCCCTTAGAACCATCCCAGCACCTGTGGTGGCAAGAGCCCTCCTGGGAATCTTTTCCAGGGTAGGGTTCCCTAAGGAGGTATTGTCGGACAGAGATACAAACTTTATGAGTAGTTACCTCAAGGCAATGTGGAAGGAGTGTGGTGTTAACTACAGGTTTACCACCCCTTATCATCCTCAATGCAATGGGCTTGTTCAAAGATTTAACAAGACCCTCAAGGGTATGATCAAAGGACTCCCAGAAAAACTCAGGCAAAAATGGGATGTTCTTATGCCCTGCCTTCTCTGTGCATACAGGGAGGTGCCACAGAAGGGGGTTGGTTACAGCCCTTTTGAACTTTTGTTTGCCCACCCTGTCAGAGGGCCACTCTGTCTAGTGAAGGAGGGATGGGAGTTACCTCTCAAACCCCCTAAACAGGATATTGTGGACTATGTACTTGGTCTCCGCTCCCGGATGGCCGAGTACATGAAGAAGGCAACGAAAAACCTTGAGGCAAGCCAGGAATTACAAAAAGCCTGGCATGACCAAAAGGCTGTACTGGTGGTGTACCGGCCAGGACAGAAGGTGTGGGTGTTGGAGCCAGTGGCCCCAGCAGCCCTCCAAGACAAATGGAGTGGACCCCATACCATATTGGAAAAGAAGGGAGAGGTCACCTACTTGGTGGACCTTGGCACTCCCAGAAGTCCCCACAAGGTACTTCACGTAAACAGACTGAAACCATATGTGGACAGGGCTGACATGGGCTTGCTCATGGCAACTGATGAGGGACAGGAGGAGGAGAGTGACCCTCTCCCAGACCTGCTCTATCACAACCCTGATGATGGGTCAGTAGATGGTGTAGCCTTGGCAGGCAGCCTCACTGCCCAGCAACAGTCTGACTGCAGACAAGTTCTCCAGTCATTCAGACATATGTTTTCACTGACTCCAAGTCAGACCACCTGGTGCACTCATGAAGTGGACACTGGGGACAGTCTGCCTGTGAAGAATAAGATCTACAGGCAACCTGACCATGTCAGGGACTGCATAAGGACAGAAGTCCAAAAGATGTTGGAATTGGGAGTTATTGAGCCCTCAAATAGCCCTTGGGCTAGCCCAGTAGTCCTGGTACCCAAACCTCACATCCAGGGTGGCAAGAAAGAGATGAGGTTCTGTGTAGACTACAGAGGACTCAATGCAGTCACTAGGACTGATGCACATCCCATTCCCAGAGCAGATGAGCTCATAGATAAATTGGCCTCAGCCAAATATCTGAGCACATTTGATCTGACAGCTGGCTACTGGCAGATAAGGTTAGCTGAATCTGCAAAAGCCAAAACAGCATTTTCAACCCCTGGCGGGCACTATCAATTTATTGTAATGCCCTTTGGTTTGAAAAATGCACCTGCCACTTTTCAAAGGTTGGTGAACCAAGTCCTCACAGGCCTGGATGACTTTAGTGCAGCATATCTAGATGATATTGCTCTCTTCATCTCCACCTGGGAGGATCACCCGATCCACCTGAGGAAAGTTTTGGAAGCCCTGCAAAAGGCAGGACTCACTATCAAGGCTACCAAATGCCAGATAGGGCAGAGTCAGGTTGTGTACCTGGGCCACCTGGTAGGTGGAGGCCAGGTTCAACCACTACAGGGCAAAATCCAGACCATCATGGACTGGGTTGCTCCAACCACCCAGACTCAGGTCTGAGCTTTCTTAGGCCTGACCGGTTACTACAGAAGATTTGTAAAGGGATATGGATCCATTGTGACCCCCTTAAATGACTTAACCTCTAAGAGGATGCCCAAAAAGGTTCAGTGGACTGTCAGCTGTCAGAAAGCTTTTGATGACCTAAAACAGGCCATGTGCTCTGCTCCAGTGCTCCAAAGCCACAACTACTCCAAAGAATTCATAGTTCAAACTGATGCATCTGAGGTGGGGGTAGGTGCTGTATTATCACAACTGAATGAAGAGGGCCAGGATCAATCAGTAGCTTTTATTAGCAGAAGGTTGACCACCAGAGAGAAAAGTTGGTCAGCTATAGAGAGGGAGACCTTTCCTGTGGTCTGGGCCTTGAAGAAGCTGAGGCCATACTTGTTTGGCACTCACTTCATTGTTCAAACAGACCATAAGCCCCTCCTATGGCTAAAACAGATGAAGGGTGAAAACCCCAAACTACTCAGGTGGTCCATTTCCCTACAGGGGATGGACTATACAGTGGAACATAGACCTGGGAGTAACTATGCCAATGCAGATGGCCTCTCCAGATATTTCCACTTAGAACATGAAGACTCAACTGGTTGCGGTTAGTTTAATGTCCCTGCGTTTGGGGCGGGGGGTAGTTATGTAGGAGAGTGGCATCGACTGCCTAGTTGCCCCCAAGTTTTTGCTGATGTTTTGACTGTTTTTTTACTCTAGCCAGGCTGTGGCCCTGCTATCCAGGACCCCAGCCTATCTGCTTCCTATCTAAACGGATGTGAGTTCTTTAGGTACATACCAATTGGATACTGAGGACACCCTGTGAGCCCTTGTAGATGGTACCCTAGGTACCCAGGGCATGGGGCCCTCAGAGGCCTACCAGGGGCTGCCATATAAACTGACACCACCAGACCACTACTGTAGTCTGGGTAAGGTGGTGCTTGCACCCCTTACAGGGATATAGGTATCCTGTATCCCACTTAAATACAACACATATATCCTCATAGGTCACCCCTAAGGCAGGCCTTGCTAATCCTACAAGGCAGGGTGCTGAGATATGTGTGAGTGGGAACCCCTACCTGAGTAGGGCCCCTCTGCAACCTTCGTAAAACGATTGCTGGGTTGTTTGTAGTGCAGCCATACCATATACTCTTAACCGCATTATAAGTAATCGCGATAGCGTGATAACTTGAGAGTGGATTCACAGAACCATGTCGTGTTTGGTGTCAAACATGTAGGAATCATACCCCCAATCCAACCATGGGAGTGAGGGCATGATTCCCCCCTGCTAGAGGGGTGATATGGTAAAAGCGGCAGATTTTAGACACCAATTTAAAAGTGCACACGTAGTACAAAATGGATGCTAACCGCCACCCACACGACTCTGGCTGCCTGTTGCTGGGCAGAACTCCAGCCACGGCAGCTGGACAATAGGGATCTTGTTGTAGGGAGGTGTTCCCACCTCCCCAGACAGACTATGTGGATTGGAACTGGATGGGTGCACCATAGGATGTCTTTCAGACTTGCACGTAGGCTTCTCCAGTGCCTACTTCTGCTGGCACCTGAAACACTGCAAATGACCCGGTTGGAACTCCGCTGCTCCTAAGGACATCGAAGACTTCTGCCTACCCTGAGGTAGGGTTCCAAGCATCCCAGAGGCCAGTGAGTGTGCACAGCAAAGCTCAGCACCGTGGACCCCGTGGGTGCCGAGATCCCCAATACCCCAGGACACTGGCCACCTCTTGCACAGCACACGACCCCAACCAGTGGGGAAGTTGTGCTTTGGCTCATTATTGAGCCAACCTCTCAGCATTACTTGTGCCAAAGGACGACGCTCCAGCCCGCTCTGGCGACCCGTGGGCTCATCTTTACGCACTCCAAATTGCCGCCTCCCGCAGTCCCTTGTCTCTCAACTGATGGGCCCTAGCGGAGGTGTGAGAAGTTGGCCTGGCATATGCTGTCCTCTAGTTATAGGGGACACCTTGCACCAGTCCAATTCAACTCTTATGGTGATAGGTTAAAGACAACCTTTAAAGAAAGCTATCCTAGTGGTAGCTGTGGAGAGCAGCCTTCAGGCTAAGTCTTGAAGGAGTGTTAAGCTTATTGTTTTACCATAGATAACCTCTTGAATACCCAAATGAAAGAGTAGTCCACACAGGTATATATATAAAATATATGTATTTATTCTAGGAATAACCCCACTAGTTTCTTTATGAGGCTAGAGGTAAAGATACAATTCAAACAAGCATTGATAGTTACAATAAATAGCACTAGAATCACAGGGCCCCAGGGAGGGACCAAACCATATATCAAAAAAGTGGTATAAGAACCACGACAATTCTACAGACAATGCCTAGGGCATTTAGGGTCGCTAGCCCATTGTGAAACCACCCAAGGTAGTGAGGAAGGGGAACCACGGGAGACGCGTTCAGTGGCTAAAGCTACTGTCGGGATCTCTATTAAAGCCTATGGAGAATGTCGCGGTTTAATTTTACAAGATTAAAAACACTTCTAGCAGGAGTTCAAGTTCAATACTTTAGAGTTAAGCTTTTGAAGGGCCCACACCCACGAGAGTACCGAGGTACCACTGTTACCTGCCCGGGTGCATAGGTCGTTTTCGATGTCGGGTCGCGGGCTGATTTTCAATGGCAAACCGTGAAGAACTGCTGCTAGCAAGAAGCGTCGTCGATGTCGTGAAGAATGAAAATGTAGATCTTGAAGAGACGGACCTGAAAAGCAGAGGGGACAGAGTCTGGGTCACGGCACAGTGACCAGGGAACTCAGGAGAAGGAGCCCTTCAATGTCGGGTGCTTCCAGGTGGAAGAGGTGTAGCTTGGATCGCCAGCCATGGGGTCCAGGAGGCGTCAAGGAAGGCCAGCTTCTGGAGGGTCGCTGCGGTGTTAGTGTCCGGATTGGATCCACTAAGCCTTGGCAACTGCAACCCATGCAAGAAACACAAAACTGCTACCGGTGCAGACCCACGAGGTCTGAGCGAGGTCTCCAGAAAGGAGACTGAAGAGTAGGCCTGGAGCAACCAGGTGAACTCTTGGAATCGAAGATTGACCTCCGCTAGGGCCCACCAGTCAAGAGACAATGGACTGCAGGAGGCAGCAATTTGGCGTGCGTAAAGATGCGCCCACGGGTGAGAAAATTCGATTTTCGATCCTGATCGAATCGACCCGCCATTTTGTGCTCCGCCGCCATTTTGTGTTGCCTTCACTCAGGCAGCACGGCGAACAAAGTCTATTCTGCTTTTTCTGCAGCTTCGTGTCAAAATAAGCCTTCTGCCTCTATTTGCAAAGCTGGTGTTAGGACTGGCCGAGTACACTAATCCCTGTCTGGTTTTTCTAATCCCCATCTCAACTATCTGTTGGTTCACACTATTCTCTTCTGACTTTATCTTATCGTCTGGCCTTCACTGTCCTCTGCTAGCATTCTCTCGTTTCACAACTGTCCTCCAACACACACAAACGTATCTCGACACCTGCAAGTTAGTTGCAGACCTGTTAATGAATTAGTTCGAGGGAGGGGTGACAAAAACAGTTGGAGGAGAGGTTTCTTCGAGTCATCTGATACTTTGTTTTCAAATCTTTCCTATTGGTTCTGTCCTGTTTTCCAACTTTTCTTATTGGCTCTTTCTTATATGTTCTGGGTGTGTATTTGGTTAATGTATATTTCACATATGTGGTATATAAGATTGTGCGCCACGGAGTGAAGTGGCTGTCTCCTGAGAACCTACCTTGTGTACTTCTGGGATAACTGTACTAGCTGCAGCTAATAAATCCGATCTTCTAACGCCTAACAGAGTGTCCCGTGTCTCTGTGTAGCTGAGCAGGAGAACCCCGGAGATTAAGGCGTACCCTGCGCCGCCAGGCCCAAAAGGTTCTGGTTCTTCAACTGGCGCCCAACGTGGGGCGGCTTCAGTGGTACCGGTTCTGCCTGAAGGTCGTGAGGAACCCCGCAAGAAAATTCCGGAGCATTCGCGAGCCATGTCAAGCGACCCCTGTATGTCGAAAGTGGTTCGAAGGTCTTTTGCAGCGTGGTTACTGCTTCCTGACGGCTACTGACGACTGCTGCCCTGACTGCCGCCCTGCCTTGGCCCTTCCTTTGGTGATGTATGGTAAGGCGTGACGATAGACGGGCCTCTGTTGGCGTGAGAAGACGTCCTTAGTTAAGTATTTGGTGGGTCGCTCCCACAATTTTGTTTCTTGGTTGCTTTGATCCTTTGGTTCTTAGATTCGACTATTGCAATAGCCGAAGCCGAGGGTAAGTGCATTTGTGCTGCGTAAACTGAGTTTTACCCCCTTGAAGTTTGTGAACAGTCCGGTGAAATCACGAGATGCCTGGTCTGACTAAGTTTGGAAAACTTTGTTGCTTTGGTTGTACTAGGGATTCCCGGCTTGAAGACTCTTGTCCGATTCCTTCGGTTGGAACTCCCACATATGAGCTCTATTCAAAACATGGTATTGGCCCTATTGCCTTTAACGAGGCATGGACCCGATACACAAAGAAAGATGGTGTTCTAAAATGGCCAGAAAATGGTAGTTTCGATTCTGATGTGCTAGATCATTTGGAAGCAGTTCTATTCAAAAGAAAAGCTCGGCCGGCAATGTTTGACTCTTTCCGCCTTTGGCGTAAGGAAGCCAAACAGAAAGAAATTAAGCAAACAAAACGAGATAGAAAAGCACAGGGTATGACAATTATACAGGCTGCCCAACGATTTAAAGACGATGAAATTGATAATGCGACGGAAATCTCAAAGAGACAGCCTCGTATGGCGATAGATAAATGCTATCCGGTGTTGCCTGTTTCCCCTTCCGAAAACAAGAGAGATTTAGAAGAAGATCCCTTAATGTCTCACTTATTGAGATTGCCTCCGCCTTATGCGCAAGGTGCCAATACACCCCAGTTGTTACAGCCTGTTCAGCCGCCAGCGGTACCTCCGCCTGTTCCGGCTCTTCCGCATTTGCCTCCTCCAGTATTACCGCCTCTGTCAGTTTTACCATTAACTTCAACTTCTTTGCCCTCATCTCCTGATCTTCGATCTCCTTTGCCTTCTGCACCTCCTGCAATTATCGGTTCTCCGTCTGTTAGTTCACCTAATACTTTGTCTCCTATTCTTATGTCCAATTCTCCGTCTGTGCGTAACCGTCTCACGGACACCGTCACTGGTATCCTATCTCCTTTCTTTGAAGCTTTAAATGTGTCTCCGGCTTTTGCTCGAAGACAATCTCGTAGTCAGTTCCCAGATTCTGAAGAACGAGAGAGATTGGAATCTCTCGCACGAAAATGGATCAAAAAGGGTCCCCAATACAGTGTACTCGATATTAAAACTACCTTCTCACAATGGAATGCACCCACGCAAAGATATGTTTTCGATGTAATGTGTGATACTCTCATTAAAGAATGGGAGGATGTGAATTTAAATTCGGTTCCACAGGGCCTGTTAGATGTTCAGGCTGACTTTGATAAAGGATTTATTGTGGGTTCCAAAGTTGAAAATGCTGTAAGGACACTTATTTCCTTTAGAAACGTATTATCCTCTCAGACTTTCCTTGATTCCGATCCGTCGGTTAGACTGACACTGAAAAATTATCCCATGAGAGAGGTTCCTCCAGTATGGAAGGAAGAGGTTGCAGCAGTAGGTGCTAATCCAGCTATTCCCGCTCATTTTCAGCGTATATGGGTACATGTCCCCTGGAAGAGATCTGAAGTTTTGGCCCTTAAACAGACTCTACCGGATCCACGTAAAAATCCTGCGGGTTATTATAAAGAATTATCACAGACAGTTGATGCTTGCATCATGAACCTAGCTGATATTGATATGTTGATGGGAAATGTAGTTCCACAGACAATATGGGCTAGGATTCGTAAAGAGAATCACGCACAGGAATTAGGTGCTAATTGGGATGTTATAACTGCCACAGATAGAGACCAAGTGGGTGGTGCAAAGCCTGACGCTTTGATTTCAGAACTCCCTGGTAGGATTATTACACTAATGAAAACGATGATGCCTGCATTGAGAGTTAATTGGGATAAATTAGCGGCATGCAAACAAAAGAAAGATGAAAGTGTCTCAGATTTCTTTACTCGTTTCGAGGAGACATTTATTGATCACAGTGGTCAAGATATGGCTACAGAGGGTGGACAGCGATTATTTGTGGACAAATTTGTATTTAATTTGCTTCCCAAGCTGTCACACAAATTAAAAGATTCAGAAAGTTCATGGGCTGTTTCTTCCTCTGCCCAGATATTGGCTACTGCACAATATTATGAAAACAGAGATAAAGAATGTAGGAAGGTGAATATCTGACTATGGTTACCCCCAACTTTTTGCCTAGTGTTTAGCTGGTTTTTCGACTTAGTTGGCCTGAGATCCTGCCATTCAGGGTCTCAGGCTGTCTGCTCTCTCTTTAAAATGGACTCCATGTACCCTAGGTACATACCCAATTGGTAAGGATCACCTTATTGGACCCTGTACAGTGTACCCTAGGTACCCAGGGCATAGGTGTATCCTAGGCCTACCAGGGGCTGCAGCATGTATTATGCCACCCCTGGCCTGGCCTTCCATTATGACACAACTGGCTGATCACTCAGCTGGGGCAAGGTCGTGTAATCAGCCCTTGCTTAGGTGTAGTATTCCTATACCTACCTTATATATAGACACATGTGTACCTATCAGCCACTCCTATGGCAGGCCTTAACAATCCTGGAGGCAGAGTGCTTGGTAACATGTGAGATGGTGCTCTAGCATGAGCTGAGCCTGTCTGCAGCTTTCGGAACCATGTCCTTATAGCTGTTCTATGATATAGCCTGCCATATACTCTTAACGTACCTTATAATCTTAAACGGTTATGGTCACTATGGTTTGGCTTTATCAAAACATGTTGTGTAAGGTGTCTAACACTTTGGAATAATACCCCCATACCATTCCCGGTGTTCAGGCTATTATTCCTCCCTTCTAGAGGTAGAGACATGTTAAAATCCTACTTTGCTGTTTAACTCTCACCAAAGCCTCAGCATCACAAAATGGATGCTGCTGCCACAGACACGAAGCCCCACTCCCGAGCACCATCTACAAAGAAGACCAGCTCCCCACACTTCACGTGTTCTGCGTGGGGCCCTTCTGCACCTGTGTTGCTTGACGTGTTGTCCGGTTGCTGGCCCGTTGGCTAGTATCCTCTGCGACGACGAACCTTTACTTTCATCTTGCTGGTCCGGCTCCTCCAGACTGGCACCCGCTCCTCTGTGAAAGAGAAGCACCCTAGACCTTCCTGGTCTGCACCAGAAGCAAGTCCTCCATCCTGCGTGGGTTCCGCTTGCCAAGGCTTGTTGGGTCCTGACTCGACTTCGACGCCGCCGACAGCAAGAGCCTTCGTGGGACAGCTCACCTCCTGGTCCTGGTCATCCTCGACGTCTCCTGGTACCCATGGCTGCTGCGACAAGCTTCACCTCTTCACCTGCATCTTCACGACGTCGCCTGGTTCCTTCCTGGTTCCTTCCCGGTTTCTGGCTGGTGACCTAGACTCTGTCCTTTCTGCTTGCAGGTTCCTTCCTTCTTGATCCCCACATTGGGATCCACCGGACACTCTTCACTGACTGCTTGTCAGCAACTTTCCTTCAGGCATCCATAGAAGTCAACGACGAAATCCGACGCAAGTTCACACCTATGCACCCGCAGCCCGTGGGCTAGGTAACTTGGGTACTTTGGTGCCCACAAGGGTAGTGACTATCCTAGGGTCTAGTTTCCGAGTCTCGACTTTCTAGCTATACCAGAAGTGTCCTAAAACGGTTAATTTCTAACTGCTAGTAATTCTATCGACTTTTACGCATTACGCGTGAGTGTTTCCACTCTGCACCTGAATCCCGTGTGCCTCCCACTTCCTAACTGTTGGTAGTATAGTGCAGCCCCAGCGATTCCCTATGCCTAGGCCTATCGTATGTTCGTGACAGTGGTTCTTATACCACTTTCTTAGTATATGGTTTGCGTGGCCCCTAGGGCCTAACTGTATTACTTACCTGTGTGACTTAATGTATGCTTAAATAAGACTGTCTTGTACTTACCTCGAATCTCATAAAGAGTGCTGAGGGTTTGACTAGAATAAATACATTCTATTTTTATATATATCTGTTGTGGTGTCCTTTCATTTGGTATTCAAGGGATTACATATGGTATAACAGCTGGCTTCACATGCCATTCAGAGTTTAGCCTAAGACTGCTCTTGTCCATGCTACCACTAGGATAGCTGGTCTATAACGTTGACTTTACAACCAATCACCATAAGGGTTGTTTGGACTGATACAAGGTGTACACTAGAATTAGTGACATCATATATCAGGCCAACTTCTCCCATTGGTGAGCAGCGGTTGGGATCTGAGCTTGCTGTTGTTAATACCATTGTAATCTTGAGATACTAAATTGAAAGATCACATAGATATTGTTAGGTACATATAACATAGATTATAAATACTTAAGTCCTACTGGACTTAGTTGTTGTAGGTTGAAGGGCCTAGCACACCCTGACTACAACTACTAGAGAGGTTTAGTAGATACAACTAGTGTAGGTAGGTGCACACACCACACTCTCACTAGAATCATGTCCCTGAATGGAGATCACACTGATACTCCCTCAGGAGAGGAGAATCCTAGACAGATTCCCTCTAGATATGATGCATTCACTTTCCAGGAGATGAGACAACTGTGAACCTCCAGGAGATTAAAACAGGGTTCCAACCCTACCCTTAGACAGCTAGTGGAGCTTCTGGAGGCCTATGATGCTGAAAGAGCTGCCAAGTATGGTGCCATAGCTGTAGATAAGGGCCTCCCCTCCACAGAAGAGACCCCTGACTTAACTGAAACAGATGAGTCAGAAGAGACCTCAGAGGAAGAGGGAGATAGCAAGACCCCAGTCAGAAGACTTAGTCAGGCTAACTTAAGCTTGCATGGGAGCTTCCCTTACAGGCCCCCAAGTAATCTTAAAAAGAGAGATAGGAGGGGTAGGTCTCCCTCAGGGGACTCTCTCCACTCCTATCACTCAAGAAGCTCCAATGCTTCATCCCGCAGGGGGGTGACTTCCCCCCAGAGGAGAGAGCATAAGGCCAGAATGAGGGAAGCCAAACTGAGGATTGAAAGGGAAGAACTTGCCCTTGCCAAAGAGAAGCTTGCTCTGGCCAGAGAGCAAAAATTGTGTGGGTCAGAACCCACTGGTGGCAGCAACATTCCTAGAGATAGGGATAGGTCTTATGACCATAGAAACCTAAGCAAGATAGTCCCCCCATATCAGAATGGGGATGACATCCACAAGTGGATGACTGCTTTGGAGAGGGCCTGCAAAGTACAGAAGGTACCCCAGAGTCAGTGGGCAGCTATCTTGTGGCTCTCCTTTTCTGACAAAGGTAAAGACAAGCTCCTCACAGTTAGTGATGAGGATGCTAACAATTACAAAGTCCTGAAGAGTGCTCTGATAGATGGGTTTGGCTTAACCACTGAGCAATATAAGTTGTTGTTCAGAGACACCCAGAAGACACAGACACAGGACTGGTCTGATTTTGTGGATTGTGCCACTAAGGCTTTGGAAGGTTGGTTAACTGGCAGCAAGGTGCAGGACTATACAGGAGTGTACAACTTGATTATGAGGGAGCAGATCATTAGTAATTGTCAGAACCAGCTTCTCCATCAACACCTGGTAGACTCAGATTTGACCTCTCCCCAAGAATTGGGAAAGAGGGCAGATAAATGGGTCAGGACCAGGATTAGGCCTAAAAATCAGGGTGGTGACCAAAAGAAAGATACCACCAAGCCTCAAGAGAAGGGGGGGGGATAAAACAAAAGAGAAATCTTCCTCAGGGCCCCAAAACTCCACACAGGGTGGTGGGTCCCAAGCTCCCTCCTCTACCACAGTTAAAAAGCCTTACTGCCATGAATGTAAAATTCCTGGGCATTGGAAAACTGACAGCAGTTGCCCAAAGGCTAAAAACAAAACTGTTCCTCCAATTACTCCTGTCACACCACCTATTACTGTCAGCAGTAATCCCCCAGGTGGTGGGAGTGCCCCCAAAAATTTGGTTGGGTTTTCTTGGGGAACACAGAGGGACCCTGGCTTAGCCAAGTCCCCTACAGCAGCTACTCATGTCTGTGATGGTGGCATGGGGTTTGCCAACTTCACTGCCTGTCCCAACACTTTGGGTAGGTACAGACAGGAGCCCTACATCAATGGTAGAAAAGCTGAGGCCTACAGAGACACTGGAGCCAGCATCACTATGGTGGCCCATAGGCTAGTTCCCTCTGAGCAGCTTTTGCCTGGTTTCTCATACCAGGTAACTAACATTGATGGCAAGCAGAACAGTCATCCCATGGCAGAGGTATGTCTCAGCTGGGGAGGTGTCACTGGCCCTAAAAGGGTGGCAGTGTCCCCAACCTTGCCTGTAGACTGCTTACTGGGGAATGACTTAGAACTCTCAGCTTGGGCTGGAGTTGAACAAGACACCCATTCTAAAATGGTAGGCCTTTCACAAAAGGGTAGTGGGGTTGTGCCAGCCACAACCCCTGTCCAAGTAGATTTCCTCCCTGAAAAGGTTGGAAGGGCAGTGGTAGCCACAGCCCAGGCAGAGACAGACTTCCCTGTAGAGATTGGCAGAGCTGTGACAGTCACAGCTCAAACCCAAACTGAGTGCCTCCCTGAAAAGGTTGGCAGGACTGTAATGGTCTCAGTCCATACTCAGACTGACATAGGTTCTAGTGAAGCCTGAAACTATGGATCACTCCACACAAACAGAGAGTAGCGGGGAGGAAGAAAAGTCTCCCTCTCCCCAGACATTAGGAAAAGGTCAGCCTCCTCAGGGATCTGAACTCACCCCTTGTGAAAGAACTGCCCCAGAGGTAGCCAGGCCTGGCCTGGCAGAGCCTCTGATGTCAGTGGACCCTTCCAAGGTGGAACCCAGTCTGGTGCAGGTAGCCTGCCTCTCTCTACCCTGCCTCAGTCAGCCCAGGGCTACAGAGGTCAGGGAGGCCAGTGGACCCCAAGAGGGCCCCTGCCCACAAGAACCCCCCATCAAAAGAATGAGGATTGCCTGGCTAGTAGCCCTAGCCTGGTGATGGTTAAAAACATTCCTGAGGGATCTCCTTTACAGGTAGTTAGGGACCTCCCCCAGAGGGATTCTGTTGGGCACAGGCAAACATGGGACCTTAGGGCCCCAAACCTGACCTGTCCCTCCAGTAAGCCCACAAAAGGGACCCAGCCTCCAGCATTAGGTAGCCAGAGGCTGACCCTGAGAGCACAGTGCACTCAGTTAAAGAAAGAAAGGCATCCATGGTGGAGGATGATTGGAGGAAGCTGAGGCCTCACTTTGAGGACCCTCACTTCAGTACTCCATCTCAACACCAGCCTTTTACTTTGCAAAGACACACCAAAGGTAGAGATTCCCTATGGTGGAGACCCTATGATACCTTTAGGGTGAGGGATTGCTTAGTGGACCATGACACAGGGGGTAACCATGCCAGTGCTGGTTCTTCCTTATATGGCCACTTAGGCAATATAGGCTTACCTTGTCAAGGACAGCCTTATCTCCTTTCGTTTCGACTTAGTTGGCCTGAGATCCTGCCATTCAGGGTCTCAGGCTGTCTGCTCTCTCTTTAAAATGGACTCCATGTACCCTAGGTACATACCCAATTGGTAAGGATCACCTTATTGGACCCTGTACAGTGTACCCTAGGTACCCAGGGCATAGGTGTACCCTAGGCCTACCAGGGGCTGCAGCATGTATTATGCCACCCCTGGCCTGGCCTTCCATTATGACACAACTGGCTGATCACTCAGCTGGGGCAAGGTCGTGTAATCACCCCTTGCTTAGGTGTAGTATTCCTATACCTACCTTATATATAGACACATGTGTACATATCAGCCACTCCTATGGCAGGCCTTAACAATCCTGGAGGCAGAGTGCTTGGTAACATGTGAGATGGTGCTCTAGCATGAGCTGAGCCTGTCTGCAGCTTTCGGAACCATGTCCTTATAGCTGTTCTATGATATAGCCTACCATATACTCTTAACGTACCTTATAATCTTAAACGGTTATGGTAACTATGGTTTGGCTTTATCAAAACATGTCGTGTAAGGTGTCTAACACTTTGGAATAATACCCCCATCCCATTCCCGGTGTTGAGGATATTATTCCTCCCTTCTAGAGGGAGAGACATGTTAAAATCCTACTTTGCTGTTTAACTCTCACCAAAGCCTCAGCATCACAAAATGGATGCTGCTGCTACAGACACGAGTCTGACCTCCTGCAGCTGGGAGCCCTCCCAGCCAGGGAGGCCTGGACAATAGGTTTCCTGTTTGGGGAGGTGCTAGCACCTACCCAGACAGACTTTAGTGTATTGGGGCGGGGAGGGCTGAAAGGAATGAGACATGCCTGGGGCACACAAGGTGTCCCATGCATAGTCCAGTTCAAACCGGCGCTGGGGCACTCCAGCCCCAGCTCTGGCGCGAAACTGGACAAAGGAAAGGGGGTGTAGCCACTCCCCTTCCTGGTCCCACCCATAGGAGGGACCTTGCAGGTAGCCCAGCCCACTAGCCCAGTATATCAGTAGGTAGCTGAGCCCTGCCAAATTAGATTAACCTGAATCTGCAACTTGAACAGAAACTCTGGACCTTCGACATTCGACCTCAGGAAGAAGACTGAAGAAATCTCCCTTGTGGCCAAGGAGTGACCACCCTGGGCAACCAGGCACCATCCAGCGACTGCTGCTTGCTTTGCGACTGAATCCTACAAGGGACGACTGCAGAGACTGACCAGCGCCAAGACTTCCAGACACCTCTGAACCAGATCCACATCTCCAGCGAAGCTGAGACCCGTGAAGGCGACGAGGGACGTGGGACTGGCGACTTGGGAAAAGTGGCTAGTAACTGACTAGCGCAACTTCCGAGGCTCCCTCGAGGCTGTGATTGGGGAATTGAGAAGCCCCACTCCCGAGCACCATCTGCAAAGAAGACCAGCTCCCCACACTTCACGTGTTCTGCGTGGGGCCCTTCTGCACCTGTGTTGCTTGACGTGTTGTCCGGTTGCTGGCCCGTTGGCTAGTAGCCTCTGCGACGACGAACCTTTACTTTCATCTTGCTGGTCCGGCTCCTCCAGACTGGCACCCGCTCCTCTGTGAAAGAGAAGCACCTCAGACCTTCCTGGTCTGCACCAGAAGCAAGTCCTCCATCCTGCGTGGTTTCCGCTTGCCAAGGCTTGTTGGGTCCTGACTCGACTTCGACGACGCCGACAGCAAGAGCCTTCGTCGGACAGCTCACCTCCTGGTCCTGGTCATCCTCGACATCTCCTGGTATCCGTGGCTGTTGCGACAAGCTTCACCTCTTCACCTGCATCTTCACGACGTCGCCTGGTTCCTTCCCGGCTCCTGGCTGGTGACCTAGACTCTGTCCCTTCTGCTTGCAGGTTCCTTCCTTCTTGATCCCCACCTTGGGATCCACCGGACTCTCTTCACTGACTGCCTGTCAGCAACTTTCCTTCATGCATCCATAGAAGTCAACGACGAAACCCGACGCAAGTTCACACCTATGCACCCGCAGCCCGTGGGCTAGGTAACTTGGGTACTTTGGTGCTCACAAGGGTAGTGACTATACTAGGGTCTAGTTTCCGAGTCTCGACTTTCTAGCTATACCAGAAGTGTCCTAAAACTGTTAATTTCTAACTGCTAGTAATTCTATCGACTTTTACGCATTACGCGTGCGTGAGTGTTTCCACTCTGCACCTAAATCCCGTGGGCCTTCCACTTCCTAACTGTTGGTAGTATAGTGTAGCCCCAGCGATTCCCTAGGCCTAGGCCTATCCTATGTTCGTGACAGTGGTTCTTATACCACTTATTTAGTATATGGTTTGCGTGGCCCCTAGGGCCTAACTGTATTACTTACCTGTGTGACTTAATGTATGCTTAAATAAGACTGTGTTGTACTTACCTCGAATCTCATAAAGAGTGCTGACGGTTTGACTAGAATAAATACATTGTATTTTTATATATATCTGTTGTGGTGTCCTTTCATTTGGTATTCAAGGGATTACATATGGTATAACAGCTGGCTTCACATGCCATTCAGAGTTTAGCCTAAGACTGCTCTTGTCCATGCTACCACTAGGATAGCTGGTCTATAAGGTTGACTTTACAACCAATCATCATAAGGGTTGTTTGGACTGATACAAGGTGTACACTAGAATTAGTGACATCATATATCAGGCCAACTTCTCACAAAGAAGAAAAAGAAAAGCAAGAGAAAAAGACGAAAGAATTAAAAACGACGGTTCTCTTGCAACAAGCTTATCCTCCTCGCTATGTTCAGCCTCAGTTTCAACAGCCTCCGCAGTTTCAGAGGTTGTATTAAAAACCTGAGCCATATATTCCGCGACCTTTGTTAGGACCTAATCAATGTGCCTATTGTAGAGAAGAAGGTCATTTTAAGAATAGTTGTCCGGTTTTATTGCAGCGCAGGAGCATTATCTGCTCCACGAGGTCGTGGTGGCCTCCAGTCAGCAAACAGAGGTAGAGGTCGAGGTGTGTTGACTCAAGAACAGCATGCCCTTCCTTCTCCCAATTCCATGAATTACTTTGATCAGCAAAATGTTAGGTCTACACAGTACTACAATGAAGACCATTATATTGAAAACGGAAATGAAAGTCTTCATGCTAACTAGGACAGCCATGGACAAAGTAAGGGAGTTGTATCGATTCCAGTAGATCAGAATGGACCTTATGTTAACGTCACTACAATGGGTGTTTTAGAGCCATTTCTTCTAGATACTGAGGCGATGAGAAGTTCTATCATTCATTCTAAACTCCCTGGGGCACCTTTGTCTGGCTTAACGAATGTATCTGTAGGATTTTCTGGCGCCCCTGTTCGTAATCCGGCTTCTTGCCCTTTGCCTATCTCAATTGGCCCTTATGATTTGGAAGCTCCACTTCTTTTGACGAATGGATGCGGTGAGAATCTGTTGGGTTTGGACTTATTGAAAAGAATGCATGCTACGATATATTGTTCTCCTTCTGGTGTACATCTTACTTTAGGACAGAAACTGATTTCTCCAATGTATTTGTCCAAAGATCAGTTTCCACCTGAATTGCTTTCTCTTCCGGCAACGCTTTGGGCCACGGGTCCGAACGATGTTGGCTGTCTTGAAATTCCACCTTATGTTGTCACTCTCAAGCCTAATGTTGAATTGCCGCGTATTCCGTAGTATAGATTTTCCACTGAAGGTGAAAAAGCGCTTTTGGAAATCATTCATGATTTGATTCAGAAGGGTGTGGTTGAAGAAACGAGAGGAAACACATGCAATAGTCCTATTCTTCCTGTTCTTAAACGCACTGATCCTTCTCAGCCACCTGTATATCGTTTCGTAATTGATCTTCGGGAAGTAAACAAAATTGTTGTACCACAATTTCCTGTCGTTCCAGATATCACTGCTCTGTTGACAATGATACCTTCTACAGCAACTTGGTTCTCTGTTATCGATCTCAAGAATGCCTTCTTTAGTATTCCCATTGCAGAAGAGAGTAGGGACATCTTTGGCTTCTCTCTTGGAGGCCGAAGCTTCCGGTTTAAGCGCGCACCTCAGGGCTATTGTGAAAGTCCCTCCATTTACAGTCAAGCTTTAAAATGTCATCTTGATACTTTTCATTTGCCGTCTGGTGCTGCTCTTCTACAATACATGGATGACTTGTTGATTGCTGCTGATTCAGAAGATATTTGCAAAAATGTGACTGTTGCATTGTTACGCCATCTGTTTAATCTGAATCACAAGGTTTCACCTTCCAAACTACAATATGTCCGTCGAGAGGTTACCTATTTGGGTCATCTCCTATCAAAGGAGGGACGACGATTAACCCCAGAACGAATTCAGGCGATTACGCAAATGTCTGTGCCATCCACACAAAGGGAGGTACGTGCCTTTCTGGGTATTACTTCTTACTGTAGGCAGTGGATCCCTAACTTCTCTCTGTTGGCCAAGCCTTTGTTGGCACTTACTTTGAAAGAAATGCCTCAGGCCCTTCCTTGGACCGACGAGTGTCTAAGGAGTTTTACTGACTTACATACTGCTCTGTGTTCTGCTCCTGTACTGGGTACTCCTGATTACAGTAAGCCTTTTACGCTCTATGTTCATGAGAGAGAGGGTTGTGCGTTGTCAGTTTTAACACAGCAATTTGGAGACAAACAGCGGCCATGTGCCTATTTTTCGGCTACGCTAGATCCCGTTGCTAAAGCATTGCCTAGTTGTCTCAAAGCGACAGCAGCAGCAGCAATTTCTATTCGACAGTCTGCTGGAGTGGTGCTAGATAATACTCTCATTGTCATGGTACCACATGCAGTGGATACTTTACTAAACAAAACAAAAACGCAGCATCTTACGAGTGCTCGTCTAACTGGATACGAGCTGACGCTTTTGGCTAGTCACGTACACATCAAACGATGTAATACCCTAAATCCAGCTACACTGTTGCCCCTTCCAGAGGAGAAAGGTGTTGAAGAGCAACATGATTGTTTCTTCCGTACTGAGGAAGAGACAAAAGGTAGAATTGACTAGAGGATCTGGATGGAACTCTATGGGTAGTTGGTTCTTGTTTTAAGATGCCTAATGGAGATACAGTTTCAGCCTATGCTGTAACTACTTTACATACAGTTGTGGAAACAGCACGCATCAGACACAACTCAGCTCAAGCAGCAGAACTGATAGCATTAATGAGAGCATGTGTATTGTCAAAAGGGAAAAGAGTGAACGTATACACCGACAGTCAATACGCCTTTGGTGTAGCGTTCAATTTTGGGCGTCTTTGGAAAGAGAGGGGATTCCTTACTTCACAAGGCACTAAAATACAACATGGTCAGTTGGTGACTGATCTTCTTGAGTCACTTGCTTTGCCCACCCAAATAGCAATTGTAAAGTGTAGTGCACACAAACAGATTACAGATGATGTTGGCCGAGGAAATGCATTTGCAGATGAAATAGCGAAAAAGACAGCGAGAGATGCTACAAGTCGAATGTATGTGGCGGGTCCTGCGAATTGGGTCAGAGAAAGAGGAATGTATGAGAATACAGTAGAAAGTGTAAAGTCGAATCAGAAAGAGGCTACAGAGAAGGAATTAAGTAGGTGGAAAGAAAGTACGGGAATGTTAGATGAGATGGGTTGTTGGGTGGAATTATCTGAACACCAACGTTGGCTGTTACCAGATGCCTATGTACTCCCAGTGGTTACTATGGCACATGGTCCAGCCCACTTAAGTGCGAAAGGTATATGCAAGCTTCTGGCTCCAGTGTGGCAAAATGAAGGAATCCCAAAGTGCGCAGACAATGTAGTGAAACATTGTATTGTTTGTTTAATGTACAATCCGGGAAAGGGAACCCCAACTCCAGCAGGTCACTTTGCTCCTCCGACATATCCATTTGAGGTGTTGCAGATCGATTACATACACATGGAACGATGCAACAATCTCAAATATGTTCTGGTGGTAGTATGCGCCTTCTCTAGGTGGATAGAAGCATACCCTGTAAAAGACAATACAGCCTTATCCACAGCCAAAATTTTACTGAAAGAATTTTTCCCTAGGTTTGGTTTGCCGCGCATTGTCTGGAGTGACAATGGGAGCGAATTTGTTGGCCAAGTCATGCAAAATGTTTGTGCGGGTCTTGGTATCAAGCAAAAGTTCCATGCGGCAAATCATCCACAGTCAGCGGGTTTAGTAGAATGCTGTAACGGTACACTAAAGCTAAAACTAGCGAAAATTCAAGCTAGTACAGGACTTAATTGGCCCGATGCTTTGCCACTGGCTCTCCTGTCCACCAGAACTGCTGTGCACTTAGCTCTTACGAAGTGGTCTTTGGGCGCCCAGCTAATGTATGGGGAGTCCCTCGCCCTAAGAAATACTCAGACTTGCCATATCCAATGTTGATTGACTACTTGCATGAACTTACAACTAAATTGCGTGTTCTCCATCAACAGGTTCAGAGTGTTTTACCGGAGGCTTCCATCTTTCCTATTGGTTCTGTCCTGTTTTCCAACTTTTCTTATTGGCTCTTTCTTATATGTTCTGGGTGTGTATTTGGTTAATGTATATTTCACATATGTGGTATATAAGATTGTGCGCCACGGAGTGAAGTGGCAGTCTCCTGAGAACCTACCTTGTGTACTTCTGGGATAACTGTACTAGCTGCAGCTAATAAATCCGGTCATTCCATCCGACCAGGTGACTGGGTCTGTACAAAGAATTTCCAAAGGACGAGAAATTTGGAGCCCAGGTGGAGAGAGCCTTGTTTAGTACTTTTAACAACGAGAACAGCAGTCAAGGTCGAAGGAAAGAAAAATTGGATTCACGGCGTGCATTGTAAGAAAGTGCCTTTGCCTCTACCCTTCGATCAATGGGTGCGTAGGGGCATTGGTGACTCTGAGAGTGAGAAGGTTCCACGATTCGTACCTTTTTGCGATGCACGCCTGAATGGGACACTGTCTGAGAAAGAGGACAACGACATTCTTCAGGAAGAGATACCACCACATTGTCGCTTGGATACGACAAATCCACGAACATTGTTCCGGGACCAAACCGTACCCGATAAAGAACATTATAATCTGAGACCGAGACCAAAGAACACTTAAGATTTTTCTCTCTCCTGTGTAGTATTCTATCCCGGTTGCAGGGTCACATTAGGAGTCTTGATTGTGACCTGAGTAGTGGCAATAGGCTTGCAGGACTTGCAGTGTCATAGGACGGCAGATAATCATAATTAAGTGATCGAGGAAGATTGCCGTGAGCATCCATTTAGAAAGATGGAAACTACACTAGGCAAAAGAGAGAGAAAGGATGAAATAAAGAAAGAATCCTGTAAATTGATGTACAGTCGTTTCAGTATAACCTTATCTATTATTATATTATTGTGTATCCTTCTGGCATTTATAAGTTGGATTATTTATGCTCTGCAGCAAAAAGTTGTCTCTCCTTCTTCCTCTTCGTCTTCTTCTACTGTCTCTCCACATCTATTTCATACCCTTCCTCAACATGAACTCATTAGAAGAACTGAATATTATAACAATTCCTTTGTCCAGTTATTACATCAACACCAGTTAGTGGTCAATACAACTGACTGTTGGGTGTGTGGACTTATGCCACATACCACAGAAAAAGGAATGCCATATTTAGTTCTCCCGTTTTCGTATGAGGGTTCTGCTTGGGCTTATTTTGTCATCTTCTCCAATGCCTACCAAAGCAAGTTCAAACGATCCGTTAGTTCATATATTGGTGGTCCAGATTTTAGTCATAGCTCATTGATAAAGGGAATGGTAGCTATGGCTAAAATCATGAAAAATAGTAAGATTTCCATTGACGAAAGGAAAGCGTATACAAACTGGAATGTCACCCATTATGTCACTAGCCTTAGTGATAAGGTTAAACAAAGAAAATCTCCACCAATTTGGACTATTCCTCATCAGGGAAACTTCTGTCTACAAATAAATGGTCAATCTTCTGACACCATACAAAGAAACAACTGTTCCCACACATACGTTTACTCCTCTCAGAACTCGCCTCCTCTAGTGCCATCTCAAGGCACGTATTTTATATGCCACAATAGGGCTTACACGTGGTTGCCAACTAGTTTTTCTGGTACCTGCTATATAGCTTTCCTTCTTCCCCCTACATACACCGCTTCTTGCAAACTATCATCGAAACAGATATGGCATAGGGATTATTAGTTCAAAAGACACAGCAGGACAAGAGGGAGGAGATTTCCTCAAAGGATTTCTTCCTTTTTGGGGTCCAATGGCCAACAGCAGAAATATAAGGCAACTGGTCCGTGTCGTAGAAACCACAATAGACATCACTGTAGGAGCCTTAAGTAATATCACGGCAGAACTACAGGCGGATCGTCTTATGACCTTACAAAACCGAGTTGCCTTAGATTTTGTTCTTGCGGATCATGGTGGAGTGTGCAAATTGATCGGGTCAAGTTGCTGTATTTTCATACCTAATGACGCTCCGACAGTATACCAAGCCATCTCTAAGTTGCATATAATCTCTGAGTCGATTCATCAGGATGAAGGAGATTGGTCATTTTCGGAGTGGTTTTGGGGACTACTGTCCAAATGGGGTTGGAAAGCGTTGACATTCCTTGGAATAGTTTTGACCATTATTTTCTCTTGTTGCCTTTGTATGCACTGTGGTCCCGCCATCTGCGACCTTTGTGCTACTATGTGCATCCCTAAACCCAAATCACAAAGAGAACATAAGAATGATGTTACAGCAACAGCTTGATGACCTCATGGCCATTGACATTGACTCAGATTAACATGAGTCTATCTTGCCTGAGTTCTGGCAAAAGGAGGGTCTGAGAAAATTCGATTTTCGATCGTGATCGAATCGACCCGCCATTTGGTGCTCCGCCGCCATTTTGTGTTGCTTCACTCAGGCAGCACGGCGAACAAAGTCTATTCTGCTTTTTCTGCAGCTTCGTGTCAAAATAAGCCTTCTGCCTCTATTTGCAAAGCTGGTGTTAGGACTGGCCGAGTACACTAATCCCTGTCTGGTTTTTCTAATCCCCGTCTCAACTATCTGTTGGTTCACACTATTCTCTTCTGACTTTATCTTATCATCTGGCCTTCACTGTCCTCTGCTAGCATTCTCTCGTTTCACAACTGTCCTCCAACACACACAAACGTATCTCGCCACCCGCAAGTTAGTCGCAGACCTGTTAATGAATTAGTTCGAGGGAGGGGTGACAAACACAGTTGGAGGAGAGGTTTCTTTGAGTCATCTGATACTTTGTTTTCAAATCTTTCCTATTGGTTCTGTCCTGTTTTCCAACTTTTCTTATTGGCTCT
Source organism: Triturus cristatus (assembly GCF_964204655.1). NCBI lineage: Eukaryota > Metazoa > Chordata > Amphibia > Caudata > Salamandridae > Triturus > Triturus cristatus. The sequence goes on along the minus strand of NC_140579.1, from coordinate 171,482,882 downwards.
TTCTTACATGTTCTGGGTGTGTATTTGGTTAATGTATATTTCACATATGTGGTATATAAGATTGTGCGCCACGGAGTGAAGTGGCAGTCTCCTGAGAACCTACCTTGTGTACTTCTGGGATAACTGTACTAGCTGCAGCTAATAAATCCGATGTTCTAACGCCTAACAGAGTGTCCCGTGTCTCTGTGTAGCTGAGCAGGAGAACCCCGGAGATTAAGGCGTACCCTGCGCCGCCAGGCCCAAAAGGTTCTGGTTCTTCACGGGTCGCCGGAGCGGGCTAGGGCGTTGATCTTTAGCACAGATGATGCTGAGAGGTTGGCTGCAAAATGGGCCAAAGCACAACTTCCCCACTCGTCGGAGTCGGGTGCCGTGCAAGAGGTGGCCGGTGTCCACGGGGTCCACGGTGCTGAGCTTTGCTGTGCACACTCACTGGCCTCTGGGATGCTTAGAAACCCACCTCAAGGTAGGCAAGGGTCGTCGATGTCTGTAGAAGCAGCAAGGTTCCAACCGGGTCACTTGCAGCGTTTCAGATGCCTGCCAAGCAGGGGGTAACTCCTTTACCCCAAGGGAGATTTCTTCCATTAGCTGTGCAGCAGCAAGTCCAAGTTCAAGTCTCTGAAGTCCAAGAATAATCTGAGTCTCTGGGGACCCTGTATTCACCTTTATCCAAAGATTAGGGGAGTGTCCAGATCAGAGCCCACCAATGAGAGTTCAGGCGGGAAAGGGTGGCTACACCCTCTCCCCTTTGTGTGGTTTCCCGCCTGGGCAGGGGACAGGATGCCCCTGAACCGGTTTAAGGTGGTGTATGCAGAATTAGGCACTGGAGAAGCCTAAGTGCAAGTCTGAAAGACATCCTATGGTGCACCCACCCAGTTCCAATCCACATAATCTGTCTGGGGAGGTGGGAGCACCTCCCTGCAACAAGATCCCTATTGTCCAGCTGCTGTGGCTAGAGTTCTGCCCAGCAACAGGCAGCCAGAGTCGTGTGGGTGGAGGGTAGGCTCCATTTTGTACTATGTGTGCACTTTTAAATTAGTGTCTAAATTCTGCCGCTTTTCCCATATCGCCACCTCTAGCAGGGGGGAATCATGCCCTCACTCCCATGGCTGGATTGGGGGTATGATTCCTACATGTTTGACAACAAACACGATATGGTTCTGTGTAGCCATTCTCAAGTTATCACGCTATCGCAATTACTTATATGCGGTTAAGAGTATATGGTATGGCTGCACTACAAACAACCCAGCAATAGTTTTATGAGGGTTGCAGAGGGGCCCTACTCAGGTAGGGGTTCCCCCTCACACATATCTCAGCACCCTGCCTTGTAGGATTAGCAAGGCCTGCCTTAGGGGTGACCTATGAGAATATATGTGTTGTATTAAGTGGGATACAGGATACCTATATCCCTGTAAGGAGTGCAAGCACCACCTTACCCAGATTACAGTAGTGGTCTGGTGGTGTCAGTTTGTATGGCTGTCCCAGGGGTGGCACAATAAGTGCTGCAGCCCCTGGTAGGCCTCTGAGGGACCCATGCCATGGGTACCTAGGGTACCATCTACAAGGGCCTTATAGGGTGTCCTTAGTATCCAATTGGTATGTACCTAGGGTACCCACATCAGTTTAGAGAGGAAGCAGATAAGCTGGGGTCCTGGATAGCAGGATCCCAGCCAGACTAGTCAAGAACCATTCAAATACCAGGCAAAAAGTTGGGGGCAACCATATAGTCAGATTCCACCTTCCTACAGGAGGTCAATCTTTACTTTAAAGGGCTCCCCTGGTTGCTCCAGGCCTGCTCTACAGTCTCCTCACTGGAGACCTTGCTCAGACCTCGTGGGTCTGCACCGTAGCTGTTTTGTGATCCTTGCGTGGGTTGCGGTTGCCAAGGCTTAGTGGATCCAATCCGGACACTAACACCGCAGCGGCCTTCATCCTTCGTGGGACAGTCGCCCTCCAGAAGCTGGCCTTCCTTGAAGCCTCCTGGACCCCGTGGCTGCTGATCCAAGCTACCCATCTTCCACCTGGAAGCACCCGACATTGAAGGGCTCTTTCTCCTGAGCCCCCTGGTCACTGTGCTGTGACCGAGACTCTGTCCCCTCTGCTTTCAGGTCCTTACCTTCAGGATCTACATCTTCAATCTGTACGACATTGACGACGCTTCACGCCAGCAGCAGTTCTTCACCTTTTTCCATTGAAAACGAGATCGCGACCCGACATCGAAAACGAGCTATGCACCCGGCTTCCCTGGGGCAGGTAACAGTGGTACCTCGGTACTGTCATGGGTGTGGGTCCTCCAAGAGCTTAACTCTAAACTACTGAACTTGAACTCCTGCTAGAAGTGTCCAGAACCTTGCAATTTCCAACCGCGACATTTCCCATAGGGTTTAATAGGGATCCCGATTGTAGTTTAAACACTCCACACGCTTCCCGTGGGTCCCCTTTCTCACTACCTTGGGTGGTTTCGTAAGGGGCCAGCGATCCTAAGTGCCCTAGGCACTGTCTGCAGAACTGTTGTGGTTCTTATACCACTTTTTTAACATATGATTTGGTCCCCCCCTGGGGCCCTGTGATTCCAGTGCTATTTATTGTTGTTATAAATGCTTTATTGAATTGTATCTTTACCTCCAGGCTCACAAGAGACTAGTGGGATTTGTTCTTAGAATAAATACATATATTTTGAAAATATACCTGTGTGGACTACTCTTTCATTTGGTCATTCAAGAGGTTATCCATGGTAAAACAATAAGCTTAACACTCCTTCAAGATGTAGCCTGAAGGCTGCTCTCCACAGCTACCACTAGGATAGCTTTCTTTAAGGGTTGTCTTTTAACCTATCACCTTCAGAGTCGAATTGGACTGGTGCAAGGTGTCCCCTATAACTAGTGGACAGCATATGCCAGGCCAACTTCTCACAAGGAGCCTCTGCTAAAGAAGGGGGACATGCTCTTGAGTTGAGTGGTAGATGTGTTCTTGAGGATCCTCTCCTTGAGCAGGGGGACAGGCTCTTGAGTTCATATGTAGAGGTGTTCTTGGGGAGCTTCTGCTAGAGCAGGGGTCAATGCTCTTGAGTTCTGTGGTAGAGGTGTTCTTGAGGAGCCCCTATTGGAGCAGTGGGACATGCTCTTGAGTTCAATGGTAGAGGTGTTCTTGAGGAGCCACTGCTAGAGCAGGGGGACATGCTCTTGAGTTCTGTTTTTGCGGTGTTCTTGTGGACCTCTGCTAGAGCGGCGGGGCAATCTCTTGAATTGTTTGGTAGAGGTGTTCTTGAGGAGCCTCTGCTAGAGCAGGGGGACATGCTCTTGAGTTCTGTGGTGAATGTGTTCTTGGGGAGCTTCTGAGAGCAGTTCTTCAGGAGCCTCTTCTAGAGCAGAAGGGCATGCTCTTGAGTTCTGTGGTAGAGATTTTCTTGAGGAGCTTCTGCTAGAGCAGAGGTCCATGCTCTTGAATTCAGTGTTAGAGGTGTTCCTTGGGAAGCCTCTGCTAGAGCAGGGGGACATGCTCTTGAGTGCTGTGGTAGAGTTGTTCTTGAGGAGCCTCTGCTAGAGCAGGGGAGCATGCTCTTGAGTTCAGTGGCAGTGGTGTTCTTGAGGAGCCTCTACTGGAGCAGGAGGACATGCTCTTGAGTTCTGTGGTGAAGGTTTTCTTGGGCAGCCTCTGCTAGAGCAGTGAGATATGCTCCTGTGTTCGGTGGTGGAGGTGTTCTTGTGGAGCGTCTGCTAGAGCAGGGGGACGTGCTCTAGGGTTCAGTGGTGGAGGTGTTCTTGAGGAGCCCCTGCTGGAGCAGGGGGACATGCTCTTGAGTTCTGTGGTAGAGGTGTTCTTGAGGAGCCCCTGTTGGAGCAGGGGGACATGCTCTTGAGTTCAGTGGTAGAGGTGTTCTTGAGGAGCCTCTGCTAGAGCAGGGGGACATGCTCTTCTGTTCGGTGTTGGAAGTGTTCTTGAGGAGCCTCTGCTAGAGCAGGGGGACATGCTCTTGTGTTCAATGGTGGAGGTGTTCTTGAGGAGCTTATCCTAGAGCAGGGGGACATGCTCTTGAGTTCAGTGGTGGAGGTCATCTTGAGGAGCCCCTGCTGGAGCAGGGGGACATTCTCTTGAGTTCTGTGTTAGAGGTGTTCTTGAAGAGCCCCTGTTGGAGCAGGAGGACATGCTCTTGAGTTCAGTGGTAGAGGTGTTCTTGTGGAACCTCTGCTAGAGCAGGGAGACATGCTCCTGAGTTCTGTTTTTGAGGTGTTCTTGAGGACCTCTGCTAGAGCAGCGGGGCATTCTCTTGAATTGTTTGGTAGAGGTGTTCTTGAGGAGCCTCTGCTAGAGCAGGGGGACATGCTCTTGAGTTCTGTGGTGAAGGAGTTCTTGAGGAGCCTCTGCTAGTGAAGTACTCCAATTTTTGAGACCCCAGAGGTGCTAGGGGTAGCACCCTATGACTTCGAGTACTTCCTGATGTGGTATTATAAAATTCTGCATATCTTGATAATATCACAAAGAACTTGGCAACAGAAGCTGAAATATGAAAAGACATCTTTATTAAACTCAAATGAGTGAGACTACGTTGCACAGAAGCCTTAGCAACTGAATGAGGCAGTCTCTAGAACAAAAAACAGTCTTCCCTTATATACAGATTCTTGTGCCTCAGGCACACATTCTTCAGTTTATGGTATGGTCATTCAAAAGTATATATTACAAACGAAAGAGCAGAGTCATGATGACCATCCCACATTCCAGTTAAGCCAGCCCGCAATTATTTACCCAGCAAGGCTCAGATCCCACATCAGATATCGATAGGCCCCAATAAACATGAGCATCTCCTGTTTGGGAAAGCAAGCCATAAAACAGGAACAGTCAGGTGTGAAAGAGATTAGCTGGAGGCTTGTGTAGGATGAAAAGGCTTTATGGCGTGTCAAGCCCTGATGCTAATCACAGGTGGCCAGGGGACGGGGAGCTCGTGAGACCGGACTGACCTGGTGCAGTGGAGCCAAGCTGCCCAGGTCACAGAGAAGTCAAAGGAAAGTACATGTGTTCGGGAGGCCTGTATTTGTCTTAGAGTGTAGTCTATGTGAGGGCAACTATAAGCCACCGCTCCAAGATGGAACCCACGTAGTCAATGTATAATAACGTATACATAGTGCATTTGGCAATGGGACGTTCTGCAAAGCGCTTGTAAATACCGCATTGACCAATCGCGGTTTGCTAATACATGAATAAACAGGGGTAGGGCCCTGTCTCCTACGCGGTCCCAAATATCAAAGTACGACACTAGAGCAGGGGGACATGCTCTTGAATTCAGTGGTGGAGGTGTTCCTGAGGAGCCTCTGCTAGAGGAGGGGTCAATGCTGTTGAGTTCAGTGGTAGAGGTGTGCTTGAGGAACTTCTGCTTGAGTCGGGGTCCATGCTCTTGAGTTCAGTGGTAGAGGTGTTCTTGAGGAGCCTCTGCTAGAGCTCGGGGACTTGCTCTTGAGTTTAGTGGTAGAAGTGTTTTTGGGGACCTTCTGCTGGAGCAGGGGGGCATGCCCTTGAGTTCTGTGGTGGAAGTGTTCTGGGGAAGCTTCTGCTAGAGCAGGGGGGCATGCTCTTGAGTTCAGTGGTAGAGGTGTTCTTGAGGAGCCTCTGCTTAAGCAGGGGGATATGCTCTTGAATTCAGTGGTAGAGGTGTTCTGGTGGGGAGCTTCTGCTAGAGCAGGGAACATGCTCTTGAGTTCTGTGGTAGAGGTGTTCTTGAGGAGCCCCTGTTGGAGCAGGGGGACATGCTCTTGAGTTCATTGGTAGAGGTGTTCTTGAGGAGCCACTGCTAGAGCAGGGGGACATGCTCTTGAGTTCAGTGGTAGATGTGTTATTGGGGAACCTCTGCTGGAGCAGGGGGACATGCTCTTGAGTTCTCTGGTGAAGGTGTTCTTGTGGAGCCTCTGCTAGAGCAGGGGGGCATGCTCTTGAGTTCTTTGTTAGAGTTGTTCTTGAGGAGCCTCTGATAGAGCAGAAAGGTATGCTCTTGAGTTCTGTCTTAGAGGTGTTCTTGTTCTTGAGGAGCCTCTGCTAGAGCAGGGGGACATGCTCTTGAGTTCTGTGGTGAAGGTGTTCTTAGGGAGCTTCTACTAGAGCAGGGGGAAATGCTCTGGAGTTCAGTGGCAGAGGTGTTCTTGAGGAGCATCTGCTAGAGCAGGGGGACATGTTCTTGAGTGCTGTGGTAGAGGTGTTCTTGAGGAGCCTCTGCTAGATCAGGGGGGCATTCTCTTGAGTTCAGTGGTAGAGGTGTACTTCAGGAGCCTCTGCTAAAGAAGGGGGACATGCTCTTGAGTTGAGTGGTAGAGGTGTTCTTGAGGACCCTCTGCTAGAGCAGGGGGACATGCTCTTGAGTTCTGTTTTTGAGGTGTTCTTGAGGAGCTTCTGCTAGAGCAGACGTCCATGCTCTTGAATTCAGTGGTAGAGGTGTTCCTTGGGAAGCCTCTGCTAGAGCAGGGGGACATGCTCTTGAGTGCTGTGGTAGAGTTGTTCTTGAGGAGCCTCTGCTAGAGCAGGGGGCATGCTCTTGAGTTCAGTGGCAGAGGTGTTCTTGAGGAGCCTCTACTGGAGCAGGTGGACATGCTCTTGAGTTCAGTGGTAGATGTGTTCTTGGGGAACCTCTGCTGGAGCAGAGGGACATGCTCTTGAGTTCAGTGGTGGATGTGTTCTTGAGGAGCCTCTGCTAGAGCAGAAAGGTATGATCTTGAGTTCTGTCTTAGAGGTGTTCTTGTTCTTGAGGAGCTTCTGCTAGAGCAGGGGGAATGCTCTGGAGTTCAGTGGTAGAGGTGTTCTTGAGGAGTTTCTGCTAGAGCAGGGGTCTATGCTCTTGAGTGCTGTGGTAGAGGTGTTCTTGAGGAGCCTCTGCTAGAGCAGGGGGACATGCTCTTGAGTTCGGTGGTAGAGGTGTTCTTGAGGAGCCTCTGCTAGATCAGGGGGGCATTCTCTTGAGTTCAGTGGTAGAGGTGTTCTTGGGGAGCTTCTGCTGGAGCAGGGGGACATGGTCTTGAGTTCAGTGGTAGAGGTGTACTTGAGGAGCCTCTGCTAGAGCATGGGGACATGCTCTCGAGTTCAGTGGTAGAGGTGTTCTTGAGGAGCTTCTGCTAGAACAGGGGGACATGCTCTTGAGTTCAGTGGTAGAGGTGTTATTGAGGAGCCCCTGCTAGAGCAGGGGCACATGCTCTAGTTCTGTGGTAGTTGTGTTCTTGAGGAGCATCTGCGAGAGCTGGGAGACATGCTCTTGAGTTCAGCGTTGGAGGTGTTCTTGATGAGCCTCTGCTAGAGCAGGGGGCATGCTCTTGAGTTCAGTGGTAGAGGTGTTCTTGAGGAGCTTCAGCTAGAGCAGGGGGACATGCTCTTGAGTTCAGTGGAAGAGGTGTTCTTGAGGAGCCTCTGCTAGAGAAGGGGGACATCCTCTTGAGTTCATTGTTAGAGGTGTTCTTGAGGAGCCTCTGCTAGAGCAGAGAGACATGCTCTTGAGTTCAGTGGTAGAGGTGTTCTTGAGGAGCTTCTGATAGAGCAGGGGGACATGCTCTTGAGTTCAGTGGTAGATGTGTTCTTGGGAAGTGTTAGAAGGTGGCCTGGCATATGCTGTCTCCTAGTTATAGGGGACACCTTGCACCAGTCGAATTCGACTCTTATTGATGATAGGTTTAAGACAACCTTTAAAGAAAGCTATCCTAGTGGTAGCTGTGGAGAGCAGCGTTCAGGCTAAGTCTTGAAGGAGTGTTAAGCTTATTGTTTTACCATAGACAACCTCTTGAATGACCAAATGAAAGAGTAGCCCACACAGGTATATATATAAGATATATGTGTTTATTCTAAACAGAATCCCACAAGTCTCTTTATGAGGCTGAGGCAAAGTTACAATTCAAACAAGCATTGATAGATATAATAAATAGCACTGGAATCACAGGACCCCAGGGGGGGACCAAACCATATATTAAAAAAGTGGTATAAGAACCACGACAATTCTACAGACAATGCCTAGGGCATTTTGGATCGCTGGCCCCTTAAGAATCCACCCCAGGTTATGATGAAGGGGACCCACGGGAGGCGCGTGCAGTGGAAATAGCTGCTATCGGGATCTCCATTAAAGCCTATGGAGAATGTCGCGGTTTGATTTAAACAGATTAAAGTCACTTCTAGCAGGCGTTCAAAGTTAAAACTTTAGAGTTAAGCCTTTGAGGAGCCCACTACCACGAGAGTACCGAGGTACCACCGTTACCTGCCCCAGGGAAGCCAGGTGCATAGGTCGTTTTCGATGTCGGGTCGCGGGCTGATTTTCAATGGGAAAATGTACAAAACTGCTGCTAGCCAAAAGCGTTGGTGATGCCGTGAAGATTGAAGTTGTAGATCTTGCAGAGAAGAACCTGAAAGCAGAGGGGACAGAGTCTGGGTCACGGCACAGTGACCAGGGAGCTCAAAGGGAAGAGCCCTTCAATGTCGGCTGCTTCAAGTGGAAAGAGGTGTAGCTTGGATCTGCAGCCACAGGCTCCGGGAGGCTTCAAGGATGGCCAGCTTCGGGAGGACAACTGGACCACGTCAGGTGAGGGTCGCTGCGGTGCTATTGTCCGGATTGCATCCACTAAGCCTTGGCAACTGCAACCCACGCAAGATAAACAAATCAGCTACTGGTGCAGACCCACGAGGTCTGTGAGAGGTCTCCTTTGTATAGACTGTAGAACAGGCCTGGAGCAACCACGGGAACTCTTAAATGTCGAGATTGTCCTCCGCTCGGGCCCACAAGTTGAGAGAAAAGGGACCGTGGAAGGCAGCAAAATGGAGTGCGTAAAAGGGAGCCCACGGGCCACCAGAGGGGGCTAGGGCCCTGATCTTTGGCACAAATGCTGCTTGGTGGTTAGCTCAAAAATGGGCCAAAGAACAACTTCCCCACTGTTCAGGGTCATGTGCTATGCACGAGGTGGTTGGTGTCCTGGGGTATTAGGAATCCCGGCACCCACGCAGTCCACGGTGCTCAGACTTGCTGTGCACGCTCACTGGCCTCTGCGATGCTTAGGAATCTCACCTCGAGGTTGCTGGAAGTCGACGAAGTCCATAGGAGCAGCGAAGTTCCAACCAGGTCACTTGCAGTGTTTCAGGTGCCTGCCAAGCAGGGGGGTAACTCCTTTACCCCAAGGGAGATTTCTTCAGTCAGCTGGGCAGCAGCTCGTCGAAGGTCAAGTCTGTGAAGTCCAAGAATAATCTGAGGCTCTGGGGCCACGTCATTCACCTTTATCCCCAAGATTAGGGGAGTGTCCTGAGTAGTGTCCACCAATGAGAGGTGAGGCGGGAAAGGGTGGCTACACCCTCTCCCCTTTGTGTGTTTCCCACCTGGGCGATGGGCAGGATACCCCTGAACCGGTTCCAGGCGGTGTATGCAGAATGTAGGCGCTGTAGCTGCCTACGTGCAACTCTGAAAGGCAACATGTGGTGCACCCACCCTGTTCCAATCCACATATTCTGTCTGGGGAGATGCTAGCACCTCCCTGCAACAGGATCCCTATTGTCCAGCTGGCGAGGCTGGGATTTTCCCCAGCAACAGCCAGCCAGAGTCGTGTGGGTGGCTGGTAGTTGCCATTTTGTACTACGTGTGCACTTTTAAATTGGTGTCTGAATTCTGCCGCTTTTCCCATATCGCCCCTCGGGCAGGGGGGAATCGTGCCCTCATGCCCATGGCTGGACTGGGGGTAGTATTCCTACATGTTTGACATCAAACACGATATTTGTAGCCATTCTCAAGTTATCACGCTATCGCAATAGACTTATAATGCGATTAAGAGTATATGGTATGGCTACACTACAAACAACCCAGCAATGATTTTACGAGGCTTGAAGAGAGGCCCTACTCAGGTAGGGGTCCCCCCTCACACATACCTCAGCACCCTGCCTTGTAGGATTAGCAAGGCCTGCTATAGGGGTGACCTATGAGAGTACATGTGTTGTAATGTGGTGGGTTATAGGGTACCTATATCCCTGTAAGGGGTGCTAGCACCACCTTACCCAGACTACAGTAGTGGTCTGGTGGTGTCAGTTTGTATGGCTGTCCCAGGGTGGCACAATAAGTGCTGCAGCCCTGGTAGGCCTACTGAGGTACCCATGCCCTGGGTACCTAGGGTACCATCTACAAGGGACTGTCAGGGCATCCTCAGCATCCAATTGGTTAGTACCTAGGGTACTCACATCAGTTTTAAGGAGAAAGCAGATAGGCTGGGGTCCTGGATAGCAGGGCCACAGCCTGGCTAGAGTCATAAAACAGTCAAAACATCAGCAAAAAGTTGGGGGCAACTATGCAGTCGATGCAACTCTCCTACATAACCCCCCCCCCCCCAAATGCAGGGACATTAAACTAACCTTGACCAGTTGAGTCTTCATATTCTAAGTGGAAATATCTGGAGAGGCCATCTGCATTGGCATGGTTGCTCCCAGGTCTATGTTCCACTGTATAGTCCATCCCCTGTAGGGAAATGGACCACCTGAGTAGTTTGAGGTTTTCACCCTTCATCTGTTTTAGCCATAGGAGGGGCTTATGGTCTGTTTGAACAATGAAGTGAGTGCCAAACAAGTATGGCCTCAGCTTTTTCAAGGCCCAGACCACAGCAAAGGCCTCCCTCTCTATAGCTGACCAACGTTTCTCTCTGGGGGTCAACCTTCAGCTAATAAAAGCTACTGGTTGATCCTGGCCCTCCTTATTCAGTTGTGATAACACAGCACCTACCCCCACCTCTGAAGCATCAGTTTGAACTATGAATTCTTTGGAGTAGGTGGGGCTTTGGAGCACTGGAGCAGAGCACATTGCCTGTTTTAGGTCATCAAAAGCTTTCTGACAGCTGACAGTCCACTGAATCTTTTTGGGCATCCTCTTAGAGGTGAGGTCATTCAAGGGGGTCACAATGGATCCATGTCCCTTTACAAACCTCCTATAGTAACCAGTCAGGCCCAAGAAAGCTCGAACCTGAGATTGGGTGGTTGGAGCAACCCAGTCCATTATGGTCTGGATTTTGCTCTGAAGTGGTTGAACCTGGCCTCCACCTACAAAGTGACCCAGGTACACAACCTGACTCTGCCCTATCTGGCACTTAGTAGCCTTGATAGTGAGCCCAGCCTTTTGCAGGGCTTCCAAAACAGCGGGATGCCGTGTGTGCATCCCGCTGGAAAGAGACTACGCCCCTCAGCGCCCCCTCCTAGGGCCGTGACACTCAGGAGCTTGCCTGCCACAACCCCGTGAGAGCCCTGCTCCGTTCGGAGCCGCTCTCTGTCCCTGGGCTAGGTTGCCTGCGCCCCTGTCACCGCCTGCCACTGGAGCGCGCTGAAAGCGCTGTCACCCCTCCCGCCGGAATCCTTCCGACGATCGTGATCTTTGCCGGGTCACCAGCTGCACGGACCGTGCCCTGTGACCCCGCTTCGTTATCCTCGGAACACCCCGGGCCGCACCGCCCCCGCTGTGGAGACCCCCCCCCTGCACCGCCGTGCTAAGGGTCGCTGGCCGCGCCTGCCTACCTGCCCACACCCGCTGATTGAGGACCCAAGAACACTTCCCCAAGCTGAGCGTCGCACCGACCCGTGCCGACTCTCCCCACACGTTCTTAAGAATTCCAGTATCGGGCTCGGGGCCCGCAACGCCTTATTTCCCCGTCCGCAGGAGCCGATTTTCTGTAAGTACTGGAACCACAAGTAACATTTGCGAGAGACTGCAAAATGTCCCTTTGAAACCGCGAACAAAGAATATTTGCCTGCTTTACGATCTGGTGGCATAAAGAAAAACGTTACTGGTCTTGTATTAAGTCTGCCTATTTATTTTTTATATATAGAAGCGTATTTTCACATACCTAAGCCTGGTGTCCATTTCTGGGGGAGATTAAGGTATTTACTGTGTGTGTGATTATAATTGCTTAACCAACAACGCCTGAAGAATCGCCTTGGCTGCTCACGCCACGCACCTAGAGGGTGAGCAAGGGTCATTCCAAAAGGGGTTATCCTTTGCCCTGACGTGGAGGAGAGGGTCCCTGCTTGACACAAGGACATCCTTGCGCCAATCAGAGATCCCCGAGTCTAACATTGTTGGCAGCGGCTGGGATTTCGGATTTGCATTTGTAATTTGCATGCAGTTACTTATTAATCACCAGACAGTGAGAGCAGACCAAGTAACGCAGCCACAGGTTTTCATTTTCTGAACTTTGTTGAGACATCTGCCATTATTGCAACCATGCCTGGCTCACTCCCTGCTGGAAGAGCACTCTCTGTGATTTCTGGAATAGATGAGGTGGATTGGGAGGAGCTGGAAGGATACACAGTAGAGCAATTGAAAGGCTACAGTGTAAAACTCCGAGTTCCCCATGCTGGATTCAAGAGGAAGATCCAGTACACCAAGGCGTTGAGAGCCTGAAAGGAGTCAAGAGACCCACAGAATGCGGGGGACATCGTTCCACCCTACAACCTTGGGGAGCCCAGCAGAGTCCTGTCGCCAGAGGAGCTGGCAGACAGGGCAGCAGACAGGGCGCATGCAATGGAGATGGCAAAGTTGGCAGGACAAATGGAAATGGAAAAGCAGAAGTTGGCCTTGGAGGCACAACAATGCCAAATGGATCATGATATAAGATTGAAGGAGTTGGAGCTGAAGGCTAAAAGTTTGGACACAGCTCCTTCTGGTGGCAGCACTCCGCCGGTGCAGGTAGAGTCCAAGGTGTACATCCCCAAAGATGTAGTTAAGGAGTATTTTAGAAAGGATGACATAGGGCAGTGTTTTAGAGCCTATGAGGTAGCCATGTCTTCACACCGGGTCCCTGAGAAAGACTGGGGAGCGGGGTTGTGGGGAAGGTTCCTTGCGGAAGGGCGTGACACACTTTTAGATTTGCCCCTAGATCTCCAGGCCTCATACCCCCATATGAAGGAAGCTTTAATGACCAGGTATGGGTTAACTCCTGAGCTATATAGACAGAGGTTCAGGGAGACTAAGAAGATCCCTGAGAGTACATATGTGGAGTATGTAACTTTTTTCTGCAGAGCACTGGATGGTTGGGTGAAGGGTAGCAAAGTGAATGATTATCAAGGGCTGCTTGATTTAATTGCATGGGAGCACTTGTCCAGTCAATGTTTTCCTGAGCTACACCAGCACCTGATTGATAGCAAGCTGTCCAACCCAAGGAAGCTTGCTGAGGAGGCGGACCGCTGGCTCAGCACCAGGGTCCACAAGGGTCAAGTGGGAGACTCCGCCAAAGGTGGGCAGGGTCCCCAGCAGAAGAGTGGGGGGGACAAGGGTAAACAGAAAGGGTTCCAAAAAGGCCCCCAAAGTAACCCCCAAGGGAACCAGCAGAAGGGTTCTCAGCCTCCCCCACCCCCGAAGCAGAACGGGGCCCCGATAGGTAGGCCTGTTCCAAAGGGGCCCTTCAATTGTTACAGGTGTGGTGACCCGGGTCACATTGCCTCTGATCCTAAGTGTCGCCTGTTTGGTAAGACAGCACCCACTGGTGCTCCACCCCGGCAAGTAGCTCATGTTAATTTTGGGGAGGAGGTAGCAGTCCAGGGGGGTGGGGGTCCTGCGCATATGACCCTAGTCTCGCTAGGAGACAGTGAGATGGTCCCTGAAACCTACTTGCCCTCTAACACTAAGAAATATGGGCAAGTAGTGACCATCAATGGAAAGAAGGTTGAGGCTCTTAGAGATACAGGAGCCAGCGTGACCTCGGTGAGGCAACACCTGGTGTCTCAAGAGCAGATTGTACCCAATGCCTACTGTAGGGTTGTCAATGCTGACAACGTAAATGTAAATGTTGTAGACTTGTAAAGCGCACAGCTGCCCCAGCAACGGGGCGTCCCGGCGCTGTAGACCGCTGGGGAACCCGTCCTGGCTATCCCTGTGAGATGGTCCCTTTCTGGGAATCTCCAAGGTGAAACCAGGCATCCCCGGCGTCTGTGGGGGGCCGTTGTAGAGATGAGGCAAGCTTAATACCCAGAGTTGCCGAGTGTGTTCCTGGTTAGAGTAGGTACCGAGGTGAGAATTATCGAGTCCGTTTTGACCCTGGTCCACGACCCTGCCGCGTCGGGAATTGAACCCTGGTACCTGGCCGATTCTCTGCTTACGGGTCTGCCGCCTCTAACTAGTGAGCCACACCTCTCCACATAGAGAGTCGTTGTCCAATGGCTCAAGTTCCCTTTGAGTGGGGGGAGGTCTCTGGTACTCTACAAGTCGCTGTGAGAACTGACATGCCTGTAGACTGTCTGCTAGGGAACGACCTGGAGAGCTCCCCTTGGGAAAAGGTGGAGAAGACCACGCATCTGAGGATGGTGGGTCTACCCGACTGGGCGTGCGTGACCACCCGGTCCATGGCAGCCAGTAGGGGTGTTGAGAGGGTCCTGGAGCCTGAGGGAGAGGTCCAGGAACCGGCCTTAGGGAGAAGGTGCAGGAGGCGCGGGAAACCGGCCCCCAAGTTCCCACGGCCCAGGAGGAAGCAGACCCTGAGGGGGATGCTCTGGAGCCTACCGGGGAACAGATTGCTGAACTGGGAGACCTGCCTGAGCTGACCGATTGGCAGCAAGAAGGAGGTCCCTCCAGGGAGGAATTCTGCAGGGAGCAGAAAGAATGCCCTTCTCTCATGGGTATGCGGCAGCAGGCTGCAGACCAGGCCAATGGTGTTCAGGCCAAGACACACTATGTGTACTGGGAGAGTGACCTCCTGTATTCAGAGCCTAAGGCTGCTGAACCTGGGTCAGCCCGTGTGCTGGTGGTACCCCAGAAGTTCAGAGCCTTCCTACTGGGGCTGGCTCATGATGTGCCTTTAGCAGGACATTTGGGGATGGACAAGACCTATGACAGGCTTGTCACCCACTTTTACTGGCCCCAAATGCACAAGAATTCAGATTCCTACTGCAGAACCTGTCAGACTTGCCAGGCAAGTGGTAAGAGCGGAGGGAAGCACAAGGCTCCTCTGCAGCCCTTCCCCGTGGTCGGTACGCCATTCCAGTGAGTGGGTATTGATATTGTGGGGCCTCTGGACCCCAAGACAGCCCTGGGCAACAAGTTCATCCTGGTCTTGGTGGACCATGCCACCCGGTACCCTGAAGCCATCCCTCTGAGGACAGTGACGGCCCCCGTGGTGGGACGAGCACTGATGGGAATTTTCTCCAGAGTGGGATTCCCTCTAGAGGTGGTGAGCGACAGGGGGACCAATTTCATATCCACCTATATGAAATCCCTGTGGAAGGAGTGTGGGGTAACTTACAAGTTCACCACTCCTTACCACCCCCAAGGAAATGGGTTGGTTGAGAGATTCAACCGAAGCCTCAAAGGCATGATCATGGGCCTAGACGGTCCAATGAGGCGTAAGTGGGACGTCCTCTTGCCATGCCTGCTCTTTGCTTACCGAGAGGTGCCACAGAAGTCTCTAGGGTTCAGCCCCTTTGAGCTTCTGTATGGTCACCCGGTAAGAGGACCTCTGAGTTTGGTAAAGGAAGGCTGGGAGCAATCTCCCAGGAAACCTCCCCAGAATGTATACAGTTACATGCTGGCCTTCAGAAACCAGACTAGGCGTTTCAGGCAACTTGCTGAGGCAAATCTGGAAGCCAGCCAGGAGGAGATGAAGCGGTGGTACGACCGAATGCCACTCTGGTAGAGCTTCAACCTGGACAAAAGGTGTGGGTCTTGGCCCCAGTGGAGCCTTGTGCACTTCAGGATAAGTGGACAGGTCCATTCGAGGTTGTGGAGCGCAAAAGTCTTATCACCTACTTGGTGGACATGCAGTCTCCCAGGAACCCTTTGAGGGTCCTACATGTTAACCGCCTTAAGCCCCACTTAGAGAGGACCGAAGTGGGCATGTTGCTGGCCACTGATGATGGAATGGAAGAGGAGACTGAGCCTCTTCCTGACCTCTTAGTAGCCTCTGAGAAAGATGGGTCAGTGGATGGAGTTAACCTCTCACCCACCCTGACGCCTGACCAACAGGAAGATTGCCGCCACTTGCTGGGGCAGTTTCCAGATAGGTTCTCCCTGGTTCCTGGTGTCACAGAGTGGTGCGTCCATGATGTGGACACAGGAGACAGCTTATATGTGAAGCACAAGGCTTACAGGGTAACTGACAGGGTCAGAGCTTGCATCAAGGAGGAGGTCTACAAGATGCTTGCGTTAGGGGTGGTTGAGTCCTCCAGCAGTCCTTGGTCCAGCCCCGTGGTCTTGGTCCCCAAAGCTGCTGCGCCGGGAGCCACACCCAAACTCCGGTTCTGTGTGGACTACAGAGGACTCAATTCAGTAACTAAGACTGACGCGCACCCCATCCCCAGAGCTGACGAGCTCATTGATCGGCTGGGGGCTGCCTGGTTCCTCAGCATGTTTGATTTAACGTCTGGGTACTGGCAGATCGCCTTGACCGATGGGGCCAAAGAGAGGTCAGCATTCTCTACACCAGATGGGCACTTCCAGTTCCGGGTCATGCCATTTGGAATGAAGAATGCCCCTGCCACCTTTCAGAGGTTGGTCAACCAGGTACTGGTTGGGCTGGATGAGTTCAGTGCCGCCTACCTGGATGACATCGCAGTGTTCAGTGCCACCTGGCCCGAGCACTTGCGCCACCTCTGGGAAGTGTTGATGGCTCTGCGCCGAGCAGGCCTCACGATCAAGGCAAGCAAGTGCCAGATCGGGCAGGGTTCCGTGGTGTACTTGGGACACCAAGTGGGGAGTGGCAAGGTGGCCCCCTTGCAACCCAAAATTGAGACCATCCTGGCTTGGGAACCCCCCAAGACACAGACCGCAGTGAGGGCCTTCCTGGGGCTCACTGGGTACTACAGGAGGTTTGTCAAGGGCTATGGAACGATTGTTGCCCCCTTGACAGAGCTGACTTCCAAGAAGCAGCCCAGGAAAGTGATCTGGACTGACACCTGTCAGAAAGCTTTTGACACCCTGAAGACTGCCATGTGCACGGCGCCCGTGCTCTTGGCCCCTGACTTCTCCAAGGAATTCCTAGTACAGACAGACGCTTCAGAGCATGGTGTAGGGGCTGTTCTCTCTCAGATGACTGAGGAGGGCTGGGACCAACCCGTAGCCATCATCAATAGGAGGTTACTTCCACGGCAAAGTAGGTGGAGTGCAATCGAGCGAGAAGCATTTGCTGTGGTCTGGGCGCTGAAGAAGCTAAGACCCTACTTGTTTGGGTCTCACTTCCGGGTTCAGACGGACCACAGGCCCCTCAGATGGTTGATGCAAATGAGGGGTGAGAAACCAAAACTGTTGAGGTGGTCCATCTCCCTACAGGGTATGGACTTTACGGTGGAACACCGTCCTGGTACAGATCACGCCAACGCTGACGGTCTGTCCAGGTATTTCCGCCTTAGTGACGAGGAACCCCCTGGGCAAGGGTAGTTCTCCCCACATTTCAGCAGGAGGGGACACGTGTTAGACCTGGCACCTTGGCGTGAGTTTCCCTTCCACTTTTTGATGGTGTGCCTCGATTGTTTTGCTGGTGTTGTCCGCTCAGGGCGCCGCGCCACGGCTAATCCGTGACCGCAGCGCAAGTGCTCCCTAGATAAAGTGTTCATAATTGATATACATGATTGGTTTATTGGATTCCCTGTCAGTCCCCAGTAAAGTGCACCCGGAGTGCCAGGGCCTGTGAATGCCAATGCCGCTAGTGGGCTGCAGCTCTGGTTGCGCCACCCACAACAGCGGCCGTGTAAAATGTGTCCTGGGTTTGCCACTGCAGACCCCGCGTGCAGTCCCGTACTGTCCTGCCGGCTGGGCAAGTGCCCACACTTTCCAGCCTCCAGAACCTTCCCTTAGCCTCATGTTAGTCAGCCCTATGGGAGGCCCGCAGGCAGGGTGCGTTGTAGGTGTAAGGTAGAACAAGCCCTGGTTGTGTGGCCTGTCCTAGTAGTGAATTACCGCCATATTCGTGGTTCACTATTGCAAGGCTACCTGTTCCCATTAGGCCAGATGAGCTGCTGGAATTATTACACCTTATAATCCCAGCAGGCTCAGGGAACATGGTAGAGAGATATGTTTCGTATGCCTGAACTCGGAATGATAAAATACTTCTTGTAGCCAAGTTTATTTTACTATCCTGGGTTTGTAAATACGACTTTTAGAAAGTCAGTATTTACTCGCTTAATCATTTCAGCCGCCTCTGCTGTGCGTGTATCTGACGGTCTGGGCTATGTGAGTGACAGGGCTGGGGGGATGACAGGTAGCGAATGGCAGGAGAACACCTTGGTGGGAGGTGGGGATGCCCCTTGGACTCTGAATAGGGCAGTGCTCCACCACCACAATGCTGGCTCCGCCCCCTGGGGAGCGACTGATGACTCAGCCTGCACCTGGCCCAGGACGGGCGAAGCGCTGTCCACAAGGTGCTCCTGAAGGTACTTGTCCCCTGAATGCCGGCTCCACCTCCTGTGCAGCGGCTGATGTGCCTGCCCCTCACAGTGAAAGCAGAAATCAGAGTACCCCCAACAAAGTGCTCAGGACTGAGAACGGTTATGCGAAGGCCCCCCTGGCCTGAAAGAACAAAAGAAATGTGGTATAAAAGTAGGAGCCCTGCTCCTTGCAAATCAGAATCCTGTTTACCACAAAGAACCTCTGCCCGACTAGGAGTAGAAGAAGACGCTGGAAGGACCGGCCTGCTGCTTGCCTTGCTGAGAAAGGAGAGGAAAAAGACTTGCTGAAAAGACTTTGCTGCTTTGTGCTTGAACATTCTCCAAGGGCTTGATCTGAGCTTGCCCCCCTGAACTGAACCCCAGGACCAGTGGGTTCTCTGTGCTTTTGCTCGTCCTCCAATTCGAGCCGTGTGTGCATCCCGCTGGAAAGAGACTGCGCCCCTCAGCGCCCCCTCCTAGGGCCGTGACACTCAGGAGCTTGCCTGCCGCAACCCCGTGAGAGCCCCGCTCCGTTCGGAGCCGCTCTCTGTCCCCGGGCTAGGTTGCCTGCGCCCCCTGTCACCGCCTGCCACTGGAGCGCGCTGAAAGCGCTGTCACCCCTCCCGCCGGAATTCTTCCGACGATCGTGATCTTTGCCGGGTCACCAGCTGCACGGACCGTGCCCTGTGACCCCGCTTCGTTATCCTCGGAACACCCCGGGCCGCGCCGCCCCCGCTGTGGAGACCCCCCCCGCACCGCCGTGCTAAGGGTCGCTGGCCGCGCCTGCCTACCTGCCCACACCCGCTGATTGAGGACCCAAGAACACTTCCCCAAGCTGAGCATCGCACCGACCCGTGCCGACTCTCCCCACACGTTCTTAAGAATTCCAGTATCGGGCTCGGGGCCCGCAACGCCTTGTTTCCCCGTCCGCAGGAGTCGATTTTCTGTAAGTACTGGAACCACAAGTAACATTTGCGAGAGACTGCAAAATGTCCCTTTGAAACCGCGAACAAAGAATATTTGCCTGCTTTACGATCTGGTGGCATAAAGAAAAACGTTACTGGTCTTGTATTAAGTCTGCCTATTTATTTTTATATAAAGAAGCGTATTTTCACATACTGGTGTCCGTTTCTGGGGGAGATTAAGGTATTTACTGTGTGTGTGATTATAATTACTTAACCAACAACGCCTGAAGAATCGCCTTGGCTGCTCACGCCACGCACCTAGAGGGTGAGCAAGGGTCATTCCAAAAGGGGTTATCCTTTGCCCTGACGTGGAGGAGAGGGTCCCTGCTTGACACAAGGACATCCTTGCGCCAATCAGAGATCCCCGAGTCTAACAGTAAGGGGTGGTGAACTTATAGTTAACCCCACACTCCTTCCACATTGCCTTGAGGTAGCTACTCATAAAGTTTGTACCTCTGTCAGACAATACCTCCTTAGGAAAACCCACCCAGGAGGGCTCTTGCCACCACAGGTGCTGTGATGGTCCTAAGTGGAATAGCTTCTGGGTATCTAATGGCATGATCCACTACCACTAGAATGAACCTGTGCCCAGATGCTGTTGGTGGGTCTAGGGGACCAACAATGTCAATCCCTACCCGATCAAAGGGCACCCCCACCACAGGCAATGGTATCAGGGGTGCCTTT
Organism: Triturus cristatus; assembly: GCF_964204655.1. Lineage (NCBI taxonomy): Eukaryota > Metazoa > Chordata > Amphibia > Caudata > Salamandridae > Triturus > Triturus cristatus. The sequence goes on along the minus strand of NC_140579.1, from coordinate 171,462,915 downwards.
GTGGATTTACCTGCCTTGACACTGGCTTGACAGGTAGTGCAAGAGCTGCAAAAGCTCTTACAGTCCTCACTCATTTGGGGCCAATGAAAGTGAGGGCCAATTCTGTCCCAAGTCTTGTTTTGGCCCAGGTGTCCTGCTAAGGGAATATCATGGGCCAGTGTGAGCAGGAAGCCCCTAAACTTTTGAGGTATGACCAACCTCCTGGCTGCACCAGGCTTGGGGTCTCGACCCTCAGAGTAAAGGAGCCCATCATCCCAATATATCTTATGGGTCCCACTGGCATTCCCTGCAGCCTCAGCAGCAGCTTGCTGTCTGAGGGGTTCAAGAGTGGGGCAGCTCTGCTGCTCCAGGCTCAAGTCTGCCCTAGAAGGTCCCCCTGCCCCCAAGAACTCAACCTGATCAGGTTCCAGTTCATCTGGGGCAGTTCCTTCTTCAGGAGCTAGATCCTCTTCTGCTAAAAGACTGATCCTGGGGGAAGGCTCTGCCTTACCCCTGCTACTCCTCCTCTTGGAAGGTCCTTGGTCCATTTTTCCAGGATCCAAGGCTTGTTCAGTTCCTGTTAGCTTTGCTTTTGACCTTGTCAGGGCAAATACTTCTGCTGGTATACCCAACATTGCTGCATGGGTACTTAGCTCCACCTCAGCCCATGCTGAGGCCTCCAAATCATTCCCTAGTGAACATTCAACAGGTAGGTCTGCACTCACCACAACTTTCTTGAGGCCAGTTACCCCTCCCCAGGAGAAGTTCACAACTGCTAGAGCATGGTTAGTACTTACGTTGCTTGCATTGGTCACTTGGTAGGTTTCCCCAAGTATGATCTGGTTAGGGTCCACAAGGTCCTTAGTCACCATGGTGACACTGGCCCCTGTATCCCTGTAAGCTAATGACTCCCTTCCATTTATTTTTGGCTGTTGTCTATATTTGCCCAGACCACTGGGGCTCACAAACAGGGACAGGTCCCCATCACAAACTAGAACAGCCTGAGTAGGAGTTCTGACTAGGCCAGAGTCCTCTTCAGATCCCAGGGTCAAACCCTACTATGCCCTTGTTCTGTGTACCACCACCTATAGCTGGACTAGGGGGAACAGGTGCCTTAGGGGCAGGTGTGGTACTGGTAGAGTCTTTGGCCTTATTACAATCTGAAGTCCAATGGGTTTTCTGTGTACAGAATTTACACCATGGCTTCCTTGATTGTATAGCTTTAGTAGCTTGGGTATTATCAGATGCAGATTTTTGGGAGCCTGTTGAAGACTGCTGGTCTTTTCTCTTTTCCCCACCCTTCTCAGAGTTCTTGGCATCTTCCTTTTTAGTTGCACCCCCCAAGGGCTGGACCTTCTGCTTAATCCTGGTTCTGACCCATTTGTCTGCCTTCTTTCCCAATTCTTGGGAAGAGGTCAGATCTGAGTCCACCAAGTGCTGATGTAAGAGCTGATTCTGACAATTATTAAGGATCTGCTCCCTCATTATGAGATTATACAATCCTTGGTAATCATTTACTTTAGTGCCAGTTAACCAACCTTCCAGTGCCTTGGTAGCACAATCAACAAAGTCTACCCAATCTTGATTCTGTGTTTTCTGGGTGTCTCTGAACTTAAGTCTGTACTGATCAGTGGTTAAGCCAAACCCATCTATTAAAGCATCTCTCAAGATATAGTAATCATCTGCATCCTCTTCTCTTACAGAGAGGACCTTATCTCTTCCTTTGTCTGCAAAGGAGAGCCACCGGATTGCTGCCCACTGCTCTACTGGGACCCTTTGTACTTTACAGGCCCTCTCAAGAGCAGAGATCCATTTGTGGATGTCATCCCCTGTATGATAGGGGGGCACAATCTTGTGAAGGTTCCTATTGTCAGGGACTTTCTCTCTAACTCTAGGGGTTTCATTACTGCCACCAGGGGTCGCTAGACCCCACTTTCTTGAAGCTTTCTGAAGCTCCAGGGATTCCCTGTCCAATGCTAACTGTTCTCTCCTGAGCTGTAGTTTAGCCTGCTCAAACTGAATCAGTCTGCATTTCCTCTCTTGGGAGGATTCTCTTCTCTGAGAAGAGGCAGAGATCCCTTTGGATCTCTCAGAATGGTTGGACCCCTCTGAGGGGGATCTGTTCCTTCTGTTTGGATCCACCATTTTCCCTTTAGGGATGGGGAGAGTGCCTCTTGGGCCATCTCCACCATGTAGTGAATGGTTTTGTTCATCCAGGTTAAGTTAATCTTCCTCTTCCTGGTCCTCCTCAGAGTCCACCCCAGGGGTGTCCTCTTCTGGGGGATGCCCACCCAACCTGTTTACCCCATCAGACATTAAAGTCTGCTTAAAGTCTGCTATGAGCAGGATTTTCCTGAGACGTTGGGTATCGGCACCTTTGTTTGTCTTAAGTTGCCTAGTGGTGCACATCTCCCTCAGCTCAGCAAAGGAGAGATGATCATATCTGTCGACTGGGACCCTCTGGGGTCCTTCCAGAGCCTTATGGGCACCTGAACTTAAAGACATTTCTAGTGTAGTGGTACTGGTGTATCTACCTACACTAGGTGTGGCCTACTGAGCCCTTTCTTGAGTTGTAGTTAAGGTGTGCTAAACCCTCTACACACAACTCCTAAGTTCAGTAGAACTTATTGTATTCTAAGCTTGAATTTATATGTACCTTTGGTACCAAGTGGCTTTCACTTTAGAAATTCAATTTGTTATCTGGTAAAACAATGGCAAGCTTGAATCCAACCGCTTCACACCAATGTGAGGAGTTGGCCTGGCATATGCTGTCTCCTACTTATAGGGGACACCTTGCACCAGTCCAATTCGACTCTTATTGATGATAGGTTTAAGACAACCTTTAAAGAAAGATATCCTAGAGGTAGCTGTGGAGAGCAGCCTTCAGGCTAAGTCTTGAAGGAGTGTTAAGCTTATTGTTTTACCATAGATAACCTCTTGAATGACCAAATGAAAGAGTAGCCCACACAGGTATATATATCAAATATATGTGTTTATTCTAAACAGAATCCCACAAGTCTCTTTATGAGGCTGAGGCAAAGTTACAATTCAAACAAGCATTGATAGATACAATAAATAGCAGTGGAATCACAGGGCTCCAGGGGGGGACCAAACCATATATTAAAAAAGTGGTATAAGAACCACGACAATTCTACAGACAATGCCTAGGGCATTTAGGATCGCTGGCCCCTTAAGAATCCACCCCAGGTTATGAGGAAGGGGACCCACGGGAGGCGCGTGCAGTGGAAATAGCTGCTATCGGGATCTCCATTAAAGCCTATGGAGAATGTCGCGGTTTGATTTAAACAGATTAAAGTCACTTCTAGCAGGCGTTCAAAGTTAAAACTTTAGAGTTAAGCCTTTGAGGAGCCCACTACCACGAGAGTACCGAGGTACCACTGTTACCTGCCCCAGGGAAGCCGGGTGCATAGGTCGTTTTCGATGTTGGGTCGCGGGCTGATTTTCAATGGGAAAATGTACAAAACTGCTGCTAGCCAAAAGCGTCGATGATGCCGTGAAGATTGAGGTGTTAGATCTTGCAGAGAAGAGCCTGAAAGCAGAGGGGACAGAGTCTGGGTCACGGCACAGTGACCAGGGAGCTCAAAGGAAAGAGCCCTTCAATGTCGGCTGATTCAAGTGGAAAGAGGTGTAGCTTGGATCTGCAGCCACGGGCTCCAGGAGGCTTCAAGGAAGGCCAGCTTTGGGAGGGCGACTGTCCCACATCGGATGAGGGTCGCTGCGGGGTTCGTGTCCGTATTGGATCCACTAAGCCTTGGCAACTGCAACCCACGCCAGATGAACAAATCAGCTACTGGTGAAGACCCACGAGGTCTGTGAGAGGTCTCCTTTGGAGAGACTGTAGAGCAGGCCAGGAGCAACCAGGGAAACTCTTAAGTGTTGAGATTGTCCTCCGCTCGGGCCCACAAGTCGAGAGACAAGGGACTGCAGAAGGCAGCAAAATGGAGTGTGTAAAAGGGAGCCCACGGGCCACCGGAGGGGGCTAGGGTGCTGATCTTTGGCACAAATGCTGATTGGTGGTTGGCTCAAAAATGGGCCAAAGCACTACTTCCCCACTGGTCAGGGTGGTGTGCTATGCAAGAGGTGGCCGGTGTCCTGGGGTATTGGGAATCCCAGCACCCACGAGGTCCACGGTGCTCAGTCTTGCTGTGCACGCTCACTGGCCTCTGGGATGCATAGAAAACCCACCTCAAGGTTGCTGGAAGTCGACGGAGTCCATAGGAGCAGCAAAGATCCAACCAGGTCACTTGCAGTGTTTCAGGTGCCTGCCAAGCAGGGGGGTAACTCCTTTACCCCAAGGGAGATTTCTTCAGTCAACTGGGCAGCAGCTTGTCGAAGGTCAAGTCTGTGAAGTCCAAGATTAATCTGAGGCTCTGGGGCCACGTTATTCACCTTTATCCCCAAGATTAGGGGAGTGTCCAGAGTAGCGTCCACCAATGAGAGGTGAGGCGGGAAAGGGTGGCTACACCCTCTCCCCTTTGTGTGTTTCCCGCCTGGGCGATAGGCAGGATGCCCCTGAACCGGTTCTAGGCGGTGTATGCAGAATGTAGGCGCTGTAGCTACCTACGTGCAACTCTGAAATGCACCATATGGTGCACCCACCCTGTTCCAATCCACATATCCTGTCTGGGGAGATGCTAGCACCTCCCTGCCACAGGAGCCCTATTGTCCAGCTGACGAGGCTGGGATTTTTCCCAGCAACAGCCAGCCAGAGTCGTATGGGTGGCGGGTAGTAGCCATTTTGTACTACGTGTGCACTTTTAAATTGGTGTCTGAATTCTGCCACTTTTCCTATATCGCCCCTCTAGCAGGGGGGAATCGTGCCCTCATGCCCATGGCTGGACTGGGGGTAGGATTCCTACATGTTTGACACCAAACACGATATTGTTCTGTGTAGCCATTCTCAAGTTATCACGCTATCGTGATAGACTTATAATGCGGTTAAGAGTATATGGTATGGCTACACTACAAACAACCCAGCAATAATTTTACGAGGCTTGCAGAGAGGCCCTACTCAGTTAGGGGTCCCCCCTCACACATACCTCAGCACCCTGCCTTGTAGGATTAGCAAGGCCTGCTATAGGGGTGACTTATGAGAGTACATGTGTTGTAATGGGGTGGGATATAGGGTACCTATATCCCTGTAAGGGGTGCTAGCACCACCTTACCCAGACTACAGTAGTGATCTGGTGGTGTCAGTTTGTATGGCTGTCCCAGGGTGGCACAATAAGTGCTGCAGCCCTGGTAGGCCTACTGAGGGGCCCATGCCCTGGGTACCTAGGGTACCATCTACAAGGGACTGTCAGGGCATCCTCAGCATCCAATTGGTTTGTACCTAGGGTACTCACATCGTTTAACAGAGGAAGCAGATAGGCTGGGGTCCTGGATAGCAGGGCCACAGCCTGGCTAGAGTCATAAAACAGTCAAAACATCAGCAAAAAGTTGGGGGCAACTATGCAGTCGATGCAACTCTCCTACATAACCCCCCCCCCCCAAACGCAGGGACATTAAACTAACCTTGACCAGTTGAGTCTTCATATTCTAAGTGGAAATATCTGGAGAGGCCATCTGCATTGGCATGGTTGCTCCCAGGTCTATGTTCCACTGTATAGTCCATCCCCTGTAGGGAAATGGACCACCTGAGTAGTTTGGGGTTTTCACCCTTCATCTGTTTTAGCCATAGGAGGGGCTTATGGTCTGTTTGAACAATGAAGTGAGTGCCAAACAAGTATGGCCTCAGCTTTTTCAAGGCCCAGACCACAGCAAAGGCCTCCCTCTCTATAGCTGACCAACGTTTCTCTCTGGGGGTCAACCTTCTGCTAATAAAAGCTACTGGTTGATCCTGGCCCTCCTCATTCAGTTGTGATAACACAGCAGCTACCCCCACCTCTGAAGCATCAGTTTGAACTATGAATTCTTTGGAGTAGTTGGGGCTTTGGAGCACTGGAGCAGAGCACATTGCCTGTTTTAGGTCATCATAAGCTTTCTGACAGCTGACAGTCCACTGAATCTTTTTGGGCATCCTCTTAGAGGTGAGGTCATTCAAGGGGGTCACAATGGATCCATGTCCCTTTACAAACCTCCTATAGTAACCAGTCAGGCCCAAGAAAGCTCGAACCTGAGTCTGGGTGGTTGGAGCAACCCAGTCCATGATGGTCTGGATTTTGCTCTGAAGTGGTTGAACCTGGCCTCCACCTACAAGGTGACCCAGGTACACAACCTGACTCTGCCCTATCTGGCACTTAGTAGCCTTGATAGTGAGCCCAGTCGTTTGCAGGGCTTCCAAAACTTTCCTCAGGTGGATCAGGTGATCTTCCCAGGTGGAGCTGAAGACAGCAATATCATCTAGATATGCTGCACTAAAGTCTTCCAGGCCTGAGAGGACTTGGTTCACCAACCTTTGAAAAGTGGCAGGTGCATTTTTCAAACCAAAGGGCATCACAATAAATTGATAATGCCCACCAGGGGTAGAAAATGCAGTTTTGGCTTTTGCAGACTCAGCTAACCTTATCTGCCAGTAGCCAGCTGTCAGATCAAATGTGCTCAGATATTTGGCTGAGGCCAATCTATCTATGAGCTCATCTGCTCTGGGAATTGGGTGAGCATCAGTCTTAGTGACTGCATTGAGTCCCCTGTAGTCAACACAGAACCTCATCTCTCTCTTACCATCCTGGGTGTGAGGTTTTGGTACAAGGACTACTGGGCTAGCCCAAGGGCTATCTGAGGGCTCAATCACTCCTAATTCCAATATCTTTTGGACTTCTGTCCTTATGCAGACCCTGACATGGTCAGGTTGCCTGTAGATTTTATTCTTGACAGGCAGACTGTCCCCAGTGTCCACTTCATGAGTGCACCAGGGGGTCTGACTTGGAGTCAGAGAAAACATATGTCTATAAGACTGAAGATCTTGTCTACAGTCTGCTTGCTGCTGGTCAGTGAGGCTGCCTGCCAAGGCTACTCCATCAACTGACCCATCGTCAGGGTTCTGAGAGAGCAGGTCTGGGAGAGGGTCACTCTCTTCCTCCTGTCCCTCATCTGTTGCCATGAGCAAGCCCATGTCCGCCCTGTCCACATATGCATTCAACCTATTGACATGAAGTACCCTGTGGGGACTTCTGGGAGTGCCAAGGTCTACCAAGTAGGTAACCTCTCCCTTTTTCTCCAAAATGGTATGGGGTCCACTCCACTTATCTTGGAGAGCTGCTGGGGCCACTGGCTCCAACACCCACACCTTCTGTCCTGGCTGGTACACCACCCGTACAGCCTTTTGGTCATGCCAGGCTTTCTGTATTTCCTGACTTGCCTCCAGGTTTTTAATTGCCTTCTTGATGTACTCAGCCATCCAGGAGCGGAGACCAAGTACATAGTCCACAATATCCTGTTTAGGGGTTTGAGAGGTTGCTCCCATCCCTCCTTCACTAGACAGAGTGGCCCTCTAACAGGATGGCCAAACAAAAGTTCAAAGGGGCTATAACCAACCCCCTTTTGTGGCACCTCTCTGTATGCAAACAGAAGGCAGGGCAGAAGAACATCCCATTTTCGCCTAAGCTTTTCTGGGAGCCCTTTGATCATACACTTTAAGGTCTTGTTGAACCTTTCAACAAGGCCATTGCATTGAGGATGGTAAGGGGTGGTGAACTTATAGTTAACCCCACACTCCTTCCACATTGCCTTGAGGTAGCTACTCATAAAGTTTGTATCTCTGTCAGACAATACCTCCTTAGGAAAACCCACCCTGGAAAAGACTCCCAGGAGGGCTCTTGCCACCACAGGTGCTGTGATGGTCCTAAGTGGAATAGCTTCTGGGTATCTAGTGGCATGATCCATTACCACTAGAATGAACCTGTGCCCAGATGCTGTTGGTGGGTCTAGGGGACCAACAATGTCAATCCCTACCCGATCAAAGGGCACCCCCACCACAGGCAATGGTATCAGGGGGGCCTTTGTGGATTTACCTGCCTTGACACTGGCTTGACAGGTAGTGCAAGAGCTGCAAGAGCTCTTACAGTCCTCACTCATTTGGGGCCAATGAAAGTGAGGGGCAATTCTGTCACAAGTCTTGTTTTGGCCCAGGTGTCCTGCTAAGGGAATTTCATGGGCCAGTGTGAGCAGGAAGCCCCTAAACTTTTGAGGTATGACCAACCTCCTGGCTGCACCAGGCTTGGGGTCTCGACCCTCAGAGTAAAGGAGCCCATCATCCCAATATATCTTATGGGTCCCACTGGCATTCCCTGCAGCCTCAGCAGCAGCTTGCTGTCTGAGGGGTTCAAGAGTGGGGCAGCTCTGTTGCTGCAGGCTCAAGTCTTCCCTAGAAGGTCCCCCTGCCCCCAAGAACTCAACCTGATCAGGTTCCAGTTCATCTGGGGCAGTTCCTTCTTCAGGAGCTAGATCCTCTTCTGCTAAAAGAGTATCTACAGACTGATCCTAGGGGGAAGGCTCTGCCTTACCCCTGCTACTCCTCCTCTTGGAAGGTCCTTGGTCCATTTTTCCAGGATCCAAGGCCTGTTCAGTTCCTGTTAGCTTTGCTTTTGACCTTGGCAGGGCAAATACTTCTGCTGGTATACCCAACATTGCTGCATGGGTACTTAGCTCCACCTCAGCCCATGCTGAGGCCTCCAAATCATTCCCTAGTAAACATTCAACAGGTAGGTCTGCACTCACCACAACTTTCTTGAGGCCAGTTACCCCTCCCCAGGAGAAGTTCACAACTGCTAGAGCATGGTTAGTACTTACGTTGCTTGCATTGGTCACTTGGTAAGTTTCCCCAAGTATGATCTGGTTAGGGTCCACAAGGTCCTTAGTCACCATGGTGACACTGGCCCCTGTATCCCTGTAAGCTAATGACTCCCTTCCATTTATTTTTGGCTGTTGTCTATATTTGCCCAGACCACTGGGGCTCACAAGCAGGGACAGGTCCCCATCACAAACTAGAACAGCCTGAGTAGGAGTTCATACTAGGCCAGAGTCCTCTCCAGATCCCAGGGTCAAACCCTACTATGCCCTTGTTCTGTGTACCACCACCTATAGCTGGACTAGGGGGAACAGGTGCCTTAGGGACAGGTGTTACAACAAACAAATGATGGACGGAATGCTGGCAATGCATACATTCTCCCCCAGTCAAGAGATCTGGGTTAAATCCATCGTTCTTTTGCCCACTACACCACCCCAGTTTAGACATGGCCATATGCAAATCAGTCTTGACCCTGTGCCTCATGGGAACAGTCCAGGCCGAACTGCCAAGCCATGTCTTCCCTGGACCGGAATCAAGCATCCTAGGACCGGTTTCTGGCTATCAGCCGTCATCAGCCAGGATAGCTTGACTCCAGTGGCGTAGTGAGCACGGGTCCCACGTCTGGGAATACCCATCCCACTTAGGGCGAAAAGCGTTACAACAAACAAATGATGGACGGAATGCTGACAATGCATACATTCTCCCTCAGTCAAGAGATCTGGGTTAAATCCATCGTTCTTTTGCCCACTACACCACCCCAGTTTAGACATGGCCATATGCAAATCAGTCTTGACCCTGTGCCTCATGGGAACAGTCCAGCCCGAACTGCCAAGCCATGTCTTCCCTGGACCGGAATCAAGCATCCTAGGACCGGTTTCTGGCTATCAGCCGTCATCAGCCAGGATAGCTTGACTCCAGTGGCGTAGTGAGCACGGGTCCCACGTCTGGGAATACCCATCCCACTTAGGGCGAAAAGCGTTACAACAAACAAATGATGGACGGAATGCTGACAATGCATACATTCTCCCCCAGTCAAGAGATCTGGGTTAAATCCATCGTTCTTTTGCCCACTACACCACCCCAGTTTAGACATGGCCATATGCAAATCAGTCTTGACCCTGTGCCTCATGGGAACAGTCCAGCCCGAACTGCCAAGCCATGTCTTCCCTGGACCGGAATCAAGCATCCTAGGACCGGTTTCTGGCTACCAGCCGTCATCAGCCAGGATAGCTTGACTCCAGTGGCGTAGTGAGCACGGGTCCCACGTCTGGGAATACCCATCCCACTTAGGGCGAAAAGCGTTACAACAAACAAATGATGGACGGAATGCTGACAATGCATACATTCTCCCCCAGTCAAGAGATCTGGGTTAAATCCATCGTTCTTTTGCCCACTACACCACCCCAGTTTAGACATGGCCATATGCAAATCAGTCTTGACCCTGTGCCTCATGGGAACAGTCCAGCCCCAACTGCCAAGCCATGTCTTCCCTGGACCGGAATCAAGCATCATAGGGACAGGTGTGGTACTGGTAGAGCGTGTGAAGACATGTATGGGGTAATTGTTTTTTCTTCACCAAGGGTGAGCAAGGAAATAATTCCTTTTTATTTAGTTACCCTCACACACCCTAGTGGTGTCATGCTTCATCATCGAGTCAACCTGACGCCTAAAAGTCGGGGTGGGCTCAATCACAGTGTTGGGAGCTCTTGAAAGAAGTGTATGACCTGGGGGCTTAGAAATAAAACACCTCAGACAGATCCCCGGTATCCCTTTATTTTTGGGTCTGTCTGGGTTATTAAGATAAAATAAAAATGTAGGGTCTTATTGGGAGTCTTATGGTCCTAAGACCCTAGTGCCAACATGTTTCAGTCCAATAGTGGCCGTAAAGGTCCCGGACTTTCTTCAGGGCAAAGTAGGCCTCCCTAGGGGACAGAAGTATGGGGGGTTTCCCTGTTCTGTACGTCGTGCAAGGGCAGAGTAGCTGCTCCTTGAGATGGTGATTGATAATTAATCAATCATCTGTCGTCCTCCATCTGAAATGAGAAACAAACGACAAAAAGACAAACAACATACATTTGTACGAAAAAGGAAGAAGGGGTATGATAGAGTGAGACCCCTCATATACATAAGTTAATACGCCCATTTTGTTTAAATTCCAATGATGAATCTCACAACTTGGAAATCATCAAGGCCTGCAGATGTGACACTTGATTTCCAGCAGATCATTTACCTACAAATGAATTTATCTAGTCAACTGGTTCCAGGGTATGCAGTCATTCAAACCCATTTCATGGGTCTTTAATCGGTACACCCACCGTTGTTCACGTTCTAGGAGTTTACGTTGTAGGTTGTTTGCATCTTTGACCTTTTCTATGATAGTCCACTTAATTTCTGTATCCTTATGTTTCTTGTCATTATAGTGTGCAGTGAGTCTAGTTGCTGTAACTGCACGTCGTATTGTGCTCCTATGCTCGCTAATGCGGATCTTGACTTTACGACTTGTCATTCCGATGTACATTAAATTACACGGGCACTTGATCATATAGATCACTGCTTCGGAATTACAATTGGCGTGTGTTCCTGCACAACCTGTACAAGGAGAAATAACGATAATTGTACATGATCAATTAAGATATTTTATTCACAAGCATGGTGTGAGTGAGAAGTAAGAGCGAGAGTTAGAGTTATTTTTATTGAGAATATGTATACTTACTGACAAGAACTATATTGCCAGTATATGAGCAAATCAGCCACCACACAATTCATCTGTCACGTAGCAATATTATGTGAAGATATGGATATGAGTGGCACACGTTTGGAGAGAATTAAACACCACTATGTCATAGACACAATTTGGCACGTGTGGTGTGTTGTTTCTTTCCAAAGCACGCACTATGGGACACAGCATGATAGAAACACTCATGATACCGTACAAATGTATGTTGTTTGTCTTTTTGTCGTTTGTTTCTCATTTCAGATGGAGGACGACAGATGATTGATTAATTATCAATCACCATCTCAAGGAGCAGCTACTCTGCCCTTGCACGACGTACAGAACAGGGAAACTCCCCATACTTCTGTCCCCTAGGGAGGCCTACTTTGCCCTGAAGAAAGTCCGGGACCTTTACGGCCACTATTGGACTGAAACATGTTGGCACTAGGGTCTTAGGACCATAAGACTCCCAATAAGACCCTACATTTTTATTTTATCTTAATAACCCAGACAGACCCAAAAATAAAGGAATACCGGGGATCTGTCTGAGGTGTTTTATTTCTAAGCCCCCAGGTCATACACTTCTTTCAAGAGCTCCCAACACTGTGGTTGAGCCCACCCCGACTTTTAGGCGTCGGGGTGACCCGATGATGAAGCATGACACCACTAGGGTGTGTGAGGGTAACTAAATAAAAAGGAATTATTTCCTTGCTCACCCTTGGTGAAGAAAAAACAATTACCCCATACATGTCTTCACACGCTCTCCCCATTATAGTGCACCCATACTGACTATTGTTGGTCGGTTAGAGTAATTTAAAGTGGAATTGATGTTAATTAGGAGGAGTTACTCTAACTCTGAATCCTCTTTACCCTCCAGGGATTGAAAAAATTTCTTCAATATCCCTTGATGTGAATACGTGGTACTGGTAGAGTCTTTGGCCTTATTACAATCTGAAGTCCAATGGGTTTTCTGTTTACAGAATTTACACCATGGCTTCCTTGGTTGTTTAGCTTTAGTAGCTTGGGTATTATCAGATGCAGATTTTTGGGGGTCTGTTGAAGACTGCTGGTCTTTTCTCTTTTCCCCACCCTTCTCAGAGTTCTTGGCATCTTCCTTTGTAGTTGCACCCCCAAGGGCTGGACCTTCTGCTTAATCCTGGTTCTGACCCATTTGTCTGCCTTCTTTCCCAATTCTTGGGGAGAGGTCAGATCTGAGTCCACCAAGTGCTGATGTAAGAGCTGATTCTGACAATTATTAAGGATCTGCTCCCTCATTATGAGATTATACAATCCTTGGTAATCATTTACTTTACTGCCAGTTAACCAACCTTCCAGTGCCTTGGCAGCACAATCAACAAAGTCTACCAAATCTTGATTCTGTGTTTTCTGGGTGTCTCTGAACTTAAGTCTGTACTGATCAGTGGTTAAGCCAAACCCATCTATTAAAGCATCTCTCAAGATATAGTAATCATCTGCATCCTCTTCTCTTACAGAGAGGACCTTGTCTCTTCCTTTGTCTGCAAAGGAGAGCCACAGGATTGCTGCCCACTGCTCTACTGGGACCCTTTGTACTTTACAGGCCCTCTCAAGAGCAGAGATCCATTTGTGGATGTCATCCTCTGTATGATAGGGGGGCACAATCTTGTGGAGGTTCCTATTGTCAGGGACTTTCTCTCTAACTCTAGGGGTTTCATTACTGCCACCAGGGGTCGCTAGACCCCACTTTCTTGAAGCTTTCTGAAGCTCCAGGGATTCCCTGTCCAATGCTAACTGTTCTCTCCTGAGCTGTAGTTTAGCCTGCTCAAACTGGATCAGTCTGCATTTCCTCTCTTGGGAGGATTCTCTTCTCTGAGAAGAGGCAGAGGTCCCTTTGGATCTCTCAGAATGGTTGGACCCCTCTGAGGGGGATCTGTTCCTTCTGTTTGGATCCACCATTTTCCCTTTAGGGATGGGGAGAATGCCTCTTGGGCCATCTCCACCATGTAGTGAATGGTTTTGTTCATCCAGGTTAAGTTCATCTTCCTCTTCCTGGTCCTCCTCAGAGTCCACCCCAGGGGTGTCCTCTTCTTGGGGATGCCCACCCAACCTGTTTACCCCATCAGACATTAAAGTCTGCTTAAAGTCTGCTATGAGCAGGATTTTCCTGAGACGTTGGGTATCGGCACCTTTGTTTGTCTTAAGTTGCCTAGTGGTGTACATCTCCCTCAGCTCAGCAAAGGAGAGATGATCATATCTGTCGACTGGGACCCTCTGGGGTCCTTCCAGAGCCTTATGGGCACCTGAACTTAAAGACATTTCTAGTGTAGTGGTACTGGTGTATCTACCTACACTAGGTGTGGCCTACTGAACCCTTTCTTGAGTTGTAGTCAAGGTGTGCTAAACCCTCTACACACAACTCCTAAGTTCAGTAGAACTTATTGTATTCTAAGCTTGAATTTATATGTACCTTTGGTACCAAGTGGCTTTCACTTTAGAAATTCAATTTGTTATCTGGTAAAACAATGGCAAGCTTGAATCCAACCGCTTCACACCAATGTGAGGAGTTGGCCTGGCATATGCTGTCTCCTAGTTATAGGGGACACCTTGCACCAGTCCAATTCGACTCTTATTGATGATAGGTTTAAGACAACCTTTAAAGAAAGCTATCCTAGAGGTAGCTGTGGAGAGCAGCCTTCAGGCTAAGTCTTGAAGGAGTGTTAAGCTTATTGTTTTACCATAGATAACCTCTTGAATGACCAAATGAAAGAGTAGCCCACGCAGGTATATATATCAAATATATGTGTTTATTCTAAACAGAATCCCACAAGTCTCTTTATGAGGCTGAGGCAAAGTTACAATTCAAACAAGCATTGATAGATACAATAAATAGCAGTGGAATCACAGAGCCCCAGGGGGGGACCAAACCATATATTTAAAAAGTGGTATAAGAACCAAGACAATTCTACAGACAATGCCTAGGGCATTTAGGATCGCTGGCCCCTTAAGAATCCACCCCAGGTTATGAGGAAGGGGACCCATGGGAGGCGCGTGCAGTGGAAATAGCTGCTATCGGGATCTCCATTAAAGCCTATGGAGAATGTCGCGGTTTGATTTAAACAGATTAAAGTCACTTCTAGCAGGAGTTCAAAGTTAAAACTTTAGAGTTAAGCTTTTGAGGAGCCCACTACCACGAGAGTACCGAGTTACCACTGTTACCTGCCCCAGGGAAGCCGGGTGCATAGGTCGTTTTCGATGTCGGGTCGCGGGCTGATTTTCAATGGGAAAATGTGCAAAACTGCTGCTAGCAAAAAGCGCCGATGATGCCGTGAAGATTGAAGTTGTAGATCTTGCAGAGAAGAGCCTGAAAGCAGAGGGGACAGAGTCTGGGTCACGGCACAGTGACCAGGGAGCTCAAAGGAAAGAGCCCTTCAATGTCGGTTGCTTCAAGTGGAAAGAGGTGTAGCTTGGATCTGCAGCCACGGGCTCCGGGAGGCTTCAAGGAAGGCCAGCTTTGGGAGGGCAACTGTCCCACATCGGATGAGGGTCGCTGCGGGGTTCGTGTCCGGATTGGATCCACTAAGCCTTGGCAACCGCAACCCACGCAAGGTGACTAAATCAGCTACTGGTGCAGACCCACGAGGTCTGTGAGAGATCTCCTTTGGAGAGACTGTAGAACAGGCCTGGAGCAACCAGCGAAACTCTTAAGTGTTGAGATTGTTCTCTGCTCGGACCCACAAGTCGAGGGACAAGGGACTGTGGAAGGCAGCACAATGGAGTGTGTAAAGGGGAGCCCACGGGCCACCGGAGGGGGCTAGGGTGCTGATCTTTGGCACAAATGCTGTTTGGTGGTTGGCTCAAAAATGGGCCAAAGCACAACTTCCCCACTTGTCAGGGTCGTGTGCTATGGAAGAGGTGGCTGGTGTCCTGGGGTATTGGGAATCCCGGCACCCACGCGGTCCACGGTGCTCAGTCTTGCTGTGCACGCTCACTGGCCTCTGGGATGCTTAGAAAACCCACCTCAAGGTTTCTGGAAGTCAACGAAGTCCATAGGAGCAGCAAAGTTCCAACAGGGTCACTTGCAGTGTTTCAGGTGCCTGCCAAGCAGGGGGGTAACTCTTTTACCCCAAGGGAGATTTCATCAGTCAGCTGGGCAGCAGCTCATCGAAGGTCAAGTCTGTGAAGTCCAAGATTAATCTGAGGCTCTGGGGCCACGTTATTCACCTTTATCCCCAAGATTAGGGGAGTGTCCAGAGTAGTGTCCACCAATGAGAGGTGAGGCGGGAAAGGGTGGCTACACCCTCTCCCCTTTGTGTGTTTCCCACCTGAGCAATGGGCAGGATGCCCCTGAACCGGTTCCAGGCGGTGTATGCAGAATGTAGGCGCTGTAGCTACCTACGTGCAACTCTGAAAGGACATTTGGTGCACCCACCCTGTTCCAATCCACATTATCCTGTCTGGGGAGATGCTAGCACCTCCCTGCCACAGGAGCCCTATTGTCCAGCTGGCGAGGCTGGGATTTTTCCCAGCAACAGCCAGCCAGAGTCGTGTGGGTGGCGGGTAGTAGCCATTTTGTACAACGTGTGCACTTTTAAATTGGTGTCTGAATTCTGCCGCTTTTCCTATATCGCCCCTCTAGCAGGGGGGGAATCGTGCCCTCATGCCCATGGCTGGACTGGGGGTAGGATTCCTACATGTTTGACACCAAACACGATATGGTGATGTGTAGCCATTCTCAAGTTATCACGCTATCGCGATAGACTTATAATGCGGTTAAGAGTATATGGTATGGCTACACTACAAACAACCCAGCAATGATTTTACGAGTGTTGCAGAGAGGCCCTACTCAGGTAGGGGTCCCCCCTCACACATACCTCAGCACCCTGCCTTGTAGGATTAGCAAGGCCTGCTATAGGGGTGACCTATGATAGTACATGTGTTGTAATGGGGTGGGATATAGGGTACCTATATCCCTGTAAGGGGTGCTAGCACCCCCTTACCCAGACAATAGTAATGGTCTGGTGGTGTTAGTTTGTATGGCTGTCCCAGGGTGGCACAATAAGTGCTGCAGCCCTGGTAGGAATACTGAGGGACCCATGCCCTGGGTACCTAGGGTACCATCTACAAGGGACTGTCAGGGCATCCTCAGCATCCAATTGGTTGGTACCTAGGGTACTCACATCGTTTAACAGAGGAAGCAGATAGGCTGGGGTCCTGGATAGCAGGGCCACAGCCTGGCTAGAGTAATAAAACAGTCAAAATATCAGCAAAAAGTTGGGGGCAACTATGCAATTGATGCCACTCTCCTACAAGGAGCCTTTGCTAGTGCACGGGTCCATGCTCTCAAGTTCAGTGGTAGAGGTGTTCTTGAGGAGCCTCTGCTAGAGCATGGGGACATGCTCTCGAGTTCAGTGGTAGAGGTGTTCTTGAGGAGCCTCTGCTAGAGCATGGGGACATGCTCTCGAGTTCAGTGGTAGAGGTGTTCTTGAGGAGCCTCTGCTGGAACAGGGGGACATGCTCTTGAGTTCAGTGGTACACATGTTATTGAGGAGCACCTGCTAGAGGAGGGGTCAATGCTCTTGAGTTCAGTGGTAGAGGTGTTCTTGAGGAGCTTCTCCTTGGGTAGGGGGGCATGCTCTTGAGTTCAGTGGTAGAGGGGTTCTTGAGGAGCCTCTGCTAGAGCATGGGGACATGCTCTTGAGTTCAGTGGTAGAGGTGATCTTGAGGAGCCTCTGCTAGAGCAGGGGGACATGCTCTTGAATTCGGTGGTGAAGGTGTTCTTGAGGAGCCTCTGCTAGAGGAGGGGGTCAATGCTCTTGAGTTCAGTGGTAGAGGTGATCTTGAGGAGCCTCTGCTAGAGCTGGGCGAAATGCTCTTAAGTTCAGTGGTAGAGGTGTTCTCGAGGAGCCTCTGCTAGAGCAGGGGGCATGCTCTTGAGTTCAGTGGTAGAGGTGTTCTTGAGGAGCTTCTGATAGAGCAGGGGGACATGCTCTTGAGTTCAGTGGTAGAGGTGTTCTTGAGGAGCCTCTGCTAGAGAAGGGGGACATGCTCTTGAGTTCAGGGTTAGAGGTGTTCTTGAGGAGCCTCTGCTAGAGCAGAGAGGCATGCTCTTGAGTTCAGTGGTAGATGTGTTCTTGAGGAGCCTCTTCTAGAGCAGGGAGCCTGCTCTTGAGTTCAGTGGTAGAGATGTTTTTGAGGAGCTTCTGCTAGAGCAGGGGGACATGCTCTTGAGTTCAGTGGTAGAGGTGTTCTCGAGGAGCCTCTGCTAGAGAAGGGGGACATGCTCTTGAGTTCAGTGTTAGAGGTGTTCTTGAGGAGCCTCTGCTAGAGCAGAGAGACATGCTCTTGAGTTCAGTGGTAGAGCTGTTCTTGAGGAGCCTCTGCTAGAGCAGGAGGACATGCTCTTGAGTTCAGTGGTAGAGGTGTTCTTGAGGAGCCTCTGCTAGAGCAGGGGGCATGCTCTTGAGTTCAGTGGTAGAGGTGTTCTTGAGGAGCCTCTGCTAGAGCAGGGGGACATGCTCTCGAGTTCAGTGGTAGAGGTGTTCTTGAGCAGCCTCTGCTAGAGCAGGGGCACATGCTCGAGTTCTGTGGTAGAGGTGTTCTCGAGGAGCCTACGCTACAGCAGGGGGTCATGCTCTAGAGTTCAGTGGTGGAGGTGTTCTTGATGAGCCCCTGCTGGAGGAGTGGGACATGCTCTTGAGTTCTGAGGTAGAGGGGTTCTTGGGAAGCCTCTGCTGGAGCAGGGGGACATGCTCTTGAGTGCTGTGGTAGGGGTGTTCTTGAGGAGCCTCTGCTAGATCAGGGGGGCATGCTCTTGAGTTCATTGGTAGAGGTGTTCTTCAAGAGCCTCTGGTAGAGAAGGGGGACATGCTCTTCAGTTCAGTGGTAGAGGTGTGCTTGAGGAGCCTCTCTTAGAGCAGGGGGACAGGCTCTTGAGTTCAGTGATGGGGGTGTTCTTGAGAAGCCTCTGTAGGAGCAGGGGGACATGCTCTTGATTTCTCTGGTGAAGGTGTTCTTGAGGAGTATCTGCTAGAGCTGGGAGACATGCTCTTGCGTTCAGTGGTGGAGGTGTTCTTGAGGATCATCTGCTAGAGCTGGGAGAAATCCTCTTGAGTTCTGTAGTAGAGGTGTTCTTGAGGAGCCTCTGCTAGAGCAGGGGGACATGCTCTTGAGTGCTGTGGTAGAGGTGTTCTTGAGGAGCCTATGCTAGAGCAGGGGGCATGCTCTTGAGTTCAGTGGTAGATCTGTTCTTGAGGAGCGTCTAATAGAGCAGGGCGACATGCTCTTAAGTTCAGTGGTAGAGGTGTTCTCGAGGAGCCTCTGCTAGAGCAGGGGGCATGCTCTTGAGTTCAGTGGTAGAGGTGTTCTTGAGGAGCTTCTGATAGAGCAGGGGGACATGCTCTTGAGTTCAGTGGTAGAGGTGTTCTTGAGGAGCCTCTGCTAGAGAAGGGGGACATGCTCTTGAGTTCAGTGGTAGGGGTGTTCTTGAGGAGCCTCTGCTAGAGCAGGAGGACATGCTCTTGAGTTCAGTGGTAGAGGTGTTCTTGAGGAGCCTCTTCTAGAGCAGGGAGCATGCTCTTGAGTTCAGTGGTAGAGATGTTTTGAGGAGCTTCTGCTAGAGCAGGGGGACATGCTCTTGAGTTCAGTGGTAGAGGTGTTCTTGAGGAGCCTCTGCTAGAGAAGGGGGACATGCTCTTGAGTTCAGTGTTAGAGGTGTTCTTGAGGAGCCTCTGCTAGAGCAGAGAGACATGCTCTTGAGTTCAGTGGTAGAGCTGTTCTTGAGGAGCCTCTGCTAGAGCAGGAGGACATGCTCTTGAGTTCAGTGGTAGAGGTGTTCTTGAGGAGCCTCTGCTAGAGCAGGGGGCATGCTCTTGAGTTCAGTGGTAGAGGTGTTCTTGAGGAGCCTCTGCTAGAGCAGGGGGACATGCTCTCGAGTTCAGTGGTAGAGGTGTTCTTGAGGAGCCTCTGCTAGAGCAGGGGCACATGCTCGAGTTCTGTGGTAGAGGTGTTCTCGAGGAGCATCTGCTAGAGCAGGGGGACATGCTCTTGAGTTCAGTGGTAGAGGTGTTCTTGAGGAGCCTCTGCTAGAGCAGGTGGACATGCTCTTGTGTTCTGTGATGGGGGTGTTCTTGAGAAGCCTCTGTAGGAGCAGGGGGACATGCTCGAGTTCTGTGGTGGAGGTGTTCTTGAGGAGTATCTGCTAGAGCTGGGAGACATGCTCTTGCGTTCAGTGGTGGAGGTGTTCTTGAGGATCGTCTGCTAGAGCTGGGAGACATCCTCTTGAGTTCTTTGGTAGAGGTGTTCTTGAGGAGCCTCTGCTAGAGCAGGTGGGCATGCTCTTAAGTTCAGTGGTAGAGGTGTTCTCGAGGAGCCTCTGCTAGAGCAGGGGGCATGCTCTTGAGTTCAGTGGTAGAGGTGTTCTTGAGGAGCTTCTGATAGAGCAGGGGGACATGCTCTTGAGTTCAGTGGTAGAGGTGTTCTTGAGGAGCCTCTGCTAGAGAAGGGGGACATGCTCTTGAGTTCAGGGTTAGAGGTGTTCTTGAGGAGCCTCTGCTAGAGCAGGAGGACATGCTCTTGAGTTCAGTGGTAGATGTGTTCTTGAGGAGCCTCTTCTAGAGCAGGGAGCATGCTCTTGAGTTCAGTGGTAGAGATGTTTTTGAGGAGCTTCTGCTAGAGCAGGGGGACATGCTCTTGAGTTCAGTGGTAGAGGTGTTCTTGAGGAGCCTCTGCTAGAGAAGGGGGACATGCTCTTGAGTTCAGTGTTAGAGGTGTTCTTGAGGAGCCTCTGCTAGAGCAGAGAGACATGCTCTTGAGTTCAGTGGTAGATGTGTTCTTGAGGAGCCTCTGCTAGAGCAGGAGGACATGCTCTTGAGTTCAGTGGTAGAGATGTTTTTGAGGAGCTTCTGCTAGAGCAGGGGGACATGCTCTTGAGTTCAGTGGTAGAGGTGTTCTTGAGGAGCCTCTGCTAGAGCAGGGGGCATGCTCTTGAGTTCAGTGGTAGAGGTGTTCTTGAGGAGCCTCTGCTAGAGCAGGGGGACATGCTCTCGAGTTCAGTGGTAGAGGTGTTCTTGAGGAGCCTCTGCTAGAGCAGGGGCACATGCTCGAGTTCTGTGGTAGAGGTGTTCTTGAGAAGCATCTGCTAGAGCTAGGAGACATGCTCTTGAGTTCAGTGGAGGAGGTGATCTTGATGAGCCTCTGCTAGAGCAGGTGGACATGCTCTTGAGTTCAGTGGTAGAGGTGTTCTCGAGGAGCTTCTGCATGAGTACGGGTCCATGCTCTTGTGTTCAGTGGTAGAGTTGTTCTTTAGGAGCTTCTGCTTAAGTAGGGGTCCATGCTCTTGAGTTCAGTGGTAGAGGTGTTCTTGAGGAGCCTCTGCTAGAGCTGGTGGAAATGCTCTTGAAATCAGTGGTAGAGGTGTTCTTGGGGAGCTTCTGCTTGAGAAGGGATCTATGCTCTTGATTTCTGTTGTGGAGTTGTTCTTGGGAAGCTTCTGCTGGAGCAGGGGGTATGCTCTTGAGTTCTGTGGTAGAGGTGTTCTGGGGAAGCTTCTGCTAGAGTAGGGGGGCATGCTCTTGAGTTCAGTGGTAGAGCTGTTCTTGAGGAGCCTCTGCTAGAGCAGGGGGACACGCTCTTGAGTTCAGTGGTAGAGGTGTTGTTGGGGAGCTTCTGCTAGAGCAGGGGAACATGCTCTTGCGTTCAGTGGTAGAGGTGTTCTTGAGGAGCCTACGCTACAGCAGGGGGACATGCTCTAGAGTTCAGTGGTGAATGTTTTCTTGAGCAGCCTCTGCTAGAGCAGTTGGACATGCTCTTGTGTTTCGTAGGTGGAGGAGTTCTTGAGGAGCTTCTCCTAGAGCAGGGGGTCATGCTCTAGAGTTAAGTGGTGGAGGTGTTCTTGATGAGCCCCTGCTGGAGGAGTGGGACATGCTCTTGAGTTCTGAGGTAGAGGGGTTCTTGGGAAGCCTCTGCTGGAGCAGGGGGACATACTCTTGAGTGCTGTGGTAGAGGTGTTCTTGAGGAGCCTCTGCTAGATCAGGGGGGCATGCTCTTGAGTTTATTGGTAGAGGTGTTCTTCAAGAGCCTCTGCTAGAGAAGGGGGACATGCTCTTCAGTTCAGTGGTAGAGGTGTGCTTGAGGAGCCTCTCTTAAAGCAGGGGGCAGGCTCTTGAGTTCAGTGGTAGAGGTGTTCTTGGGGAGCTTTTGCTAGAGCAGGGGAACATGCTCTTGTGTTCTGTGATGGGGGTGTTCTTGAGAAGCCTCTGTAGGAGCAGGGGGACATGCTCGAGTTCAGTGGTAGAGGTGTTCTTGAGGAGCCTCTGCTAGAGCATGGGGACATGCTCTTGAGTTCAGTGGTAGAGATGTTCTTGGGGAGCTTCTGCTAGAGAAGGGGGGCATGCTCTTGATTTCTCTGGTGAAGGTGTTCTTGAGGATCATCTGCTAGAGCTGGGAGACATCCTCTTGAGTTCAGTGGTAGAGATGTTCTTGAGGAGCCTCTGCTAGAGCAGATGGGCATGCTCTTGAGTTCAGTGGTAGAGGTGTTCTTGAGGAGCCTCTGCTAGAGCAGGGGGACATGCTCTTGAGTGCTGTGGTAGAGGTGTTCTCGAGGAGCCGCTGCTAGAGCAGGGGGCATGCTCTTGAGTTCAGTGGTAGAGGTGTTCTTGAGGAGCTTCTGATAGAGCAGGGGGACATGCTCTTGAGTTCAGTGGTAGAGGTGTTCTTGAGGAGCCTCTGCTAGAGAAGGGGGACATGCTCTTGAGTTCAGGGTTAGAGGTGTTCTTGAGGAGCCTCTGCTAGAGCAGAGAGACATGCTCTTGAGTTCAGTGGTAGGGGTGTTCTTGAGGAGCCTCTGCTAGAGCAGGAGGACATGCTCTTGAGTTCAGTGGTAGATGTGTTCTTGAGGAGCCTCTTCTAGAGCAGGGAGCATGCTCTTGAGTTCAGTGGTAGAAATGTTTTTGAGGAGCTTCTGCTAGAGCAGGGGGACATGCTCTTGAGTTCAGTGGTAGAGGTGCTCTTGAGGAGCCTCTGCTAGAGAAGGGGGACACGCTCTTGAGTTCAGTGTTAGAGGTGTTCTTGAGGAGCCTCTGCTAGAGCAGAGAGACATGCTCTTGAGTTCAGTGGTAGAGCTGTTCTTGAGGAGCCTCTGCTAGAGCAGGAGGACATGCTCTTGAGTTCAGTGGTAGAGGTGTTCTTGAGGAGCCTCTGCTAGAGCAGGGGGCATGCTCTTGAGTTCAGTGGTAGAGGTGTTCTTGAGGAGCCTCTGCTAGAGCAGGTGGACATGCTCTTGAATTCGGTGGTGGAGGTGTTCTTGAGGAACCTCTGCTAGAGGACGGGTCAATGCAGTTGAGTTCAGTGGTAGAGGTGTTCTCGAGGAGCTTCTGCCTGAGTAGGGGTCCATGCTCTTGTGTTCAGTGGTAGAGTTGTTCTTTAGGAGCTTCTGCTTAAGTAGGGGTCCATGCTCTTGAGTTCAGTGGTAGAGGTGTTCTTGAGGAGCCTCTGCTAGAGCTGGGGGAAATGCTCTTGAGATCAGTGGTAGAGGTGTTCTTGGGGAGCTTCTGCTTGAGAAGGGATCTATGCTCTTGATTTCTGTTGTGGAGTTGTTCTTGGGAAGCTTCTGCTGGAGCAGGAGGTATGCTCTTGAGTTCTGTGGAAGAGGTGTTCTGGGGAAGATTCTGCTAGAGTAGGGGGGCATGCTCTTGAGTTCAGTGGTAGAGGTGATCTTGAGGAGCCTCTGCCTAGCAGGGGGACACGCTCTTGAGTTCAGTGGTAGAGGTGTTGTTGGGGAGCTTCTGCTAGAGCAGGGGAACATGCTCTTGCGTGCTGCAGTAGAGGTGTTCTTGAGGAGCCTCTAATAGGGCAGGGGGACATGCTCTTGAGTTAAGTGGTAGAGGTGTTCTTGAGGAGCCTACGGTAGGGAAGGTGGACATGCTCTTGAGTTCGGTGGTGGAGGTGTTATTGAGGAGCCTCTGCTGGAGCAGGGAGACATGCTCTTAAGTTCGGTGGTGGAGGTGTTCTTGAGGAGCCTCTGCTAGAGCTGGGGGACATGCTCTTGAGTTCAGTGGTAGAGATGTTCTTGGGGAGCTTCTGCTTGAGAAGGGATCTATGCTCTTGAGTTCTGTGGTGGAGTTGTTATTGGGAAGCTTCTGCTGGAGCAGGGGGGATGCTCTTGAGATCTCTGGTGGAGGTGTTCTGGGGAAGCTTCTGCTAGAGCAGGGGGGCATGCTCTTGAGTTCAGTGGTAGAGGTGATCTTGAGGAGCCATTGCCTAAGCAGGGGGACACGCTCTACAGTTCAGTGGTGGAGGTGTTGTTGGGGAGCTTCTGCTAGAGCAGGGAAAATGCTCTTGTGTTTGGTGGTCGAGGTGTTAATGAGGATCCTCTGCTAGAGCAGGGGGACAGGCTCTTGAGTTCAGTTGTAGAGGTGTTCTTGAGGAGCCTACGCTGGAGCAGGGGGACATGCTCTAGAGTTCGGTGGTGAAGGTGTTCTTGAGGAGCCCCTGCTAGAGCAGTGGGGACATGCTCTTGAGTTCGTTGGTGGAGGTGTTCTCGAGGTGCCTCTGCTAGATCAGGGAGAACTGCTCCTGAGTTTGGTGGTGGAGGTGTTCTTGAGGAGCCTCTGCTAGAGCAGGGGGACATGCTCTTGTGTTTGGTGGTCGAGGTGTTCATGAGGATCCTCTGCAAGAGCAGGGGGACAGGCGCTTGTGTTCGGTGGTGGAGGTGTTCTTGAGGAGCCTCTGCTAGAGCAGCGGGACATGCTCTTGTGTTCGGTGGTTGAGGTGCTATTGAGGAGCCTCTGCTAGAGCAGAGGGACATGCTCTTGAGTTCAGTGGTGGAGGTGTTCTTGAGGAGCCTCTGCTAGAGCAGGGGGACATGCTCTTGAGTTCAGTGGTAGAGGTGTTGTTGGGGAGCTTCTGCCAGAGCAGGGGATCATGCTCTTGAGTGCTGCAGTAGAGGTGTTCTTGAGGAGCCCCTAATAGGGCGGGGGGGCATGCTCTTGAGTTCAGTGGTAGAGGTGTTCTTGAGGAGCCTCTGCTAGAGCAGGGGGCATGCTCTTGAGTTCTGTGGTAGTTGTGTTCTCGAGGAGCCTCTGCTAGAGCAGGGGGCATGCTCTTGAGTTCAATGGTAGAGGTGTTCTTGAGGAGCTTCTGATAGAGCAGGGGGACATGCTCTTGAGTTCAGTGGTAGAGGTGTTCTTGAGGAGCCTCTGCTAGAGAAGGGGGACATGCTCTTGAGTTCAGGGTTAGAGGTGTTCTTGAGGAGCCTCTGCTAGAGCAGAGAGACATGCTCTTGAGTTCAGTGGTAGGGGTGTCCTTGAGGAGCCTCTGCTAGAGCAGGGAGCATGCTCTTGAGTTCAGTGGTAGAGGTGTTCTTGAGGAGCCTCTGCTAGAGCAGGAGGACATGCTCTTGAGTTCAGTGGTAGATGTGTTCTTGAGGAGCCTCTTCTAGAGCAGGGAGCATGCTCTTGAGTTCAGTGGTAGAGATGTTTTTGAGGAGCTTCTGCTAGAGCAGGGGGACATGCTCTTGAGTTCAGTGGTAGAGGTGTTATTGAGGAGCCTCTGCTAGAGAAGGGGGACATGCTCTGGAGTTCAGTGTTAGAGGTGTTCTTGAGGAGCCTCTGCTAGAGCAGAGAGACATGCTCTTGAGTTCAGTGGTAGAGCTGTTCTTGAGGAGCCTCTGCTAGAGCAGGGGGACATGCTCTTGAGTTCAGTGGTAGAGGTGTTCTTGAGGAGCCTCTGCTAGAGCAGGGGGCATGCTCTTGAGTTCAGCGGTAGAGGTGTTCTTGAGGAGCCTCTGCTAGAGCAGGGGGACATGCTCTCGAGTTCAGTGGTAGAGGTGTTATTGAGGAGCCTCTGCTAGAGCAGGGGCACATGCTCGAGTTCTGTGGTAGAGGTGTTCTCGAGGAGCATCTGCTAGAGCAGGGGGACATGCTCTTGAGTTCAGTGGTAGAGGTGTTCTTGAGGAGCCTCTGCTAGAGCAGGTGGACATGCTCTTGAATTCGGTGGTGGAGGTGTTCTTGAGGAGCCTCTGCTAGAGGACGGGTCAATGCTGTTGAATTCAGTGGTAGAGGTGTTCTCGAGGAGCTTCTGCCTGAGTAGGGGTCCATGCTCTTGTGTTCAGTGGTAGAGATGTTCTTTAGGAGCTTCTGTTTGAGTAGGGGTCCATGCTCTTGAGTTCAGTGGTAGAGGTGTTCTTGAGGAGCCTCTGCTAGAGAAGGGGGACATGCTCTTGAGTTCAGTGTTAGAGGTGTTCTTGAGGAGCCTCTGCTAGAGCAGAGAGACATGCTCTTGAGTTCAGTGGTAGAGCTGTTCTTGAGGAGCCTCTGCTAGAGCAGGGGGCATGCTCTTGAGTTCAGTGGTAGAGGTGTTCTTGAGGAGCCTCTGCTAGAGGACGGGTCAATGCTGTTGAATTCAGTGGTAGAGGTGTTCTCGAGGAGCTTCTGCCTGAGTAGGGGTCCATGCTCTTGTGTTCAGTGGTAGAGATGTTCTTTAGGAGCTTCTGTTTGAGTAGGGGTCCATGCTCTTGAGTTCAGTGGTAGAGGTGTTCTTGAGGAGCCTCTGCTAGAGCTGGGGGAAATGCTCTTGAGATCAGTGGTAGAGGTGTTCTTGGGGAGCTTCTGCTTGAGAAGGGATCTATGCTCTTGATTTCTGTTGTGGAGTTGTTCTTGGGAAGCTTCTGCTGGAGCAGGGGGTATGCTCTTGAGTTCTGTGGTAGAGGTGTTCTGGGGAAGCTTCTGCTAGAGTAGGGGGGCATGCTCTTGAGTTCAGTGGTAGAGGTGATCTTGAGGAGCCTCTGCCTAAGCAGGGGGCCCCGCTCTTGAGTTCAGTGGTAGAGGTGTTGTTGGGGAGCTTCTGCTAGAGCAGGGGAACATGCTCTTGCGTGCTGCAGTAGAGGTGTTCTTGAGGAGCCTCTAATAGGGCAGGGGGACATGCTCTTGAGTTAAGTGGTAGAGGTGTTCTTGTGGAGCCTATGGTAGGGAAGGGGGACATGCTCTTGAGTTCGGTGGTGGAGGTGCTCTTCAGGAGCCTCTGCTAGAGCAGGGAGACATGCTCTTGAGTTCGGTGGTGGAGGTGTTCTTGAGGAGCCTCTGCTAGAGCAGGGGGACATGCTCTTGTATTTGGTGGTCGAGGTGTTCATGAGGAGCCTCTTCTGGAACAGGGGGACAGGCTCTTGTGTTCGGTGGTGGAGGTGTTCTTGAGGAGTCCCTGCTACAGCAGGGAGACATGCTCTTGAGTTCAGTGGTGGAGGTGTTCTTGAGGAGCCCTTGCTGGAGCAGGGGTCCATGCACTTGAGTTCAGTGATAGAGGTGTTCTTGAGGAGCCTCTACTGGAGCAGGGGACATGCTCTTGAGTTCTGTGTTGAAGGTTTTCTTGGGCAGCCTCTGCTAGAGCAGTGGGACATGCTCTTATGTTCGGTGGTGGAGGTGTTCTTGAGGAGCTTCTGCTAGAGCAGGGGGACATGCTCTAGAGTTCAGTGGTGGAGGTGTTCTTGATGAGCCCCTGCTGGAGGAGTGGGACATGCTCTTGAGTTGTGTGGTAGAGGTGTTCTTGAGGAGCTTCTGCTAGAGCAGTGAGACATGCTCTTGAGTTCAGTGGTAGAGGTGTTCTTGAGGAGCCCCTGCTAGTGTACGGGGACATGCTCTCGAGTTCAGTGGTAGAGGTGTTCTTGAGGAGCCTCTGCTAGAGCAGGGGGACATGCTCTCAAGTTCAGTGGTAGAGGTGTTCTTGAGGAGCCTCTGCTAGAGGAGGGGGTCAGTGCTTTTGAGTTCAGTGGTAGAGGTGTTCTTGAGGAGCTTCTGCTTGAGTTGGGGTCCATGCTCTTGAGCTCAGTGGTAGAGGTGTTCCTGAGGAGCCTCTGCTAGAGCTGGGGGACATGCTCTTGAGTTCAGTGGTAGAGGTGTTCTTGAGAAGCCTGTGCTAGAGCAGAGAGACATGCTCTTGAGTTCAGAGTTAGAGGTGTTCTTGAGGAGCCTCTGCTAGAGCAGGGGGGATGCTCTTGAGATCTCTGGTGGAGGTGTTCTGGGGAAGCTTCTGCTAGAGCAGGGGGGCATGCTCTTGGGTTCAGTGGTAGAGGTGTTCTTGAGGCGCTTCTGCTAGAGCAGGGGGACATGCTCTTGAGTTCAGTGGTAGAGGTGTTCTTGAGGAGCCTGTGCTAGAGAAGGGGGACATGCTCTTGAGTTCAGTGTTAGAGGTGTTCTTGAGGAGCCTCTGCTAGAGCAGAGAGACATGCTCTTGAGTTCAGTGGTAGAGGTGTTCTTGAGGAGCCTCTGCTAGAGCAGGGGGCATGCTCTTGAGTTCAGCGGTAGAGGTGTTCTTGAGGAGCCTCTGCTAGAGCAGGGGGACATGCTCTCGAGTTCAGTGGTAGAGGTGTTATTGAGGAGCCTCTGCTAGAGCAGGGGCACATGCTCGAGTTCAGTGGTAGAGGTGTTCTCGAGGAGCATCTGCTAGAGCAGGGGGACATGCTCTTGAGTTCAGTGGTAGAGGTGTTCTTGAGGAGCCTCTGCTAGAGCAGGTGGACATGCTCTTGAATTCGGTGGTGGAGGTGTTCTTGAGGAGCCTCTGCTAGAGGACGGGTCAATGCTGTTGAATTCAGTGGTAGAGGTGTTCTCGAGGAGCTTCTGCCTGAGTAGGGGTCCATGCTCTTGTGTTCAGTGGTAGAGATGTTCTTTAGGAGCTTCTGTTTGAGTAGGGGTCCATGCTCTTGAGTTCAGTGGTAGAGGTGTTCTTGAGGAGCCTCTGCTAGAGAAGGGGGACATGCTCTTGAGTTCAGTGTTAGAGGTGTTCTTGAGGAGCCTCTGCTAGAGCAGAGAGACATGCTCTTGAGTTCAGTGGTAGAGCTGTTCTTGAGGAGCCTCTGCTAGAGCAGGGGGCATGCTCTTGAGTTCAGTGGTAGAGGTGTTCTTGAGGAGCCTCTGCTAGAGGACGGGTCAATGCTGTTGAATTCAGTGGTAGAGGTGTTCTCGAGGAGCTTCTGCCTGAGTAGGGGTCCATGCTCTTGTGTTCAGTGGTAGAGATGTTCTTTAGGAGCTTCTGTTTGAGTAGGGGTCCATGCTCTTGAGTTCAGTGGTAGAGGTGTTCTTGAGGAGCCTCTGCTAGAGCTGGGGGAAATGCTCTTGAGATCAGTGGTAGAGGTGTTCTTGGGGAGCTTCTGCTTGAGAAGGGATCTATGCTCTTGATTTCTGTTGTGGAGTTGTTCTTGGGAAGCTTCTGCTGGAGCAGGGGGTATGCTCTTGAGTTCTGTGGTAGAGGTGTTCTGGGGAAGCTTCTGCTAGAGTAGGGGGGCATGCTCTTGAGTTCAGTGGTAGAGATGATCTTGAGGAGCCTCTGCCTAAGCAGGGGGCCCCGCTCTTGAGTTCAGTGGTAGAGGTGTTGTTGGGGAGCTTCTGCTAGAGCAGGGGAACATGCTCTTGCGTGCTGCAGTAGAGGTGTTCTTGAGGAGCCTCTAATAGGGCAGGGGAACATGCTCTTGAGTTAAGTAGTAGAGGTGTTCTTGAGGAGCCTATGGTAGGGAAGGGGGACATGCTCTTGAGTTCGGTGGTGGAGGTGTTCTTGAGGAGCCTCTGCTAGAGCAGGGAGACATGCTCTTGAGTTCGGTGGCGGAGGTGTTCTTGAGGAGCCTCTGCTAGAGCAGGGGGACATGCTCTTGTATTTGGTGGTCGAGGTGTTCATGAGGAGCCTCTTCTGGAACAGGGGGACAGGCTCTTGTGTTCGGTGGTGGAGGTGTTCTTGAGGAGTCCCTGCTACAGCAGGGAGACATGCTCTTGAGTTCAGTGGTGGAGGTGTTCTTGAGGAGCCCTTGCTGGAGCAGGGGTCCATGTACTTGAGTTCAGTGATAGAGGTGTTCTTGAGGAGCCTCTACTGGAGCAGGGGACATGCTCTTGAGTTCTGTGTTGAAGGTTTTCTTGGGCAGCCTCTGCTAGAGCAGTGGGACATGCTCTTATGTTCGGTGGTGGAGGTGTTCTTGAGGAGCTTCTGCTAGAGCAGGGGGACATGCTCTAGAGTTCAGTGGTGGAGGTGTTCTTGATGAGCCCCTGCTGGAGGAGTGGGACATGCTCTTGAGTTGTGTGGTAGAGGTGTTCTTGAGGAGCTTCTGCTAGAGCAGTGAGACATGCTCTTGAGTTCAGTGGTAGAGGTGTTCTTGAGGAGCCCCTGCTAGTGTACGGGGACATGCTCTCGAGTTCAGTGGTAGAGGTGTTCTTGAGGAGCCTCTGCTAGAGCAGGGGGACATGCTCTCAAGTTCAGTGGTAGAGGTGTTCTTGAGGAGCCTCTGCTAGAGGAGGGGGTCAGTGCTTTTGAGTTCAGTGGTAGAGGTGTTCTTGAGGAGCTTCTGCTTGAGTTGGGGTCCATGCTCTTGAGCTCAGTGGTAGAGGTGTTCCTGAGGAGCCTCTGCTAGAGCTGGGGGACATGCTCTTGAGTTCAGTGGTAGAGGTGTTCTTGAGGAGCCTGTGCTAGAGCAGAGAGACATGCTCTTGAGTTCAGTGTTAGAGGTGTTCTTGAGGAGCCTCTGCTAGAGCAGGGGGGATGCTCTTGAGATCTCTGGTGGAGGTGTTCTGGGGAAGCTTCTGCTAGAGCAGGGGGGCATGCTCATGGGTTGAGTGGTAGAGGTGTTCTTGAGGCGCTTCTGCTAGAGCAGGGGGACATGCTCTTGAGTTCAGTGGTAGAGGTGTTATTGAGGAGCCTGTGCTAGAGAAGGGGGACATGCTCTTGAGTTCAGTGTTAGAGGTGTTCTTGAGGAGCCTCTGCTAGAGCAGAGAGACATGCTCTTGAGTTCAGTGGTAGAGGTGTTCTTGAGGAGCCTCTGCTAGAGCAGGGGGACATGCTCTTGAGTTCAGTGGTAGGGGTGTTCTTGAGGAGCCTCTGCTAGAGCAGGGGGCATGCTCTTGAGTTCAGTGGTAGAGGTGTTCTTGAGGAGCCTCTGCTAGAGCAGGGGGACATGCTCTTGAGTTCAGTGGTAGAGGTGTTCTTGAGGAGCCTCTGCTAGAGCAGGGGGACATGCTCTTGAGTTCAGTGGTAGAGGTGTTCTTGAGGAGCCTCTGCTAGAGCAGGGGGCATGCTCTTGAGTTCAGTGGTAGAGGTGTTCTTGAGGAGCCTCTGCTAGAGCAGGGGGACATGCTCTTGAGTTCAGTGGTAGAGGTGTTCTTGAGGAGCCTCTGCTAGAGCAGTGGGACATGCTCTTGAGTTCAGTGGTAGAGGTGATCTTGAGGAGCCTCTGCTACATCTGGGGGACATGCTCTTGTGTTCAGTGGTAGAGGTGTTCTTGAGGAGCCTCTGCTAGAGCAGGTGGACATGCTCTTGAATTCGGTGGTGGAGGTGTTCATGAGGAGCCTCTGCTAGAGGACGGGTCAATGCTTTTGAGCTCAGTGGTAGAGGTGTTCTTGAGGAGCCTCTGCTGGAACAGGGGGACATGCTCTTGAGTTCAGTGGTAGAGGTGTTATTGAGGAGCCCCTGCTAGAGCAGGGGCACATGCTAGTTCTGTGGTAGTTGTGTTCTTGAGGAGCGTCTCCTAGAGCAGGGGGACATGCTCTTGAGTTCAGTGGTAGAGGTGTTCTTGAGGAGCCTCTGCTAGAGCAGGGGGACATGCCATTGAGTGCTGTGGTAGAGGTGTTCTTGAGGAGCCTATGCTAGAGCAGGGGGCATGCTCTTGAGTTCAGTGGTAGAGGTGTTCTTGAGGAGCTTCTGACAGAGCAGGGGGACATGCTCTTGAGTTCAGTGGTAGAGGTGGTCTTGAGGAGCATCTGCTAGAGAAGGGGGACATGCTCTTGAGTTCAGGGTTAGAGGTGTTCTTGAGTAGCCTCTGCTAGAGCAGAGAGACATGCTATTGAGTTCAGTGGTAGAGGTGTTCTTGAGGAGCTTCTGATAGAGCAGGGGGACATGCTCTTGATTTCAGTGGTAGATGTGTTCTTGAGGAGCTTCTGCTAGAGCAGGGGGACATGCTCTTGAGTTCAGTGGTAGAGGTGTTCTTGAGGAGCCTCTGCTAGAGAAGGGGGACATGCTCTTGAGTTCAGTGTTAGAGGTGTTCTTGAGGAGCCTCTGCTAGAGCAGAGAGACATGCTCTTGAGTTCAGTGGTAGAGCTGTTCTTGAGGAGCCTCTGCTAGAGCAGGGGGACATGCTCTCGAGTTCAGTGGTAGAGGTGTTATTGAGGAGCCTCTGCTAGAGCAGGGGCACATGCTCGAGTTCTGTGGTAGAGGTGTTCTCGAGGAGCATCTGCTAGAGCAGGGGGACATGCTCTTGAGTTCAGTGGTAGAGGTGTTCTTGAGGAGCCTCTGCTAGAGCAGGTGGACATGCTCTTGAATTCGGTGGTGGAGGTGTTCTTGAGGAGCCTCTGCTAGAGGACGGGTCAATGCTGTTGAGTTCAGTGGTAGAGGTATTCTCGAGGAGCTTCTGCCTGAGTAGGGGTCCATGCTCTTGTGTTCAGTGGTAGAGGTGTTCTTGGGGAGCCTCTGCTAGAGCTGGGGGAAATGCTCTTGAGATCAGTGGTAGAGGTGTTCTTGGGGAGCTTTTGCTTGAGAAGGGATCTATGCTCTTGATTTCTGTTGTGGAGGTGATCTTGAGGAGCCTCTGCCTAAGCAGGGGGACACGCTCTTGAGTTCAGTGGTAGAGGTGTTGTTGGGGAGCTTCTGCTAGAGCAGGGGAACATGCTCTTGCGTGCTGCAGTAGAGGTGTTCTTGAGGAGCCTCTAATAGGGCAGGGGGACATGCTCTTGAGTTAAGTGGTAGAGGTGTTCTTGAAGAGCCTACGGTAGGGAAGGGGGACATGCTCTTGAGTTTGGTGGTGGAGGTGTTCTTGAGGAGCCTCTGCTAGAGCAGGGAGACATGCTCTTGAGTTCGGTGGTGGAGGTGTTCTTGAGGAGCCTTTGCTAGAGCAGGGGGACATGCTCTTGTATTTGGTGGTCGAGGTGTTCATGAGGAGCCTCTTCTGGAACAGGGGCCAGGCTCTTGTGTTCGGTGGTGGAGGTGTTCTTGAGGAGTCCCTGCTGGAGCAGGGGTCCATGCACTTGAGTTCAGTGATAGAGGTGTTCTTGAGGAGCCTCTACTGGAGCAGGGGGACATGCTCTTGAGTTCTGTGTTGAAGGTTTTCTTGGGCAGCCTCTGCTAGAGCAGTGGGACATGCTCTTATGTTCGGTGGTGGAAGTGTTCTTGAGGAGCTTCTGCTAGAGCAGGGGGACATGCTCTAGAGTTCAGTGGTAGAGGTGTTCTTGAGGAGCCCCTGCTAGTGTACGGGGACATGCTCTCGAGTTCAGTGGTAGAGGTGTTCTTGGTGAGCCTCTGCTAGAGCAGGGGGACATGCTCTCAAGTTCAGTGGTAGAGGTGTTCTTGAGGAGCCTCTGCTGGAGCAGGGGGACATGCTCTTGAGTTCAGTAGTAGAGGTGTTCTTGAGGAGCGTCTGCTAGAGCAGGGGTACATGCTCTTGAGTTCAGTGGTAGAGGTGTTCTTGAGGAACCTCTAATGGAGCAGGGGGACATGCTCTTGAATTTGGTGGTGGAGGTGTTCTTGAGGAGCCTCTGCTAGAGGAGGGGGTCAGTGCTTTTGAGTTCAGTGGTAGAGGTGTTCTTGAGGAGCTTCTGCTTGAGTTGGGGTCCATGCTCTTGAGCTCAGAGGTAGAGGTGTTCCTGAGGAGCCTCTGCTAGAGCTGGGGGACATGCTCTTGAGTTCAGTGGTAGAGATGTTCTTGGGGAGCTTCTGCTTGAGAAGGGATCTATGCTCTTGAGTTCTGTGGTAGAGGTTTTCTTGAGGAGCCTCTGCTAGAGCAGGGGGCATGCTCTTGAGTTCTGTGGTAGTTGTGTTCTCGAGGAGCCTCTGCTAGAGCAGGGGGCATGCTCTTGAGTACAGTGGTAGAGGTGTTCTTGAGGAGCTTCTGATAGAGCAGGGGGACATGCTCTTGAGTTCAGTGGTAGAGGTGTTCTTGAGGAGCCTCTGCTAGAGAAGGGGGACATGCTCTTGAGTTCAGGGTTAGAGGTGTTCTTGAGGAGCCTCTGCTAGAGCAGAGAGACATGCTCTTGAGTTCAGTGGTAGGGGTGTCCTTGAGGAGCCTCTGATAGAGCAGGAGGACATGCTCTTGAGTTCAGTGGTAGATGTGTTCTTGAGGAGCCTCTGCTAGAGCAGGGGGCATGCTCTTGAGTTCAGTGATAGAGGTGTTCTTGAGGAGCCTCTGCTAGAGCAGGGGGACATGCTCTTGAGTTCAGTGGTAGAGGCGTTCTTGAGGAGCCTCTGCTAGAGCAGGAGGATATGCTCTTGAGTTCAGTGGTAGATGTGTTCTTGAGGAGCCTCTTCTAGAGCAGGGAGCATGCTCTTGAGTTCAGTGGTAGAGATGTTTTTGAGGAGCTTCTGCTAGAGCAGGGGGACATGCTCTTGAGTTCAGTGGTAGAGGTGTTATTGAGGAGCCTCTGCTAGAGAAGGGGGACATGCTCTTGAGTTCAGTGTTAGAGGTGTTCTTGAGGAGCCTCTGCTAGAGCAGAGAGACATGCTCTTGAGTTCAGTGGTAGAGCTGTTCTTGAGGAGCCTCTGCTAGAGCAGGGGGACATGCTCTTGAGTTCAGTGGTAGAGGTGTTCTTGAGGAGCCTCTGCTAGAGCAGGGGGCATGCTCTTGAGTTCAGTGATAGAGGTGTTCTTGAGGAGCCTCTGCTAGAGCAGGGGGACATGCTCTTGAGTTCAGTGGTAGAGGTGTTCTTGAGGAGCCTCTGCTAGAGCAGGAGGACATGCTCTTGAGTTCAGTGGTAGATGTGTTCTTGAGGAGCCTCTTCTAGAGCAGGGAGCATGCTCTTGAGTTCAGTGGTAGAGATGTTTTTGAGGAGCTTCTGCTAGAGCAGGGGGACATGCTCTTGAGTTCAGTGGTAGAGGTGTTATTGAGGAGCCTCTGCTAGAAAAGGGGGACATGCTCTTGACTTCAGTGTTAGAGGTGTTCTTGAGGAGCCTCTGCTAGAGCAGAGAGACATGCTCTTGAGTTCAGTGGTAGAGCTGTTCTTGAGGAGCCTCTGCTAGAGCAGGGGGACATGCTCTTGAGTTCAGTGGTAGAGGTGTTCTTGAGGAGCCTCTGCTAGAGCAGGGGGCATGCTCTTGAGTTCAGCGGTAGAGGTGTTCTTGAGGAGCCTCTGCTAGAGCAGGGGGACATGCTCTCGAGTTCAGTGGTAGAGGTGTTATTGAGGAGCCTCTGCTAGAGCAGGGGCACATGCTCGAGTTCTGTGGTAGAGGTGTTCTCGAGGAGCATCTGCTAGAGCAGGGGGACATGCTCTTGAGTTCAGTGGTAGAGGTGTTCTTGAGGAGCCTCTGCTAGAGCAGGTGGACATGCTCTTGAATTCGGTGGTGGAGGTGTTCTTGAGGAGCCTCTGCTAGAGGACGGGTCAATGCTGTTGAATTCAGTGGTAGAGGTGTTCTCGAGGAGCTTCTGCCTGAGTAGGGGTCCATGCTCTTGTGTTCAGTGGTAGAGATGTTCTTTAGGAGCTTCTGTTTGAGTAGGGGTCCATGCTCTTGAGTTCAGTGGTAGAGGTGTTCTTGAGGAGCCTCTGCTAGAGCTGGGGGAAATGCTCTTGAGATCAGTGGTAGAGGTGTTCTTGGGGAGCTTCTGCTTGAGAAGGGATCTATGCTCTTGATTTCTGTTGTGGAGTTGTTCTTGGGAAGCTTCTGCTGGAGCAGGGGGTATGCTCTTGAGTTCTGTGGTAGAGGTGCTCTGGGGAAGCTTCTGCTAGAGTAGGGGGGCATGCTCTTGAGTTCTGTGGTAGAGATGATCTTGAGGAACCTCTGCCTAAGCAGGAGGACACGCTCTTGAGTTCAATGGTAGAGGTGTTGTTGGGGAGCTTCTGCTAGAGCAGGGGAACATGCTCTTGCGTGCTGCAGTAGAGGTGTTCATGAGGAGCCTCTAATAGGGCAGGGGGACATGCTCTTGAGTTAAGTGGTAGAGGTGTTCTTGAGGAGCCTACGGTAGGGTAGGTGGACATGCTCTTGAGTTTGGTGGTGGAGGTGTTCTTGAGGAGCCTCTGCTAGAGCAGGGAGACATGCTCTTGAGTTCGGTGGTGGAGGTGTTCTTGAGGAGCCTCTGCTAGAGCAGGTGGACATGCTCTTGTATTTGGTGGTCGAGGTGTTCATGAGGAGCCTCTTCTGGAACAGGGGGACAGGCTCTTGTGTTCGGTGGTGGAGGTGTTCTTGAGGAGTCCCTGGTACAGCAGGGAGACATGCTCTTGAGTTCGGTGGTGGAGGTGTTCTTGAGGAGCCCTTGCTGGAGCAGGGGTCCATGCTCTTGAGTTCAGTGATAGAGGTGTTCTTGAGGAGCCTCTACTGGAGCAGGGGGACATGCTCTTGAGTTCTGTGTTGAAGGTTTTCTTGGGCAGCCTCTGCTAGAGCAGTGGGACATGCTCTTATGTTCGGTGGTGGAGGTGTTCTTGAGGAGCTTCTGCTAGAGCAGGGGGTACATGTTCTCAAGT
The DNA here is from genome assembly GCF_964204655.1 of Triturus cristatus. Lineage (NCBI taxonomy): Eukaryota > Metazoa > Chordata > Amphibia > Caudata > Salamandridae > Triturus > Triturus cristatus. The sequence continues at coordinate 171,427,094 of NC_140579.1, read as the reverse complement.
TCAGTGGTAGAGGTGTTCTTGAGGAACCTCTAATAGAGCAGGGGGACATGCTCTTGAATTTGGTGGTGGAGGTGTTCTTGAGGAGCCTCTGCTAGAGGAAGGGGTCAGTGCTTTTGAGTTCAGTGGTAGAGGTGTTCTCGAGGAGCTTCTGCTAGAGCTGGGGGACATGCTCTTGAGTTCAGTGGTAGAGATGTTCTTGGGGAGCTTCTGCTTGAGAAGGGATCTATGCTCTTGAGTTCTATGGTGGAGTTGTTATTGGGAAGCTTCTGCTGGAGCAGGGGGGATGCTCTTGAGATCTCTGGTGGAGGTGTTCTGGGGAAGCTTCTGCTAGAGCAGGGGGGCATGCTCTTGAGTTCAGTGGTAGAGGTGATCTTGAGGAGCCTTTGCCTAAGCAGGGGGACACGCTCTACAGTTCAGTGGTGGAGGTGTTGTTGGGGAGCTTCTGCTACAGCAGGGAAAATGCTCTTGTGTTTGGTGGTCGAGGTGTTCATGAGGATCCTCTGCTAGAGCAGGGGGACAGGCTCTTGTGTTCAGTGGTGGAGGTGTTCTTGAGGAGCCTCTGCTAGAGCAGCGGGACATGCTCTTGTGTTCGGTGGTTGAGGTGTTCTTGAGGATGAGGAGCCTCTGCTAGAGCAGAGAGATATGGTCTTGAGTGCTGCAGTAGAGGTGTTCCTGAGGAGCCTCTAATAGGGCATGGGGACATGCTCTTGAGTTCAGTGGTAGAGGTGTTCTTGAGGAGCCTACGCTAGAGCAGGGGGACATGCTCTAGAGTTCAGTGGTGGAGGTGTTCTTGATGAGCCCCTGCTGGAGGAGTGGGACATGCTCTTGAGTTCTGTGATAGAGGTGTTCTTGAGGAGCCTCTATTGGAGCAGGGGGACATGCTCTTGAGTTCTGTGGTGAATGTTTTCTTGAGCAGCCTCTGCTAGAGCAGCGGGACATGCTCTTGTGTTCGGTGGTTGAGGTGTTCTTGAGGATGAGGAGCCTCTGCTAGAGCAGAGAGATATGGTCTTGAGTGCTGCAGTAGAGGTGTTCCTGAGGAGCCTCTAATAGGGCATGGGGACATGCTCTTGAGTTCAGTGGTAGAGGTGTTCTTGAGGAGCCTACGCTGGAGCAGGGGGACATGCTCTAGAGTTCGTGGTGAAGGTGTTCTTGAGGAGCCCCTGCTAGAGCAGTGGGGACATGCTCTTGAGTTCGTTGGTGGAGGTGTTCTTGAGGAGCCTCTGCTAGAGCAGGGAGACATGCTCCTGAGATCGGTGGTGGAGGTGTTCTTGAGGAGCCTCTGCTAGAGCAAGGGGACATGCTCTTGTGTTTGGTGGTCGAGGTGTTCATGAGGATCCTGCGCTAGAGCAGGGCGACAGGCTCTTGTGTTCGGTGGTGGAGGAATTCTTGAGGAGCCTCTGCTAGAGCAGCGGGACATGCTCTTGTGTTCGGTGGTTGAGGTGCTCTTGAGGAGCCTCTGCTAGAGCAGAGGGACATGCTCTTGAGTTCAGTGGTGGAGGTGTTCTTGAGGAGCCTCTGCTAGAGCAGGGGGACATGCTCTTGAGTTCAGTGGTAGATGCGTTCTTGAGGAGCCTCTGCTAGAGCAGGGGACATGCTCTTGAGTTCAGTGGTAGAGGTGTTCTTGAGGCGCTTCTGCTAGAGCAGGGGACATGCTCTTGAGTTCAGTGGTAGAGGTGTTCTTGAGGAGCCTCTGCTAGAGAAGGGGGACATGCTCTTGAGTTCAGTGTTAGAGGTGTTCTTGAGGAGCCTCTGCTAGAGCAGGGGGACATGCTCTTGAGTTCAGTGGTAGAGGTGTTATTGAGGAGCCCCTGCTAGAGCAGGGGCACATGCTCTAGTTCTGTGGTAGTTGTGTTCTTGAGGAGCGTCTGCTAGAGCAGGGGGACATGCTCTTGAGTTCAGTAGTAGAGGTGTTCTTGAGGAGCTTCTGCTAGAGCAGGGGGACAGGCTCTTGAGTTCAGTGGTAGAGGTGATCTTGAGGAGCCTCTGCTAGAGCAGGGGGACATGCTCTTGAATTCTGTGGTGGAGGTGTTCTTGAGGAGCCTATGCTAGAGGAGGGGTCAATGCTCTTGAGTTCAGTGGTAGAGGTGTTCTTGAGGAGCTTCTGCTTGAGTAGGGGTCCATGCTCTTGAGTTTAGTGGTAGAGGTGTTCTTGAGGAGCCTCTGCTAGAGCTGGGGGACATGCTCTTGAGTTCAGTGGTAGAGGTGATCTTGAGGAGCCTCTGCTAGAGCAGGGGGACATGCTCTTGAATTTGGTGGTGGAGGTGTTCTGGAGAAGCTTCTGCTAGAGCAGGGGGCATGCTCTTGAGTTCAGTGGTAGAGGTGATCTTGAGGAGCCTCTGCCTAAGCAGGGGGACATGCTCTTGAGTTCAGTGCTAGAGGTGTTGTTGGGGAGCTTCTGCTAGAGCAGGGGAACATGCTCTTGAGTGCTGCGGTAGAGGTGTTCTTGAGAATCCTCTAATAGGGCAGGGGGACATGCTCTTGAGTTCTGTGATAGAGGTGTTCTTGAGGAGCCTCTATTGGAGCAGGGGGACATGCTCTTGAGTTCTGTGGTGAATGTTTTCTTGAACAGCCTCTGCTAGAGCAGTTGGACATGCTCTTGTGTTCAGTGGTGAAGGTGTTCTTGAGGAGCCTCTGCTAGAGCAGCGGGACATGCTCTTGTGTTCGGTGGTTGAGGTGCTCTTGAGGAGCCTCTGTTGGAGCAGGGGGACATGCTCTTGAGTTCAGTGGTAGATGCGTTCTTCAGGAGCCTCTGCTAGAGCAGGGGACATGCTCTTGAGTTCAGTGGTAGAGGTGTTCTTGAGGCGCTTCTGCTAGAGCAGGGGACATGCTCTTGAGTTCAGTGGTAGAGGTGTTCTTGAGGAGCCTCTGCTAGAGAAGGGGGACATGCTCTTGAGTTCAGTGTTAGAGGTGTTCTTGAGGAGCCTCTGCTAGAGCAGGGGGACATGCTCTTGAGTTCAGTGGTAGAGGTGTTATTGAGGAGCCCCTGCTAGAGCAGGGGCACATGCTCTAGTTCTGTGGTAGTTGTGTTCTTGAGGAGCGTCTGCTAGAGCAGGGGGACATGCTCTTGAGTTCAGTAGTAGAGGTGTTCTTGAGGAGCTTCTGCTAGAGCAGGGGGACAGGCTCTTGAGTTCAGTGGTAGAGGTGATCTTGAGGAGCCTCTGCTAGAGCAGGGGGACATGCTCTTGAATTCTGTGGTGGAGGTGTTCTTGAGGAGCCTATGCTAGAGGAGGGGTCAATGCTCTTGAGTTCAGTGGTAGAGGTGTTCTTGAGGAGCTTCTGCTTGAGTAGGGGTCCATGCTCTTGAGTTTAGTGGTAGAGGTGTTCTTGAGGAGCCTCTGCTAGAGCTGGGGGACATGCTCTTGAGTTCAGTGGTAGAGGTGATCTTGAGGAGCCTCTGCTAGAGCAGGGGGACATGCTCTTGAATTTGGTGGTGGAGGTGTTCTGGAGAAGCTTCTGCTAGAGCAGGGGGCATGCTCTTGAGTTCAGTGGTAGAGGTGATCTTGAGGAGCCTCTGCCTAAGCAGGGGGACATGCTCTTGAGTTCAGTGCTAGAGGTGTTGTTGGGGAGCTTCTGCTAGAGCAGGGGAACATGCTCTTGAGTGCTGCGGTAGAGGTGTTCTTGAGAATCCTCTAATAGGGCAGGGGGACATGCTCTTGAGTTCTGTGATAGAGGTGTTCTTGAGGAGCCTCTATTGGAGCAGGAGGACATGCTCTTGAGTTCTGTGGTGAATGTTTTCTTGAACAGCCTCTGCTAGAGCAGTTGGACATGCTCTTGTGTTCAGTGGTGAAGGTGTTCTTGAGGAGCCTCTGCTAGAGCAGCGGGACATGCTCTTGTGTTCGGTGGTTGAGGTGCTCTTGAGGAGCCTCTGTTAGAGCAGGAGGACATGCTCTTGAGTTCAGTGGTGGAGGTGTTCTTGAGGAGCCCCTGATACAGCAGGAGTCCATGCTCTTGAGTTCTGTGGTGAAGGTTTTCTTGGGCAGCCTCTGCTAGAGCAGTGGGACATGCTCTTGTGTTCGGTGGTGGAGGTGTTCTTGAGGAGCTTCTGCTAGAGCAGGGAGACATGCTTTAGAGTTCAGTGCTGGAGGTGCTCTTGTTGAGCCCCTGCTGGAGGAGTGGGACATGCTCTTGAGTTCTGTGGTAGAGGTGTTCTTGAGGAGCCTCTTCTAGATCAGGGGGGGAATGCTCTTGAGTTCAGTGGTAGAGGTGTTCTTGAAGAGCTTCTGCTAGAGCAGGGGAACATGCTCTTGTGTTCTGTGGTGGAGGTGTTCTCGAGGAGCCCCTGTTGGAGCAGGGGGACATGCTCGAGTTCAGTGGTAGAGGTGATGTTGAGGAGCCTCTGCCTAAGCAGGGGGACACGCTCTTGAGTTCAGTGGTGGAGGTGTTGTTGGGGAGTTTCTGATAGAGCAGGGGATGGTGCTCTTGAGTGCTGCAGTAGAGGCTTTCTTGAGGAGCCTCTAATAGGGCAGGGGGACATGCTCTTGAGTTCAGTGGTAGAGGTGTTCTTGAGGAGCCTACGCTGGAGCAGGGGGACATGCTCCAGAGTTCGGTGGTGAAGGTGTTCTTGAGGAGCCCCTGCCAGAGCAGGGGGGACATGCTCTTGAGTTCGTTGGTGGAGGTGTTCTTGAGGAGCCTCTGCTAGAGCAGGGAGACATGCTCTTGAGTTCTTTGGTAGAGGTGTTCTTGAGGAGCCTCTGCTCGAGCAGATGGGCATGCTCTTGAGTGCTGTGGTAGAGGTGTTCTTGAGGAGTCTATGCTAGAGCAGGGTGCATGCTCTTGAGATCAGTGGTAGATCTGTTCTTGAGGAACCTCTGCTAGAGAAGGAGGACATGCTCTTGAGTTCAGTGTTAGAGGTGTTCTTGAGGAGCCTCTGCTAGAGTAGAGAGACATGCTCTTGAGTTCAGTGGTAGAGGTGTTCTTGAGGAGCCTCTGCTAGAGCAGGAGGACATGCTCTTGAGTTCAGTTGTAGATGTGTTCTTGAGGAGCCTCTTCTAGAGCAGGGAGCATGCTCTTGAGTTCAGTGGTAGAGGTGTTTTAGAGGAGCTTCTGCTAGAGCAGAGAGACATGCTCTTGAGTTCAGTGGTAGAGGTGTTCTTGAGGAGCCTCTGCTAGAGCATGGGGCATTCTCTTGAGTTCAGTGGTAAAGGTGTTCTTGAGGAGCCTCTGCTAGAGCAGGGGGCATGCTCTTGAGTTCAGTGGTAAAGGTTTTCTTGAAGAGCCTCTGCTAGAGCTGGGAGACATGCTCTCGAGTTCAGTGGTAGAGGTGTTCTTGAGGAGCCTCTGCTGGAGCATGGGGACATGCTCTTGAGTTCAGTGGTAGAGGTGTTCTTGAGGAGCCACTGCTAGAGCAGAGGGACATGCTCTTGAATTCGGTGGTGGAGGAGTTCTTGAGGACCCTATGCTAGAGGAGGGGTCAATGCTCTTGAGTTCAGTGGTAGAGGTGTTCTTGAGGAGCTTCTGCTTGAGTAGGGGTCCATGCTCTTGAGTTCAGTGGTAGAGGTGTTCTTGAGGAGCCTCTGCTAGAGCTAGGGGACATGCTCTTGAGTTCAGTGGTAGAGGTGTTCTTGAGAAGCCTCTGCTAGAGCAGGGGGACATGCTCTTGATTTCAGTGGTAGAGGTGATCTTGAGGAGCCTCTGCTAGAGCAGGGGGACATGATCTTGAATTCGGTGGTGGAGGTGTTCTTGAGGAGCGTATGCTAGAGGAGGGGTCAATGCTCTTGAGTTCAGTGGTAGATGTGTTCTTGAGGAGCCTCTTCTAGAGCAGGGAGCATGCTCTTGAGTTCAGTGGCAGAGGTGTTCTTGAGGAGCCTCTGCTAGAGAAGGGGGACATGCTCTTGAGTTCAGTGTTAGAGGTGTTCTTGAGGAGCCTCTGCTAGAGCAGAGAGACATGCTATTGAGTTCAGTGGTAGAGGTGTTCTTGAGGAGCCTCTGCTAGAGCAGGGGGCATGCTCTTGAGTTCAGTGATAGAGGTGTTCTTGAGGAGCCTCTGCTAGAGCAGGGGGACATGCTCTTGAGTTCAGTGGTAGAGGTGTGCTTCAGGAGCCTCTGCTAGAGAAGGGGGACATGCTCTTGAGTTCAGTGATAGAGGTGTTCTTGGGGAGCTTCTGCTAGAGCAGGGGAACATGCTATTGTGTTCTGTGGTGGAGGTGTTCTTGAGGAGCCCCTGTTGGAGCAGGGGGAGATGCTCGAGTTCAGTGGTAGAGGTGATGTTGAGGAGCCTCTGCCTAAGCAGGGGGCATGCTCTTGAGTTCAGTGGTAGAGGTGTTCTTGAGGAGCTTCCGCTAGAGCAGGGGGACATGCTCTTGAGTTCAGTGGTAGAGGTGTTCTTTAGGAGCCTCTGCTAGAGGAGGAGGACATGCTCTTGAGTTCAGTGTTAGAGGTGTTCTTGAGGAGCCTCTGCTAGAGTAGAGAGCCATGCTCTTGAGTTCAGTGGTAGAGGTGTTCTTGAGGAGCCTTTGCTAGAGCAGTAGGACATGCTCTTGAGTTCAGTGGTAGATGTGTTCTTGAGGAGCCTCTTCTAGAGCAGGGAGCATGCTCTTGAGTTCAGTGGTAGAGGTGTTTTTGAGGAGCTTCTGCTAGAGCAGAGAGACATGCTCTTGAGTTCAGTGGTAGAGGTGTTCTTGAGGAGCCTCTGCTAGAGCAGGGGGACATGCTCTTGAGTTCAGTGTTAGAGGTGTTCTTGAGGAGCCTCTGCTAGAGCAGGGGGCATGCTCTCGAGTTCAGTGGTAGAGGTTTTCTTGAGGAGCCTCTGCTGGAGCATGGGGACATGCTCTTGAGTTCAGTGGTAGAGGTGTTCTTGAGGAGCGTCTATTGGAGCAGGGGGACATGCTCTTGAGTTCTGTGGTGAATGTTTTCTTAAACAGCCTCTGCTAGAGCAGTTGGACATGCTCTTGTGTTCAGTGGTGAAGGTGTTCTTGAGGAGCCTCTGCTAGAGCAGCGGGACATGCTCTTGTGTTCGGTGGTTGAGGTGCTCTTGAGGAGCCTCTGTTAGAGCAGGGGGACATGCTCTTGAGTTCAGTGGTAGATGCGTTCTTGAGGAGCCTCTGCTAGAGCAGGGGAAATGCTCTTGAGTTCAGTGGTAGAGGTGTTCTTGAGGCGCTTCTGCTAGAGCAGGGGACATGCTCTTGAGTTCAGTGGTAGAGGTGTTCTTGAGGAGCCTCTGCTAGAGAAGGGGGACATGCTCTTGAGTTCAGTGTTAGAGGTGTTCTTGAGGAGCCTCTGCTAGAGCAGGGGGACATGCTCTTGAGTTCAGTGGTAGAGGTGTTATTGAGGAGCCCCTGCTAGAGCAGGGGCACATGCTCTAGTTCTGTGGTAGTTGTGTTCTTGAGGAGCGTCTGCTAGAGCAGGGGGACATGCTCTTGAGTTCAGTAGTAGAGGTGTTCTTGAGGAGCTTCTGCTAGAGCAGGGGGACAGGCTCTTGAGTTCAGTGGTAGAGGTGATCTTGAGGAGCCTCTGCTAGAGCAGGGGGACATGCTCTTGAATTCTGTGGTGGAGGTGTTCTTGAGGAGCCTATGCTAGAGGAGGGATCAATGCTCTTGAGTTCAGTGGTAGAGGTGTTCTTGAGGAGCTTCTGCTTGAGTAGGGGTCCATGCTCTTGAGTTTAGTGGTAGAGGTGTTCTTGAGGAGCCTCTGCTAGAGCTGGGGGACATGCTCTTGAGTTCAGTGGTAGAGGTGATCTTGAGGAGCCTCTGCTAGAGCAGGGGGACATGCTCTTGAATTTGGTGGTGGAGGTGTTCTGGAGAAGCTTCTGCTAGAGCAGGGGGCATGCTCTTGAGTTCAGTGGTAGAGGTGATCTTGAGGAGCCTCTGCCTAAGCAGGGGGACATGCTCTTGAGTTCAGTGCTAGAGGTGTTGTTGGGGAGCTTCTGCTAGAGCAGGGGAACATGCTCTTGAGTGCTGCGGTAGAGGTGTTCTTGAGAATCCTCTAATAGGGCAGGGGGACATGCTCTTGAGTTCTGTGATAGAGGTGTTCTTGAGGAGCCTCTATTGGAGCAGGAGGACATGCTCTTGAGTTCTGTGGTGAATGTTTTCTTGAACAGCCTCTGCTAGAGCAGTTGGACATGCTCTTGTGTTCAGTGGTGAAGGTGTTCTTGAGGAGCCTCTGCTAGAGCAGCGGGACATGCTCTTGTGTTCGGTGGTTGAGGTGCTCTTGAGGAGCCTCTGTTAGAGCAGGAGGACATGCTCTTGAGTTCAGTGGTGGAGGTGTTCTTGAGGAGCCCCTGATACAGCAGGGAGACATGCTCTTGAGTTCGGTGGTGGAGGTGTTCTTGAGGAGCCCTTGCTGGTGCAGGAGTCCATGCTCTTGAGTTCTGTGGTGAAGGTTTTCTTGGGCAGCCTCTGCTAGAGCAGTGGGACATGCTCTTGTGTTCGGTGGTGGAGGTGTTCTTGAGGAGCTTCTGCTAGAGCAGGGAGACATGCTTTACAGTTCAGTGCTGGAGGTGCTCTTGTTGAGCCCCTGCTGGAGGAGTGGGACATGCTCTTGAGTTCTGTGGTAGAGGTGTTCTTGAGGAGCCTCTTCTAGATCAGGGGGGGCATGCTCTTGAGTTCAGTGGTAGAGGTGTTCTTGAAGAGCTTCTGCTAGAGCAGGGGAACATGCTCTTGTGTTCTGTGGTGGAGGTGTTCTCGAGGAGCCCCTGTTGGAGCAGGGGGACATGCTCGAGTTCAGTGGTAGAGGTGATGTTGAGGAGCCTCTGCCTAAGCAGGGGGACACGCTCTTGAGTTCAGTGGTGGAGGTGTTGTTGGGGAGTTTCTGATAGAGCAGGGGATGGTGCTCTTGAGTGCTGCAGTAGAGGCTTTCTTGAGGAGCCTCTAATAGGGCAGGGGGACATGCTCTTGAGTTCAGTGGTAGAGGTGTTCTTGAGGAGCCTACGCTGGAGCAGGGGGACATGCTCCAGAGTTCGGTGGTGAAGGTGTTCTTGAGGAGCCCCTGCCAGAGCAGGGGGGACATGCTCTTGAGTTCGTTGGTGGAGGTGTTCTTGAGGAGCCTCTGCTAGAGCAGGGAGACATGCTCTTGAGTTCTTTGGTAGAGGTGTTCTTGAGGAGCCTCTGCTCGAGCAGATGGGCATGCTCTTGAGTGCTGTGGTAGAGGTGTTCTTGAGGAGTCTATGCTAGAGCAGGGTGCATGCTCTTGAGATCAGTGGTAGATCTGTTCTTGAGGAACCTCTGCTAGAGAAGGAGGACATGCTCTTGAGTTCAGTGTTAGAGGTGTTCTTGAGGAGCCTCTGCTAGAGTAGAGAGACATGCTCTTGAGTTCAGTGGTAGAGGTGTTCTTGAGGAGCCTCTGCTAGAGCAGGAGGACATGCTCTTGAGTTCAGTTGTAGATGTGTTCTTGAGGAGCCTCTTCTAGAGCAGGGAGCATGCTCTTGAGTTCAGTGGTAGAGGTGTTTTAGAGGAGCTTCTGCTAGAGCAGAGAGACATGCTCTTGAGTTCAGTGGTAGAGGTGTTCTTGAGGAGCCTCTGCTAGAGCATGGGGCATTCTCTTGAGTTCAGTGGTAAAGGTGTTCTTGAGGAGCCTCTGCTAGAGCAGGGGGCATGCTCTTGAGTTCAGTGGTAAAGGTTTTCTTGAAGAGCCTCTGCTAGAGCTGGGAGACATGCTCTCGAGTTCAGTGGTAGAGGTGTTCTTGAGGAGCCTCTGCTGGAGCATGGGGACATGCTCTTGAGTTCAGTGGTAGAGGTGTTCTTGAGGAGCCACTGCTAGAGCAGAGGGACATGCTCTTGAATTCGGTGGTGGAGGAGTTCTTGAGGAGCCTATGCTAGAGGAGGGGTCAATGCTCTTGAGTTCAGTGGTAGAGGTGTTCTTGAGGAGCTTCTGCTTGAGTAGGGGTCCATGCTCTTGAGTTCAGTGGTAGAGGTGTTCTTGAGGAGCCTCTGCTAGAGCTAGGGGACATGCTCTTGAGTTCAGTGGTAGAGGTGTTCTTGAGAAGCCTCTGCTAGAGCAGGGGGACATGCTCTTGATTTCAGTGGTAGAGGTGATCTTGAGGAGCCTCTGCTAGAGCAGGGGGACATGATCTTGAATTCGGTGGTGGAGGGGTTCTTGAGGAGCGTATGCTAGAGCAGAGAGACATGCTATTGAGTTCAGTGGTAGAGGTGTTCTTGAGGAGCCTCTGCTAGAGCAGGGGGCATGCTCTTGAGTTCAGTGATAGAGGTGTTCTTGAGGAGCCTCTGCTAGAGCAGGGGGACATGCTCTTGAGTTCAGTGGTAGAGGTGTGCTTCAGGAGCCTCTGCTAGAGAAGGGGGACATGCTCTTGAGTTCAGTGATAGAGGTGTTCTTGGGGAGCTTCTGCTAGAGCAGGGGAACATGCTATTGTGTTCTGTGGTGGAGGTGTTCTTGAGGAGCCCCTGTTGGAGCAGGGGGAGATGCTCGAGTTCAGTGGTAGAGGTGATGTTGAGGAGCCTCTGCCTAAGCAGGGGGCATGCTCTTGAGTTCAGTGGTAGAGGTGTTCTTGAGGAGCTTCCGCTAGAGCAGGGGGACATGCTCTTGAGTTCAGTGGTAGAGGTGTTCTTTAGGAGCCTCTGCTAGAGGAGGAGGACATGCTCTTGAGTTCAGTGTTAGAGGTGTTCTTGAGGAGCCTCTGCTAGAGTAGAGAGCCATGCTCTTGAGTTCAGTGGTAGAGGTGTTCTTGAGGAGCCTTTGCTAGAGCAGTAGGACATGCTCTTGAGTTCAGTGGTAGATGTGTTCTTGAGGAGCCTTTTCTAGAGCAGGGAGCATGCTCTTGAGTTCAGTGGTAGAGGTGTTTTTGAGGAGCTTCTGCTAGAGCAGAGAGACATGCTCTTGAGTTCAGTGGTAGAGGTATTCTTGAGGAGCCTCTGCTAGAGCAGGGGGCATGCTCTTGAGTTCAGTGGTAGAGGTGTTCTTGAGGAGCCTCTGCTAGAGCAGGGGGACATGCTCTTGAGTTCAGTGTTAGAGGTGTTCTTGAGGAGCCTCTGCTAGAGCAGGGGGCATGCTCTCGAGTTCAGTGGTAGAGGTTTTCTTGAGGAGCCTCTGCTGGAGCATGGGGACATGCTCTTGAGTTCAGTGGTAGAGGTGTTCTTGAGGAGCGTCTGCTAGAGCAGGGGGACATGCTCTTGAATTCGGTGGTGGAGGTGTTCTTGAGGAGCCTATGCTAGAGGAGGGATCAATGCTCTTGAGTTCAGTGGTAAAGGTGTTCTTGAGGAGCTTCTGCTTGAGTAGGGGTCCATGCTCTTGAGTTCAGTGGTAGAGGTGTTCTTGAGGAGCCTCTTTTAGAGCAGGGAGCATGCTCTTGAGTTCAGTGGTAGAGGTGTTCTTGAGGAGCCTCTGCTAGAGAAGGGGGACATGCTCTTGAGTTCAGTGTTAGAGGTGTTCTTGAGGAGCCTCTGCTAGAGCAGAGAGAAATGCTATTGAGTTCAGTGGTAGAGGTGTTCTTGAGGAGCTTCTGCTAGACCGGGGGGCATGGTCTTGAGTTCAGTGGTAGAGGTGTTCTTGAGGAGCCTCTGCCAGAGCTTGGGAAATGCTCTTGACATCAGTGGTAGAGGTGTTCTTGAGGAGCTTCTGCTTGACTTGAAAAGGGATCTATGCTCTTGATTTCTGTTGTGGAGTTTTTCTTGGGAAGCTCCTGCTGGAGCAGGGGGTATGCTCTTGAGTTCTGTGGTAGAGGTGTTCTGTGGAAGCTTCTGCTAGAGTAGGTGGGCATGCTCTTGAGTTCAGTGGTAGAGGTGATCTTGAGGAGCCTCTGCTAGAGCAGGGGGACATGCTCTTGAATTCGATGGTGGAGGTGTTCTTGAGGAGCCTATGCTAGAGGAGGGGTCAATGCTCTTGAGTTCAGTGGTAGAGGTGTTCTTGAGGAGCTTCTGCTTGAGTAGGGGTCCATGCTCTTGAGTTCAGTGGTAGAGGTGATCTTGAGGAGCCTCTGCTAGAGCAGGGGGACATGCTCTTGAATTCGATGGTGGAGGTGTTCTTGAGGAGCCTATGCTAGAGGAGGGGTCAATGCTCTTGAGTTCAGTGGTAGAGGTGTTCTTGAGGAGCTTCTGCTTGAGTAGGGGTCCATGCTCTTGAGTTCAGTGGTAGAGGTGTTCTTGAGGAGCCTCTGCTAGAGCTGGGGGACATGCTCTTGAGTTCAGTGGTAGAGGTGTTCTTGAAAAGCCTCTGCTAGAGCAGGGGGACATGCTCTTGAGTTCAGTGGTAGAGGTGTTCTTCAGGAGCCTCTGCTAGAGAAGGGGGACATGCTCTTGAGTTCAGTGATAGAGGTGTTCTTGGGGAGCTTATGCTAGAGCTGGGGAACATGCTCTTGTGTTCTGTGGTGGAGGTGTTCTTGAGGAGCCCCTGTTGGAGCAGGGGGACATGCTCGAGTTCAGTGGTAGAGGTGATGTTGAGGAGCCTCTGCCTAAGCAGGGGGACACGCTCTTGAGTTCTTTGGTAGAGGTGCTCTTAAGGAGCCTCTGCTAGAGCAGATGGGCATGCTCTTGAGTTCTGTGGTAGAGGTGTTCTTGAGGAGCCTCTGCTAAAGCAGGGGGACATGCTCTTGAGTGCTGAAGTGGAGGTGTTCTTGAGGAGTCTATGCTAGAGCAGGGTGCATGCTCTTGAGTTCAGTGGTAGAGGTGTTCTTGAGGAGCTTCCGCTAGAGCAGGGGGACATGCTCTTGAGTTCAGTGGTAGAGGTGTTCTTGAGGAGCCTCTGCTAGAGAAGGAGGACATGCTCTTGAGTTCAGTGTTAGAGGTGTTCTTGAGGAGCCTCTGCTAGAGTAGAGAGCCATGCTCTTGAGTTCAGTGGTAGAGGTGTTCTTGAGGAGCCTCTGCTAGAGCAGGAGGACATGCTCTTGAGTTCAGTGGTAGATGTGTTCTTGAGGAGCCTCTTCTAGAGCAGGGAGCATGCTCTTGAGTTCAGTGGTAGAGGTGTTTTTGAGGAGCTTCTGCTAAAGCAGAGAGACATGCTCTTGAGTTCAGTGGTAGAGGTGTTCTTGAGGAGCCTCTGCTAGAGCAGGGGGCATGCTCTTGAGTTCAGTGGTAGAGGTGTTTTTGAGGAGCCTCTGCTAGAGCAGGGGGCATGCTCTTGAGTTCAGTGGTAGAGGTTGTCTTGAGTAGCCCCTTCTAGAGCAGGGGCACATGCTCGAGTTCTGTGGTAGAGGTGTTCTTGAGGAGCCTCTGCTAGAGGACGGGTCAATGCTTTCAGGTTCAGTGGTAGAGGTGTTCTTGAGGAGCCTCTGCTGGAACAGGGGGACATGCTCTTGAGTTCAGTGGCAGAGGTGTTTTTGAGGATCCCCTGCTAGAGCAGGGGCACATGCTCTAGTTCTGTGGTAGTTGTGTTCTTGAGGAGCGTCTGCTAGAGCAGGGGGACATGCTCTTGAGTTCAGGGGTAGAGGTGTTCTTGAGGAGCTTCTGCTTGAGTAGGGGTCCATGCTCTTGAGTTCAGTGGTGGAGGTGTTCTTGAGGAGCCTCTGCTAGAGCTGGGGGACATGCTCTTGAGTTCAGTGGTAGAGGTGATCTTGAGGAGCCTCTGCTAGAGCAGGGGGACATGCTCTTGAATTCGGTGGAGGAGGTGTTCTTGAGGAGCGTATGCTAGAGGAGGGGTCAATGCTCTTGAGTTCAGTGGTAGATGTGTTCTTGAGGAGCCTCTTTTAGAGTAGGGAGCATGCTCTTGAGTTCAGTGGTAGAGGTGTTCTTGAGGAGCCTCTGCTAGAGAAGCCCCCACATGCTCTTGAGTTCAGTGTTAGAGGTGTTCTTGAGGAGCCTCTGCTAGAGCAGAGAGACATGCTATTGAGTTCAGTGGTAGAGGTGTTCTTGAGGAGCTTCTGCTAGAGCAGGGGGGCATGGTCTTGAGTTCAGTGGTAGAGGTGTTCTTGAGGAGCCTCTGCTAGAGCAGGGGGCATGCTCTTGAGTTCAGTGTTAGAAGTGTTCTAGAGGAGCCTCTGCTAGAGCAGGGGGACATGTGCTCGAGTTCAGTGGTAGAGGTGTTCTTGAGGAGCTTCTGCTGGAGCAGGGGGACATGCTCTTGAGTTCAGTGGTAGAGGTGTTCTTGAGGAGCCCCTGCTAGAGCTGGGGCACATGCTCGAGTTCTGTGGTAGAGGTGTTCTCGAGGAGCTTCTGCCTGAGTAGGGGTCAATGCTCTTGTGTTCAGTGGTAGAGTTGTTCTTTAGGAGCTTCTGCTTGAGTAGGGGTCCATGCTCTTGAGTTCAGTGGTAGAGGTGTTCTTGAGGAGCCTCTGCCAGTGCTTGGGAATGCTCTTGAGATCAGTGGTAGAGGTGTTCTTGGGGAGCTTCTGCTTGAGAAGGGATCTATGCTCTTGATTTCTGTTGTGGAGTTTTTCTTGGGAAGCTTCTGCTGGAGCAGGGGGTATGCTCTTGAATTCGGTGGTGGAGGTGTTCTTGAGTAGCGTATGCTAGAGGAGGGGTCAATGCTCTTGAGTTCAGTGGTAGAGGTGCTCTTGAGGAGCTTCTGCTTGAGTAGGGGTCCATGCTCTTGAGTTCAGTGGTAGAGGTGTTCTTGAGGAGCCTCTGCTAGAGCAGGGGGACATGCTCTTGAGTTCAGTGGTAGAGGTGATCTTGAGGAGCCTCTGCTAGAGCAGGGGGGCATGCTATTGAATTCGGTGGTGGAAGTGTTCTTGAGGAGCGTATGCTAGAGGAGGGGTCAATGCTCTTGAGTTCAGTGGTAGAGGTGTTCTTGAGGACCTTCTGCTTGAATAGGGGTCCATGCTCTTGAGTTCAGTGGTAGATGTGTTCTTGAGGAGCCTCTTCTAGAGCAGGGAGCATGCTCTTGAATTCAGTGGTAGAGGTGTTCTTGAGGAGCCTCTGCTAGAGCAGGGGGACATGCGCTCGAGTTCAGTGGTAGAGGTGTTCTTGAGGAGCCTCTGCTGGAGCTGGGGGACATGCTCTTGAGTTCAGTGGTAGAGGTGTTCTTGAGGAGCCCCTGCTAGAGCTGGGGCACATGCCCGAGTTCTGTGGTAGAGGTGTTCTCGAGGAGCTTCTGCCTGAGTAGGGGTCCATGCTCTTGTGTTCAGTGGTAGAGTTGTTCTTTAGGAGCTTCTGCTTGAGTAGGGGTCCATGCTCTTGAGTTCAGTGGTAGAGGTGTTCTTGAGGAGCCTCTGCCAGAGCTTGGGAAATGCTCTTGAGATCAGTGGTAGAGGTGTTCTTGGGGAGCTTCTGCTTGAGAAGGGATCTATGCTCTTGATTTCTGTTGTGGAGTTTTTCTTGGGAAGCTTCTGCTGGAGCAGGGGGTATGCTCTTGAGTTCTGTGGTAGAGGTGTTCTGGGGAAGCTTCTGCTAGAGCAGGGGGGCATGCTCTTGAGTTCAGTGGTAGAGGTGATCTTGAGGAGCCTCTGCCTAAGCAGGGGGACACGCTCTTGAGTTCAGTGGTGGAGGTGTTGTTGGGGAGATTCTGCTAGAGCAGGGGAACATGCTCTTGCGTGCTGCAGTAGAGGTGTTCTTGAGGACCCTCTAATAGGGCATGGGGACATTCTCTTGAGTTCAGTGGTGGAGGTGTTCTTGAGGAGCCTACGGAAGGGAAGGGGGACATGCTCTTGAGTTTGGTGGTGGAGGTGTTCTTGAGGAGCCTCTGCTAGAGCAGGGAGACATGCTCTTGAGTTCGGTGGTGGAGGTGTTCTTGAGGAGCCTCTGCTAGAGCAGGGGGACATGCTCTTGTGTTTGGTGGTCGAGGTGTTCATGAGGAGCCTCTGCTGGAGCAGGGGGACAGGCTCTTGTGTTCGGTGGTGGAGGTGTTCTTCAGGAGTCCCTGCTACAGCAGGGAGACATGCTCTTGAGTTCGGTGGTGGAGGTGTTCTTCAGGAGCCCTTGCTGGAGAAGGGGTCCATGCTCTTGTGTGCTGCAGTAGAGGTGCTCTTGAGGAGCCTCTAATAGGGCAGGGGGACATGCTCTTGAGTTCAGTGGTAGAGGTGTTCTTGAGGAGCCTACGGTAGAGAAGCGGGACATGTTCTAGAGTTCGGTGGTGAAGGTGTTCTTGAGGAACCCTACTAGAGCAGGGGGGACATGCTCTTGAGTTCGGTGGTGGAGGTGTTCTTGAGGAGCTTCTGCTAGAGCAGGGGGACATGCTCTAGAGTTCAGTGGTGGAGGTGTTCTTGATGAGCCCCTGCTGGATTAGTGCAACATGCTCTTGAGTTCTGTGGTAGAGGTGTTCTTGAGGAGCTTCTGCTAGAGCAGTGGGACATGCTCTTGAGTTCAGTGGTAGAGGTGTTCTTGAGGTGACCCTGCTAGTGCAGGGGGATATGCTCTTGAGTTCTGTGGTAGAGGTGTTCTTGAGGAGCCTCTGCTAGAGCAGGGGGACATGCTCTCGAGTTCAGTGGTAGAGGTGTTCTTGAGGAGCCTCTGCAGGAGCAGGGGGACATGCTCTTGAATTCGGTGGTGTAGGTGTTCTTGAGGAGCCTCTGCTAGAGAAGGGGTCAGTGCTTTTGGTTCAGTGGTAGAGGTGTTCTTGAGGAGCTTCTGCTTAAGCAGGGGGACATGCTCTTGAGTTCTGTGGTAGAGGTGTTCTTGAGGTGCCCCTACTACAGCAGGGAGACATGCTCTTGAGTTCAGTGGTGGAGGTGTTCTTGAGGATCCCCTGCTGGAGCAGGGGTCCATGCTCTTGAGTTCAGTGATAGAGGTGTTCTTGAAGAGCCTCTACTGGAGCAGGGAGACATGCTCTTGAGTTCGGTGGTGGAGGTGTTCTTGAGGAGCCCCTGCTGGAGCAGGGGTCCATGCTCTTGAGTTCAGTGATAGAGGTGTTCTTGAGGAGCCTCTACTGGAGCAGGGGGACATGCTCTTGAGTTCAGTGGTAGAGGTGTTCTTGAGGAGCCTCTGCCGGAGCAGGGGGACATGCTCTGGAAATCGGTGGTGGAGGTGTTCTTGAGGAGCCTCTGCTAGAGAAGGGGTCAGTGCTTTTGGTTCAGTGGTAGAGGTGTTCTTGAGGAGCTTCTGCATAAGCAGGGGGACATGCTCTTGAGTTCTGTGGTAGAGGTGTTCTTGAGGTGCCCCTACTACAGCAGGGAGACATGCTCTTGAGTTCGGTGGTGGAGGTGTTCTTGAGGAGCCCCTGCTGGAGCAGGGGTCCATGCTCTTGAGTTCAGTGATAGAGGTGTTCTTGAGGAGCCTCTACTGGAGCAGGGGGACATGCTCTTGAGTTCTGTGGTGAAGGTTTTCTTGGGCAGCCTCTGCTAGAGCAGTGGGACATGCTCTTGTGTTCGGTGGTGGAGGGGTTCTTCATGAGCCCCTGCTGGAGGAGTGGGACATGCTCTTGAGTTCTGTGGTAGAGGTGTTCTAGAGAAGCTTCTGCTAGAGCAGTGGGACATTCTCTTGAGTTCAGTGGTAGAGGTGTTCTTGAGGAGCCTCTGCTAGCGCAGGGGGACATGCTCTTGAGTTCAGTGGTAGAGGTGTTCTTGAGGAGCCCCAGGTAGAGCAGGGGCATATGCTTGAGTTCTGTGATAGAGGTGTTCTTGAGGAACCTCTGCTAGAGAAGGGGGACATGCTCTTGAGTTCGGTGGTGGAGGTGTTCTTGAGGAGCCTCTGCTAGAGGCGGGGTCAGTGCTTTTGAGTTCAGTGGTAGAGGTGTTCTTGAGGAGCTTCTCCTTGAGTAGGGGTCCATGCTCTTGAGTTCAGTGGTAGAGGTGTTCTTGAGGAGCCTCTGCTAGAGCTGGGGGACATGCTCTTGAGTTCAGTGGTAGAGGTGTTCTTGGGAATCTTCTGCTGGAGCAGGGGGGATGCTCTTGAGTTCTCTGGTGGAGGTGTTCTGGGGAAGCTTCTGCTAGAGCAGGGGGGCATGCTCTTGAGTTCAGTGGTAGAGGTGATGTTGAGGAGCCTCTGCCTAAGCAGGGGGACACGCTCTTGAGTTCAGTGGTGGAGGTGTTCTTGAGGAGCCTACGCTGGAGCAGGGGGACATGCTCCAGAGTTCGGTGGTGAAGGTGTTCTTGAGGAGCCCCTGCCAGAGTAGGGGGGACATGCTCTTGAGTTCGTTGGTGGAGGTGTTCTTGAGGAGCCTCTGCTAGAGCAGGGAGACATGCTCTTGAGTTCAGTGGTGGAGGTGTTCTTGAGGAGCCTCTGCTAGAGCAGGGGGACATGCTCTTGTGTTTGGTGGTGGAGGTGTTCATGAGTATCCTCTGCCAGAGCAGGGGGACAGGCTCTTGTGTTCGGTGGTGGAGGTGTTCTTGAGGAGCCTCTGCTAGAGCAGCGGGACATGCTCTTGTGTTCGGTGGTTGAGGTGCTCTTGAGGAGCCTCTGTTAGAGCAGGGGGACATGCTCTTGAGTTCAGTGGTGGAGGTGTTCTTGAGGAGCCCCTGCTACAGCAGGGAGACATGCTCTTGAGTTCGGTGGTGGAGGTGTTCTTGAGGAGCCCTTGCTGGTGCAGGAGTCCATGCTCTTGAGTTCTGTGGTGAAGGTTTTCTTGGGCAGCCTCTGCTAGAGCAGTGGGACATGCTCTTGTGTTCGGTGGTGGAGGTGTTCTTGAGGAGCTTCTGCTAGAGCAGGGGGACATGCTCTTGAGTTCCATGTAGAGGTGTTCTTGAGGAGCCCCAGTGAGAGCAGGGGCATATGCTTGAGTTCTGTGATAGAGGTGTTCTTGAGGAGCGTCTGCTAGAGCAGGGGTACATGCTCTTGAGTTCAGTGGTAGAGGTGTTCTTGGGAAGTGTTAGAAGTTGGCCTGGCATATGCTGTCCTCTAGTTATAGGGGACACCTTGCACCAGTCCATTTCAACTCTTATGGTGATAGGTTAAAAGACAACCTTTAAAGAAAGCTATCCTAGTGGTAGCTGTGGAGAGCAGCCTTCAGGCTAAGTCTTGAAGGAGTGTTAAGCTTATTGTTTTACCATAGATAACCTCTTGAATAACCAAACGAAAGAGTAGTCCACACAGGTATATACATAAAATACATGTATTTATTCTAATAATCCCACTAGTCTCTTTATGAGGCTGGAGGTAAAGATACAATTCAAACAAGCATTGATAGTTACAATAAATAGCACTGGAATCATAGGGCCCCACGGGGGGACCAAACCATATATCAAAAAAGTGGTATAAGAACCACGACAATTCTACAGACAATGCCTAGGGCATTTAGGGCCGCTGGCCCCTTGTGAAACCACCCAAGGTAGTGAGGAAGGGGACCCACGGGAGACGCGTGCAGTGGTATAAGCTACTGTCGAGATCTCTATTAAAGCCTATGGAGAATGTCGCGGTTGAATTTTACAAGATTAAAAACACTTCTAGCAGGAGTTCAGGTTCAAGAGTTTAGAGTTAAGCTTTTGTAGGGCCCACACCTACGAGAGTACCGAGGTACCACTCTTACCTGCCCCAGGGAAGCCGGGTGCATAGATCGTTTTCGATGTCGGGTCGCAGGTTGATTTTTAATGGCAAAACGTGAAGAACTGATGCTAGCCAGAAGCGTTGTCGATGTCGTGAAGATTGAAGATGTAGATCTTGAAGAGAAGGACCTGAAAGCAGAGGGGACAGAGTCTGGGTCACGGCACAGTGACCAGGGGGCTCAGGAGAAAGAGCCCTTCAATGTCGGGTGCTTCCAGGTGGGTAGCTTGGATCATCAGCCACGGGGTCCAAAAGGCTTCAAGGAAGGCCAGCTTCTGGAGGGCGATTGTCCCACGAAGGTTGAGGGTCGCTGCAGTGTTAGTGTCCGGATTGGATCCACTAAGCCTTGGCAACCGCAACCCATGCAAGAATCACAAAACAGCTACTGGTTGTAGGAAGGTGGAATCTGACTAATGGTTGCCCCCAACTTTTTGCCTGATATTTGAGTGGTTTTTGACTAGTCTGGCTGGGATCCTGCTATCCAGGACCCCAGCCTATCTGCTTTCTCCTTAAAACTGATGTGAGTACCCTAGGTACCAACCCAATTGGATGCTGAGGATGCCCTGACAGTCCCTTGTAGATGGTACCCTAGGTACTGGACAATAGGGCTCCTGTGGCAGGGAGATGCTAGCATCTCCCCAGACAGGATATGTGGATTGGAACAGGGTGGGTGCACCAAATGTTCTTTCAGAGTTGCACGTAGGCAGCTGCAGTGCCTTCATTCTGCATACACCGCTTGGAACCGCTTCAGGGGCATCCTGTCCCTTGCCCAGGCGGGAAACACACAAAGGGGAGAGGGTGTAGCCACCCTTTCCCGCCTCACCTCTCATTGGTGGACACTACTCTGGACACTCCCCTCATCTTGGGGATAAAGGTGAATAACGTGGCCCCAGAGCCTCAGATTAATCTTGGACTTTACAGACTTGACCTTCGACGAGCTGCTGCCCAGCTGACTGAAGAAATCTCCCTTGGGATAAAGGAGTTATCCCCCTGCTTGGCAGGCACCTGAAACACTGCAATTGACCCGGTTGGAACTTCGCTGCTCTCACGAACTTTGTTGACTTCCAGCACCCTTGAGGTGGGTTTTCTAAGCATCCCAGAGGTCAGTGAGTGTGCACAGCAAACCTGTGTACCGTGGAGCGTGTGGGTGCCAAGATTCCCAATACCCCAGGACACTGGTCACCTCTTGCGTAGCACACGACCCTGACCAGTGGGGAAGTTGTGCTTTGGCCCATTATTGAGCCAACCATCAAGCAGCATCTGTGCCAAAGAGCAGCGCCCTAGCCCCCTCCGGTGGCCCATGGGCTCCCTTTTACGCACTCCATTTTGCTGCCTTCTGCGGTCCCTTGTCTCTCGACTTGTGGGCCCGAGCGGAGGACAATCTCAACAACTAAGAGTTCCCCTGGTTGCTCCAGGCCTGCTCTACAGTCTCTCCAAAGGAGACCTCTCACAGACCTCGTCGGTCTGCACCAGTAGCTGATTTGTTCATCTTGCGTGGGTTGCGGTTGCCAAAGCTTAGTGGATCCAATCCGGACACGAACCCCGCAGTGACCCTCATCCGATGTGGGACAGTCGCCCTCCCGAAGCTGGCCTTCCTTGAAGCCTCCCGGAGCACGTGGCTGCAGATCCAAGCTACACCTCTTTCCACTTGAAGCTCCCTGGTCACTGTGCCATGACCCAGACTCTGTCCCCTCTGCTTTCAGGTTCTTCTCTACAAGTTCTACAACTTCAATCTTCACGGCATCATCGACGCTTTTGGCTAGCAGCACTTTTGAACATTTCTCCATTGAAAATCAGCCCGCGACCCGACATCGAAAACGACCTATGCACCCGGCTTCCCTGGGGCAGGTAACAGTGGTACCTCGGTACTCTCGTGGTAGTGGGCTCTTCAAAAGCTTATCTCTAAAGTTTTAACTTTGTACTCCTCCTAGAAGTGACTTTAATCTGTTTAAATCAAACCTCGACATTCTCCATAGGCTTTAATAGATATCCCGATAGCAGCTATTTCCACTGCACGCGCCTCCCGTGGGCCCCCTTCCTCATAACCTGGGGTGGATTCTTAAGGGGCCAGCGATCCTAAATGCCCTAGGCATTGTCTGTAGAATTGTCGTGGTTCTTATACCACTTTTTTAATATATGGTTTGGTCACCCCCTGGGGCCCTATGATTCCAGTGCTATTTTATTGTATCTATCAATGCTTGTTTGAATTGTAACTTTGCCTCAACCTCATAAAGAGACTTGTGGGATTCTGTTTAGAATAAATACATATATTTTTTATATATACCTGTGTGGGCTACTCTTTCATTTGGTCATTCAAGAGGTTATCTATGCTAAAACAATAAGCTTAACACTCCTTCAAGACTTAGCCTGAAGGCTGCTCTCCACAGCTACCATTAGGATAGCTTTCTTTAAAGGTTTTCTTAAACCTATCATCAATAAGAGTCGAATTGGACTGGTGCAAGGTGTCCCCTATAACTAGGAGACAGCATATGCCAGGCCAACTTCTCACACTGGTGCAGACCCACAAGGTCTGAGCGAGGTTTCCAGCAAGGAGACTGAAGAGCAGGCCTGGAGCAACCAGGGGAACTCTTGGAAGTGAAGATTGACCTCCGCCAGGGCCCACCAGTCGAGAGACAAGGGACCTCAGGAGTCAGCAATTTTGTGTGCGTAAAGATGCGCCCACGGGTTGCTGGAGCGGGCTAGGGCATTGATCTTTGGCACAGATGATACTGAGAGGTTGGCTCAATAATGGGCCAAAGCACAGCTTCCCCACTCATCAGGTTTGTGTGCTGTGCAGAGGTGGCCAGTGTCCTGGGGTATTGGGGATCTCGGCACCCACGGGGTCCACGGTGCTGAGCTTTGCTGTGCACACTCACTGGCCTCTGGGATGCTTGGAAACCCACCTCAAGGTAGGTAGGAGTCGTCGATGTCCGTAGGAGCAGCGAAGTTGCAACTGGGTCACTTACAGTGGGGTAACTCCTTTATCCTAAGGGAGATTTCTTCATTCAGCTGTGCGGCAGCAAGTCGAAGTTCAAGTCTGTAAAGTACAAGAATAATCTGTGGCTCTGGGGACCCTGTATTCACCTTTATCCAAGTATTAGGAGAGTGTCCAGATCAGAGCCCACCAATGAGAGTGCAGGCGGGAAAGGGTGGCTACACCCTCTCCTCTTTGTGTGTTTTCCCACCTGGGCAGGGGACAGGATGCCCCTGAACCGGTTTGAGGCGGTGTATGCAGAAGTAGGCACTGGAGAAGCCTACGTGCAAGTCTGAAAGACATCCTATGGTGCACCCACTCAGTTCCAATCCACATAGTCTGTCTGGGGAGGTGGGAGCACCTCGCTGCAACAAGATCCCTATTGTCCAGCTGCTGTGGCTAGAGTTCTGCCCAGCAACAGGCAGCCAGAGTCGTGTGGGTGGCGGGTAGCATCCATTTTGTACTACGTGTGCACTTTTAAATTGGTGTCTAAAATCTGCCGCTTTTACCATATCGCCCCTCTAGCAGAGGGGAATCATGCCCTCACTCCCATGGCTGGATTGGGGGTATGATTCCTACATGTTTGACACTAAACACGACATGGTTCTGTGCAGCCACTAACAAGTTATCACGCTATCGCGATTACTTATAATGCGGTTAAGAGTATATGGTATGGCTGCACTACAAACAACCCAGCAATAGTTTTACGAATGTTGCAGAGGGGCCCTACTCAGGTAGGGGTTCCCTCTCACACATATCTCAGCATCCTGCCTTGTAGGATTAGCAAGATCTGCCTTAGGGGTGACCTATGATGATATGTGTGTTGTTTTAAGTGGGATACAGGATACCTATATCCCTGTAAGGGGTGCAAGCACCACCTTACCCAGACTACAGTAGTGGTCTGGTGGTGTCAGTTTGTATGGCTGTCCCAGGGGTGGCACAATAAGTGGCTGCAGCCCCTGGTAGGCCTCTGAGGGACCCATGCCGTGGGTACCTAGGGTACCATCTACAAGGGGCTGATAGGGTGTCCTCAGTATCCAATTGGGATGTACCTAGGGTACTCACATCAGTTTAGAGAGGAAGCAGATAACAGTCAAAACATCAGCAAAAAGTTGGGGGCAACTATGCAGTCGATGCCACTCTCCTACAGCATGCTCTTGAGTTCTGTGGTAGAGGTGTTCTTGAGGAGCCTCTGCTAGAGTAGGGGGAAATGCTCTTGAGTTCTGTGGTGAAGGTCTGCTTGGGGAGCTTCTGCTAGAGCAGGGGGTAATGCTCTGGAGTTCAGTGGTAGAGGTGCTCTTGAGGAGCTTCTGATAGAGCAGGAGTCCATGCTCTTGAGTTCAGTGGTAGAGTTGTTCTTGGGAAGCCTCTGCTAGAGCAGGGGGACATGCTCTTGAGTGCTTTGGTAGAGGTGTTCAGGGGAAGCTTCTGCTAGAGCAGGGGGGCATGCTCCTGAGTTCAGTGGTAGAGGTGATCTTGAGGAGCCTCTGCCTAAGCAGGGGGACACGCTCTTGAGTTCAGTGGTAGAGGTGCTGTTGGGGAGCTTCTGCTAGGGCAGGGGGTCATGCTCTTGAGTGCTGCAGTAGAGGTGTTCTTGAGGAGCCTCTAATAGGGCAGCGGGACATGCTCTTGAGTTCAGTGGTAGAGGTGTTCTTGAGGAGCCTACGGTAGAGAAGGGACACATGCTCTAGAGTTCGGTGGTGAATGTGTTCTTGAGGACCCCTGCTAGAGCAGGCGGGACATGCTCTTGAGTTCGGTGGTGGAGGTGTTCTTGAGGAGCCTCTGCTAGAGCAGGGAGACGTGCTCTTGAGGTCAGTGGTGGAAGTGTTCTTGAGGAGCCCTTGCTGGAGCAGGGGTCCATGCTCTTGAGTTCAGTGATAGAGGTGTTCTTGAGGAGCCTCTACTGGAGCAGGGGGACATGCTCTTGAGTTCTGTGGTGAAGGTTTTCTTGGGCAGCCTCTGCTAGAGCAGTGGGACATGTTCTTGTGTTCAGTGATAGAGGTGTTCTTGAGGAGCTTCTGCTAGAGCAGGGGGACATGCTCTAGAGTTCAGTGGTGGAGGTGTTCTTGATGAGCCCCTGCTTGAGGAGTGGGACATGCTCTTGAGTTCTGTGGTAGAGGTGTTCTTGAGGAGCTTCTGCTAGAGCAGTGGGACATGCTCTTGAGTTCAGTGGTAGAGGTGTTCTTGAGAAGCCCCTGCTAGTGCACAGGGACATGCTCTCGAGTTCAGTGGTAGAGGTGTTCTTGAGGAGCCTCTGCTAGAGCAGGGGGACATGCTCTCGAGTTCAGTGGTAGAGGTGTTCTTGAGGAGCCTCTGCTGGAGCAGGGAGACATGCTCTTGATTTCAGTGGTAGATGTGTTCTTGAGGAGCCCCAGCTAGAGCAGGAGCACATGCTCGAGTTCTGTGGTAGAGGTGTTCTTGAGGAGCGTCTGCTAGAGCAGGGGTACATGCTCTAGAGTTCAGTGGTAGAGGTGTTCTTGAGGAGCCTCTGTTAGAGCAGGGGGACATTCTCTTGAATTCGGTGGTGGAGGTGTTCTTGAGGAGCCTCTGCTATAGGAGAGGTCAGTGCTCTTGAGAAGCTTCTGCTAGAGCAGGGGGACATGCTCTAGAGTTCAGTGGTGGAGGTGTTCTTGATGAGCCCCTGCTGGAGGAGTGGGACATGCTCTTGAGTTCTGTGGTAGAGGTGTTCTTGAGGAGCTTCTGCTAGAGCAGTGGGACATGCTCCTGAGTTCAGTGGTAGAGGTGTTCTTGAGGAGCCCCTGATAGTGTACAGGGACATGCTCTCGAGTTCAGTGGTAGAGGTGTTCTTGAGGAGCCTCTGCTAGCGCAGGGGGACATGCTCTTGAGTTCAGTGGTAGAGGTGTTCTTGAGGAGCCCCAGCTAGAGCAGGGGCACATGCTCGAGTTCTGTGGTAGAGGTGTTCTTGAGGAGCGTCTGCTAGAGCAGGGGTACATGCTCTTGAGTTCAGTGGTAGAGGTGTTCTTGAGGAGCCTCTGCTAGAGCAGGGGGACATTCTCTTGAATTCGGTGGTGGAGGTGTTCTTGAGGAGCCTCTGCTAGAGGAGATGTCAGTGCTTTTGAGTTCAGCGGTAGAGTTGTTCTTTAGGAGCTTCTGCTTGAGTAGGGGTCCATGCTCTTGAGTTCATTGGTAGAGGTGTTCTTGAGGAGCCTCTGCTAGAGCTGGGGGACATGCTCTTGAGGTCAGTGGTAGAGGTGTTCTTGGGGAGCTTCTGCTTGAGAAGGGATCTATGCTCTTGAGTTCTGTGGTGGATTTGTTCTGGGGAAGCTTCTGCTAGAGCAGGGGAACATGCTCTTGAGTGCTGCAGTAGAGGTGTTCTTGAGGAGCCTCTAATAGGGCAGGGGGGCATGCTCTTGAGTTCAGTGGTAGAGGTGTTCTTGAGGAGCCTACGCTAGGGCAGGGGGACATGCTTCATAGTTCGGTGGTGAAGGTGTTCTTGAGGAGCCCCTGCTAGAGCAGGGGGGACATGCTCTTGAGTTCGGTGGTGGAGGTGTTCTTGAGGAGCCTCTGCTAGAGCAGGGAGACATGCTCTTGAGTTCGGTGGTGGAGGTGTTCTTGAGGAGCCCTTGCTGGAGCAGGGGTCCATGCTCTTGAGTTCAGTGATAGAGGTGTTCTTGAGGAGCCTCCTCTAGAGCAGGGAAACATGCTCTTGAGTTCGGTGGTGGAGGTGTTCTTGAGGAGCCTCTGCTAGAGCAGGGGGACATGCTCTTGTGTTTGGTGGTCGAGGTTTTCATGAGGATCTTCTGCTAGATCAGGGGGACAGGCTCTTGTGTTCGGTGGTGGAGGTGTTCTTGAGGAGCCTGTGCTAGAGCAGTGGGACATGCTCTTGTGTTCCGTGGTTGAGGTGCTCTTGAGGAGCCTCTGCTAGAGCAGGGGGGCATGCTCTTGAGTTCAGTGGTAGATGTGTTCTTGAGGAACCCCTGCTACAGCAGGGAGACATGCTCTTGAGTTCGGTGGTGGAGGTGTTCTTGAGGAGCTCTTGCTGGAACAGGGGTCCATGCTCTTGAGTAAAGTGATAGAGGTGTTCTTGAGGAGCCTCTACTGGAGCAGTGGGACATGCTCTTGAGTTCTGTGGTGAAGGTTTTCATGGCCGGCCTCTGCTAGAGCAGTGGGACATGCTCTTGTGTTCGGTGGTGGAGGTGTTCTTGAGGAGCTTCTGCTAGAGCAGGGGGACATGCTTTAGAGTTCAGTGGTAGAGGTGTTCTTCAGGAGCCTCTGCTAGAGAAGGGGGACATGCTCTTGAGTTCAGTGGTAGAGGTGTTCTTGAGGAGTGTGAGAAGTTGGCCTGGCATATGCTGTCACCTAGTTATAGGGGACACCTTGCACCAGTCCAATTCGACTCTTATGGTGATAGGTTAAAGACAACCTTTAAAGAAAGCTATCCTAGTGGTAGCTGTGGAGAGCAGCCTTCAGGCTAAGGCTTGAAGGAGTGTTAAGCTTATTGTTTGACCATAGATAACCTCTTGAATAACCAAATGAAAGAGTAGTTGTGAGAAGTTGGCCTGGCATATGCTGTCTCCTAGTTATAGGGGACACCTTGCACCAGTCCAATTCGACTCTTATTGATGATAGGTTTAAGACAACCTTTAAAGAAAGCTATCCTAGTGGTAGCTGTGGAGAGCAGCCTTCAGGCTAAGTCTTGAAGGAGTGTTAAGCTTATTGTTTTACCATAGATAACCTATTAAATGACCAAATGAAAGAGTAGCCCACACAGGTATATATATAAAATATATGTTTTTATTCTAAACAGAATCCCACAAGTCTCTTTATGAGGCTGAGGCAAACTTACAATTCAAACAAGCATTGATAGACACAATAAATAGCACTGGAATGATAGGGCCCCAGGGGGGGACCAAACCATATATTAAAAAAGTGGTATAAGAACCACGACAATTCTACAGACAATGCCTAGGGCATTTAGGATCGCTGGCCCCTTAAGAATCCACCCCAGGTTATGAGGAAGGGGACCCACGGGAGGCTCGTGCAGTGGAAATAGCTGCTATCGGGATCTCTATTAAAGCCTATGGAGAATGTCGAGGTTTGATTTAAACAGATTAAAGTCACTTCTAGGAGGAGTACAAAGTTAAAACTTTAGAGTTAAGCTTTTGAAGAGCCCACTACCATGAGAGTACCGAGGTACCACTGTTACCTGCCCCAGGCAAGCCGGGTGCATAGGTCGTTTTTGATGTCGGGTCACGGGCTGATTTTCAATGGGAAAATGTACAAAACTGCTGCTAGCCAAAAGCGTTGATGATGCCGTGAAGATTGAAGTTGTAGATCTTGCAGAGAAGAACCTGATAGCAAAGCGGACAGAGTCTGGGTCACGGCACAGTGACCAGGGAGCTCAAAGGAAAGAGCCCTTCAATGTCGCGTGCTTCAAGTGGAAAGAGGTGTAGCTTGTATCTGCAGCCATGGGCTCTGGAAGGCTTCAAGGAAGGCCAGCTTTGGGAGAGCAACTCTGCCACAACGGATGAGGGATGCTGCGGTGTTAGTGTCCGGATTGGATCCACTAAGCCTTGGCAACCGCAACCCACGCAAGATGAACAAATCAGCTACTGGTGCAGATCCACGAGGTCTTTGAGAGGTCTCCCTTGGAAAGACTGTAGAGCAGGCCTGGAGCAGCCAGGGGAACTCTTGATTGTTGAGATTGTCCTCCGCTGGGGCCACAAGTCGAGAGACAAGGGACCGCAGAAGGCAGCAAAATGGAGTGCGTAAAAGGGAGCCCATGGGCCACCGGAGGGGGCTAGGGTGCTGATCTTTGCCACAAATGCTGCTTGGTGGTTGGCTCAATTGTGGCCAAAGCACAACTTCCCCACTTGTCAGGGTCGTGTGCTATGCAAGAGGGGGCTGGTGTCCTGGGGTATTGGGAATCTCGGCACCCACGTGGTCCACAGTGCTCAGACTTGCTGTGCACGCTCACTGGCCTCTGGGATGCTTAGGAAACCCACCTCGAGGTTGCTGGAAGTCGTCGAAGTCCGTAGGAGCAGCAAAGTTCCAACTTGGTCAATTGCAGTGTTTCAGGTGCCTGCCAAGCAGGGGGGTAACTCCTTAACCCCAAGGGAGATTTATTCAGTCCGCTGGGCAGCTGCTCGTCGAAGGTCAAGTCTGTGAATTCCAAGATTAATCTGAGACTCTGGGGCCACGTTATTCACCTTTATCCCCAAGATTAGGGGAGTGTCCAAAGTAGTGTCCACCAATGAGAGGTGAGGCGGAAAAGGGTGGCTACACCCCCTCCCCTTTGTATGTTTCCCACCTGGGCGATGGGCAGGATGCCCCTGAACCGCTTCCAGGCGGTGTATGCAGAATGTAGGCGCTGTAGCTGCCTACGTGCAACTCTGAAAGGCAACATATGGTGCACCCACCCTGTTCCAATCCACATATCGGGTCTGGGGAGATGCTAGCACCTCCCTGCCACAGGAGCCCTACTGTCCAGCTGGCGAGGCTGGGATTTTCCCCAGCAACAGCCAGCCAGAGTCGTGTGGGTGGCGGGTAGTAGCCATTTTGTACTACGTGTGCACTTTTAAATTGGTGCCTGAATTCTGCCGCTTTTCCCATATCGCCCTTCTAGCAGGGGGGAATCATGCCCTCATGCCCATGGCTGGACTGGGGGTAGGATTCCTACATGTTTGACACCAAACACGATATGGTTCTGTGTAGTCATTCTCAAGTTATCACGCTATCGCGATCGACTTATAATGCGGTTAAGAGTATATGGTATGGCTACACTACAAACAACCCAGCAATGATTTTACGAAGGTTGCGGAGAGGCCCTACTCATGTAGGGGTCCCCCCTCACACATACCTCAGCACCCTGCCCTGTAGGATTAGCAAGGCCTGCTATAGGGGTGACCTATGAGAGTATATGTGTTGTAATGGGGTGGGATATATGGTACCTATATCCCTGTAAGGGGTGCTAGCACCACCTTACCCAGACTACAGTAGTGGTCTGGTGGTGTCAGTTTGTATGGCTGTCCCAAGCGCTGCAGCCCTGGTAGGCCTACTGAGGGACCCATGCCCTGGGTACCTAGGGTACCATCTACAAGGGACTGTCAGGGCATCCTCAGCATCCAATTGGTTTGTACCTAGGGTACTCACATCGTTTAACAGAGGAAGCAGATAGGCAGGGGTCCTGGATAGCAGGGCCACAGCCTGGCTAAAGTCATAAAACAGTCAAAACATCAGCAAAAAGTTGGGGGCAACTATGCAGTCGATGCCACTCTCCTACATAACCCCCCCCCCCCAAACGCAGGGACATTAAACTAACCTTGACCAGTTGAGTCTTCATGTTCTAAGTGGAAATATCTGGAGAGGCCATCTGCATTGGCATGGTTGCTCCCAGGTCTATGTTCCACTGTATAGTCCATCCCCTGTAGGGAAATGGACCACCTGAGTAGTTTGGGGTTTTCACCCTTCATCTGTTTTAGCCATAGGAGGGGCTTATGGTCTGTTTGAACAATGAAGTGAGTGCCAAACAAGTATGGCCTCAGCTTCTTCAAGGCCCAGACCACAGCAAAGGCCTCCCTCTCTATAGCTGACCAACGTTTCTCTCTGGGGGTCAACCTTCTGCTAATAACAGCTACTGGTTGATCCTGGCCCTCCTCATTCAGTTGTGATAACACAGCACCTACCCCCACCTCTGAAGCATCAGTTTGAACTATGAATTCTTTGGAGTAGTTGGGGCTTTGGAGCACTGGAGCAGAGCACATTGCCTGTTTTACGTCATCAAAAGCTTTCTGACAGCTGACAGTCCACTGAACCTTTTTGGGCATCCTCTTAGAGGTGAGGTCATTCAAAGGGGTCACAATGGATCCATATCCCTTTACAAACCTCCTATAGTAACCAGTCAGGCCCAAGAAAGCTCGAACCTGAGTCTGGGTGGTTGGAGCAACACAGTCCATGATGGTCTGGATTTTGCTCTGAAGTGGTTGAACCTGGCCTCCACCTACAAGGTGACCCAGGTACACAACCTGACTCTGCCCTATCTGGCACTTAGTAGCCTTGATAGTGAGCCCAGCCTTTTGCAGGGCTTCCAAAACTTTCCTTAGGTGAATCAGGTGATCTTCCCAGGTGGAGCTAAAGACGGCAATATCATCTAGATATGCTGCACTAAAGTCTTCCAGGCCTGAGAGGACTTGGTTCACCAACCTTTGAAAAGTGGCAGGTGCATTTTTCAAACCAAAGGGCATCACAATAAATTGATAATGCCCACCAGGGGTAGAAAATGCAGTTTTGGCTTTTGCAGACTCAGCTAACCTTATCTGCCAGTAGCCAGCTGTCAGATCAAATGTGCTCAGACATTTGGCTGAGGCCAATCTATCTATGAGCTCATCTGCTCTGGGAATTGGGTGAGCATCAGTCTTAGTGACTGCATTGAGTCCCCTGTAGTCAACACAGAACCTCATCTCTCTCTTACCATCCTGGGTGTGAGGTTTTGGTGCAAGGACTACTGGGCTAGCCCAAGGGCTATCTGAGGGCTCAATCACTCCTAATTCCAACATCTTTTGGACTTCTGTCCTTATGCAGTCCCTGACATGGTCAGGTTGCCTGTAGATTTTATTCTTGACAGGCAGACTGTCCCCAGTGTCCACTTCATGAGTGCACCAGGGGGTCTGACTTGGAGTCAGAGAAAAAATATGTCTATAAGACTGAAGAACTTGTCTACAGTCTGCTTGCTGCTGGTCAGTGAGGCTGCCTGCCAAGGCTACTCCATCAACTGACCCATTGTCAGGGTTCTGAGAGTGCAGGTCTGGGAGAGGGTCACTCTCTTCCTCCTGTCCCTCGTCTGTTGCCATGAGCAAGCCCATGTCAGCCCTGTCCACATATGCTTTCAACCTATTGACATGAAGTACCCTGTGGGGACTTCTGGGAGTGCCAAGGTCTACCAAGTAGGTAACCCCTCCCTTTTTCTCCAAAATGGTATGGGGTCCTCTCCACTTATCTTGGAGAGCTGCTGGGGCCACTGGCTCCAACACCCATGCCTTCTGTCCTGGCTGGTACACCACCAGAACAGCCTTATGGTCATGCCAGGCTTTCTGTAATTCCTGACTTGCCTCCAGGTTTTTAGTTGCTTTCTTCATGTACTCAGCCATCCGGGAGCGGAGACCAAGTACATAGTCCACAATATCCTGTTTAGGGGTTTTGAGAGGTTGCTCCCATCCCTCCTTCACTAGACAGAGTGGCCCTCTAACAGGATGGCCAAACAAAAGTTCAAAGGGGCTATAACCAACCCCCTTTTGTGGCACCTCCCTGTATGCAAAGAGAAGGCAGGGCAGAAGAACATCCCATTTTCGCCTAAGCTTTTCTGGGAGCCCTATGATCATACCCTTTAAGGTCTTGTTGAATCTCTCAACAAGGCCATTGCATTGAGGATGATAAGGGGTGGTGAACCTGTAGTTGACACCACACTCCTTCCACATTGCCTTGAGGTAGCTACTCATAAAGTTTGTTCCTCTGTCAGACAATACCTCTTTAGGAAAAACCACCCTGGAAAAGACTCCCAGGAGGGCTCTTGCCACCACAGGTGCTGTGATGGTCCTAATTGGAATAGCTTCTGGGTATCTAGTGGCATGATCCACTACCACTAGAATGAACCTGTGCCCAGATGCTGTTGGTGGGTCTAGGGGTCCAACAATGTCAATCCCCACCCGTTCAAAGGGCACCCCCACCACAGGCAATGGTATCAGGCGGGCCTTTGTGGATTTACCTGCCTTTGCCACTGGCTTGACAGGTAGTACAAGAGCTGCAAAAGCTCTTACAGTCATCACTCATCTGGGGCCAATGAAAGTGAGGGTCAATTCTGTCCCAAGTCTTGTTTTGGCCCAGGTGTCCTGCTAAGGGAATATCATGGGCCAGTGTGAGCAGGAAGCCCCTAAACTTTTGAGGTATGACCAACCTCCTGGCTGCACCAGGCTTGGGGTCTCGACCCTCAGAGTAAAGGAGCCCATCATCCCAATATACCTTATGGGTCCCACTGGCATTCCCTGCAGCCTCAGCAGCGGCTTGCTGTCTGAGGGGTTCAAGAGTGGGGCAGCTCTGCTGCTCCAGGCTCAAGTCTGCCCTAGAAGGTCCCCCTGCCCCCAAGAACTCAACCTGATCAGGTTCCAGTTCATCTGGTGCAGTTCCGTCTTCAGGAGCTAGATCCTCTTCTGCTAAAAGAGTCTCTACAGACTGATCTGGGGGAAGGCTCTGCCTTACCCCTGCTACTCCTCCTCTTGGAAGGTCCTTGGTCCATTCTTCCAGGATCCAAGGCCTGTTCAGTTCCTGTCAGCTTTGCTTTTGACCTTGTCAGGGCAAATACTTCTGCTGGTATACCCAACATTGCTGCATGGGTACTTAGCTCCACCTCAGCCCATGCTGAGGTCTCCAAATCATTCCCTAGTAAACATTCAACAGGTAGGTCTGCACTCACCACAACTTTCTTGAGGCCAGTTACCCCTCCCCAGGAGAAGTTCACAACTGCTAGAGCATGGTTAGTACTAACGTTGCTTGCATTGGTCACTTGGTAAGTTTCCCCAAGTATGATCTGGTTAGAGTCCACAAGGTCCTTGGTCACCATGGTGACACTGGCCCCTGTATCCCTGTAAGCTAATGACTCCCTTCCATTTATGTTTGGCTGTTGTCTGTATTTGCCCAGACCACTGGGGCTCACAAACAGGGACAGGTCCCCATCACAAACTAGAACAGCCTGAGTAGGAGTTCCGACTAGGCCAGAGTCCTCTCCAGATCCCAGGGTCAACCCTACTATGCCCTTGTTCTGTGTACCACCACCTATAGCTGGACTAGGGGGAACAGGTGCCTTGGGGGCAGGTGTGGTACTGGTGGAGTCTTTGGCCTTATTACAATCTGAAGTCCAATGGGTTTTCTGTTTACAGAATTTACACCATGGCTTCCTTGGTTGTTTAGCTTTAGTAGCTTGGGTATTATCAGATGCAGATTTTTGGGGGCCTTTTGAAGACTGCTGGTCCTTTCCCTTTTCCCCACCCTTCTCAGAGTTTTTGGCATCTTCCTTTTTAGTTGCACCCCCCAAGGGCTGGACCTTCTGCTTAATCCTGGTTCTGACCCATTTGTCTGCCTACTTTCCCAATTCTTGGGGAGAGGTCAGATCTGAGTCCACCAGGTGCTGATGTAAGAGCTGATTCTAACAATTATTAAGGATCTGCTCCCTCATTATGAGATTATACAATCCTTGGTAATCATTTACTTTACTGCCAGTTAACCAACCTTCCAGTGCCTTGGTAGCACAATCAACAAAGTCTACCCGAATTCGAATGTATAACTTTATTCGACTATAAGTCATAAAAGTGTCACAAGAATACATAAAACATTATACAAGTCATAAAAACAATTTGATAAATAATTAAAATTGATAAAAAACAATTAAACTCACATATTTGGT
Organism: Triturus cristatus; assembly: GCF_964204655.1. NCBI lineage: Eukaryota > Metazoa > Chordata > Amphibia > Caudata > Salamandridae > Triturus > Triturus cristatus. Next base: position 171,393,476 of record NC_140579.1, on the reverse strand, counting down.
ATCGAATAGATTTCTTAAAAAGGGGATGTACATAAGGTGACAGTAGTTCAATAGTTAGTAACTAGAGCGAACCTCCATCTTAAAATTTAGCCAATGCAATTGGGAGGCTGGGATCAGAACGTAATATTCGTAATGCCTCATCATGTTTCCGAACCCCAATAAGACGACATATTGGTTTGAGCCATTTATTTCTTGGGGCTGCATACAATGGACAGAAAAACAAGAAATGGCTCATCGTCTCTACCTTATCCTTACATTTACGACATTTATCACCATCTATCCCCGCCCAGCTAGACGTAAATGCCGTGATAGGGAGGGATCCAATCCTAAATTGGAAGTAAAGCTTCCGATCTAATGGTTTCTCTATTAAGTCCCAATAGGGTTCCAGTAATGGGTGGGATTTGAATTAAAAAAAACGTTCTGTGAGATGGGCAGAAGCATTTACATAACACTTTTCAGTAAAAATAATTTCCCAATAGATTTTCTTCATTTCTGCCTTAGAGGGAAAAACAGTATTAGTAGGATCATCCCACAGTTCCCTCAACCCCATTCTCCCTAAAAGAGAACCAATTGATTTCAGCCACTTAATTTTATGGAAGCTATCCTTCTCAATTACATCCTTAAGACCCCTAGCATAATGATACAATTCCTCCGTAGTCCACAACCTACGCCAGTATAATACTGGTCACAACATGGCAAGATCGGTCACCGACTTCTTGCCAAGGTCATAATACAGGGGAATTAGGGGGGTACTTTGGGGGACAGAGTTAACTTTCCTAAGGAACTCATTTTCTAGGGTGGCCAAGTGCTTCAAGTTGGGAAACCCCCACAACTCGGCACCATAAAGTACTGAACCCAAAACTTTCATCCCATAGATCTCTAAAACAGACCTAATTGGTTTAGTGAAAGAAGTCTTAAATCTTCTGAGTAAAGCGCCTGCATCTTGCTTAAACCTCAGTGCACTTGTGTCTAACTGCCTATTCCAGCTCATATCGCACTGAAGGTTAACACCTAAATAGGTGAAGGCGTTGACCCGCTCTAGCCGGCAATTGCCCATATATATGCTTCATTTGAACCGTTTGATTTGTTTTAGCCGACTCGGTTCAGTAAGTACCATAAATTTTGTTTTAGCGCTATTGATTTCGAGCCCTCGCATATCGCAAAAGTCCATAAAGCGCTGGAGTGCCTTCTGAAGACCACTTGGAGTTTTGGAAAGTATTAGGGTGTCGTCCGCCAACATAAGGACCGGGACACACTCACCTGCCAACACAGGGGCATCAGATGGAACCAGGGAGAGGTATTTAGCCACTCCATTTATAATGATGCGAGAACAGGGTAGGCGCCATAACGCATCCCTGTCTCACTCCCCTCTATACCGGAAAAGCATCTGTGGTCTCCCCCTGCCTACCCCATCTAACTTTTGCATAGGTATCCTCATGAAGGCGAACAATCAAAGATAACAATTCCCGTGGCATTTCCAAATCCTCCAATACCTGCCAAAGCTTCCCTCGTGGGACAAGATCGAATGCTGCCTTCAGGTCCACAAAAACAGCATATAATGTGCCTTTGCCCAATACCACAACACGCCAGTACAAAAGAATAAATCTAAAGACCTGATCAATCGTACTAGTCCTTGAGCAAAACCCGGCTTGCAACGGGCTGAGGATATTCCCCTCATCTATCCAGTCCTGTATCTTACCCAGGACCAGACGACCCATTAGTTTTTGTAAGGAGTCAATCAAGCTAATAGGCCTATAGTTACTCGCTAAAGACTTATCACCTTTTTTGTAGATGGGCACAATTTCTGCTCCTTTCCAGGTTTGAGGAACGGCCATCCGCTGGGCAATGGCGTTAGCTAAATAACTAATATAAACTCTCCATCTCACTTTGTCACTGAGGAATAAGTCCACAGGTATGCGATCCATGCCTGGAGCTCGCCCTGCAATAACAACATTCAATGCCTTGTCAACATCCCCTAGACTAAAAACATTGCCTTCATAAAATTTAAGGGCAAGAGTCATCACGCAACAATTGCCTTCAGTATTAGCATACTGCGGCTTAAAATATTCAACCCAGGAATTTTGGGGTACGTTGTTTTGTGGGCTGGCCACAAGTCCACCACCTTCCCATTTATAAATATCCCAAAAAAGTGCCTGGTTCTTTGTTAAGCATGCATCTTTAAGATTCAGCCACACTTGGTCGTCCCACTCTCTTTTTGCCCTACTGGTAATCTCACTATAATTACAACGGGCTGCTCTAATTGCCTCTAAATTCCTGGTTTTTAATGCTATGACTCAGACCAGCCCGAGCGTCCCTACAGGCCTTGTTGTACCACCTATCAGGCTTTTTGCTCACCGTGGGCTTGGTAGCACCAATTTTAGAGAACTTAGCTTTGAGGTTAGTAAATAATTCATTATGATCATACTCAAAACGGCAGAACTTCAACCCAGAATACGCACCATCACCCATCTTATCTAATACCTTATCAAGCTGGGCGTTAATAGCAATTAGTGTATCAGCTTGTCTGCTCACTATGGACCATTTAAGGTGCCGCTCATCATTTGATAAAATAGTCTGGGGGATAGGTAAATCTTCACTACGGGAAGCACTACCCTCCAACCCCAGCCTAAATAATGCGGCAAGAGGGTTATGGTCACTTTCATCACGAGACTTGACTTCCATGTCCACCAGAGTGTGCCACAGCTTCAGATGGACGAGTAGGTAGTCAATGTTACTAGACCTTAACCCGTTATCGTAGGTTTTTGCTCGCTTCTTGTCAGACAAAGTCCGACCATTTGCGGCTCTTAGTTGGTTGCATAAACAGAATCCATTCAAAAACAGCGCCGCCTCAGTCCATTTGACTGATGGCCCTGCCTCCAATTCGGGGACACCCCATCTACTGTCCTCCTTTTCCAGTATGTTTGCACTTCCCAGACCTAGCGGTGCAAAAGTTGAGTTAAAGTCACCCACAATTAATGGTAATACCCCATCTGGCTGTGATTCAATCAGAGAGTCTAAGGCCAAGAATACTTCAGATTTTTTCCCTCCTGGAACGCCTCGGGCTCACACATTAATAATAACAATTTTTGGGTAACCCAACACATCAAGCCTAACAGCCAAAATATCACAATGCCCCGACGAGATAGATTGAATACCACAACTAATATGCTGTTTGATCCAAATTATCAATCCTCCCATAGGGCGTCCCCTAGGTCCTCTCACAGCAGGGGCATGAAAATTTAAATAACCTAGGTTATAAACTGGATCAACGGACCAAGTCTCTTGAAAGAGACAAATATCAAAATCGTTTATAAATTCAGACCAACACGGAGAAGCAACCTTAGACCCAATGCCAGCGAGATTCCACGATAACATAGAGGTCAATCCATGTATAATCTGTTTGCCTTCCTTAATTGCAGTCCTATCCACAGTGGGACACGAGACTATCGACAAATATGCAGCAATAGTGAGTGGTTCCTTGATGGGGGCGTTTCGGCCTAAGGTAAGGCGCGGGTATGTCGTTGAGCATTCACATGTGATTTTGGGTTCCTCAGAAGGTACATCCCTAGTGAGGATAGTACTAAAGTCAGACGACACGTTCTTAACCATAAGTGATAAATTATCTACCCCGTGTAGGCATGGGTCTAAGGGGGGGTCAGTACCTGGGCATATAATAGAACTATTATGAACATTTACACCAGGACTTGGCCCTCCCCCAGCTGTAACTAAACCAACAGACATTAGATCCTCACCTAGCAATGGAAATAACTCTAAAGATCTATATAAGCTGCTAGGACTAGTAGACTCACCCCCAGCCTCCTTTTGCTGTCAGTCACAATCCTCCAATCCAGATAGGGCCGAGAACCGATTAAATAAGCTTAAATTCCGTACAACCGGGTGACTAGGACAAACATTCCATAGGGACATTTTACCACATAAATCTTGCATAGAGGCATAAAAACAGGTCAAGGGAAGTGATTGAATCCGAGATCTAGAATCAGTTTGTGGCCAGTTACAGATGTATTCAACACATCGCCTGTCTCTAAAATTGACAATCACACAATCCCCCTCAACTGTTTTTATACTTCTACCTACCCAATTTACTCTTCTGACGGACAAAATCTCGGCCCTATTATACACGGGCAACGGCCTGTTTGCGTTTAGCCAAAATGAGCACTTATTTTTGAGCTCTGTGTGTGTCTCCCTTTTACCCGGTCCCAATGATGGCACACCTGCCAGTATAACTACATAAGGGACAGATTCAGGGGGGAGATCTACGGTAGGTAGATTAGATGACGCAAACTCGGCGGGTTTAGTTGGTATAGTAGCCGCAATAGATGCCAATTTGCTTAGCCCCACATTTTTACCCTTAGCTCCCTGCTCGATTTGGCTGGCCTCAGCCACTTTGTCAGGAGGGATAAGAACACCAGAAGACACCGGCTCATTTACAGCAAGAGTGCAACCACTATTTAACAATCCATTTCGAGTTTTACCCACAGCTTTTTGGCAGTGGGATGACATCAAAATACTTTGTTGCTCGCTAGTCCGATTACTCAAAGTCTGCTGGACTGATACTAGCGAAAGTTCAAGACATGAGAGTCTAGACTCGATACGATCCAATCTTCCGTGAAATGGATGAATCGTCTTTTTAGGCAAGTCTTCCATTTTTTTCCAAAACAAAATTCCCAGCTCCTCTGAAAAGTCTCTGTCAGTACCCATCTTAGGGGAAATTTCTTTATTTGCTACGTATGGTGGACCAGAGCAATCTTTGTTTGTAATACTTTTCTTAGTTAATGCATCATTTCCCAACTTGCTTTTTTTACACTTGGGTTTCGTTTGTATAGGTGTTTTATTGCCCACCCTTTTGTTTTCCACAGACGTGCCCTTAGCTTGATTCATCATACCCTTTTTGGCTATAAGTGCTGATCTAGTTTTAATTACAGGAGACATCAAAGGATTCTGAGAAGGGGTTTTTGTATTCTTCCCCAGCGTAGCAATAACCTGTTTGGGCGGATCCGAAATAAGATCCTTAGTAGAGACAAGTGGGCTTTTTGTGGCTTCATCCAGGGAACATAAAGAGTCATCTGGCTCGGTGTCAAGACAAACAGGAGATTTAGCCCCTGCCAGGCTTCCCATGGATGACCGTTTAGCAAATACAGGGTCTAGGGATAGCCTTTTTTCTGACAATTCAATGTCTTTAGACAGAGCTGACGACACCTGTATGAGAAAATTGTCCAAAGTACCCAGCATTGAGCCAGCACTAGACACACTGCTGTCTCGTAGGGTTGTTGTGGTAACAGATGTCATAATTGGTGCTTTTAGCCACTACTATATGCACAATAAATCTTATTAAGTTATCCCGGAGGATTTTAACACAGACAGTATAATAGGGCACAATAATAGTAAAGATGATGTGCCTTACTTTGAATAGGGCGTAAGAGGGATGGTCCGTCCCGTCCTTATCCGGTCTTGAACGGGCTTAAACGTGGGCAAAGCGCGCCGCCGCTGAGAACGTCGGGAATTGCAGTCCCATGGCGACGGCGCTGTTGGCGGTGAGTAGAGACTCCTGGCAGTGTCGGCGTTTGTGCGGTAATGTCCCCCTTCTTGATTCTGTGCTTTCTGGGTGTCTCTGAACTTAAGTCTGTACTGATCAGTGGTTAAGCCAAACCCATCTATTAAAGCATCTCTCAAGATATAGTAATCATCTGCATCCTCTTCTCTTACAGAGAGGAGCTTGTCTCTTCCTTTGTCTGCAAAGGAGAGCCACAGGAATGCTGCCCACTGCTCTACTGGGACCCTTTGTACTTTACAGGCCCTCTCAAGAGCAGAGATCCATTTGTGGATGTCATCCCCTGTATGATAGGGGGGCACAATCTTGTGGAGGTTCCTTTTGTCAGGGACGTTCTCTCTAACTCTAGGGGTTTCATTACTGCCACCAGGGGTCTCTAGACCCCACTTTCTTGAAGTTTTCTGAAGCTCCAGGGATTCCCTGTCCAATGCTAACTGTTCTCTCCTGAGCTGTAGTTTAGCCTGCTCAAACTGGAACAGTCTGCATTTCCTCTCTTGGGAGGATTCTCTTCTCTGAGAAGAGGCAGAGGTCCCCTTGGATCTCTCAGAATGGTTGGACCCCTCTGAGGGGGATCTGTTCCTTCTGTTTGGATCCACCATTCTCCCTTTAGGGATGGAGAGAGTGCCTCTTGGGCCATCACCTCCATGTTGTGAATGGTTTTGTTCATCCAGGTTGAGTTCATCTTCCTCTTCCTGGTCCTCCTCAGAGTCCACCCCAGGGGTGTCCTCTTCTGGGGGATGCCCACCCAACCTGTCTACCCCATCAGACATTAAAGTCTGCTTAAAGTCTGCTATGAGCAGGATTTCCCTGAGACGTTGGGTATTGGCACCTTTGTTTGTCTTAAGTTGCCTAGTGGTGCACATCTTCCTCAGCTCAGCTCAGCAAAGGAGAGATGATCATATTTGTCGACTGGGACCCTTTGGGGTCCTTCCAGAGCCTTATGGGCACCTGAACTTAAAGACATTTCTAGTGTTATGGTACTGGTGTATCTACCTACACTAGGTGTGGCCTACAGAACCCTTTCTTGAGTTGTAGTCAAGGTGTGCTAAACCCTCTACACACAACTCAGTAGAACTTATTGTATTCTAAGCTTGAATTTATATGTACCTCTGGTACCAAGTGGCTTTCACTTCAGAAATTCAATTGTTATCTGGTAAAACAATGGCAAGCTTGAATCCAACCGCTGCACACCAATGTGAGAAGTTGGCCTGGCATATGCTGTCTCCTAGTTATAGGGGACACCTTGCACCAGTCCAATTCGACTCTTATTGATGATAGGTTTAAGACAACCTTTAAAGAAAGCTATCCTAGTGGTAGCTGTGGAGAGCAGCCTTCAGGCTAAGTCTTGAAGGAGTGTTAAGCTTATTGTTTTACCATAGATAACCTCTTGAATGACCAAATGAAAGAGTAGCCCACACAGGTATATATATAAAATATATGTATTTATTCTAAACAGAATCCCACAAGTTTCTTTATGAGGCTGAGGCAAAGTTACAATTCAAACAAGCATAGATAGATACAATAAATAGCACTGGAATCATAGGGCCCCAGGGGGGGACCAAACCATATATTAAAAAAGTTGTATAAGAACCACGACAATTCTACAGACAATGCCTAGGGCATTTAGGATCGCTGGCCCCTTAAGAATCCACCCCAGGTTATGAGGAAGGGGACCCACGGGAGGCGCGTGCAGTGGAAATAGCTGCTATCGGGATCTCTATTAAAGCCCTTGGAGAATGTCGCGGTTTGATTTAAACAGATTAAAGTCACTTCTAGCAGGAGTTAAAAGTTAAAACTTTAGAGTTAAGCTTTTGAGGAGCCCACTACCACGACAGTACCGAGCTACTACTGTTACCTGCCCCAGGGAAGCCGGGTGCATAGTCGTTTTCGATGTCGGGTCGAGGGCTGATTTTCAATAGGAAAATGTACAAAACTGCTGCTAGCCAAAAGCGTCGATGATGCCGTGAAGATTGAAGTTGTAGATCTTGCAGAGAAGAACCTGAAAGCAGAGGGGACAGAGTCTGGGTCACGGCACAGTGACCAGGGAGCTCAAAGGAAAGAGCCCTTCAATGTCGGGTGCTTCAAGTGGAAAAAGGTGTAGCTTGGATCTGCAGCCACGGGCTCCGGGAGGCTTCAAGGAAGGCCAGCTTCAGGAGGGCGACTGTCCCACATCGGATGAGGGTCGCTGCGGTGTTAGTGTCCAGATTGGATCCACTAAGCCCTGGCAACCACAACCCACGCAAGATGAACAAATCAGCTACTGGTGCAGACCCACGAGGTCTGTGAGAGGTCTCCTTTGGAGAGACTGTAGAGCGACCTGGAGCAACCAGGGGAATACTTAATTGTCGAGATTGTTTTCTGCTCGGGCCCACAAGTTGAGAGACAAGGGACCGTGGAAGGCAGCAAAATGGAGTGTGTAAAAGGGAGCCCACGGGCCACTGGAGGGGGCTAGGGTGCTGATCTTTGCCACAAATGCTGCTTGGTGGTTGGCTCAATAACGGGCCAAAGCACAATTTCCCCACTGGTCAGGGTCGTGTACTATACAAGAGGTGGCTGGTGTCCTGGGGTATTGGGAATCTCGGCACCCACGTGGTCCACGGTGCTCAGACTTGCTGTGCACGCTCAATAGCCTCTGGAATGCTTAGGAAACCCACCTTGAGGTTGCTGGAAGTCGTCGAAGTCCGTAGGAGCAGCAAAGTTCCAACCGGGTCACTTGCAGTGTTTCAGGTGCCTGCCAAGCAGGGGGGTAACTCCTTTACCCCAAGGAAGATTTCATCTGTCAGCAGGGCAGCAGCTCGTCGAAGGTCAAGTCTGTGAAGTCCAAGATTAATCTGAGGCTCTGGGGCCACGTTATTCACCTTTATCCCCAAGATTAGGGGAGTGTCCAGAGTAGTGTCCACCAATGAGAGGTGAGGCGGGAAAGGGTGGCTACACCCTCTCCCCTTTGTGTGTTTCCCGCCAGGGCAATGGGCAGGATGCCCCTGAACCGGTTCCAGGGGGTGTATGCAGAATGTAGGCGCTGTAGCTGCCTACGTGCAACTCTGAAAGGCAACATATGGTGCACCCACCCTGTTCCAATCCACATATCCTGTCTGGGGAGATGCTAGCACCTCCCTGCCACAGGAGCCCTATTGTCCAGCTGGCGAGGCTGGGATTTTCCCCAGCAACAGCCAGCCAGAGTCATGTGGGTGGCGGGTAGTAGCCATTCTGTACTACGTGTGCACTTTTAAATTGGTGTCTGAATTCTGCCGCTTTTCCCATATCGCCCCTCTAGCAGAGGGGAATCATGCCCTCATGCCCATGGCTGGACTGGGGGTAGGATTCCTACATGTTTGACACCAAACACGATATGGTTCTGTGTAGTCATTCTCAAGTTATCACGCTATCGCGATCGACTTATAATGCGGTTAAGAGTATATGGTATGGCTACACTACAAACAACCCAGCAATGATTTTACGAAGGTTGCAGAGAGGCCCTACTCATGTAGGGGTCCCCCCTCACACATACCTCAGCACCCTGCCCTGTAGGATTAGCAAGGCCTGCTATAGGGGTGACCTATGAGAGTATATGTGTTGTAATGGGGTGAGATATAGGGTACCTATATCCCTGTAAGGGGTGCTAGCACCACCTTACCCAGACTACAGTAGTGGTCTGGTGGTGTCAGTTTGTATAGCTGTCCCTGGGTGGCACAATAAGTGCTGCAGCCCTGGTAGGCCTACTGAGGTACCCATGCCCTGGGTACCTAGGGTACCATCTACAAGGGACTGTCAGGGCATCCTCAGCATCCAATTGGGTTGGTACCTAGGGCACTCACATCAGTTTTAAGGAGAAAGCAGATAGGCTGGGGTCCTGGATAGCAGGATCCCAGCCAGACTAGTCAAAAACCACTCAAATATCAGGCAAAAAGTTGGGGGCAACCATTAGTCAGATTCCACCTTCCTACAACCAGTAGCTGTTTTGTGATTCTTGCATGGGTTGCGGTTGCCATCTACAAGGGACTGTCAGGGCATCCTCAGCATCCAATTGGTTTGTACCTAGGGTACTCATATCGTTTAACAGAGGAAGCAGATAGGTTGGGGTCGTGGATAGCAGGGCCACAGCCTGGCTAGAGTCATAAAACAGTCAAAACATCAGCAAAAAGTTGGGGGCAACTATGCAGTCGATGCCACTCTCCTACAGTAGTCCACACAGGTATATATATAAAATATATGTTTGTATTCTAAGAATAATCCCACTAGTCTGTTTATGAGGCTGGAGGTAAAGATACAATTCAAACAAGCATTGATAGTTACAATAAATACACTGGAATCATAGGGCCCAGGGGGGGACCAAACCATTTATCAAAAAAGTGGTATTAGAACCACGACAATTCTACTGACAATGCCTAGGGCATTTAGGGTCGCTGGCCCCTTGTGAAACCACCCAAGGTAGTGAGGAAGGGGACCCACGGGAGACGCGTGCAGTGGCAGAAGCTACTGTCGGGATCTCTATTAAAGCCTATGGAGAATATCGTGGTTGAATTTTACAAGATTAAAAACACTTCTAGCAGGAGTTCAAGTTCAATACTTTAAAGTTGAACTTTTGAAGGGGCCACGCCCACGAGAGTAACGAGGTACCACTGTTTCCTGCCCCAGGAAAGCCGGGTGCATAGGTCGTTTTCGATGTCGGGTCGCGGGCTGATTTTCAATGGCAAAACGTGAAGAACTTCTGCTAGCAAGAAGCGTTGTCGATGTCGTGAAGATTGAAAATGTAGATCTTGAAGAGAAGGACCTGAAAGCAGAGGGGACAGAGTCAGGGTCACGGCACAGTGACCAGGGGGCTCAGGAGAAAGAGCCCTTCAATGTCGGGTGCTTCCAGGTGGAAGAGGTGTAGCTTGGATCATCAGCCACGGGGTCCAGGAGGCGTCAAGGAAGGCCAGCTTCTGGAGAGCGACTGGCCCATGAAAGATGAGGGTCGCTGCGGTCATAGTGTCCGGATTGGATCCACTAAGCCTTGGCAACCGCAACCCACACAAGAAATACAAAACAGCTACTGGTGCAGACCCACAAGGTCTGAACGAGGTCTCCAGCAAGGAGACTGAAGAGCAGGCCTGGAGCAATCAGAGGAGCTCTTGGAAGTGAAGATTGACCTCCGCTAGGGCCCACCAGTTGAGAGACAATGGACCACGGGAGGCAGCAATTTGGCGTGTGTAAAGATGCGCCCACGGGTTGCCGGAGCGGGCTAGGGCGTTAATCTTTGGCACAGATGATGCTGAGAGGTTGGCTCAATAATGGGCCAAAGCACAACTTCCCCACTTGTCGGGTATTGGGGATTTCAGCACCCAGGTCCACGGTGCTGAGCTTTGCTGTGCACACTCACTGGCCTCTGGGATACTTGGAAACCCACCTCAAGGTGGGAAAGAGTCGTCGATTTCCGTAGGAGCAGCGAGGTTCCAACCGGGTCACTTGCAGTGTTTCAGGTGCCTGCCAAGCAGGGGGGTAACTCCTTAACCCCATGGGAGATTTCTTCCTTTAGCTGTGCGGCAGCAAGTCGAAGTTCAAATCTGTGAAGTCCAAGAATAATCTGAGGCTCTGGGGACTCTGTATTCACCTTTATCCAAAGATTAGGGGAGTGTCCAGATCAGAGCCCACCAATGAGAGTTCAGGCGGGAAAGGGTGGCTACACCCTCTCCTCTTTGTGTGGTTTCCCACCTGGGCAGGGGACAGGATGCCCCTGAACCAGTTTGAGGCGGTGTATGCAGAAGTGGACACCGGAGAAGCCTACGTGCAAGTCTGAAAGACATCCTATGGTGCACCCACCCAGTTCCAATCCACATAGTCTGTCTGGGGAGGTGGGACCACCTTCCTGCAACAAGATCCCTATTGTCCAGCTGCCGTGGCTGGAGTTCTGCCCAGCAACAGGCAGCCAGAGTCGTGTGGGTGGTGGGTAGCATCCATTTTGTACTACGTGTGCACTTATAAATTGGTGTCTAAATTCTGCCGCTTTTCCCATATCGCCCATCTAGCAGGGGGGAATCATGCCCTCACTCCCATGGCTGGATTGGGGGTATGATTCCTACATGTTTGACACCAAACACGATATGGTTCTGTGTAGCCATACTCAAGTTATCACGCTATCGCGTTTACTTATAATGCGGTTAAGAGTATATGGTATGGCTGCACTACAAACAACCCAGCAATAGTTTTACGAAGGTTGCAGAAGGGCCCTACTCAGGTAGAGGTTCCCCCTCACACATATCTCAGCACTCTGCCTTGTAGGATTAGCAAGGCCTGCCTTAGGGGTGACCTGTGAGGATATATGTGTTGTATTAAGTGGGATACAGGATACCTATATCCCTGTAAGGGGTGCAAGCACCACCTTACCAAGACTACAGTAGTGGTCTGTTGGTGTTAGTTTGTATGGCTGTCCCAGGGGTGGCAAAATAAGTGCTGCAGCCCCTGGTAGGCCTCTGAGGGACCCATGCCATGGGTACCTAGGGTACCATCTACAAGGGGCTGACAGGGTGTCCTCAGTATCCAATTGGTAGGTACCTAGAGTACTCACATCAGTTTAGAGAAGAAGCAGATAGGCTGAGGTCCTGGATAGCAGGGCCGCAGCCTGGCTAAAGTCATAAAACAGTCAAAACATCAGCAAAAAGTTGGGGGCAACTATGCAGTCGATGCCACTCTCCTGCAAGGAGCCTCTGCTAGAGCAGGGGGACATGCTCTTGAGTTGTGTGGTGAAGGTGTTCTTGTGGAGCTTCTGCTACAGCAGGGGGAAATGCTCTGGAGTTCAGTGGTACAGGTGTTCTTGAGGAGCTTCTGCTAGAGCAGGGGTCCATGCTCTTGGGTTCAGTTGTAGAGGTGTTCTTGGGAAGCCTCTGCTAGAGCAGGGGGACATGCTCTTGAGTGCTTTGGTAGAGGTGTTCGTGAGGAGCCTATGCTAGAGGGATCACTGAAAAAATATCGACATCCTATCTACAACATGGTAAGTACAAAAATATCAAAAATAAAATATCGATGTCAAAGATATCGTCATTAACAAATATCGTTTTTTCTTTAGTTTAAAAAAATATGTAAAATAAACCAAATAATACTTATAAATAAAATAAACATAATTAAATATATTTTATAATGTTTAAAATTAATAATTGATATATAAAATTTAATAAAACATTAATTAAACATATACATATAATATATAATATATATACTTACTTAGGTGCCGATTCCGATCCTGTAAAACCCGGGTACGAACCGTCGTACGGAGCGTTTTCTCCGTCCGACTCGTATCCGGGAAAACCACCTTACAGACCCGCAAGTACGATTCGTACAGAAATACCATTTCCGTACGATTCGTACAAAACACCGACCGGCTAAAATATAGCCACAATTCCGATCCGGGACACCGCGTACGGAGTCAGGCAGCGTTTTACGAACCAGCAAGTACGATTCGTGCCTACGTCACTCCGCACGTAGCATTTTTTACGGGAGCCAAAAACTGCCGGGAAATTGAGGACGACGCGAGGAAGGAGCACCTGTACGTGACGGACAGCCATGGACCCAATCCTACGTGTCATCCCGGCCCTCATAGCCTACGACCTGGTGCACAGGAACCGACGCAGATGCCGCAGAAGGTCAGAACAACACCCAGGGGCAAAGGTCGGAGGCAGGGGCAGGAAACATAACCCCCACCCAAGTCAAAATGTATACATGCCCTGTACATACCGTACCTCCAGGGACTGGTCACTCGGGGGGGGGGGGGGGCGTGTCCACCAAGGCCTGCGTGCCGCCACAACGGAAGTGGACGTGGACGCGGCGTCCCGTCACCACAACAATTGTGGTACGCACCATACCCACGCCTGAAGAGCGTGGGTACGGGTCGTACTACGCCTACCCCTACATCACCCCAACATTGGGGGTACGGCCCGTACCCAGGCCTGAGGAGCGTGGGTACGGGTCGTACCACGCCTACCCCTACGTCACCCCAACAATGGTGGTACGGCCCGTACCCAGGCCTGAAGAGCGTGGGTACGGGTCGCACCGCGCCTACCCCTATGTCACCCCAACAATGGTGGTACGGCCCGTACCCAGGCCTGAAGAGCGTGGGTATGGGTCACACCACGCGTACCCTTACGTCACCCCAACAATGGTGGTAAGGCCCGTACCCAGGCCTGAAGAGCGTGGGTACGGGTCGCACCACGCCTACCCCTACGTCACCCCAACAATGGTGGTACGGCCCATACCCAGGCCTGAAGAGCGTGGGTACGGGCTGTACCACCATTGTTGGGGTGACGTAGGGGTACGCGTGGTGCGACCCGTACCCACGCTCTTCAGGCCTGGGTACGTGCCATACCACGATTGTTGGGGTGACGTAGGGGTAGGCGTGGTACGGCCCGTACCCACGCACTGTAGGCCTGGGTACGGGCCGTACCCCTACGGCACCCCAACAATGGTGGTACGGCCCGTACCCAGGCCTTCAGAGCGTGTGGGCGGGTGGATGGGTGTCGTGCTACGATCCACATCAGTGGACAGAGACATAGGGGTGTGTGCCTATCACTCCCAGCAGTGCCCAGACATATGAGGGGTGGGTGCAGAGGACTCCCAGCAGTGCCCAGACATATGAGGGGTGTGTGCCTATCACTCCCAGCAGTGCCCAGACATATGAGGGGTGGGCGTAGAGGACCCCCAGCAGTGCCCAGACATATGAGGGGTGTGTGCCTATCACTCCCAGCAGTGCCCAGACATATGAGGGGTGGGTGCAGAGGAACCCCAGCAGTGCCCAGACATATGAGGGGTGGGTGCCTATCACTCCCAGCAGTGCCCAGACATATGAGGGGTGGGTGCCTATCACTCACAGCAGTGCCCAGACATATGAGGGGTCGGTGCCTATCACTCACAGCAGTGCCCAGACATATGAGGGGTGGGTGCCTATCACTCACAGCAGTGCCCAGACATATGAGGGGTGGGTGCCTATCACTCCCAGCAGTGCCCAGACATATGAGGGTTGTGTGCCTATCACTCCCAGCAGTGCCCAGACATATGAGGGGTGGGTGCCTATCACTCCCAGCAGTGCCCAGACATATGAGGGGTGGGTGCAGAGGACCCCCAGCAGTGCCCAGACATATGAGGGGTGGGTGCCCATCACTCCCAGCAGTGCCCAGACATATGAGGGGTGGGTGCCTATCATTCCCAGCAGTGCCCAGACAAATGAGGGGTGGGTGCAGAGGCCTCCCAGCAGTGGACAGAGACATGGGGGTGTGTACATCATCCTCCCATTAGCAAAACTCCATGGGTGTATGAAGGCATCCACAATGTGTGACTATGTTGATAGTGCCATGACAACACATCTCTGACAAGGGTGTCCCACTCCCATGAGGATGGATGTCCTTCCCCCACTGCATGACACACCACATGTGGGTGTGATGACAAATTACACATGCATACCCACCCCTGGCGGTGGCAGCACAATACACACACTGAGATCATGCAACAAGACTGTATCCTCATGTGAAACCCCACTAAACTAAGAGAGCCTAAGGGAACACACACTGTCACCCACATTCCAGGACTGATAGGAATGTACAGGTGCTGGGGCAGCCAACAAGTTGTTGCCTCCCATGGAAGGAAAAGGGTGGAGTACCCACAGATACAATGCCCACAATTGTCAGTCAGGTGCCTAAATACCCTGCAGAACAAGTAACACATGTGTGCTAGGCTGGGAGTACACACATGCATAGTGCGGAAAAGGGACCATGTCCACATTAAGCCATGGCAACATACTCCATACACAAGTACAGTGACTACCAAGGATGGCACAGACGATGCAGGCGGAGACATTGCTGAGCAGGCATGGCCAAAGTTGAAGGGATCCCTCACACAGCAAGGAAATGTAGACACAGGTCAGCACAACAATTGGGAAACACCCTGCAGGGAAGAAGTCAGGTGCCACAGAGGAAGGAACACTCCTTGGGACAATGTCACCATACAGTAAGAGCTTACATGACCAAAGATTATTTGCAGAGACCTTGTGATGGCACGCAGATACCAGGGTCCTCCCCATGAGCAGCACACTACAACATTTCCCAGACACCTAACACATTATCACCACCCCAACTCAGGGAGCAGCAGCACCAACAGCAATACCAGAAAAGCATTTGTGTGCAAATGAAAAACAAAATGTTTTATTCAGCATAAAAAAAGAGTGGATTTGAAATGTACACTATATACAAGGCCCATAGGCCAGTCCATATGCGAATTCCGGGGGGGACACATTGGGACGCGTCTCCCCTAGCTTGCCTGCACAGTTCAGAGTTCCTTTCCATCCACAGGGGGGGGCATCATGTGGGGGGGAAGGACCAGGCACCGCAGGGACAGGAGGGGCAAGGGTAGGTGTTGTGGGTGCAGGGACGGACGACTCCAGGGGGTGGGGCAGCGCCAAGGGTGGTGGTTAGGATGGCGCTGCACACAGTTGCATGGTCTGCCAGCGTCTCCCCTGCACCCGAAAGAACCACAGGCCCCAAGGAGGGAGGGGGGGTCGGAGGGATGGGTTGCAGCACTACTGTGGGAGGGTGTGGACAGGGGGGGGGAATCAACTTCCCTGCCTGGGGACTTCCTCGACCGCTTGCGGGGTGGTGTCACACTGGGGCTGAGGGACAGACTGGCCATGAAGGACTCTTTGTCCGACTGTTGGGGTGGGGAGCTCAGGGGAGTGGTTTTGGAGGAAGTGGGTTGTGAGGACTGCGGACTCCCACTGTGGCTGCGTGGCTGCCGTTTGCCCCCCCGACCCAGTGGGTGTGCCTACTTCCCCCTGTGTGTGCGTGACTAGGGGTGTGCGCTTGGCCTTCCCTGTTGGTGTGCTGCCTGTGTCTGGTGGGGTGCGTGCATGGGGATGTCTGGGTGTGCTTGGGACAGGCATGGGAGTGGGAAGTGTGGATGGGGCAGGGGTAGGGGGGTGGACGGAGCGCTGCAGGAGACCCACTGCTGCCGTCAGTGACGAGTCCATGGACCTCAGCAACATCCGTTGGTCAGACATCGCTGATGACATGCCCTCCATGTACGACACCATCTGTGTCAGCAGTCTGGTGTGGCCATGGAGGACATTAAGCAGCGATGTCTGACCAACCTGCAACTGCCGCAGGATGTCCACAGACTCGGCATTGACGGCAGCAGGGGAGACAGGGGCAGGGGGTGCGGTGCCTGGCACGAAGGAGACATGTGGTCGCCTAGCACGGACAGAAGGGACCCGAGCAAGTGGGAGGGCGGTGATGGGAATGGAGGGGGCGGCGAGAGATGTACTGCTGCTTTCAGCTGTGGGAGCAGCCTCCGCCCCCTCTGGGAGCTCAGCCTAGGACCCGCCAGCGTCATAGTCGGTGTTGGGACTGGACAGGTCCTCCGCCTGACTCCCCTCGCCCTCCGTGCCACTTGCTGCGCCAGACTCCCCAGCACTGGTGGCACCGGTGCTGGATCCCTCCTCCACATCCGTGGCGCTGTCTCCCTCGGTGTCCCCCGACGATGCTGTGGGCAAGGTGAAGAGACAGGAAATAATCAGACACCTGTATACATATGACACATGAGTCCAAACTACATAGGTCACAGTGCATAGCATGAAAAGCATCATGAGTAACATCTACAATACTACGCACATATGTAGGCCCTGCACTACACAGTTGGTTGACCCACCATGCCACTTTGATACAATGGAGAGCATGACACAACAGCAAAGAACTTGATATCGAATTATACAGAGAAGCTAGTGTCTCTGGACAGTCGAGCACAGCATCTGGACCACACACCGTTGCCAAAAATGGATGAGCAGGAACCATGTCTTTTAACTTTTGACACATGCTGCAAAGCACAAACATTAAACCCTGCACAACATGACTGGGTCAATACTTGTTGATTGTCTGTTCCGACTATCATCACACACAGGCCAGACCTGGCAAGGAGACATAAGCTTTGGACATGTAGGCCTTGCCCGCACAAACCCCCCCCTACCTGAGACAATGTGATTGAGACAGAGGAAGGACTTACACCTCTTAATCAGGGATCACAAAAATGGGCTCCATTAAATCCTAATTCCACTCTAACTACCCCTTGTGGGGCGGACCACACATAATATTGACAAACAACCATCATCAGATAGTTGTACACAGACACACAGGCACTGGCCAGTGTGAGGATGCACAAGCCACATTGGGTCACCCTGTACAGTGTACACATGTAGCACACTTTACGTAAATACAAATGTGGCCAGGGTACAATGCCACAGTGGCCAACCTATGCTTAAGACACTGAGAATGTCCACAGTGTTGGATGATACACATGATTCCTAGGAAAAGGTGTCTCAGGGGACTGTAGTGGCCACACTGCTCCATGGTCCTGGATAGATCTGACTGCAACAGGAGCAACCGTCCCCGCACTATGCATATCTCCCCCTCATGCACATCATGTCTGAGGCCACAACATCGGTCATGCATGCTGCAAGGCAGTTCATTTTAAGCCTCACACTCCTATGTTGAGACTCTGCATCAGTGCCAACAATCATGGACCCCAAAATGACTGAACTGGACAGGGCACAGGCAAGGTCCCAACACATGTCACAGACCACCCCCACACATGATGCTGCAAGCATTGGGCACTTGGATTACCTGCCAGCCTAGATTACCTTGTGCAAGAGTGACTACACACAGACCACGGAACACATGTCAAGGAGGGGAAGGGAGGAAGAACAGGACCGGTTGACTTTGGGGAACAGGATATTCACTGCACATATAAACCCTGGCAGTGTATCCAGGCGACTGAGCACTTCCAACAGCTGGTGACACACAACAAACACACATGTGCCTACCCCCTTCCTGCTGCTGCTTCTCCTGTAGCCGCCTATCCATGTCAGGGAAGACCACCGTCAGGACACGCTTCATTTGGTGGGTCAGGCGCCGGCGCCCGCCGTGTTTGCGTGGAGGTGAGTCCTCCAGCAGGACCCGGGCGATCCTCCTGGTCCAGCACCGGATATCCTGCCAGCGTTTCCTCACCTGGGCCAGGCGCCGACTGCGACCCTCCACCGACCTCACGGCCCTGACGGCCCGTTTCCAAATCTCCCCCTTGGCGTAGGTGGCTACCTGTGAGGATGACAAAGTGAGACAACATCAATACACCTGCTCCATGTCACAGAGACACACATTAGAAAAATTGGGCTTGTTTGAACAGGGCATAATATGCAGCAAACTCATTGCACCTTTGTCATAGGGACATTATCCTCTGGGGAAGGCCAAATGCACTACGTGGCATTTAAAGTA
This sequence comes from Triturus cristatus, assembly GCF_964204655.1. Lineage (NCBI taxonomy): Eukaryota > Metazoa > Chordata > Amphibia > Caudata > Salamandridae > Triturus > Triturus cristatus. The sequence continues at coordinate 171,374,630 of NC_140579.1, read as the reverse complement.
CACAGGTGGCATGAGGGGTGCGACAGAATCAATGATCATGGCTCACACTGTGCATCATAAGCAACACCAGGATAATGGACAGCACCTCAAAGCAGTCACATGCCCCAGGCCACTGACGCAACCTCAGCGGAGTACACAGACACACACAGGCACAGGACAATCACCTGCCATTGGCAACTGCGGGTACAAACATCACTCTGCACATGTGCCACTTGACTGGGGGGAGTCACAGGTGTGGGCCTAGCTCAGCACGTCAGACACACAACACGGCTCCCTGCTCACATCAGATGGGTAGGGCATATGCATCCTCCATGCAGCTGGGGTGCAACACTCCACATAGACACTCACCCACATGAGAGGGGACTTACACACACACCAATGTCCAGGGGCCGTACACATCATTCGGACACTATCACCACAGGTACACTCAACTCACACACATCTGTGGGTACAGTCACCTGTCACACTGGGGGGACCACAGAATCACATCAGGACTATGGAAACAACATTCCCAAGGGGATTAGCCAGGCTGAATGTGGCATGCACCATGCAGTGATTGTCACAGTAAGCACAATGCAAGTGAGGAGTGCAGATATGAACCACATCAGGCTCTGCATGGGAGACATAAGGCATTCCCCCCCCCGGGACCCACCATGAACAACATTGCATGTATGTCACACCTGGACACAATGCCAGAAGTGACAGACACAAAAAAGGGGCACAGTCACAGCTAGTGGAATCAGCACTCACCTGCTCCCCTGGTCTCCCATATAGGCTGGGGTACTGTGGGAGGATGACGTCCATCAATGCTTCATTCTCCTCCTGGGTTAATGGCTGGGCCCTCTCCACAGACCTGGACATGGTGCCAGAGGAATCACGAGCAGCAGCAGTGGTGTGGAATGAAAGGTTGTGCAGGCAAGTGCTCTCTCATGGGTCCTGGCTGCCTTATATCTCCCTTGCTGGGCTGTTTCATTTACAGGAGTACAGAGTGATTGGTCAATCTCATTTGCATCCTACATTTCCTCCAATCCCTTTAAACCTACCCCAGTGAGGGCCTTTGCATGGTTCAAAATTTGAGCATGATGTCAAGTCAACAACCACTTTGCAACATAGTATATTGTCTCCAACCGACTTTTGCTGGCCACCTGATGTAAAATTTTGAACTGGAAACTCGGTCTCCATGACAACCAGCATGCATTTAGGCCCTTATACTTGTCCCTCATGTGTCCCCTATGTAATTTCACTATCCACACACAGGTACGGTGCGTTCCACACGTACCCCTAGGGCACCACTACTCCAGTGATACGGTCCGTACACGCGTGTGTAGGGCCCGTATCACTTTGGTAGTGTTGCCGTAGGCGTACGCCATAGAGATAGGGCTCGTACCCGCGTATGTACAGCCCGTATCTCTATGGCGTACGCCTACGGCAACACTACCCTAGTGCTACGGGCCCTACACACGTGGGTACAGCCCGTAGCACTATGGTAGTGTTGGCGTACGCCATAGAGATAGGGCTCGTACCCGCGTATGTACGGCCCGTATCTCTATGGCGTATTCCTACGGCAACACTACCATAGTGCTACGGGCCGTACCCGCGTGGGTACGGCCCGTAGCACTATGGTAGTGTTGGCGTAGGCGTACGCCATAGAGACAGGGCTCGTACACGCGTATTGCAGCAAGGCTTTTTGGGTGTGGTAGTTGTTTGTAATGTGTGGGCACTGCTCCTGTGCAGGTTATCTTACTATGCATACATGTCGACTCACCATGGGGCACAGGACATGTGGCATGACTCACATGAATTGATAGTCACACTTCGTGACAGTCATCTGTTATGGGATTGTGGTTTGTGATGAAGGCATCAATGTGTGTACAACTTCCCTCTGAAACATACGGGAGGCTACGGGTGGACATATTGCGGGACATCCCCATATGATTCTCAATGGGGAATTGCAGCCTCTCCGTGTGCAGCAGGGGATGTTTGGCTCAACCCCTTCACTTGTGTGCCAGTACAATGGATTTACAGCATCTGTGGTGCAAAGGGGGTGTCCGGTGTAGGTCCCACATGTTAATCCAATAGACCTGTGAGTCTGTTAATGTTGATGCTTTTGCATAGGTGTGAGCATGAGTAATAAAGGTGTTCCTCAGCCTCCAAGGTGCCTCATCTCTGTCAATGCAGGTCTCTTGCCACTGTGCATGCGGCATCTCTGGCATGGTTGTCAAGGATTGTGCATATGAGTCTATGTGTAGATTAGCAACCTGCATGCTGTTCTTCATGTATTTGATTCTCTATTGTGCATGATGTCCATGGCTGTGTATGTGTTTTGGCATGTTAGTCCCCCCCACGGGCCGTCAACACCTTCTGGGGTGTGTTTCCTGTGCGCAGCTCGGCCTTCAGTTTCATGATCCAGTGTCAGTCATCTTTGGTGATTGTGCATCCTTTGTCTCTGTGTGTGCCATTGCAAACCGGTAACTCCTTCCTTGACATACACCTGTTGCAGTAGTCCTTTCTGACATCCTAGTCTTTGTGTGGATATTGTGGCATAATTCCCAGGACATGCCGCCTGCTGTTGCAGCCACTGCAGCAAGGGCACATGTAGTTTCCAGATTTGGCAACACACACACATCAAAGGTGCTCCTCCCTTCCTCCCTCAACACATTAATTTGGCTGTCTTCGGCTTGTCTGTGCCACAGTTGCGGCCACGCGGTACCAAAGGCTGGACCGTCTGCACATGCAATGTGCACATTGCACGACCCTCAGGTCCTTGCATGACCCACATCACACTACAGTGTGATGTTGCAGCCACCCTCCAAGCAAGGTCCATCCACACATCTCCCGCCTGCTCTCAGGCATGCACTGAGCGCACACACAACACCTTTGCATGATGAGTGTGCAACTCCGACTGCCTACACAGCGCTGCCACGCCTTCCAGGACCTGTCACACCCACCAGGTCATGTCCCTCCTACTCCCCACCGGATCTGTACCCCTGCAAGGCCATGGGAGTGGGACATGTAGTATGCTTTCGTCGTGAGGCACATGGCACAGGTATCATCTTTCAGCGTGTCAATCTACAATGTGTCCAGGACCCCCCTATCCACCATCACATGCGCACACGCCCTCATCATCAACTCGTATGCCATTGACAGCCAGGCGCTCCTCACCCTCACCAAGGACGCAGACATTTCCAGTTCCAATATTCAAGATTGCATGGGATCCATAGATGAATGGCAGAACAGCAGCCACCTGAGGCTGGACTTGTACAGGACTGAGGTCAACATCTGAGGATTGTCCCCTTACAGCTGCCTCAACTGCTTGTGTCCCACCCACAGAAGCCCCGCACAGGCACCCAGTGTCCACGCACACAAGATGTTGTGCATCATGGATTGCTTGCTCTAATTTGCCATGGTAATCACCAGCATCTGTACTTCACACTGCAACACCCTCAGCATTATGCACATGATCCCCAGATAGATCCACTCCAAGGTAAGACGGACCATCCCCCAGGTCCACGACAACATCCGTGTCAAATACTGCCGTGCCCTCTACGGAGCAGCCACATCCAAAATCCAGGGACACTTGTCCACATCCAGGCTGCATCTGCACACCTCAGCGTCAACATCCCGCGCCCCAGCCACATCACCGTCCAGCAGAGATAGCTGCAATGGATCACTGTGTGCTGCAGGATGACCTTCAGACTCCTCACCCACACTCAGGAGGCAGGCCACAACCCTGACCCAAAACCAACCTTGTACCACTGTCATCTGAAACCCCGTAGTGCCGTCTCCGTGCATCCAACCTTGACGTGGCCACCATTCTTCTAATCCACCGTACTCCTGCATGCAGGACATAGTTCTCCCACCTGGGAACCTCCAAATGAGGCATGACCTCTATGCCTTAATGTTACTCTTCCAAATAGGTGTGTCCTCACAGTTTCCCTAGCTCCCTCTCAGCAGCTTGAGGCCATCACAGGTGAGTATTGTGCTCCATGTCTGCATTGAATGATACATTGTGCCCCATGTGTGTCCTGTACCAGACTCCGTTCCCAGGGTATGGATGTGTGGAGTTAGTTCAACACTCAGGCATAGTTTGACATTTACACACACATATGTTGGTGAATAATGCCAAATGACAGCAACATCTCATGACAAAATTAAGTATTTATTTTTGGTGGGGTAAGTCTTTTTGTGGATGAAGTAAGGTGCTCTACCGGGTGCATAGAATCCAAAGTTCACAGGGGGAGATGGCATCTTTGTCAGTTGGAGTCATCAGAGTCCAGACCACAGTGTTGGTCATCATTGGTCAGACTGTGACCAGCAAGTCCATGTGGCAGAGAATGTCATTGGGTGAGGTGGTGCTGTTGCGCCAGAGGGCCAGGTGCCAGGCCAGGTGACCTGGGAGATGTGGATGGTCCGCTGACTCTCACGGTCTTTTCCGTGGACGACCCACCTTCCTCCGGGGACCCTCAGAGGCAGGCCTTCACGATGTCTGTGATGCTCCGTCGGAGGAATCCTCCTCCTCCTCCTCCCTCCCTGTGGCTGGTGCTGGTCTTCGCCTGGTGTCACAGGGAGGGTTGCCCATGTTGTCGGCAATCCGACGGAGTGAACAGCTCATGTCCGTTTGCACCGCCAGGAGCTCAGCCAGTCTTGCCTCCATCCGTCCTTGGTGTTGTTGTTGACTGGCATGTTGCTCGGCCTGCAGGTTCTTCATCTCGTTGAGGGTCGCCACTACCTGGCTGATGCCCCTGGTGTCACGCCAGTATGTGTCCAGGATGTGGCGCATGTGTGCCATACCGGTTCCCTCATCTGGCTGGTCAGGTTCTCGCCTCCGCCTGCCTCCACTCCTACCACCCCTGTCCACACGAGCTGGGCCTGCCGTTGTGGGCACATCGGGTCTACGGGATCCCTGAGGGATGGCATTAGCGTGGTCGTCTGCCTCCTCCTGGGTGCCCGGAGAACCTTGTCCCTCCTGGTCAGACTGGCTGTGTTGTTCGGTGCGAGCAGGGCTCCTGGGTGTCTCCTGGGATGTGGCAGGAATGGGGGTGGTGGTTGGCACAGATGTACCTGACGCAGGTGCTGCAGGGGCTTGGACACCAGTGGGGCCAGGTTGGTCGGGGTCATCCACGGAGTGGTGAGAGTCGTCGCTGCCGGTGGGATCATCTTCACGCTGAGCCTGGGACTGTGATTGTTCCCCCCCATTGTTGGGGGAGGTCGATGACGTTGCCCTGTGTGTGAGAGAGAGACAATTTTAATGCTGTTTCATGCCACATCCATGTTTCATACATATTCAAGTAGTCACAGTTCCTCCAGGTGGTTGGATGTGCCTAGCATTCCTCTCAATGTACACTTGGGGATGGGTATGTTGCGGGGAACAGATTGGTATGTGCTCCTGAGTGTTTGCCAGTAGATTTTTTGCTGGGATGCTTATTTGGCTATGGATTGGTCTTGTTGTGTCACATGTCCATTGTGAGAGTGGGTAAATCCGTTGCCTGCCCCGGGGGTGTGTGCTTGTGTGAGGGGGGGGGTGTGACCAGGCCTGCTGTTGTGTGTATTGTGATTTGTCATTGGGTCTCCCAGGTGATGTGTCTGTCCCCTCATGGTGCATGCTGGCATGACAGTGTGTGTGAGTTCCTGTGCTGGGTATGTGAGCTAGTGGAGTTGTTGTTTGAGTATACAGTGGTCACAGGAGGGCCTTGTGCTGTCTACAGCAGGGCCAAGTGTCAGCTACCTTGTCATTACTTTGCCAGTCCCTGTGCATTGGGCATGGTGCATGGGTATGTACCTAGGCCATATGAGCTGTGGGCATTGGTGTCTTGTTCTGAGTTGCACAATGTGTTGTGTGAGCCCCACCCTCCCAGCATTCCGGACATCCAGTCTTGGGTTTGTGGTTGGTGTGGCCTGGGACATGGCATTGCCTTTATTTGTGAATGGGGCATGGAGACGTTAGTGGCATGAGCGTGGTTTTTAGGGTGTGGTTGTGTGCGGTGAGGGCTTGGGGGTAGGTGAGTGCATTTGTTGTAGTTGGGGTGTGGATGCCATTCCCCCCATGTTACGTGAGTTGTTTGTGTACTCACCAGGCTCTGCGACTCCTTCGACTCCGTGTACTCCCACCGGCGGAAGCGTGGCCATCACCTTCTCCTCCCAGGGATGGTAATGTATGGATCTGCGGGGCAGCCCGCCTCCAGTGATGTTACTCTGGGCGTATTCCTCGTTCATTTTCCTCTTGACTGCCCTGCGCAGATCGTACCACCTGGCTTGGCATTCATGCCTGGTCCTTTGGATGGGCGCAACAGCATTCACCTTATCGACGATCCTCTGCCACAGGCTGGTTTTTTGGGCTGTGCTGGTCTGTCTGACCAATGTTCCAAACAGCTGTGGCTCGACTCTGATGACTTTGTTGACAAGGAGCTCCAGCTCCGCCGTAGTGAACTTTGGATTCTTGTCAGTGGGCATGGTGTGGGGTGTGGGTGTGGATGGTTGTGGGTGTGTGTGTGAATGTGAAGAGGGGGTGTTTGTGAAGGAGGTTGTGTGAAGGTGTGTAAGTGAAGGTGTAGTTTAGGTGTGAGTAAGGTGCAGTTGTTTGTCTGTGGTGTCTGTTCGCAGTGGGTCTGTTGTAATGGCTCATGGGCTGTGTGTGTGGGCCCTTTTTATTGGTCCAATTTTTGGGTGTGGCTGTGTTTGAATTTGTGGTGGGTGTGTTATAAGAGGTGGTTGTGATTTGGTCCTCTGTTTGGCTGTTTGGATGTGGCAGGTCAGTCATAGAGATGTATTTTGTCATGTTGACGTGTTTTTTGGTATTGTGCGAGTCGAATTGACCCTCCTTGTGCTGTTTTACTGTGTCCTGGTTCTGTACGAGTCTTTTTTGCGTAGGTACGGTCCGTACATACGCGATACTGGGTGAGGGTGCTGGGGTATGGTGTTGGGGTACGGTGCGTACAGGTGTGGGGCTGTGCTACGGTGTTGGGGTGCGGCGCGTACAGGTGCGGGCTGTGCTACGATGTTGGGGTGCGGCGCGTACAGGTGCGGGCTGTGCTACGGTGTTGGGGTGCGGCGCGTACAGGTACGGGCTGTGCTATGGTGTTGGGGTGCGGCGCGTACAGGTGCGGGCTGTGCTACGATGTTGGGGTACGGTGCGTACAGGTGAGGGGCTGTGCTACGGTGTTGGGGTGCGGCACGTACAGGTGCGGGCTGTGCTACGGTGTTGGGGTACGGTGCGTACAGGTGCGGGGCTGTGCTACGGTGTTGGGGTGCAGTGCATACAGGTGCGGGCTGTGCTACGGTGTTGGGGTATGGCGCGTACAGGTACGGGGCTGGGCTACAGTGTTGGGGTACAGTGCGTACAGGTGCGGGGCTGTGCTACGGTGTTGGGGTGCGGCACATACAGGTGCGGGCTGGTCTACGGTGTTGGGGTGCGGCGCGTACAGGTGCGGGCTGTGCTACGGTGTTGGGGTACGGTGCGTACAGGTACGGGGCTGGGCTACGGTGTTGGGGTACGGTGCATACAGATGTGGGGCTGTGCTACGGTGTTGGGGTACGGTGCGTACAGGTACGGGGCTGGGCTACGATTTTGGGGTACAGTGCGTACAGGTACAGGCTGGGCTACGGTGTTGGGGTACAGTGCGTACAGGTGCGGGGCTGTGCTACGGTGTTGGGGTGCGGCGCGTACAGGTGTGGGCTGTGCTACGGTGTTCGGGTGCGGCGCGTACAGGTGCGGGCTGTGCTACGGTGTTGGGGTACGGTGCGTACTGGTACGGGGCTGGGCTACGGTGTTGGGGTATGGTGCGTACAGGTGCGGGGCTGTGCTACGGTGTTGGGGTACGGTGCGGAGGGGGGTACAGTGCTGACATACGGGGGTACGGTGCTGACATGTAAGGGGGGCTGTACGACTCGTATTCGGGCACAAGTTTACCCGTGTACATGTAGGCTACAGCGTTCGCTCCGTACGGGGCCTTTTACATGCGGTTGTGTATTCGGACGGGCGGTACGGATCGTACTTGCGCGCTCGGACTTCTGTTTTACGATTTGCACGTAAAAATGTCCGGCTCCCTATCAGACACTTTTCCCGGCGCTATTCGGACGTAAAAAATTACGGCTCCCTCTCGGACCATTTTCCCGAAGCAATTCGTATGTATTTTTCACGTACGAATCGTACTTCGAAGTTTGTACGGTACTTGTACGATTCGTACGTAAAAATATACGGATACGAGTCGGACGGTAAATTTTTTTAACCGATCGGAATCGGCACCTTAATAATTAGTTTTAACAATTATTTTAATAACTTATAAATTATTAAAAAATATTATAAATTACCAATACATCTATACAAATAAAACAATAACATGAATAAAAATTAAATAATTACGTATAACAAATTAAAAAATTACATTTAATTTGAATATTTTTAATTATTAATTATATATTACATTAGCTACAATAATACAAAAAATATTAAATATCAGAGAGAATAAACTACTACTCCAACTCCAACAAAAACAACAGTAAGGAAAATGTTGGATAGCGTAGGGCTAAAAATTACTATTTCCACTCCAGGGAGTGTAACAGTAGGGAAAGTGTTGGATAGCGTAGGGTTAAAAATTACTATTCCAACTCCAAAGAGTGCAAAAGTAGGGAAAGTGTTGGATAGCCTAGGGGTAAAAATGACTATTCCAACTCCAGAGAGTGCAACAGTAGGGAAAGTGTTGGATAGCGTAGGGGTAAAAATTACTATTCCAACTCCAAAGAGTGCAACAGTAGGGAAAGTGTTGGATAGCGTAGGGGTAAAAATTACTATTCCAACTCCAGAGAGTGCAACAGTAGGGAAAGTGTTGGATAGCGTAAGGGTAAAAATTACTATTCCCACTCCAGAGAGTTCAACAGTAGAGAAAGTGTTGGATAGCGTAGGGGTAAAAATTATTATTCCCACTCCAGAGAGTGCAACAGTAGGGAAAGTGTTGGATAGCGTAGGGGTAAAAATTACTATTCCCACTCCAGAGAGTGCAACAGTAGGAAAAGTGTTGGATAGCGTAGGGGTAAAAATTACTATTCCATCTCCAGAGAGTGCAACAGTAGGGAAAGTGTTGGATAGCGTAAGGGTCAAAATTACTATTCCCACTCCAGAGAGTGCAACAGTAGGGAAAGTGTTGGATAGCGTAGGGGTAAAAATTACTATTCCATCTCCAGAGAGTGCAACAGTAGGGAAAGTGTTGGATAGCGTAAGGGTCAAAATTACTATTCCAACTCCAGAGAGTGCAACAGTAGGGAAAGTGTTGGATAGCGTAGGGGTAAAAATTACTATTCCAACTCCAGAGAGTGCAACAGTAGGGAAAGTGTTGGATAGCGTAAGGGTAAAAATTACTATTCCCACTCCAGAGAGTTCAACAGTAGAGAAAGTGTTGGATAGCGTAGGGGTAAAAATTACCATTCCCACTCCAGAGAGTGCAACAGTAGGGAAAGTGTTGGATAGCGTAGGGGTAAAAATTACTATTCCAACTCCAGAGAGTGCAACAGTAGGGAAAGTGTTGGATAGCGTAGGGATACAAATTACTATTCCCACTCCAGAGAGTGCAACAGTAGGGAAAGTGTTGGATAGCGTAGGGGTAAAAATGACTATTCCAACTCCAGAGAGTGCAACAGTAGGGAAAGTGTTGGATAGCGTAGGGGTAAAAATTACTATTCCAACTCCAGAGAGTGCAACAGTAGGGAAAGTGTTGGATAGCGTAAGGGTAAAAATTACTATTCCCACTCCAGAGAGTTCAACAGTAGAGAAAGTGTTGGATAGCGTAGGGGTAAAAATTATTATTCCCACTCCAGACAGTGCAACAGTAGGGAAAGTGTTGGATAGCATAGGGGTAAAAACTTACTATTCCAACTCCAGAGAGTGCAACAGTAGAGAAAGTGTTGGATAGCGTAGGGGTAAAAATTACCATTCCCACTCCAGAGAGTGCAACAGTAGGGAAAGTGTTGGATAGCATAGGGGTAAAAATTACTATTCCAACTCCAGAGAGTGCAACAGTAGGGAAAGTGTTGGATAGCGTAGGGATAAAAATTACTATTCCCACTCCAGAGAGTGCAACAGTAGGGAAAGTGTTGGATAGCGTAGGGGTAAAAATTACTATTCCATCTCCAGAGAGTGCAACAGTAGGGAAAGTGTTGGATAGCGTAAGGGTCAAAATTACTATTCCAACTCCAGAGAGTGCAACAGTAGGGAAAGTGTTGGTTAGCGTAGGGGTAAAAATTACTATTCCAACTCCAGGGAGTGCAACAGTAGGGAAAGTGTTGGATAGCGTAGAAGTTAAAAATAACATACTTATAAATAAAATAATTATTTAAAATAATTATTGATTTAATTATTAAATAACTCTAAATTATTTACAAATACCAATAAATAATTATTACAAACACAACTACCAATGAATAATTAATCAGCAATAAATTAATAATAAATACCAATAAATAATAATTTATAAACATTAATTACAACATAATAAATATTGAACAATAAAATATATTTCATAACAGAAAACATAGTAATTAATATATTGTAATTACCAATTAAAATATATTGAACAATTAAATATTTTTATACCAAAAAATATTAATTATTAAACATTAATTACCAATTAATAATTACTCACTAATAAGAAATACATTATTTTTCATAACCAACATATTATAATTTAAAATATTTATCAATTAATAATTAATGTCCAATAAATTAATTATCAATACCCAACAACAAATGTAATAATTATTTAATTAGATTTCAATTACTTCCAACACTATTCCCCTATAAACGCACGACACACTCCAATAATAAAATAATACACTTAACATAATTATCAATTAATCAATTAATAAAAACGAATTACAAATTAATACAAATTAATTACCAATTAATAATTAATTAACAATAACATAATTATCAATACCAATAAATGAAAATAAATTATTACTTAATTACAATTAAATTACTTCCCACCCAATTCCCCTATAAACCCACAACCCGCTACAAAACTTAAACGCAAAAATTAATTAAAATTAATTATTAATTCCTAAAAATGTATAATTAATTTCATATAATTAAATTACTTCTCACCCTATTCCCCTATAAACCCACAACCCGATACAGTACTGAAACACAAAATTGACTTAAAAAACCCTTATTAACATATACTAATTGTATTTATTTATTTTAAAACCAGTAGAACACTTAACAAAAAACATATAACACACACATATTAAATACATATTAAAATACATAACAATAATATAAATATCGATATTAGTAACATCAATATTAGTAACATCGATAGATTTGATTTCGATATTACTAACTTCGATATTATTAACATCGATATAAAAAAAAATCGATATTACTTACCTTAGGGTCGATATTCTGTCCATAGATATTCTTAACATCGATGTTCTGTCCCTTCGATATTGTCAACTCGATATTAGTGTAGGTCGATATTTAATTTTTCATATTTTGACTGCTCACCATGCTAGAGCAGGGGGGCATGCTCCTGAGTTCAGTGGTAGAGGTGTTCTTGAGGAGCCTCTAATAGAGCAGGGGGACATGCTCTTAAGTTCAGTGGTAAAGGAGCTCTTGAGGAGCCTCTGCTAGAGCAGGGGGCATGCTCTTGAGTTCAGTGGTCGGGGTGTTCTTGAGGAGCTTCTGCTAGAGCAGGGGGACATGCTCTTGAATTCAGTGTTAGAGATGTTCTTGAGGAGCCTCTGCTAGTGCAGAGGGACATGCTCTTGAGTTCAGTGGTAGAGGTGTTCTTGAGGAGCCTCTGCTAGAGCAGGGGGACATGCTCTTGAGTTCAGTGGTAGAGGTGTTCTTGAGGAGCCTCTGCTAGTGCAGAGGGACATGCTCTTGAGTTCAGTGGTAGAGGTGTTCTTGAGGAGCCTCTGCTAGTGCAGAGGGACATGCTCTTGAGTTCAATGGTAGAGGTGTTCTTGAGGAGCCTCTGCTAGAGCAGGGGGACATGCTCTTGAGTTCAGTGTTAGAGGTGTTCTTGAGGAGCCTCTGCTAGTGCAGAGGGACATGCTCTTGAGTTCAGTGGTAGAGGTGTTCTTGAGGAGCCTCTGCTAGTGCAGAGGGACATGCTCTTGAGTTCAATGGTAGAGGTGTTCTTGAGGAGCCTCTGCTAGAGCAGGGGGACATGCTCTTGAATTCAGTGTTAGAGGTGTTCTTGAGGAGCCTCTAACAGAGCAGGGGGACATGCTCTTGAGTTCAGTGTTAGAGGTGTTCTTGAGGAGCCTCTGCTAGTGCAGAGGGACATGCTCTTGAGTTCAGTGGTAGAGGTGTTCTTGAGGAGCCTCTGCTAGTGCAGAGGGACATGCTCTTGAGTTCAATGGTAGAGGTGTTCTTGAGGAGCCTCTGCTAGAGCAGGGGGACATGCTCTTGAATTCAGTGTTAGAGGTGTTCTTGAGGAGCCTCTGCTAGTGCAGAGGGACATGCTCTTGAGTTCAGTGGTAGAGGTGTTCTTGAGGAGCCTCTGCTAGAGCAGTGGGACATTCTATTGAGTTTTGAGGTGAAGATGGTCTTGGGGAGCTTCTGCTGGAGCAGGGGGAAATGCTCTGGAGTTCAGTGGTAGAGGTGTTCTTGGGAAGCCTCTGCTAGAGCAGGGGGGAATGCTCTTGAGTTCAGTGGTGGAGGTGTTCTTGAGGAGCCTCTAATAGAGCAGGGGGACATTGTGAGAAGTTGGCCTGGCATATGCTGGTCACTAGTTATAGTGGCCACCTTGCACCAGTCCAATTCGACTCTTATGGTAGATAGGTTTAAGACAACCTTTTAATGAAAGCTATCCTAGTGGTAGCTGTGGAGAGCAGCCTTCAGGCTAAGTCTCTGAGGAATGTAAAGCAGCTTGTTTTACCTTATAATCTCTTAAATTACCACATGAAAAGGACACCACACAGGTATATATATCAAATATATATGTATTTATTCTTAGATACACTCTACTAATCTCTTTATGAGATTAGAATCCAGATACACATTCAAATGTCAACACTTCTCAATAAATTAAGCACAAATATGGCTGTAGCCCTAGGGGCGTACCAGACCATATACTAAGAAAATGGTTTAACAAACTCGACTTGCAAAATGAAAAGGCCTAAGGCCTTGGGAATCACTGGGGTTTCACTTCTGCAGTGTTAGCAGGTAAGTAATCAGCCCACGGGAGACGCGTGCAGTGTCTAAACACAGCCGCGGGTTTCCTATTGGTTTCAATGGCACAAGTCGCGGTTTGTAATTTAAAGTTTTAGGGCACTTCGGAGAAGTCAACAAGCAAGCCACTTACAGGGTAAGTATTTTGAGGGCCAACACACACTTGGGCACCGGAGTGCACGAGTTACCTCACCCACGGAAGCCGGGTGCATAAGTGTCTTTTGGTGTCGGGTCGCAATGCTGTTTTCAATGGAGATCTCTGAAGACTTTGTGCTTGTGACGACTGGAGAGGTGTCCGCTGGAATCCGAAGATGAATTGGAGTTGAAGAGGACCTGAAAATTGAGGGGACAGAGTTCAAGTCACTTGCCAGTGACCGGTGGCCAGCAGGATGGATGACCACTGATGTCGCGTCATTTCAGGTCATCAATGGTGATTTGTCTCTTCACTCACGAGGTTCAGGAGAGATAGACGATGACCAGCAGCTGGATTCAGAGGGTCCCACGATGTCTGCAGCTGATGACGGTGTCGCCAACCGGATTGGAGCCAACAAACCTTGGCAACTGCAAGTCTCGTGTGGAGTGAATATTGACGGTGGTGCAGACCAGCAAGGTCTGATGGACTTACCCAGTGAGGGTAAATGAGGGCAGGCCCGGAGCAACCAGGAGCGCCCTTGAAGTTGATGAGAAAGTCTTTGGGTGAGTCACTAGCCAACGGGCAAGCAACCGCAAAGATGCCTTTGCAGGAAAAGTTCCACAGGAGCCCACGGTCACTCAGGATGGGGTAGGCTGCTGATTTTCGGTACCAGACCTGCTAGGGAATTGGACTACAGATGGCCCAAAGCACAACTTCATAGAAAGTTGTTTAGGGTTTGCACTCGAAATCAGTGCACGGTTCGCTGGTATTGCTGTTCCTCATCACTCATGGGGTCCAGATACCACAGCTTCGCTGGGGACTCAAAATGGCCGTTGTGAGGTCAGGAAATGCACTTCAGGGGACGCAGGGACTTCGGACTCCGGCGGGAGCGGTGACGTTTGCAACCGTTGATCAAAGTTACTGGTGCCTGCCAAGCAGGGGAGTCACTCCTTGACTCCAAGGGAGATTCTTCAGTCTTCCAGAGATAGTGGAACGTCGAAGTGCCAGGATTCTTCTTTGTAGAGCGTCGTCCAGGGTTAATCTGAATTGCATTGGCAATGCTTGGTATATTATAGTGAAGATAGGGGAGGGACTAGCTCTATGACCACTCCTCTAGGAGGGTCAGGGTAGTGGGTGGTTACACCCACTTCCCTTTGTCCAGTTTCGCGCCAGAGCAGGGGCAGGTAGCCCCTGAACCGGTTTGAGCTGGCATATGCACAGAGGAGCCTACTGCTCCCCCAGTGCAGGACTTCAAAGGCACTCTAAGAGTGCACCCACCCAGCTCCAATACACTACATCCTGTCTGGGAGGTGGTGACACCTCCCTGTGACAGGATACCCTTTGTTGGGCTTCCTCCACTGCGAGTTTCGGTCAGCAGCAGGAGGGCAGCCCAGTGTCTGTGCTGGTGGCATCCATTTTGTGATTCCAGGGCTCTAGAAGATTTCTACCGTTTCGTACAGTGGGTACATGTTGTCCCCTCTAGAAGGGTGGGATCATACTCCCACACCAGTTACTGGTGTGGGGGTATGATTCCAAGTTGTTTGACACCAAACACGACATGTTTTGATGCAGTCATTCCAAAGTTAGCATTTACCGCGAGGTTATAATGCACTTAAGAGTATATGGTTTAACCGCATCCACAAACAGCAGCAGAGAATAGACTCTGCCAGCTGCAGAGGGGTCCTGCTCATGCAGAAACACCCGCTCACATAGTAAACCAAGCACCCTGCCCTCAGGATTGTTAGGGCCTGCTAGAGGGGTGACTGATAGGTTTATGTGTGTGTGTATGGTGAGATATAGGAACCTATACCTCAGTGAGGAGTGCTAACACTACCTCACACAGGCTGCAGTAGCAGGCCTGTGGTGTCAGATTGTGAATGCTTCCCAGAGGTGGCATAATACATGCTGCAGCCCCTGGTAGGCCTGTGAAGTACCAATGCCCTAGGTACCTAAGGTACCATATACTAGGGGCTCATAAGGTACCACAGTATCCAATCACTAGTGCATCTAATATGCACACCAAGTTGTTTTAGAGAGATCAGTGAGACTGGGGCCCTGATTAGCAGGGACCCAGCCAGACTATAGTCAGAAACCAGTGTATACATCAGAAAAAAGTGGGGGCAACATAAGTGCAGATCCTGCTCTCCTACACAACCCCCACCCCCCACCAAACGCAGGGACATTAAACTAACCTTGACCAGTTGAGTCTTCATGTTCTAACTGGAAATACCAGTCCATCTGCATTGGCATGTTGGGTCCCAGGTCTATGTTCCACTGTATAGTCCATCCCCTGTAGGGAAATGGACCACCTGAGCAGTTTAGGATTTCCACCTTTCATCTGTTTGAGCCATAGGAGGGGCTTATGGTCAGTCTGAACTATGAAGTGAGTGCCAAACAAGTATGGCCTCAGCTTCTTCAGGGCCCACACCACAGCAAAGGCCTCTCTCTCAATAGCTGACCAACGTTTCTCTCTAGGGGTCAGCCTTCTGCTTATGAAAGCTACTGGCTGGTCTTGACCTTCATCATTAAGTTGAGACAGTACAGCTCCCACACCCAGCTCTGAAGCATCTGTTTGAACAATGAACTTCTTTTTGTAATCTGGACTCTGTAAGATGGGGGTAGTGTACATTGCCTGCTTGAGGTCATCAAATGCCTTTTGACAGCTAGCTGTCCACTGAACCTTTTTTGGCATTTTCTTGGAGGTCAGATCATTTAAGGGGGTCACTATAGATCCATATCCCTTAACAAACCTCCTGTAATACCCAGTCAGGCCCAAGAAGGCTCTCACCTGTGTCTGGGTGGTTGGAGCTACCCATTCCATTATGGTCTGGATCTTGCTCTGCAATGGTTGAACCTGGCCTCCACCTACAAGGTGGCCCAGGTACACAACCTGACTCTGCCCTATCTGGCACTTAGTGGCCTTGATAGTGAGGCCTGCTTTCTGCAGGGCCTCCAGTACATTCCTGAGCTGGACCAGGTGATCCTGCCAGGTGGAACTAAAGACAGCAATATCATCAAGATAAGCTGAGCAATAGGTTTCCATACCAGTCAGAACTTTATTCACCAACCTCTGAAATGTGGCAGGTGCATTCTTCAAACCAAAGGGCATTACCATAAAGTGATAGTGCCCGCCAGGGGTCGAAAATGCTGTTTTAGCCTTAGCATCATCAGCTAACTTGATTTGCCAATAGCCTGTTGTAAGGTCAAATGTACTGAGATACTTGGCTGAGGCCAAAGTGTCTATTAGTTCATCTGCCCTTGGTATTGGGTAGGCATCAGTCCTGGTGACTGCATTGAGGCCCCTGTAGTCAACACAAAACCTCATCTCTTTCCTACCACCCTGGGTGTGAGGTTTTGGGACAAGGACTACTGGGCTAGCCCAAGGGCTATCTGAGGGCTCAATAACACCTAGCTTCAACATTTTTTGGACTTCAGTCCTGATACAGTCCCTGACATGGTCAGGTTGCCTGTAGATTTTACTCTTCACAGGCAGACTGTCTCCAGTGTCCACCTCATGGGTACACCAGGAAGTCTGACTTGGGGTCAGGCTAAACATATGTCTAAACTGATGTAGCACTTGTCTACATTCAGTTTGTTGATGTTCAGTGAGGCTGTTTGCCAAAGCAACACCATCAACTGACCTATCATCAGGGTTCTGTGAGAGCAGGTCGGGGAGAGGGTCACTCTCCTCCTCCTGGTCCTCATCAGTTGCCATGAGCAAGCTCATGTCAGCCCTGTCCACATATGCCTTAAGTCTGTTGACATGGAGCACCCTAAGGGTGCTCCTGGGAGTGCCAAGATCTACCAAGTAGGTGACCTCTCCCTTCTTTTCAACAATATTATGGGGGCCACTCCATTTGTCCTGGAGAGCTGCTGGGACCACAGGCTCCAACACCCACACTTTCTGGCCTGGCTGGTAAACAGCCAGGACAGCCTTTTGGTCATGCCAAGCTTTTTGGAGTTCTTGGCTTGCCTCAAGGTTTTTATTGGCCTTCTTCGTATACTCTGCCATCCTGGAGCAGAGACCAAGTACATAGTCCATTACATCCTGTTTGGGAGGTTTGAGAGGTAACTCCCATCCCTCCTTCACCAGACATAATGGTCCTCTAACAGGGTGCCCAAGCAGAAGTTCAAAAGGGCTGTAGCCAACCCCCTTCTGAGGAACCTCCCTGTATGCAAACAGAAGGCAGGGAAGTAAAAGGTCCCATTTTCGCCTAAGCTTCTCTGGGAGTCCTTTAATCATTCCCTTTAGGGTTTTGTTGAATCTCTCAACTAACCCATTGCATTGTGGGTGATAGGGAGTAGTGAATTTGTAGTTTACATCACAATCCTTCCACATTGCAGTTAGATATCCTGACATAAAGTTAGACCCTCTGTCAGAGATGACCTCCTTAGGGAAACCCACTCTGGAGAAGACTCCAATGAGGGCTCTTGCTACCACAGGAGCTGTGGTAGTCCTTAGGGGTATAGCTTCTGGATACCTGGTGGCATGATCCACTACCACCAGTATACATCTGTGCCCAGATGCAGTTGGTGGGTCAAGGGGACCAACAATGTCAATCCCTACCCTTTCAAAGGGAACCCCCACCACAGGTAGTGGTATCAGGGGGGCCTTTGTGGTGCCACCTGTCTTGCCACTGGCTTGACAAGTGACACAGGAGCGACAAAACTCCTTGGTGTCTTCAGACATGTGGGCCAATGAAAATGTGGTACAAGCCTGTCCCAGGTCTTGTTTTGGCCCAAGTGTCCTGCCAATGGGATGTCATGTGTTAGGGTCAAGAGGAACCCCCTAAACTTCTGAGGAATTACCAACCTCCTGGTGGCTCCAGGAGTAGGATCTCTAGCCTCAGAATATAGGAGCCCCTCATTCCAATAAACCTTATGGGACCCACTAGCACTCCCAGCAGCCTCAGCAGCAGCCAGCCCGCTGAGGGGTTCAAGAGTGGGGCAGCACTGTTGCTCTTTGCTCAGATCTTCCCTGGAAGGTCCCCCTGCCCCCAAGAACTCAACCTGACCAGGCTCAAGTTCCTCTGGGGCATTTCCTTCTTCAGGCTCTGCTTCTCCTCCCTCAGGAGGGGAATCTGAGATCTGAGACAGAGGGGAAGGCCCAGCCTTAACCCTACGGCTCCTCCTCTTGGGTAGCACCTGGTCCATAGTTTCAGGATCCAGAGCTGGTTCAGCTTTATGCATCTTGGCTTGTGACCTGGTCACAGCAAATACCTCTGCAGGTATGCCCAACATCTCAGCAGGAGTCCATAATTCTACTTCAGACCAGGCTGAAGTCTCCGGACCATTGCCCAACAAACATTCGACAGGGAGGTCTGCACTGACTACTACCTTCTTGAGGCCAGTTACCCCTCCCCAGGAGAAATTCACAACTGCCAGGCTATGGTTAGTCCTGGTGTTACTTGCATTGTTTACCTGGTACATTTCACCCAGGATGATCTGTGTAGGGTCCACTAGGTCCTCTGCCACCATGGTGACACTAGCACCTGTGTCCCTAAATGCCAAAGCCTGTTTGCCATTTATAATAGGCTGCTGTTTGTATTTGCCCAGATTACTGGGGCTCACTAGGAAGGACATATCAAGGTCTCCCTCACAAACTAGCAATGCCTGTGTTGGTACTCTGACTAGGCCAGAGTCCACATCAGAACCCAGGGTCAACCCTACTACACCCTTATTCTGAGTATTACCTCCACCAATGACTACACTAGGGGGAACAGTTGCCTTAGGGGCTGGAGTGGTGGTGGTTTGGTCTTTTGACTTTGTACAGTGAGAAGTCCAGTGCCCTTTCGGTTTACAGAATTTGCACCAGGACTTCTTTTGGCCTTTTCCCTTTGCAGATTGTGACTCCCCACCAGTTGCAGATTTTTGGGGCCCTTGTGAAGGCTTCTGATCTTTAGATTTATCCCCACCTTTCTCTGAGCCTTTAGGATCTTGCTTCTTAGTGTCACCACCTTGGTTCTGGTCTTTCTGCCTCACCCTGGTTCTGACCCATTTGTCTGCCTTTTTTCCCAATTCTTGGGGAGAGGTCAGATCAGAGTCCACCAGGTACTGATGCAACAACTGGTTCTGGCAATTATTAAGGATCTGTTCTCTCATTATAAGATTATACAATCCCTTAAAGTCAGTTACTCTACTACCAACCAGCCAACCTTCTAGAACCTTGGTTGCACAATCAACAAAGTCAGTCCAATCCTGAGTCTGTGCTTTCTGGGTGTCTCTGAACTTCAACCTGTACTGTTCAGTGGTTAAGCCAAACCCATCTATCAAAGCACTCTTCAGGGCTTCATAATCATTAGCATCCTCTTCTCTAACAGTGAGGAGCTTGTCTCTACCTTTATCTGAAAAGGAGAGGCACAAGATTCCTGCCCACTGTGTCTGGGGGACCTGTTGAACTTTACATGCCCTCTCCATAGCAGTTATCCATTTGTGGATATCATCCCCACTCTGGTAGGGAGGAACAACCTTGGACAGGTTCCTATGGTCTGGAATGTAATCTCTGCCTCTAGCGACACTGTTGCTGCCACCAGGGTTATCTAACCCCTCCTTCTTAGAAGCTCTTTGGAGCTCGAAGGCTTCCCTATATGAGGCCAATTGCTTGGTTCTGAGGGCAAGCCTAGCTTCCTCATACTGGAGCATCTTGAACCTTCTTTCAGAGGAGGACTCCCTCGGATAGGTGGAGTTCCTCTGGTGAACAGATTCTCTTCCAGAGTGGTATGAATGGTCAGAGTCCCTTGAGAGGGACCTAGGCCTTTCTCCCACTTTGTCAGTTCTCTTAGGGAGAATCCCTCTGTTCTTTTCAGACCCTTCTGGGCCTGGCCCTTCAATCACAGACTCCAGGTCATCTTGATTTTCATCATCAGACCCAGAGCCTATGGCTGACCCACTCCCTGATGCAGACCCACTTGCTCCTAGAGCTTGTTTCAGGTCATCTTCTACTAACAGATCTATCAGGTGCTGTGATGAGGGACTCCTGCCCACCCTCAGTTGTCTTTCAAAGCATAAGGCCTTCAGTTCAGTGTAGGCTATATCTTTGTACTGAGATGGGGTGGACCCACTGGCTCCACCTTGGTGAGACATACTAGTGTTGTGCAGTGTTGTACTACCTACACTAGTTGAGGCCTACTGGACCTAGCTTGAGCTGTAGCAGAGGTGTGCTTATCCCTTCACAAACAGCTCTAAGTTCAGTAGAACTTATTGATACTAGCTTGACTTTATATGTACCTTGAGTACCTTTAGTGGTTTTCAGTTAGTAATTCAAATAGAGATTTTCTGGTAAAACAATGGCAAGCTGGAATCCCACGCGCTGCCCACCAATGTGAGAAGTTGGCCTGGCATATGCTGGTCACTAGTTATAGTGGCCACCTTGCACCAGTCCAATTCGACTCTTATGGTAGATAGGTTTAAGACAACCTTTTAAAGAAAGCTATCCTAGTGGTAGCTGTGGAGAGCAGCCTTCAGGCTAAGTCTCCGAGGAATGTAAAGCAGCTTGTTTTACCTTATAATCTCTTGAATTACCAAATTAAAAGGACACCACACAGGTATATATATCAAATGTATATGTATTTATTCTTAGATACACTCTACTAATCTCTTTATGAGATTAGAACCCAGATACACATTCAAATGTCAACACTTCTCAATAAATTAAGCACAAATATGGCTGTAGCTCTAGGGGCGTACCAGACCATATACTAAGAAAATGGTTTAACAAACTCGACTTGCAAAATGAAAAGGCCTAGGGCCTTGGGAATCACTGGGGCTTCACTTCTGCAGTGTTAGCAGGTAAGTAATCAGCCCACAGGAGACGCGTGCAGTGTCTAAACACAGCCGCGGGTTTCCTATTGGTTTCAATGGCACAAGTCGCGGTTTGTAATTTAAAGTTTTAGGGCACTTCGGAGAAGTCAACAAGCAAGCCACTTACAGGGTAAGTATTTCGAGGGCCAACACACACTTGGGCACCGGAGTGCACGAGTTACCTCACCCATGGAAGCCGGGTGCATAGGTGTCCTTTGGTGTCGGGTCGCGATGCTGTTTTCAATGGAGATCACTGAAGACTTGCTGCTTGTGACGACTGGAGAGGTGTCCGCTGGAATCCGAAGATGGATTGGAGTTGAAGAGGACCCGAAAATTGAGGGGACAGAGTTCAAAGTCACTTGCCAGTGACCGGTGGCCAGCAGGATGGATGACCACTGATGTTGCGTCATTTCAGGTCGTCGATGGTGATTTGTCTCTTCGCTAACGAGGTCCAGGAGGGATCGACGATAACCAGCAGCTGGATTCAGAGGGACCCATAATGTGTGCAGCTGATGACGGTGTCGGCAACCGGATTGGAGCCAACAAACCTTGGCAACTGCAAGTCATGTGTGGAGTGAAGATTGACGGTGGTGCAGACCAGCAAGTTCTGATGGACTTACCCAGTGAGGGTAAGTGAGGGCAGGCCCGGAGCAACCAGAAGAGCCCTTGATGTTGATGAGAAAGTCTTCGGATGAGTCACTAGCTAACAGGCAAGAAACCGCAAAGACACCTTTGCAGGAAAAGTTCCACAGGAGCCCATGGTCACTCGGGACAGGGTAGGCCCCTGATTTTCGGTACCAGTCCTCCTAGGGCCTTGGACTACAGATGGTCCAAAGCACAAGTTCGTAGAACGTTGTTTAGGGTTTGCACTTGAAATCAGTGCACGGTTCCCTGGTATTGCTGTTCCTCGTCACTCGTGGGGTCCAGATGCCACAGCTTCACTGGGGACTCAAAATGGCCATGGAGAGGTCAGGAAATCCACTTCAGAGGACACAGGGACTTCGGATTCTGGCGGGAGTGGTGAAGTTTGCAACCGTTGATCAAAGTTACTGGTGCCTGCCAAGCAGGGGAGTCACTCCTTGACTCCAAGGGAGATTCTTCAGTCTTCCAGACATAGTGGAACATCGAAGGGCCAGGATTCTTCTTTGTAGAGTGTCGTCCAGGGTTAATCTGAATTGCATTGGCAATGCTTGGTATCTTATAGTGAAGATAGGGGAGGGACTAGCTCTATGACCACTCCTCTAGGAGGGTCAGGGTAGTGGGTGGTTACACCCACTTCCCTTTGTCCAGTTTCACACCAGAGCAGGGGCAGGTAGCCCCTGAACCGGTTTGAGCTAGCATATGCACAGAGGAGCCTACTGTTCCCCCAGTGCAGGACTTCAAAGGCACTCTAAGAGTGCACCCACCCAGCTCCAATACACTAAATCCTGTCTGGGAGGTGGTGACACCTCCCTGTGACAGGATACCCTTTGTTGGGCTTCCTCCACTGCGAGTTTCGGTCAGCACCAGGAGGGCAGCCCAGTGTCTGTGCTGGTGGCATCCATTTTGTGATGATAGGGCTCTAGAAAGATTTCTCCGGTTTAGTACAGTGGGTACATGTCGTCCCCTCTAGAAGGGTGGGATCATACTCCCACACCAGTTACTGGTGTGTTCACCAGTTACTGGTGTGGGGGTATGATTGCAAGTTGTTTGACACCAAACATGACATGTTTTGATGCAGTCATTCCAAAGTTAGCATTTACCGCGAGGTTATAATGCACTTAAGAGTATATGGTTTAACCGCATCCACAAACAGCAGCAGAGAATAGACTTTGCCAGCTGCAGAGGGGTCCTGCTCATGCAGAAGCACCCCCTCACATAGTAAACCAAGCACCCTGCCCTCAGGATTGTTAGGGCCTGCTAGAGGGGTGACTGATAGGTTTATATGTGTGTGTATGGTGAGATATAGGAACCTATACCTCAGTGAGGAGTGCTTACACTACCTCACACAGGCTGCAGTAGCAGGCCTGTGGTGTCAGAATGTGAATGCTTCCCAGGGGTGGCATAATACATGCTGCAGCCCCTGGTAGGCCTGTGAAGTACCAATGCCCTAAGTACCGAAGGTACCATATACTAGGGGCTCATAAGGTACCACAGTATCCAATCACTAGTGCATCTAATATGCACACCAAGTTGTTTTAGAGAGATCAGTGAGACTGGGGCCCTGATTAGCAGGGACCCAGCCAGACTATAGTCAGAAACCAGTGTATACATCAGTAAAAAAGTGGGGGCAACATAAGTACAGATCCTACTCTCCTACAGACATGCTCTTAAGTTCAGTGGTAGAGGTGTTCTTGAGGAGCCTCTGCTAGAGCAGGGGGCATGCTCTTGAGTTCAGTGGTCGAGGTGTTCTTGAGGAGCCTCTGCTAGAGAAGGGGGACATGCTCTTGAGTTCAGTGTTAGAGGTGTTCTTGAGGAGCCTCTGCTAGTGCAGAGGGACATGCTCTTGAGTTAAGTGGTAGAGGTGTTCTTGAGGAGCCTCTGCTAGAGCAGGGGAACATTCTATTGAGATCTGAGGTGAAGGTGGTCTTGGGGAGCTTCTACTTGAGCTGGGGAAATGCTCTGGAGTTCAGTGGTAGAGGTGTTCTTGGGAAGCCTCTGCTAGAGCAGGGGGGCACGCTCTTGAGTTCAGTGGTGGAGGTGTTCTTGAGGAGCCTCTAATAGAGCAGGGGGACATGTTCTTAAGTTCAGTGGTAAAGGTGTTCTTGAGGAGCCTCTGCTAGAGCAGGGGACATGCTCTTGAGTTTAGTGGTAGAGGTGTTCTTGAGGAGCCTCTCCTTGAGCAGGGGGCATGCTCTTGAGTTCAGTGGTAGAGGTGTTCTTGAGGAGTTTCTGCTAGAGCAGGGGGACATGCTCTTGAGATCAGTGGTAGAGGTATTCTTGAGGAGCCTCTGCTAGAGAAGGGGGACATGCTCTTGAGTTCAGTGTTAGAGTTGTTCTTGGGAGCCTCTGCTATAGCAGAGAGACATGCTCTTGAGCTCAGTGGTAGAGGTGTACTTGAGGAGCTTCTGCTAGAGCAAGGGGACATGCTCTTGAGTTCGGTGGTAGAGGTGTTCTTGAAGAGCCTCTGCTAGTGCACGGGGACATGCTCTCGTGTTCAGTGGTAGAGGTGTCCTTGAGGAACCTCTGCTAGAGCAGCGGGACATGCTCTTGAGTTCAATGGTAGAGGTGTTCTTGAGGAGCCTCTGCTGGAGCAGGAGTACATGCTCTTGAGTTCAGTGGTAGAGGTGTTCTTGAGGAGCCCCTGCTAGAGCAGGGGGACATGCTCTAGTTCTGTGGTAGAGGTGTTCATGAGGAGCTTCTGCTAAAGCAGAGGGACATGCTCTTGAGTTCAGTGGTAGAGGTGTTCTAGAGGAGCCTCTGCTAGAACAGGAGGACATGCTCTTGAATTCGGTGATGGAGGTGTTCTTGAGGAGCCTCTTCTAGAGGAGGGGTCAATGCTCTTGAGTTCTGTGGTAGAGTTGCTATTTAGGAGCTTCTGCTTGAGTAGGGGTCCATGCTCTTGAGTTTAGTGGTAGAGGTGTTCTTGAGGAGCCTCTGCTAGAGCAGGGGACATGCTCTTGAGTTTAGTGGTAGAGGTGTTCTTGAGGAGCCTCTCCTTGAGCAGGGGGCATGCTCTTGAGATCAGTGGTAGAGGTATTCTTGAGGAGCCTCTGCTAGAGAAGGGGGACATGCTCTTGAGTTCAGTGTTAGAGGTGTTCTTGGGGAGCCTCTGCTACAGCAGAGATACATGCTCTCGAGTTCGGTGGTAGAGGTGTTCTTGAGGAGCCTCTCCTTGAGCAGGGGGCATGCTCTTGAGTTCAGTGGTAGAGGTGTTCTTGAGGAGTTTCTCCTAGAGCAGGGGGACATGCTCTTGAGATCAGTGGTAGAGGTATTCTTGAGGAGCCTCTGCTAGAGAAGGGGGACATGGTCTTGAGTTCAGTGTTAGAGGTGTACTTGAGGAGCCTCTGTTAGAGCAGGCGGACATGCTTTTGAGTTCAGTTGTAGAGGTGTTCTTGAGGAGCCTCTGCTAGAGCAGGGGGCATGCTCTTGAGTTCAGTGGTAGAGGTGTACTTGAGGAGCTTCTGCTAGAGCAGGGGGACATGCTCTTGAGTTCGGTGGTAGAGGTGTTCTTGAGGAGCCTCTGCTAGTGCACGGGGACATGCTCTCGAGTTCAGTGGTAGAGGTGTTCTTGAGGAACCTCTGCTAGAGCAGGGGGACATGCTCTCGAGAACAGTGGTAGAGGTGTTCTTGAGGAGCCTCTGCTGCAGCAGGGGGACATGCTCTTGAGTTCAGTGGTAGAGGTGTTCGTGAGGAGCCTCTGCTAGAGCAGGAGGACATGCTCTTGAATTCGGTGGTGGAGGTGTTCTTGAGGAGCCTCTTCAAGAGGAGGGGGACATGCTCTAGTTCTGTGGTAGAGGTGTTCGTGAGGAGCTTCTGCTAGAGCAGGGGGACATGCTCTTGAGTTCAGTGGTAGAGGTGTTCTAGAGGAGCCTCTGCTAGAGCAGGAGGACATGCTCTTGAATTCGGTGATGGAGGTGTTCTTGAGGAGCCTCTTCTAGAGGAGGGGTCAATGCTTTTGAGTTCAGTGGTAGAGGTGTTCTTCAGGAGCTTCTGCTTCAGTAGGGGTCCATGCTCTTGAGTTCTGTGGTGGAGTTGTTCTTTAGGAGCTTCTGCTTGAGTAGGGGTCCATGCTCTTGAGTTCAGTGGTAGAGGTGTTCTTGAGGAGCCTCTGCTAGAGCTGGGGGACATGCTCTTGAGTTCAGTGGTAGAGGTGTTCTTGGGGAGCTTCTGCTTGAGTAGGGGTCCATGCTCTTGAGTTCAGTGGTAGAGGTGTTCTTGAGGAGCCTCTGCTAGAGCTGGGGGACATGCTCTTGAGTTCAGTGGTAGAGGTGTTCTTGGGGAGCTTCTGCTTGAGAAGGGATCTATGCTCTTGAGTTCTGTGGTTGAGTTCCTCTTGGGAAGCTTCTGCTGGAGCAGGGGGTATGCTCTTGAGTTCTGTGGTAGAGGTGTTCTGGGGAAGCTTCTGCTAGAGTAGGAGGGCATGCTCTTGAGTTCTGTGGTGGAGGTGTTCTGGAGAAACTTCTGCTAGAGCAGGGGGGCATACTCTTGAGTTCAGTGGTAGAGGTGATCTTGAGGAGCCTCTGCCTAAGCAGGGGGACATGCTCTTGAGTTCAGTGGTAGAGGTGTTGTTGGGGAGCTTATGATAGAGCAGGGAAACATGCTTTTGAGTGCTGTGGTATAGGTGTTCTTGAGGAGCCTCTAATAGGGCAGGGGGACAAGCTCTTGAGTTCAGTGATAGAGGTGTTCTTTAGGAGCCCCTGCTACAGCAGGGAGACATGCTTTTGAGTTCGGTGGTGGAGGTGTTCTTGAGGAGCCCTTGCTGGAGCAGAGGTCCATGCTCTTGAGATCAGTGATAGAGGTGTTCTTGAGGAGCCTCTACTGGAGCAGGGGGACATGCTCTTGAGTTCTGTGGTGAAGGTTGTCTTGGGCAGCCTCTGCTAGAGCAGTGGGACATGCTCTTGTGTTTGGTTGTGGAAGTGTTCTTGTGGAGCTTCTGCTACAGCAGGGGGACATGCTCCAGAGTTCAGTGGTGGAGGTGTTCTTGATGAGCCTCTGCTAGATCAGGGGGGCATGCTCTTGAGTTCAGTGGTAGAGGTGTTCTTCAGGAGCCTCTGCTAGAGCAGGGGGACATTCTATAGAGTTCTGAGGTGAAGGCGGTTTTGGGGAGCATCTACTAGAGCAGGGGAAATGCTCTGGAGTTCAGTGGTAGAGGTGTTCTTGGGAAGCCTCTGCTAGAGCAGGGGGCATGCTCTTGAATTTAGTGGTAGAGGTGTTCTTGAGGAGCCTCTCCTTGAGCAGGGGGCTTGCTCTTGAGTTCAGTGGTAGAGGTGTTCTTGAGGAGTTTCTCCTAGAGCAGGGGGACATGCTCTTGAGATCAGTGGTAGAGGTATTCTTGAGGAGCCTCTGCTAGAGAAGGGGGACATGCTCTTGAGTTCAGTGGTAGAGGTGTTCTTGAGGAGCCTCTCCTTGAGCAGGGGGCATGCTCTTGAGTTCAGTGTTAGAGGTGTTCTTGGGGAGCCTCTGCTAGAGCAGAGAGACATGCTCTTGAGTTCAGTGGTAGAGGTGTTCTTGAGGAGCCTCCGTTAGAGCAGGGGGACATGCTCTTGAGTTCAGTGGTAGAGGTGTTCTTGAGGAGCCTCTGCTAGAGAAGGGGGACATGCTCTTGAGTTCAGTGTTAGAGGTGTTCTTGAGGAGCCTCTGCTAGAGCTGGGAGACATGCTCTTGAGTTCAGTGGTAGAGGTGTTCTTGAGGATCCCCTGTTGGAGCAGGGGGGTGTGTTCTTGAGTTCAGTGGTAGAGGTGTTCTTGAGGAGCCTCTGCTAGAGCTGGGAGACATGCTCTTGAGTTCAGTGGTGGAGGTGTTCTTGAGGAGCCTCTGCTAGAACATGGGGCATGCTCCTGAGTTCTGTTTTTGAGGTGTTCTTGAGGACCTCTGCTACAGCAGGGGGGCATGCTCTTGAGTTCTTTGGTAGAGGTGTTCTTGAGGAGCCTCTGCTAAAGCAGATTTGCATGCTCTTGAGCTCTGTCATAGAGGTGTTCTTGGGAAGCCTCTGCTAGGGCAGGGGCCATGCCCTTGAGTTCAGTGGTAGAGGTGTTCCTGAGGAGCCTCTAGTAGAGCAGGGGGACATGCTCTTAAGTTCAGTGGTAGAGGTTTTCTTGAGGAGCCTCTGCTAGAGCAGGGTGCATACTCTTGAGTTCAGTGGTAGAGGTGTTCTTGAGGAGCTTCTGCAGGGGACATGCTCTTGAGTTCAGTGGTAGAGGTGTACTTGAGGAGCTTCTGCTAGAGCAGGGGGTCATGCTCTTGAATTCAGTGGTAGAGGTGTTCTTGAGGAGCCTCTACCAGTGCAGGGGGACACGCTCTCAAGTTCACTGGTAGAGGTGTTCTTGAGGAGCCTCTGCTAGAGCAGGGGGACATGCTCTTGAGTTCAGTGGTAGAGGTGTTCTTGAGGAGCCTCTGCTGGAGCAGGGGACATGCTCTTGCATTCAGTGGTAGAGGTGTTCTTGTAGAGCCTCTGCTAGAGCAGGGGGACATGCTCTTGAGTTCAGTGGTAGAGGTGTTCTTGAAGAGCCTCTGCTAAAGCAGGGGGACATTCTCTTGAGTTCGGTGGTGGAGGTGTTCTTGAGGAGCCTCTGCTAGAGAAGGGGTCCATGCTCTTGAGATCAGTGGTAGAGGTGTTCTTGAGGAGCTTCTGCTTGAGTAGGGGTCCATGTTCTTGATTTCAGTGGTAGAGGTGTTCTTTAGGAGCATCTGCTTGAGTAGGGGTCCATGCTCTTGAGTTCAGTGGTAGAGGCGTTCTTGAGGAGCCTCTGCTAGAGCTGGGGGACATGCTCTTGAGTTCAGTGGTAGAGGTTTTCTTGGGGAGCTTCTGCTTTAGAAGGATCTATGCTCTTGAGTTCCGTGGTGGAGGTGTTCTGGGGAAGCTTCTGCTAGAGGAGGGGTGCATGCTCTAGCGACCAGTGGTAGAGGTGATCTTGAGGAGCCTCTGCTTAAACAGGGGGACATGCTCTTGAGTTCAGTGGGAGAGGTGTTATTGGTGAGCTTCTGCTAGAGCAGGGGAACATGCTCTTGAGTGCTGTTGTAGAGGTGTTCTTAAGGAGCCTCTAATAGAGCAGGGGGACATGCTCTTGAGTTCGGTGGTAGAGGTGTTCTTGAGGAGCCTCTGCTAGAGCTGGGAGACATGCTCTTGAGTTCAGTGGTGGAGGTGTTCTTGAGGAGCCTCTGCTAGAGCAGGGGGACATGCTCTTGAGTTCAGTGGTAGAGGTGTTCTTGAGGAGCCCCTGCTAGAGCTGGGAGACATGCTCTTGAGTTCAGTGGTGGAGGTGTTCTTGAGGAGCCTCTGCTAGAGCAGGGGGGACATGCTCTTGAGTTCAGTGGTAGAGGTGTTCTTGAGGAGCCTCTGCTAGAGCTGGTAGACATGCTCTTGAGTTCAGTGGTGGAGGTGTTCTTGAGGAGCCTCTGCTAGAGCAGGGGGACATGCTCTTGAGTTCAGTGGTAGAGGGGTTCTTGAGGAGCCCCTGCTGGAGCAGGGGGACATGCTCTTGAGTTCAGTTGTAGAGGTGTTCTTGAGGAGCCTCTGCTAGAGCAAGGGGACATGCTCTTGAGTTCTGTGCTGGAGGTGTTCTTGAGGATCTCCTGTTGGAGCAGGGGGACATGCTCTTGAGTTCAGTGGTAGAGGTGTTCTTGAGGAGCCTACGGTGGGGTAGGGGGACATGCTCTTGAGTTCTGTGCTGTAAGTGTTCTTGAGGAGCCCCTGCTGGAGCAGGGGGACATGCTCTTGAGTTCTGTGCTGGAGGTGTTCTTGAGGATCTAATGTTGGAGCAGGGGGACATGCTCTTGAGTTCAGTGGTAGAGGTGTTCTTGAAGAGCCTCTGCTAAAGCTGGGAGACATGCTCTTGAGATCAGTGGTAGAGATGTTCTTGGGAAGCCTCTGCTAGAGCAGGGGGGCATGCTCTTGAGTTCAGTGGTAGAGGTGTTCTTGAGGATCATCTGCTAGAGCAGGGGGGCATGCTCTTGAGTTCAGTTGTTGAGGTGTTCTTGAGGACCTCTGCTACAACAGGGGGGCATGCTCTTGAGTTCTTTGGTAGAGGTGTTCTCCAGGAGCCTCTGCTAGAGCAGATGGGCATGCTCTTGAGTTCAGTGGTAGGGGTGTTCTTGAGGAGCCTCCGTTAGAGCAGGGGGACATGCTCTTGAGTTCAGTGGTAGAGGTGTTCTTGGGGAGCCTCTGCTAGAGCAGGGGGACATGCTCTTGAGTTCAGTGGTAGAGGCATTCTTGAGGAGCCTCTGCTTGAGCAGGGGGCATGCTCTTGAGTTCAGTGGTAGAGGTGTTCTTGAGGAGTTTCTCCTAGAGCAGGGGGACATGCTCTTGAGATCAGTGGTAGAGGTATTCTTGAGGAGCCTCTGCTAGAGAAGGGGGACATGGTCTTGAGTTCAGTGTTAGAGGTGTACTTGAGGAGCCTCTGTTAGAGCAGGCGGACATGCTTTTGAGTTCAGTTGTAGAGGTGTTCTTGAGGAGCCTCTGCTAGAGCAGGGGGCATGCTCTTGAGTTCAGTGGTAGAGGTGTACTTGAGGAGCTTCTGCTAGAGCAGGGGGACATGCTCTTGAGTTCGGTGGTAGAGGTGTTCTTGAGGAGCCTCTGCTAGTGCACGGGGACATGCTCTCGAGTTCAGTGGTAGAGGTGTTCTTGAGGAACCTCTGCTAGAGCAGGGGGGCATGCTCTCGAGAACAGTGGTAGAGGTGTTCTTGAGGAGCCTCTGCTGCAGCAGGGGGACATGCTCTTGAGTTCAGTGGTAGAGGTGTTCGTGAGGAGCCTCTGCTAGAGCAGGAGGACATGCTCTTGAATTCGGTGGTGGAGGTGTTCTTGAGGAGCCTCTTCAAGAGGAGGGGGACATGCTCTAGTTCTGTGGTAGAGGTGTTCGTGAGGAGCTTCTGCTAGAGCAGGGGGACATGCTCTTGAGTTCAGTGGTAGAGGTGTTCTAGAGGAGCCTCTGCTAGAGCAGGAGGACATGCTCTTGAATTTGGTGATGGAGGTGTTCTTGAGGAGCCTCTTCTAGAGGAGGGGTCAATGCTTTTGAGTTCAGTGGTAGAGGTGTTCTTCAGGAGCTTCTGCTTCAGTAGGGGTCCATGCTCTTGAGTTCTGTGGTGGAGTTGTTCTTTAGGAGCTTCTGCTTGAGTAGGGGTCCATGCTCTTGAGTTCAGTGGTAGAGGTGTTCTTGAGGAGCCTCTGCTAGAGCTGGGGGACATGCTCTTGAGTTCAGTGGTAGAGGTGTTCTTGGGGAGCTTCTGCTTGAGTAGGGGTCCATGCTCTTGAGTTCAGTGGTAGAGGTGTTCTTGAGGAGCCTCTGCTAGAGCTGGGGGACATGCTCTTGAGTTCAGTGGTAGAGGTGTTCTTGGGGAGCTTCTGCTTGAGAAGGGATCTATGCTCTTGAGTTCTGTGGTTGAGTTCCTCTTGGGAAGCTTCTGCTGGAGCAGGGGGTATGCTCTTGAGTTCTGTGGTAGAGGTGTTCTGGGGAAGCTTCTGCTAGAGTAGGGGGGCATGCTCTTGAGTTCTGTGGTGGAGGTGTTCTGGAGAAACTTCTGCTAGAGCAGGGGGGCATACTCTTGAGTTCAGTGGTAGAGGTGATCTTGAGGAGCCTCTGCCTAAGCAGGGGGACATGCTCTTGAGTTCAGTGGTAGAGGTATTGTTGGGGAGCTTATGCTAGAGCAGGGAAACATGCTTTTGAGTGCTGTGGTATAGGTGTTCTTGAGGAGCCTCTAATAGGGCAGGGGGACAAGCTCTTGAGTTCAGTGATAGAGGTGTTCTTTAGGAGCCCCTGCTACAGCAGGGAGACATGCTTTTGAGTTCGGTGGTGGAGGTGTTCTTGAGGAGCCCTTGCTGGAGCAGAGGTCCATGCTCTTGAGATCAGTGATAGAGGTGTTCTTGAGGAGCCTCTACTGGAGCAGGGGGACATGCTCTTGAGTTCTGTGGTGAAGGTTGTCTTGGGCAGCCTCTGCTAGAGCAGTGGGACATGCTCTTGTGTTTGGTTGTGGAAGTGTTCTTGTGGAGCTTCTGCTACAGCAGGGGGACATGCTCCAGAGTTCAGTGGTGGAGGTGTTCTTGATGAGCCTCTGCTAGATCAGGGGGGCATGCTCTTGAGTTCAGTGGTAGAGGTGTTCTTCAGGAGCCTCTGCTAGAGCAGGGGGACATTCTATAGAGTTCTGAGGTGAAGGCGGTTTTGGGGAGCATCTACTAGAGCAGGGGAAATGCTCTGGAGTTCAGTGGTAGAGGTGTTCTTGGGAAGCCTCTGCTAGAGCAGGGGGCATGCTCTTGAATTTAGTGGTAGAGGTGTTCTTGAGGAGCCTCTCCTTGAGCAGGGGGCTTGCTCTTGAGTTCAGTGGTAGAGGTGTTCTTGAGGAGTTTCTCCTAGAGCAGGGGGACATGCTCTTGAGATCAGTGGTAGAGGTATTCTTGAGGAGCCTCTGCTAGAGAAGGGGGACATGCTCTTGAGTTCAGTGGTAGAGGTGTTCTTGAGGAGCCTCTCCTTGAGCAGGGGGCATGCTCTTGAGTTCAGTGTTAGAGGTGTTCTTGGGGAGCCTCTGCTAGAGCAGAGAGACATGCTCTTGAGTTCAGTGGTAGAGGTGTTCTTGAGGAGCCTCCGTTAGAGCAGGGGGACATGCTCTTGAGTTCAGTGGTAGAGGTGTTCTTGAGGAGCCTCTGCTAGAGAAGGGGGACATGCTCTTGAGTTCAGTGTTAGAGGTGTTCTTGAGGAGCCTCTGCTAGAGCTGGGAGACATGCTCTTGAGTTCAGTGGTGGAGGTGTTCTTGAGGAGCCTCTGCTAGAACATGGGGCATGCTCCTGAGTTCTGTTTTTGAGGTGTTCTTGAGGACCTCTGCTACAGCAGGGGGGCATGCTCTTGAGTTCTTTGGTAGAGGTGTTCTTGAGGAGCCTCTGCTAAAGCAGATTTGCATGCTCTTGAGCTCTGTCTTAGAGGTGTTCTTGGGAAGCCTCTGCTAGAGCAGGGGGACATGCTCTTGAGTGATGTGGTAGAGGTGTTCTTGTGGAGCTTCTGCTACAGCAGGGGGACATGCTCCAGAGTTCAGTGGTGGAGGTGTTCTTGATGAGCCTCTGCTAGATCAGGAGGGCATGCTCTTGAGTTCAGTGGTAGAGGTGTTCTTCAGGAGCCTCTGCTAGAGAAGGGGGACATGCACTTGAGTTCAGTGGTAGAGATGTTCTTGAGGAGCCTCTCCTAGAGCAGAGGGACATTCTATAGAGTTCTGAGGTGAAGGCGGTTTTGGGGAGCATCTACTAGAGCAGGGGAAATGCTCTGGAGTTCAGTGGTAGAGGTGTTCTTGGGAAGCCTCTGCTAGAGCAGGGGGGCATGCTCTTGAGTTCAGTGGTGGAGGTGTTCTTGATGAGCCTCTGCTAGAGCAGGGGGCATGCTCTTGAATTTAGTGGTAGAGGTGTTCTTGAGGAGCCTCTCCTTGAGCAGGGGGCTTGCTCTTGAGTTCAGTGGTAGAGGTGTTCTTGAGGAGTTTCTCCTAGAGCAGGGGGACATGCTCTTGAGATCAGTGGTAGAGGTATTCTTGAGGAGCCTCTGCTAGAGAAGGGGGACATGCCCTTGAGTTCAGTGGTAGAGGTGTTCTTGAGGAGCCTCTCCTTGAGCAGGGGGCATGCTCTTGAGTTCAGTGTTAGAGGTGTTCTTGGGGAGCCTCTGCTAGAGCAGAGAGACATGCTCTTGAGTTCAGTGGTAGAGGTGTTCTTGAGGAGCCTCCGTTAGAGCAGGGGGATATGCTCTTGAGTTCAGTGGTAGAGGTGTTCTTGAGGAGCCTCTGCTAGAGAAGGGGGACATGCTCTTGAGTTCAGTGTTAGAGGTGTTCTTGGGGAGCCTCTGCTAGAGCAGAGAGACATGCTCTTGAGTTCAGTGGTAGAGGTGTTCTTGAGGATCCCCTGTTGGAGCAGGGGGGTGTGTTCTTGAGTTCAGTGGTAGAGGTGTTCTTGAGGAGCCTCTGCTAGAGCTGGGAGACATGCTCTTGAGTTGAGTGGTGGAGGTGTTCTTGAGGAGCCTCTGCTACAGCAGGGGGGCATGCTCTTGAGTTCTTTGGTAGAGGTGTTCTTGAGGAGCCTCTGCTAAAGCAGATTTGCATGCTCTTGAGCTCTGTCATAGAGGTGTTCTTGGGAAGCCTCTGCTAGAGCAGGGGGACATGCTCTTGAGTGATGTGGTAGAGGTGTTCTTCAGGAGCCTCTGCTAGGGCAGGGGCCATGCCCTTGAGTTCAGTGGTAGAGGTGTTCCTGAGGAGCCTCTAGTAGAGCAGGGGGACATGCTCTTAAGTTCAGTGGTAGAGGTTTTCTTGAGGAGCCTCTGCTAGAGCAGGGTGCATACTCTTGAGTTCAGTGGTAGAGGTGTTCTTGAGGAGCTTCTGCAGGGGACATGCTCTTGAGTTCAGTGGTAGAGGTGTACTTGAGGAGCTTCTGCTAGAGCAGGGGGTCATGCTCTTGAGTTCAGTGGTAGAGGTGTTCTTGAGGAGCCTCTACCAGTGCAGGGGGACACGCTCTCAAGTTCACTGGTAGAGGTGTTCTTGAGGAGCCTCTGCTAGAGCAGGGGGACATGCTCTTGAGTTCAGTGGTAGAGGTGTTCTTGAGGAGCCTCTGCTGGAGCAGGGGACATGCTCTTGCATTCAGTGGTAGAGGTGTTCTTGTGGAGCCTCTGCTAGAGCAGGGGGACATGCTCTTGAGTTCAGTGGTAGAGGTGTTCTTGAAGAGCCTCTGCTAGAGCAGGGGGACATTCTCTTGAGTTCGGTGGTGGAGGTGTTCTTGAGGAGCCTCTGCTAGAGAAGGGGTCCATGCTCTTGAGATCAGTGGTAGAGGTGTTCTTGAGGAGCTTCTGCTTGAGTAGGGGTCCATGTTCTTGATTTCTGTGGTAGAGGTGTTCTTTAGGAGCATCTGCTTGAGTAGGGGTCCATGCTCTTGAGTTCAGTGGTAGAGGCGTTCTTGAGGAGCCTCTGCTAGAGCTGGGGGACATGCTCTTGAGTTCAGTGGTAGAGGTTTTCTTGGGGAGCTTCTGCTTTAGAAGGATCTATGCTCTTGAGTTCCGTGGTGGAGGTGTTCTGGGGAAGCTTCTGCTAGAGGAGGGGTGCATGCTCTAGCGACCAGTGGTAGAGGTGATCTTGAGGAGCCTCTGCTTAAGCAGGGGGACATGCTCTTGAGTTCAGTGGGAGAGGTGTTATTGGTGAGCTTCTGCTAGAGCAGGGGAACATGCTCTTGAGTGCTGTTGTAGAGGTGTTCTTAAGGAGCCTCTAATAGAGCAGGGGGACATGCTCTTGAGTTCGGTGGTAGAGGTGTTCTTGAGGAGCCTCTGCTAGAGCTGGGAGACATGCTCTTGAGTTCAGTGGTGGAGGTGTTCTTGAGGAGCCTCTGCTAGAGCAGGGGGACATGCTCTTGAGTTCAGTGGTAGAGGTGTTCTTGAGGAGCCCCTGCTAGAGCTGGGAGACATGCTCTTGAGTTCAGTGGTGGAGGTGTTCTTGAGGAGCCTCTGCTAGAGCAGGGGGACATGCTCTTGAGTTCAGTGGTAGAGGTGTTCTTGAGGAGCCTCTGCTAGAGCTGGGAGACATGCTCTTGAGTTCAGTGGTGGAGGTGTTCTTGAAGAGCCTCTGCTAGAGCAGGGGGACATGCTCTTGAGTTCAGTGGTAGAGGGGTTCTTGAGGAGCCCCTGCTGGAGCAGGGGGACATGCTCTTGAGTTCAGTTGTAGAGGTGTTCTTGAGGAGCCTCTGCTAGAGCAAGGGGACATGCTCTTGAGTTCTGTGCTGGAGGTGTTCTTGAGGATCTCCTGTTGGAGCAGGGGGACATGCTCTTGAGTTCAGTGGTAGAGGTGTTCTTGAGGAGCCTACGGTAGGGTAGGGGGACATGCTCTTGAGTTCTGTGCTGTAAGTGTTCTTGAGGAGCCCCTGCTGGAGCAGGGGGACATGCTCTTGAGTTCTGTGCTGGAGGTGTTCTTGAGGATCTAATGTTGGAGCAGGGGGACATGCTCTTGAGTTCAGTGGTAGAGGTGTTCTTGAAGAGCCTCTGCTAAAGCTGGGAGACATGCTCTTGAGATCAGTGGTAGAGATGTTCTTGGGAAGCCTCTGCTAGAGCAGGGGGGCATGCTCTTGAGTTCAGTGGTAGAGGTGTTCTTGAGGATCATCTGCTAGAGCAGGGGGGCATGCTCTTGAGTTCAGTTGTTGAGGTGTTCTTGAGGACCTCTGCTACAACAGGGGGGCATGCTCTTGAGTTCTTTGGTAGAGGTGTTCTCCAGGAGCCTCTGCTAGAGCAGATGGGCATGCTCTTGAGTTCAGTGGTAGAGGTGTTCTTGAGGAGCCTCCGTTAAAGCAGGGGGACATGCTCTTGAGTTCAGTGGTAGAGGTGTTCTTGGGGAGCCTCTGCTAGAGCAGGGGGACATGCTCTTGAGTTCAGTGGTAGAGGCATTCTTGAGGAGCCTCTGCTTGTGCAGGGGGACATGCTCTTGAGTTCAGTGGTAGAGGTGTTCTTGAGGAGCCTCTGCTAGAGCTGGGAGACATGCTCTTGAGTTCATTGGTAGAGGTGTTCTTGAGGACCTCTGCTAGAGTAGGGGGCATGCTCTTGAGTTCTGTGGTAGAGGTTTTCTTGGGGAGCTTCTGCTAGAGCAGGGGGAAATGCTCTGGAGTTCAGTGGTAGAGGTGTTCTTGAGGAGCTTCTGCTACAGCAGGAGTCCATGCTCTTGAGTTCAGTGGTAGAGTTGTTCTTGGGAAGCCTCTGCTAGAGCAGGGGGACATGCTCTTGAGTTCTGTGGTGGGGGTGTTCTTGAGGAGCCCCTGTAGGAGCAGGGGGACATGCTCTTGAGAACAGTGGTAGAGGTGTTCTTGAGGAGCCTCTGCTAGAGCAGGGGGACATGCTCTTGAGTTCTGTGGTGGAGGTGTTCTTGAGAATCCCCTGTTGGAGCAGGGGGGCATGCTCTTGAGTTCAGTGGTAGAGGTGTTGTTGAGGAGCCTCTGCTAGAGCTGGGAGACATGCTCTTGAGTTCAGTGGTGGAGGTGTTTTTGAGGAGCCTTGTAGGAGAGTGGCATCGACTGCATAGTTGCCCCCAACGTTTTGCTGATGTTTTGACTGTTTTATGACTCTTGCCAGGCTGTGGCCCTGCTATCCAGGACCCCAGCCTATCTGCTTCTTCTCTAAACTGATGTGAGTACCCTAGGTACCTACCAATTGGATACTGAGGACACCCTGTCAGCCCCTTGTAGATGGTACCCTAGGTACCCAGGGCATGGGACCCTCAGTGGCCTACCAGGGGCTGCAGCACTTATTGTGCCACCCCTGGGACAGCCATACAAACTGACACCACCAGACCACTAATGTAGTCTGGGTAAGGTGGTGCTTGCACCCCTTACTGGGATATAGGTATCCTGTATCCCACTTAATACAACACATATATCCTCATAGGTCACCCCTAAGGCAGGCCTTAATAATCCTACAAGGCAGGGTGCTGAGATATGTGTGAGGGGGAACCCCTACCTGAGTAGGGCCCCTCTGCAACCTTCGTAAAACTATTGCTGGGTTGTTTGTAGTGTAACCATACCATATACTCTTAACTGCATTATAAGTATATCGCGATAGCGTGATAACTTGAGAATGGCTACCCAGAACCATATCGTGTTTGGTGTCAAACATGTAGGAATCATACCCCCAATCCAACCATGGGAGTGAGAGCATGATTCCCCCCTGCTAGAGGGGCGATATGATAAAAGCGGCAGATTTTAGACACCAATTTAAAAGTGCACACATAGTACAAAATAGATGCTACCCACCACCCACACGACTCTGGCTGCCTGTTGCTGGGCAGAACTCCAGCCACGGCAGCTGGACAATAGGGATCTTGTTGCAGGGAGGTGCTCCCACCTCCCCAGACAGACTATGTGGATTGGAACTGGGTGGGTGCACCATAGGATGTCTTTCAGACTTGCACGTAGGCTTCTCCAGTGCCTACTTCTGCATACACCACCTCAAACCGGTTCAGGGGCAGCCTGTCCCCTGCCCAGGCGGGAAACCACACAAAGGGGAGAGGGTGTAGCCACCCGTTCCCGCCTGAACTCTCATTGGTGGGCTCTCATCTGGACACTCCCCTAATCTTTGGATAAAGGTGAATACAGGGTCCCCAGAGCCTCAGATTATTCTTGGACTTTACAGACTTGAACTTCGACTTGCTGCCGCACAGCTGAATGACGAAATCTCACTTGGGGTAAAGGAGTTACCCCCCTGCTTGGCAGGCACCTGAAACACTGCAAGTGACCCGGTTGGAACTTCGCTGCTCATACGGACATCGACGACTCTTTCCTACCTTGAGGTGGGTTTCCAAGCATCCCAGAGGCCAGTGAGTGTGCACAGCAAAGCTCAGCACCATGGACCCCGTGGGTGCCGAGATCCCCAATACCCCAGGACACCGGCCGCCTCTTGCACAGAACCCGACCCGACGAGTGGGGAAGTTGTGCTTTGGCCCATTATTGAGCCAATCTCTCAGCATTATCTGTCCCAAAGATCGATGCCCTAGCCCACTCCGGCGACCCGTGGGTGCATCTTTATGCACGCCAAATTGCTGCCTCCCGAGGTCCCTTGTCTCTCGACTGGTGGGCCCTGGCGGAGGTCAATCTTCACTTCCAAGAGTTCCCCTGGTTGCACCAGGCCTGCTCTTCAGTTTCTTCGCTGGAGACCTCGCTCAGACCTTGTGGGTCTGTACCAGTAGCTGTTTTGTGATTCTTGCGTGGGTTGTGGTTGCCATGGCTTAGTGGATCCAATATGGACACTAACACCGCAGCAACCCTCATCCTTCGTGGGACAGTCGCCCTGCAGAAGCTGGCCTTCCTTGACACCTCCTGGACCCCGTGGCTGACGAACCAAGCTACACCTCTTTCACCTGGAAGCACCCGACATTGAAGGGCTCTTTCTCCTGAGCCCCCTGGTCACTGTGTCGTGACCCAGACTCTGTCCCCTCTGCTTTCAGGTCCTTCTCTTCAAGATCTACATCTTCAATCATCACGACATCGACGACGCTTCTTGCTAGCAGCAGTTCTTCACGCTTTGCCATTGAAAATCAGCCCGCGACCCGACATCGAAAACGACCTATGCACCCGGCTTCCCTGGGGCAGGTAACAGTGGTACCTCGGTACTCTCGTGGGTGTGGGCCCTTCAAAAGCTTAACTCTAAAGTCTTGAACTTGAACTCCTGATAGAATTGTTTTTAATCCTGTAAAATTCAACCGCGATATTCTCCATAGGCTTTCATAGAGATCCCGACAGTAGCTTCTGCCACTGCACACGTCTCCCATGGGTCCCCTTCCTCACTACCTTGGGTGGTTTCACAAGGGGCCAGCGACCCTAAATGCCCTAGGCATTGTCTGTAGAATTGTCGTGGTTCTTATACCACTTTTTTGATATATGGTTTGGTCCCCCCCCGGGCCCTATGATTCCAGTGCTATTTATTGTAACTATCAATGCTTGTTTGAATTGTATCTTTACCTCCAGCCTCATAAAGAGACTAGTGGGATTATTCTTAGAATAAATTCATATATTTTATATATATACCTGTGTGGACTACTCTTTCATTTGGTTATTCAAGAGGTTATCTATGGTAAAACAATAAGCTTAACACTCCTTGAAGACTTAGCCTGCACGCTGCTCTCCACAGCTACCACTAGGATAGCTTTCTTTAAAGGTTGTCTTTTAACCTATCACCATAAGAGTCAAATTGGACTGGTGCAAGATGTCCCCCATAACTAGTGGACAGCATATGCCAGGCCAACTTCTCACAAGCCTCTGCTAGAGCAGGGGGGCATGCTCTTGAGTTCTTTGGTAGAGGTGTTCTTGAGGAGCCTCTGCTAGAGCAGATTTGCATGCTCTTGAGTTCTGTCATAGAGGGGTTCTTGAGGAGCCTCTGCTAGAGCAGGGGGACATACTCTTGAGATCTGTGGTGAAGGTGTTCTTGGGGAGCTTCTGCTAGAGCAGGGGGAAATGCTCTTGAGTTCAGTGGTAGAGGTATTTTTGAGGAGCTTCTGCTAAAGCAGGGGGACATGCTCCAGAGTTCAGTGGTGGAGGTATTCTTGATGAGCCCCTGCTGGAGGAGTGGGATATGCTCTTGAGTTCTGTGGTAGAGGTGTTCTTTAGGAGCTTCTGCTAGAGCAGTGGGACATGCTCTTGAGTTCAGTGGTAGAGGTGTTCTTGAGGAGCCCCTGCTAGTGCACAGGGACATGCTCTCGAGTTCGGTGGTGGATGTGTTCTTGAGGAGCCTCTTCTAGAGCAGGGAGTCATGCTCTTGAGTTCGGTGGTGGAGGTGTTCTTGAGGAGCCTCTGCTAGAGCAGGGGAACATGCTCTTGTGTTCCGTGGTTGAGGTGCTCTTGAGGAGCCTCTGCTAGAGCAGGGGGGCATGCCCTTGAGTTCAGTGGTAGAGGTGTTCTTGGAGAACCTCTGCTGGAGCAGGGGGACATACTCTTGAGTTATCTGGTGAAGTTGTTCTTGAGGAGCCTTTGCTAGAGGTGGGAGACATGCTCTTGAGTTCAGTGGTAGAGGTGTTCTTGAGGAGCCCCTGCTGGAGCAGGGGACCACTGATCTCGAGAGCATGTCACCCTGCTCGAGCAGAGGCTCCTCAAGAACACCTCTACCCCTGAACTAAAGAGCGTGCCCCCTGCTCTAGCAGAGGCTCCTCAAGAACACCTCTACCACTGACCTTAAGAGCATGTACCCCTGCTCTACTAGAGGCTCCTCAAGAACATCTCTACCACTGAACTCCAGAGCATTTCCACCTGCTCTATCAGAAGCTCTCCAAGAACACCTTCACCACAGAACTCAAGAGCATATCCCCCTGCTCGAGCAGAGGCTCCTCAAGAACACCTCTACGACAGAACTCAAGAGCATGCCCATCTGCTCTGTCAGAGGCTCCTAAAGAACACCTCTCCCAAAGAACTCAAGAGCATGCCCCACTGCTGTAGCAGAGGTCCTCAAGAACACCTCAAAAACAGAACTCAGGAGCATGCCTCCCGGCTCTAGCAGAAGCTCCCAAAGAACACCTCTACCACTGAACTCAAGAGCATGTCCCCCTGCTCTAGCAGAGGCTCCTCAAAAACACCTCCACCACTGAACTCAAAAGCATCTCTCCCAGCTCTAGAAGAGGCTCCTCAAGAACACCTCTACCACTGAACTCAAGAGAATGTCGCCCTGCTCCATCAGGGGCTTCTGAAGAACACCACCACCACAGAACTCAAAAGTATGTCCCCCTGCTCTAGCAGAGGCTCCTCAAGAATACCTCTACCACTGTATGGTATGGCTGTCCCAGGGGTGGTACAATAAGTGCTGCAGCCCCTGGTAGGCCTCTGAGGGACCCATGCCCTGGGTATCTAGGGTACCATCTACAAGGGGCTGGTAGGGTGTCCTCAGTATCTAATTGGAAGGTACCTAGGGTACTCACATCAGTTTAGAGAAGAAGCAGATAGGCTGATTGGCAGATAGGCTGATTGGCAGATTGGCCTCAGCCAAATATCTGAGCACATTTGATCTGACAGCTGGCTACTGGCAGATAAGGTTAGCTGAATCTGCAAAAGCCAAACCAGCATTTTCTACCCCTGGTGGGCATTATCAATTTATTATGATGCCCTTTGGTTTGAAGAATGCACCTGACACTTTTCAAAGGTTGGTGAACCAAGTCCTCTCAGGCCTGGAAGACTTTAGTGCAGCATATCTAGATGATATTGCTGTCTTCAGCTCCACCTGGGAAGATCACCTGATCAACCTGAGGAAAGTTTTGGAAGCCCTGCAAAAGGCTGGGCTCACTATCAAGGCTACTAAGTGCCAGATAGGGCAGAGTCAGGTTGTGTACCTGGGCCACCTTGTAGGTGGAGGCCAGGTTCAACCACTACAGAGCAAAATCCAGACCATCATGGACTGGGTTGCTCCAACCACCCAGACTCAGGTCCGAGCTTTCTTAGGCCTGACTGGTTATTACAGAAGATTTGTCAAGGGATATGGATCCATTGTGACCCCCTTAAATGACTTAACCTCTAAGAGGATGCCCAAGAAAGTTCAGTGGACTGTCAGCTGTCAGAAAGCTTTTGATGACCTAAAACAGGCAATGTGCTCTCGAGCACTGCCCTCTGCTGACCGGAGGGGGAACTGTAGCAGTACTACCTGCAACTGATCAATGAGTGATGGAGGAGACAGCACCCGTGGCATAAGACGCTTGATAAATCCTAAAACACGAGAAAGTGAGCGTATTGTGTTGTATGGCACTCTTCCGGTGTTTGGCATCACACCTGCCTAACTTCGGCGAACGAAAGGACGGCCCTTACGAAAACAGTATTACAACTGCAGATACACTGAGGAAACGTTTTTGGAAGTGCTCTCGAAGGACATCATTAGTAAATCGTAGATCTGTAAATACAAGTTACAAGGGCGCCGGACCCGGTTCCCGCAGCAGAAATCTGAAATACTTTAAAGACAGTGAGTTACCAGGGGAGCGTGATTCCTTTCTGCCTTTGAACTGACTGTCTCCCGGGGGCCCGAGGACACTCCCGCAACAGCGGCCGCTTGTGCAAGGCAGACTGGGGCTGAGCTCACGTCTGCTCCTCTGTTTAGCGGCTCTGTGCCCTGTGCGATTCCTGCAGCCAGTCGTGGCTTTTTCACTCGGCAGGACTGTGCATTCTGGGACTTGTATTTTTGCTTCTCTCAGACACCAGCGGCTTCAGAAGAAGGATTTTCGGCAAAATTATATTATGACATCCCAGGGAAACTACTAGAAGGACCGTGCGGCTCCGGCCTGCCCCAACCTGCCTGCTAGCCTTGCCCCGTCTTCTGCTGCCCGCTCGTGCCTGCCACTCAAGCTGCAGCTGCAGGCCAGGCCTCGGCTCAGCTGCCTTGGTCCGGGCGCGCCCTGAGCGGGACAGTCAGAGTCGGGACCCCCGTCAGCGGCCGGAAGGCTGGGCGCTCAGCAGGAAACCCCGGCTACAACTCGATCCTTGTCTGGACAGCCCATCCTGAAGCTCCTCGCATCCCTGGATTCCCGTCTTCAGTCAGTGACTTCTGCTGCTCTTTGGGCTTCGCTCCGGTTTCTGGCTTCCGGGGTGCTTGTTCCCTGCTCGGCAGTGGAAGACGTGCCTTCCGGTTCCGGATCATCGACCCTGTTAAAGAAAAAACAAACAGTTAAGCATTGGTGAAATACAACCGCACATAGATGAGTTATTTAAAGACTGTCACTTAAAAAGGAAAAGCCAACAAGAGCTCTTGTCTGCGAACTGAATAAATTAGGAAAGTTTATTCAAGGATTACCTTGCAAAAGAAGTGGGAGTGCTGATTGCTGGTATGCGCGCTGCGATCGTTCACCGCGGCGGAGGAGGTGGGGGAGCAGCTCCGGTCCGGGTGGGAGCGCTGTTGTGCATCGCCCTGATTGAGGGCAGCCGCGCTCTGGGCCTTGTGGTAGTTCACTCTCCCGGGGCTTCTTGCACACAGAGAGAGAGTCCCTGCGCGCTCCTGAGCTGGACCTTTGGTGCCCTGGTGTGTGACTTCCATTGGCTGCACAGGGCCTACGCGAATGCTTGGGAGCTGATAAGTGAGGCAGATATCGGTTGATTTGTTCAAAATCCCCACAGGCCTCTCTGCACCATCTGAGCATACAGCACATCGCCACTCACTCTGACATAGCTGAATTTGACTGGACTGTTTGGACGCCTTGGTTGGTTGGAACCCTGCAGCACAGTTGCACTTTTACCGGTAGAGCCTGCCGCGAGGTGAGCGGCGGCAGCCTCGGACTCCAGCACCCAGGGGGGCCACGG
This sequence comes from Triturus cristatus, assembly GCF_964204655.1. Lineage (NCBI taxonomy): Eukaryota > Metazoa > Chordata > Amphibia > Caudata > Salamandridae > Triturus > Triturus cristatus. Next base: position 171,331,154 of record NC_140579.1, on the reverse strand, counting down.
CGGTCACGCGCCCTAAGGCGCCTACATCACACCCAGGCGCCCACGCAAGCCGTCCCTGCCCCTCTGAGCCAGGAAGAGGCTGGGCCGGGCCTACGCTTCAACGTTTGAAGTAGGATAAGGTATAGTGCACTTCTAATTTTATTCACTATGAACAATGGCTAAACGTCGGGGCTTAAGTGATAAGGTGAATGGTGGGGTGGGGGCCACCCTGGATTCATATTTGACTAGAGCTGTGAGCGTACTCTCGGATGAAATTGAGCGTACCGAAAGGCGATTATTCATGGATGTTGGGAGCATAACATCGGGAGTTGTACTTGAAGTCTCTGATGCCCCTCCTTCACCCTCTCACGAACTTTCTCCAGGTATCCCAAGGGATCTTATTCAAGAAGAAGCAACCCCTCTTCCATCTGTTTCATGTATAGGCTCGCCTCATGACGATAGCTTGATAGTGCTTCCTTTGGATTCTCTTTCGGTTGATCCCACTTCTCTGTCAACAGCACAGGTCAATTGTACAAGAATAGGAGGTATGGTGGTTTCTAACAAACCAAAGCAGACAAGGCCTACTCGGGCTATCAAAACAAATGCGAAAAAACTACCTGCCTCCTCCAAAAAGCTGACGGGCCCCAAGATGTCCAATGACTCTTCTACCACTTTAATTCAGTCTAACAATCTTCTTTGGGAAACCATTGCTACAAAGATAGACAATCTAATGGCACCAGTTCTAAGGTTGTCGCTTATGGAAAATCGGATGACAGAACTGGAAACTCAGAATCGTCATAGGCCTATCATTGCTAATGCCCATAAAAAGGATGGTCAACGAGATGGAGAGCCCGAGTTCCAAAACTCGTCGGTGATGATAAATTCTACCCCACCAATGCCTAGAAACGAGGGGGACATAGTCAATCATTCATCAGAGATCATTGTTCCATCTCTTCCTGATTTAAATCTGAATAACCATGCACCTAATTTTGACTTGACAAACATCTGCTCCAGGAATGTGTTGAAAGGGGACCCCCTATGTACCCCAGATTTGGCAGAGAGAATTCAAAATATCAGAAGTAAGTCGGGGGAAACAAAATCCACCTCTGCTAGACATAGAGCACAGTTTCGTCCGATGCCATTTCATCCTGTTCCAGCTGCTGCACCATTGGCTATGGTTCTAGCAAATGTTCCCCAGTTAAGAGCCAAACAAACTGAACATGCAAGCAAATTATTGGATAAATGTTAACATTGGTTGACTAACAGTATGAATATTACTAAAGAGGGGAGCTACGAGCTGGCTAATGAAATTATTATGGCTAGGAGGGTGGGATGGGTGGGAACGCAGAAGAAGTTGTTTGAAGGTGACTGTGTTATTATCAATTTTTCTAATTCAAGAGTTCTCCCAAAAATATTGATTAACCTTTTCCCTCCTCAAGTTAGGAGCTCCCCAATAATTCCACTTACTTTAGAGTTTTTTTTATTGTAGACCTCCTCCATCAAAGTGTTCCCTACGCGGATATAAGATCCCTTCGTTTACATCTCTGGAGGGTAGAAGTGAAGCTGGGTGTAAAGGAGGGGAAATCAGATTGAATAACAGATTTAATGCCTTGTCAGGGTTGGAGGATTGCGATTGACGCCCAGGTACATATCGTAATTTTGAGCAGAAGGTAAAAACTGAGATACCAAACGATAGCAATCCATATTGGGGGAGAAATATAACTGCTGACACAGCTAACACTCAGAGTGGGATAAATAATTCCTGTCTTCCCAAAGAGCAAAGTAGAATTCAGGAAATAGTCCAGGATCTATCTAGCCCTGAGGTAATTCTAAGCCAGTTGGTAACTGTATCGAATACAAAGATAGCACCAGGGTCAATAACCGAATTAAGTCAGCAATGTCATCTCGGTAGGATTAATGGTCCTTACGATAAGATCTCCAACAATCGCAAAATATCAATGTTATCATGGAATATAGCGGGACTCGGGTCCAAATTATCATCGCCCGACTGGTCTAACTTCATTGACAATTATGATATTTGTATCTTTCAAGAGACATGGTCCGTGGACCCGGTTTTTCGTATAGGCTATCTTAATTTTCAGTTCCTGCTACAAAGAAAGATAAAGGTCGACCAATAGGGGGACTTGTTATCTGGGTCCGGCAGGCTCTAAGATACAAAGTTCATTTACTACCAGTCATAAACAATGACATTCTTGCAGTGAGAATAAGTTTATCCACTGGTTGTAGTATCGATGTTTATAACATTTATGCAAGAGGTCAAGTGGGGGGGCGTAGTTCAGAAGTAATTGCAATTCTAGATGATTTATTGGAAGTTCTTCCTTGTAACATATTGCCACTCATAGCAGGGGATTTTAACACAACTTTTGAACCGTTAGGGCAAGAAGATTTGGACCTCACTGATGAGGAAGACATTAGATGGGGTATCCCCAAACTTGAGCTAACATCCATAAAAAAATGGACAGAGGCGGCCATACAAATGAAGGGGCTGTGCATGGGGATAGGATTAAGGGCTGCTAATGGTCGTACACCTTCCGATAGGCAAGGTGCTAATACTTACGACAATGGCTATAGGTCTAGCCGTATTGACTATTTGCTAATTAATCTAAAATTATGGCACTGTCTAAAGGATATGGTGATAGTGAGACATCTAGAAAGCGATCATAATCCCCTCTGTTCAACATTTAATTTCCAGGTGGGGGGCGAGGTAATTGCATATAAAGGCGTAACAACATCTGATTTAATTCTGACCAACGATATGCGTCATCTTAAATGGAACAAAATCATTAAACATCCCGATACCCTGGTTGCTATAAATAAGGAAGGCAATAATATACTAGCAGATATGGGTGCTAGTATCAATCAACCGGATTTTCATTTGATTATGATAGAAGCCCACGTTAAGCTCTTCTCCAGGTTAAAAACGTATTTCTGCAAACCAGCATTAGGTAAGAGTCTAAAGAATAGGAAACCCTGTGGGTGGTATAATGGTGACTGCCGAAAAGCCCGGGGTAAGTTGAGTGAAGCACTAAGTGTAAGTGACCTTGACAAAGTAAGAGAGGCACGGGATTGTTATAGGAAAACACAGATTGAGGCCAAAAAGCAATGGGATCAATGTAGATGGCAGGAGCTGAGACAAGCGTGTGAGGCCAAAAATCCGAAATTATTTTGGGACATCTTCAAATGGGATAGGGGGGGATGTCCAGATCCTCCACAGAATAACGTAGACCAGAACCAATGGGTTGATTATTTCAAACCACAGTACGCTAGTAGTCCCGATGAACTGTCAAACAGCATATTTCCTCACACATTTTATTCTGGTGTGGTTTTTACCCCAGAGGAAGTTGACTTAGCATTGGATGCTGTTACAGAGGGTAGAGCACCAGGAATGGATTGTATCCCAGCAGATGTTTTCTTGCAAGAAAAGACAATCTGGCGTCAGTATATCGTCATCCTGTCTAATGCCATAGCACATGGATCAGCGGTCCCTCCCTCGTGGAAAGGGGCAGAGATAATACCTGTATACAAGAAAGGAGATAAGGCTGTTGCAGGTAACTATAGGCCCATCAGCCTTATTGACTCAATGCAGAAGGTCATGGGCCGATTAGTATTGAGTAAGGTGCAGGCTTGGGTGGAGGAGAATAATATCCTGTCCCCTTTGCAGGCAGGGTTTCGTCCCTCCACGAGTACGATAGACCAAATATTCTGTTTTACAACAATATATTGGCGAACAGTGGTCTTAGGTGAAGGGACATTATATGCTGTATGCATTGATTTAAAGTCAGCTTTTGACTTAGTCCCGCCTTGTAAGCTATGGCAAGTTCTTCGGGAGATGGGGATGGTCCCAGAGCTGTTGACATTGATTGTCCGCTTACATGAGGATAATTTTGCCCGGGTTCGGTGGGGGTGATGTGACAGAAACTTTTCCCGTTGAAAGAGGAGTACGCCAGGGATGCGTTCTGGCCCCTACTCTATTCTCGCTCTTCATCAATGGAGTTGCAGATTATCTTTCTCAGACCCCCACTGACGCGCCGGTGCTGGCAGGTAATCGCATCCCTATCCTCATGTTTGCGGATGATACGTTAATCATCTCTAAAACACCGAGTGGTCTCCAGAAGGCCCTCCTGCGGTTTGAGGAATTTTGCCTCATCCGTGGATTGGAAATCAACGCTGCTAAGACTAAATTTATGTCCTTTAAAGAGCATAAATCTTTTAAAGGTAGAGTGTATATGAATGAACTTCCCTTAGAACAGGTCAATGCCTTTTCTTACCTAGGTGTTACCCTTCAGAAGAACATGTGTTGGAAAAGGCAACTTGACCTGGTAGTCCTAAAGCATCAGCAGCAAGCTGGGATTCTTTTAACCAAATTCAAATCCTCCTTTACCAAACCTATTAGCCCCGCATTAGAAATTTATGGCATGAAGGTATTGAGCTCGGCCCTGTATGGAGCTGAGTTATGGGGGTTTGAAAATCTAAAGCACCTAACAATAGCAGAGAATGCATTCCTACGTAAAATAACTGGTGTCCCGCAAAGTACCCCCATGAGGCCCCTTTTCTTGGACTTGGGAAGGAAAACAGTAGCAAATATGGCCAAACTTCGTCCCCTACTATTTTAGCGTAGAATATGGTGCACTGAGGAATTAATACATTATGCTCAGGGCCTCACTGATGTTATCCAATCAGATCTCTACCATAAAATCAAGTGGCTTAAGGAGATCCGATCTCTGTTAGTCAGATTGGATATGATTGCATTATGGGATGAACCCTCTACGGCTGTTTTTCCTTCAAAGAAGATCCTGAAGGAAAGGTATTGGGAAATGGTTTTCACGTCAGCTTGCTGCACAGGACTTTCTTCCCATCTCACTGGACGTTTTTTAGACTATAAGTCTTGGCCTGCACTAGAGAAGTATTGGGATCTTATTGAGAAACCGTATGATCGTAAACTCTATTTCCAATTTAGAGTAGGTACTTTGCCAACAAAGTTATTTACCGCTAAGTGGGTTGGATCAACCAACGATAAGTGCCCTATGTGTATGGACCAACAAGAATCTGTATCCCATCTACTGTTCTTTTGCCCACTATATATGGCTCCACGTCGCAAGTGGGTGAAGCCCATATGTAATGCTATAGGCATAAGAAGACATGTAGAGACTTTACGAATATTAGGTACCGATTCCTCTCCGCCCATAGCCATTGCGATGGCTAAATTTTTGAATTGGGAATGGTCCATCCGTTCACAGATTCTGCGTTTAGACAGATAGTGGCTAGTTTGGCAGATGCCATTGTAGTAATATATTTGCCCACATATGATATTAGTCATGTGTTTACAGAACATAACTATGCTGCTAAGAAATGAATTTACTATTTTTATTTTTGTAATGGCAATGATAAACATCTGTATGGAAATCATTGCTGTGTATGTTAGTAATGAATTCTTTTATTATTATAATTTTAATTATATAACATGATAGTTGTCATAGGGATTTAATAACATTTTAACTATTTATATAAAAAGATTGAATATAGATGTTTTTAAAAATTAGTAGCATATGGAATTAGTGGTGATTCTTTTTAAATGTTTGTGCTTTTATGACTTAATTGTCGAATAAAGCTTTATGAAATGTAAATGCAATGTGCTCTGCTCCAGTGCTCCAAAGCCCCAACTACTCCAAAGAATTCATAGTTCAAACTGATGCTTCTGAGGTGGGGGTAGGTGCTGTATTATCACAACTGAATTAAGAGGGCCAGGATCAACAATTAGCTTTTATTAGCAGAAGGTTGACCCCCAGAGATAAACGTTGGTCAGCTATAGAGAGGGAGGTCGTTGCTGTGGTCTGGGCCTTGAAGAAGCTGAGGCCATACTTGTTTGGCACTCACTTCACTGTTCAAACCGACCATAAGCCCCTCGTATAGCTAAAACAGATGAAGGGTGAAAATCCCAAACTACTCAGGTGGTCCATTTTCCTACAGGGGATGGGCTATACAGTGGAACATAGACCTGGGAGCAACCATGCCAATGCAGATGGCCTCTCCAGACATACCCACTTAGAACATGAAGACTCAACTGGTCAAGGTTAGTTTAATGTCCCTGCGGGGAGGGTTATGTAGGAGAGTGGCATCGACTGCATAGTTGCCCCCAACATTTTCCTGATGTTTTGACTGTTTTATGACACTAGCCAGGCTGTGGCCCTGCTATCCAGGACCCCAGCCTATCTGCTTCTTCTCTAAACTGATGTGAGTACCCTAGGTACCTTCCAATTGGATACTGAGGACACCCTGTCAGCCCCTTGTAGATGGTACTCTAGGTAACCAGGGCATGGGTCCCTCAGAGGCCTACCACGGGCTGCAGCACTTATTGTGCCACCCCTGGGACAGCCATACCAAATGACACCACCAGACCACTACTGTAGTCTGGGTAAGGTGGTGCTTGCACTCCTTACAGGGATATAGGTATCCTGTATCCCACCTAACACAACACATATATCCTCATAGGTCACCCCTAAGGCAAGCCTTGCTAATCCTACAAGGCAGGGTGCTGAGATATGTGTGAGGGGGAACCCCTACCTGAGTAGGGCCCCTCTGCAACCTTCGTAAAACTATTGCTGGGTTGTTTGTAGTGTAGCCATACCATATACTCTTAACCGCATTATAAGTAAATCGCGATAGCATGATAACTTGAGAATGGCTACACAGAACCATATCGTGTTTGGTGTCAAACATGTAGGAATCATACCCCCAATCCAGCCATGGGACTGAGGGCATGATTCCCCCCTGCTAGAGGGGCGATATGGGAAAAGCGGCAGAATTTAGACACCAATTTAAAAGTGCGCAAGTAGTACAAAATGGATGCTACCCGCCACCCACACGACTCTGGCTGCCTGTTGCTGGGCAGAACTCCAGCTACGGCAGCTGGACAATAGGGATCTTGTTGCAGGGAGGTGCTCCCACCTCCCTAGACAGACTATGTGGATTGGAACTGGGTGGGTGCACCATAGGATGTCTTTCAGAATTGCACGTAGGCTTCTCCAGTGCCTACTTCTGCATACACCGCCTCAAACCGGTTCAGGGGCATCCTGTCCCCTGCCCAGGCGGGAAACCACACAAAGGGGAGAGGGTGTAGCCACCCTTTCCCGCTTGAACTCTCATTGGTGGGCTCTGATTTGGACACTCCCCTAATCTTTGGATAAAGGTGAATACAGGGTCCCCAGAGCCTCAGATTATTCTTGAACTTCGATTTGCTGCCGCACAGCTGAATTAAGAAATCTCCCTTGGGGTAAAGGAGTTACCCCCCTGCTTGGCAGGCACCTGAAACACTACAGGTGACCCGATTGGAACCTCACTATTCCTACGGACATCGACAACTCTTTCCTACCTTGAGGTGGGTTTCCAAGCATCTCAGAGGGCAGTGAGTGTGCACAGCAAAGCTCAGCACAGTGGACCCCGTGGGTGCCGAGATCCCCTATACCCCAGGACACCGGCCACTTCTTGCACAGCACCCGACCCCGACAAGTGGGGAAGGTGTGCTTTGGCCCATTATTGAGCCAACCTCTCAGCATCATCTGTGCCAAAGATCCACACCCTAGCCCACTCCGGCGATCCGTGGGCGCATCTTTACGCACACCAAATTGCTGCCTCCTGCGGTCCCTTGTCTCTCAACTGGTGGGCCCTAGTGGAGGTCAATCTTCAATTCCAAGAGTTCCCCTGGTTGCTCCAGGTCTGCTCTTCAGTCTCCTTGCTCGAGACCTCGCTCAGACCTTGTGGGTCTGCACCAGTAGCAGTTTTGTGTTTCTTGCGTCAGTTGCGGTTGCCAAGGCTTAGTGGATCCAATCCGGACACTAACACGGCAACGACCCTCATCCTTTGTGGCTCAGTTGCCCGCCAGAAGCTGGCCTTCCTTTACACCTCCTGGACCCCATGGCTGATGGTCCAAGCTACACCTCTTCTACCTGGAAGCACCCGACACTGAAGGGCTCCTTCTCTTGAGCCCTCTGGTCACTGTGCCGTGACCCAGACTCTGTCCCCTCTGCTTTCAGGTCCTTCTCTTCAAGATCTACATTTTCATTCTTCACGACATCGACGACGCTTCTTGCTAGCAGCAGTTCTTAACGTTTTGCCATTGAAAATCAGCCCGCGACCCGACATCGAAAACAACCTATGCACCCGGCTTCCCTGGGGCAGGTAACAGTGGTACCTCGGTACTCTCGTGGGTGTGGGCCCTTCAAAAGCTTAACTCTAAAGTATTGAACTTGAACTCCTGCTAGAAGTGTTTTTAATCTTGTAAAATTCAACCGCGACATTCTCCATAGGCTTTAATAGAGATCCAGACAGTAGCTTTAGCCACTGCACGCGTCTCCCGTGGGTCCCCTTCCTCACTCCCTTGGGTGGTTTCACAAGGGGCCAGCGACCCTAAATGCCCTAGGCATTGTCTGTAGAATTGTCGTGGTTCTTATACCACTTTTTTGAAATATGGTTTGGTCCCCCCCTTGGGCCCTATGATTCCAGTGCTATTTATTGTAACTATCAATGCTTGTTTGAATTGTATCTTCACCTCTAGCCTCATAAAGAGACTAGTGGGGTTATTCCTAGAATAAATACATATATTTTATATATATACCTGTGTGGACTACTCTTTCATTTGGTTATTCAAGAGGTTATCTATGGTAAAACAATAAGCTTAACACTCCTTCAAGACTTAGCCTGAAGGCTGCTCTCCACAGCTACCACTAGGATAGCTATCTTTAAAGGTTGTCTTTAACCTATCACCATAAGAGTCGAATTGGACTGGTGCAAGGTGTCCCCTATACCTAGTGGACAGCATATGCAGGCGAACTTCTAACACTTCCCAAGAACACCTCTACCACTGAAATCCAGAGCATTTCCCCCTGCTCTAGCAGAAGCTCCTCAAGAACACCTCTACCACTGAACTCGAGAGCTTGTCCCCGTGCACTAACAGAGGCTCCTCAAGAACTCCTCTACCACTGAACACAAGAGCATGTCCCCCTGCTCTAGCGGAAGCTCCACAAGAACACCTCTACCACTGAACTCAAGAACATGTCCCCCTGCTCCAACAGGGGCTCCTCAAGAACACCTCTACCACAGCACTAAAGAGCATGTCCCCCTGCTCTAGCAGAAGCTCCCCAAGAACACCTCTACCACTGAACTCCAGAGCATTTCCCCCTGCTCTAGCAGAAGCTCCCCAAGAACACCTTCACCACAGAATTCAAGAGCATGTCCCCCTGCTCTAGCAGAGGCTCCTCAAGAACACCTCTACCACTGATCTCAAGAGCATGTCCCCCTGCTCTAGCAGAGGCTCCTCAAGAACACCTCTACCACAGAACTCGAGCATGTGCCCCTGCTCTAGCAGGGGCTCCTCAAGAACACCTCTACCACTGAACTCAAGAGCATGTCCCCCTGCTCCAGCAGAGGCTCCTCAAGAACACCTCTACCACTGAACTCAAGAGCATGTCCCCCTGCCCTAGCAGAGGCTCCTCAAGAACACCTCTACCACTGAACTCAAGAGCATGTCCCCCTGCTCTAGCAGAGGCTCCTCAAGAACACCTCTACCACTGATCTCGAGAGCATGTCACCCTGCTCGAGCAGAGGCTCCTCAAGAACACCTCGACCACTGACCTTAAGAGCATGTACCTCTGCTCTTTTAGAGGCTCCTCAAGAACATCTCTACCACTGAACTACAGAGCATTTCCCCCTGCTCTATCAGAAGCTCTCCAAGAACACCTTCACCACAGAACTCAAGAGCATATCCCCCTGCTCGAGCAGAGGCTCCTCAAGAACACCTCTACGACAGAACTCAAGAGCATGCCCATCTGCTCTGTCAGAGGCTCCTAAAGAACACCTCTCCCAAAGAACTCAAGAGCATGCCCCACTGCTGTAGCAGAGGTCCTCAAGAACACCTAAAAAACAGAACTCAGGAGCATTCCCCCCCGGCTCTAGCAGAAGCTCCCAAAGAACACCTCTAGCACTGAACTCAAGAGCATGTCCCCCTGCTCTAGCAGAGGCTCCTCAAAAACACCTCCACCACTGAACTCAAAAGCATCTCTCCCAGCTCTAGAAGAGGCTCCTCAAGAACACCTGTACCACTGAACTCAAGAGAATGTCGCCCTGATGTAGCAGGGGCTCCTAAAGAACACCTCTATCACTGAACCCAAGAGCATGGACCCCTGCTCGAACAGGGCCTCCTCAAGAACACCTCCATCACAGAACTCAAGAGCATGCCCATCTGCTCTAGCAGAGGCTTCCCAATAACACCTCCACCACTGAACTCTGGAGCATTTCCCCCAGCTCTAGCAGAAGCTCCACAAGAACACCTCTACCACAGAACTCAAGAGCATGCCCATCTGCTCTAGCAAAGGCTCCTCAAGAACACCTCTACCACTGAACTCAAGAGCATGTCCCCCTGCTCTAGCAGAGGCTTCCCAATAACACCTCTACCACTGATCTCCAGAGCATATCCCTCTGCTCTAGCAGAGGCTCCTCAAGAACACCTCTAGCACTGAACTCAAGAGCATGTCCCCCTACTCCACCGGGGGATCCTCAAGAACACCTCCACCACAGAGCTCAAGAGCATGTCCCCCTGCTCTAGCAGACGCTCCTCAAGAACACCTCTACCACTGAACTCAAGAGCATGTCCCCCTGCTCCAACAGGGGCTCCTCAAGAACACCTCCACCACAGAACTCAAGAGAATGTCCCCCTGGTCCAACAGGGGCTCCTCAAGAACACCTCCACCACAGAACTCAAGAGCATGTTCCCCTAGTCTAGCAGAAGCTCCCCAAGAACACCTCTACCAAGGAACTGAAGAGCATGTCCCCCTGCTCTAGCACAGGCTTCCCAATAACACCTCTACCACTGAACTCCAGAGCATTTCCCCCTGCTCTAGCAGAAGCTCCCCAAGAACACCTTCCCCACAGAATCCAAGTGCATGTCCCCCTGCTCTAGCAGAGGCTCCTCAAGAACACCTCTATCACTGAACTCCAGAACATTTCCCCCTGCTCTAGCAGAGGCCCCTGAAGAACACCTCTACCACTGAACTCAAGAGCATGGACCCCTACTCAAGCAGAGGCTCCTCAAGAACACCTCTACCACTGAACTAAAGAGCATGGACCCCTCCTCTAGCAGAGGCTCCTCACGAACACCTCCACCACCGAACTCAAGAGAATGTCCCCATGCTCTAGCAGAGGCTCCTCAAGAACACCTCTAACACTGATCTCAAGAGCATGTCCCCCTGCTCTAGCAGAATTTCCTCAAGAACACCTCTACCACGGAACTCAAGAGCATATCCCCCTGCTCCAGCAGAGGCTCCTCGAGAACACCTCTACCACTGAACTCAAGAGCATGTCCCCCTGCTCTAGCAGAGGCTCCTCAAGAACACCTCTACCACAGAACTCGAGCATATGCCCCTGCTCTAGCAGGGGCTCCTCAAGAACACCTCTACCACTGAACTCAAGAGCATGTCCCCATGCTCCAGCAGAGGCTCCTCAAGAACACATCTACCACTGATCTCGAGAGCATGTCCCCCTGCACTAGCAGTGGCTCCTCAAGAACACCTCTACCCCTGAACTCAAGAGCATGTCCCCCTGCTCCATCAGGAGCTTCTCAAGAACACCTCCACCACAGAACTCAAGAGCATGTCTGTGAGAAGTTGGCCTGGCATATGCTGTTCACTAGTTATAGGGGACACCTTGCACCAGTCCAATTCGACTCTTATGGTGATAGGTTAAAGACAACCTTTAAAGAAAGCTATCCTAGTGGTAGCTGTGGAGAGCAGCCTTCCGACTAAGTCTTGAAGGAGTGTTAAGCCTATTGTTTTTAAAGAACAACGAGAGAGCTAGGGAAAAGGAGAGGTACGTCCGTATCCCCTGAATGTAAATTAGTTTTATCAATGGTGGACGAACCCAATGCTGTGTGGTACGATCACTGTGAGACAGTGTTTGGGAACCCACTAGGTAGGTTAAAAGACCCCTCGCACACCAACCTGGTTGGTGTCATGCTTCATCATCGGGGTCCCAACCGGGTGGCCGAATGCCCCCCGGTTGTGCTACGACGCCTGGCTACAGCGGAGCTGGTGTGGTGCAAGAGTGTGATGTAGTGATTGTTAAAAATATCTCTGAGAGTCCTTACCATTAGGAAATTTATTACTGGCGGCTCAGGATATAAATAAAAACAGGGTATGTGATGCAACTACGAAATAAATTATTATCTACTAGTTGTCGGTGTTGTAGGTCTACATGTTTCAGCTCTCGTGGGGAAATATGGAGCTTTCGTCAGGACCAGTGAAGTAAGTGAGTGGCAAAGTGCGAAGTGCCACGTGATAAGTGAAAAAATAAAAAGGTTGTTTACCTACACACTCACTAAGGTGTGTGGACCCAGTGTCGGCACAATTGCGGACACTGCAGCGCAAAACCTGTGGAAGGAAACAAGACAGCACAAGAACACATATGAGACTTCCACTTTGGTGCCGTGATTATAGCAACTATAAAATGCAATCTTAAGTGCTGTGGTGTAGCAAACCTATCTTCAAGGATCGTACCTGTGGTGACACACGAACTATGGAGGTGTATCATGCTGCTGAGCGTATGAAAATCAAAGGCAAGTCAATTAGAGATGCTAGGTAAACGCAGAGCGCTCTGTGAACTATGTGTGCCAAGTGGTAGATAACACGGCACTACAGCAGTGAAAACAGATGGTGGATTATACACATATGGTGCCTGGTGAGTTTGCAGGCATCGATCTGGTGTGAGGGAGAACCGTGAGACCTCGAGTGAGGTGTGTCACAGTGAATGACCCAGTGAGCGCTGGTACGACGAGGCTGACTGAAGCCATGAGGATAGCGCTTGACTAGTTCTGAGTGGGCGCTGGTTACTAAAAAAAGGAGGGGATGCGCAATGCAGGGAAGAAAAAGTAAAGAAATTAAAATAATTACACTATGGCTGAGTGAGTACGCTGCTCAGGAAACGGGAGGAGAGCGCTCTCTAATTAACTTGCCTTCGATTTTCATACGCTCAGCAGCATGATACACCTCCATAGTTCGTGTGTCACCACAGGTACGATCCTTGAAGATAGGTTTGCTACACCACAGCACTTAAGATTGCATTTTATAGTTGCTATAATCCACGGCACCAAAGTCTCATATGTGTTCTTGTGCTGTCTTGTTTCCTTCCACAGGTTTTGCGCTGCAGTGTCCGCAATTGTGCCGACACTGGGTCCACACACCTTAGTGAGTGTGTAGGTAAACAACCTTTTTATTTTTTCACTTATCACGTGGCACTTCGCACTTTGCCACTCACTTACTTCACTGGTCCTGGCGAAAGCTCCATATTTCCCCACGAGAGCTGAAACATGTAGACCTACAACACCGACAACTAGTAGATAATAATTTCTTTCGTAGTTGCATCACATACCCTGTTTTTATTTATATCCTGAGCCGCCAGTAATACATTTCCTAATGGTAAGGACTCTCAGAGATATTTTTAACAATCACTACATCACACTCTTGCACCACACCAGCTCCGCTGTAGCCAGGTGTCGTAGCACAACCGGGGGGCATTCGGCCACCCGGTTGGGACCCCGATGATGAAGCATGACACCAACCAGGTTGGTGTGTGAGGGGTCTTTTAACCTACCTAGTGGGTTCCCAAACACTGTCTCACAGTGATCGTACCACACAGCATTGGGTTCGTCCACCATTGATAAAACTAAAAGCCTATTGTTTTACCATAGATAACCTCTTGAATGACCAAATGAAAGAGTAGTCCACACAGGTATATATATAAAATATATGTATTTATTCTAAGAATAATCCCACTAGACTCTTTATGGGGCTGGAGGTAAAGATGGAATTCAAACAAGCATTGATAGTTACAATAAATAGCACTGGAATCGTAGGGCCCCAGGGGGGGACCAAACCATGTATTAAAAAAGTGGTATAAGAACCACGACAATTCTACAGACAATGCCTAGGGCATTTAGGATCGCTGGCCCCTTAAGAATCCACCCCAGGTTATGAGGAAGGGGACCCACGGGAGGCGCATGCAGTGGAAATAGCTGCTATCGGGATCTCTATTAAAGCCTATAGAGAATGTCGCGGTTTGATTTAAACAGATTAAAGTCACTTCTAGCAGGAGTACAAAGTTAAAACTTTAGAGTTAAGCTTTTGAAGAGCCCACTACCACGAGAGTACTGAGGTACCATTGTTACCTGCCCCAGAGAAGCCGGGTGCATAGGTCGTTTTCGATGTCGGGTCGCGGGCTGATTTTCAATGGGAAAATGTTCAAAAGTGCTGCTAGCCAAAAGCGTTGATGATGCCGTGAAGATTGAAGTTGTAGATCTTGTAGAGAAGAACATGAAAGCAGAGGGGACAGAGTCTGGGTCACGGCACAGTGACCAGGGATCTCAAAGCAATGAGCCCTTCAATGTCGGGTGCTTCAAGTGGAAAGAGGTGTAGCTTGGATCTGCAGCCACGGGCTCCGGGAGGCTTCAAGGAAGGCCAGCTTCTGGAGGTCGACTGTCCCACGTCGGATGAGGGTCGCTGTGGTGTTAGTGTCCGGATTGGATCCACTAAGCCTTGGCAACCGCAACCCATGCAAGATGAACAAATCAGCTACTGGTGCAGACCCACGAGGTCTGTGAGAGGTCTCCTTTGGAGAGACTGTAGAGCAGGCCTGGAGCAACCAGGGGAACTCTTAGATGTCGAGATTGTCCTCCGCTCGGGCCCACAAGTCGAGAGACAATGGACTGCGGAAGGTAGCAAAATGGATTGCGTAAAAGGGAGCCCACGGGCCACCGGAGGGGGCTAGGGCGCTGATCTTTGGCACAAATGCTGCTTAGTGGTTGGCTCAACTTCCCCACTGGTCAGGGTCGTGTGCTACGCAAGAGGTGGCCGGTGTCCTGGGGTATTGGGAATCTCGGCACCCACGCGGTCCACGGTGCTCAGGGTCGCTGAGCACACTCACTGGCATCTGGGATGCTTAGGAAACCCACCTCAAGGGTGCTGGAAGTCGACGAAGTTCATGAGAGCAGCAAAGTTCCAACCGGGTCACTTGCAGTGTTTCAGGTGCCTGCCAAGCAGGGGGATAACTCCTTTATCCCAAGCGAGATTTCTTCAGTCAGCTGGGCAGCAGCTCGTCGAAGGTCAAGTCTGTAAAGTCCAAGATTAATCTGAGGCTCTGGGGCCACGTTATTCACCTTTATCCCCAAGATTAGGGGTGTGTCCAGAGTAGTGTCCACCAATGAGAGGTGAGGCGGGAAAGGGTGGCTACACCCTCTCCCCTTTGTGTGTTTCCCGCCTGGGCGATGGGCAGGATGCCCCTGAACCGGTTCCAGGCGGTGTATGCAGAATGTAGGCTCTGTAGCTGCCTACGTGCAACTCTGAAAGGCAACTTTGGTGCACCCACCCTGTTCCAATCCACATAACCTGTCTGGGGAGATGCTAGCACCTCCCTGCCACAGGAGCCATATTGTCCAGCTGGCGAGGCTGGGGTTTTCCCCAGCAACAGCCAGCCAGAGTCGTGTGGGTGGCGGGTAGTTGCCATTTTGTACTACTTGTGCACTTTTAAATTGGTGTCCGAATTCTGCCGCTCTTCCCATATCGCCCCTCTAGCAGGGGGGAATCGTGCCCTCATGCCCATGGCTAGGGCACTTAGGGTCGCTGGCCCCTTAAGAAACCACCTAAGGTAGTGAGGAAGGGGGCCCACGGGAGACGCGTGCCCCCCCCCCCCCAGCGCCTTGAGACCCTACGGGTATGTAGCGCGCTTTATAAGTGTCACTGATTGATTGATTGATTGGTATAAACTACTGTCGGGATATCTATTAAACCCTATGGAGAATGTTGCGGTTGGAAATTGCAAGAATTAAAACACTTCAAGCAGGAGTTCAAGTTCAGCAGCTTAGAGTTAAGCTCTTGGAGGGCCCACACCCACGACAGTACAGAGGTACCACTGTTACCTGCCCCAGGGAAGCCGGGTGCATAGGTTGTTTTCGATGTCGGGTCGCAATCTCGTTTTCAATGGAAAAAGGTGAAGAAATGCTGCTGGCGTGAAGCGTCGTCGATGTCGTGCAGATTGAAGATGTAGATCTTGAAGGTAAGGATCTGAAAGCAGAGGGGACAGAGTCTGGGTCACGGCACAGTGACCAGGGGGCTCAGGAGAAAGAGCCCTTCAATGTCGGGTGCTTCCAGGTGGAAGAGGTGTAGCTTGGATCGTCAGCCACGGGGTCCAGGAGGTGTCAAGGAAGGCCAGCTTCTGGAGGGCGACTATCCCACAAAGGATAAGGGTTGCTGCAGTGTTAGTGTCCGGATTGGATCCACTAAGCCTTGGCAACAGCAACCCATGCAAATAACACAAAACAGCTACTGGTGCAAACCCACAAGGTCTGAGTGAGCTCTCCAGTGAGGAGACTGAAGAGCAGGCCTGGAGCAACCAGAGGAACTCTTGGAAGTGAAGATTGACCTCCGCTAGGGCCCACCAGTCGAGAGACAAGGGACTGCAGAAGGCAGCTATTTGGCGTGTGTAAAGATGCGCCCACGGGTTGCCAAAGTGGGCTAGGACATCGATCTTTGGCACAGATGATGATAAGAGGTTGGCACAATATTGGGCCAAAGCACAACTTCCCCACTCGTCGGGGTCAGGTGCTGTGCAAGAGGAGGCCGGTGTCCTGGGGTATTGGGGATCTCGGCACCCACGGGGTCCACGGTGCTGAGCTTTGCTGTGCACACTCACTGGCCTCTGGGATGCTTTGAAACCCACCTCAAGGTAGGAAAGAGTCGTCGATGTCCATAGGAGCAGCGAGGTTCCAACCAGGTCACTTGCAGTGTTTCAGGTGCCTGCCAAGCAGAGGGGTAACTCCTTTACCCCAAGGGAGATTTCTTCCTTTAGCTGTGCGGCAGCAAGTCGAAATTCAAGTCTGTGAAGTCCAAGAATAATCTGAGGCTCTGGGGACACTGTATTCACCTTTATCCAAAGATTAGGGGAGTGTCCAGATCAGAGCCCACCAATGAGAGTTCAGGCGGGAAAGGGTGGCTACACCCTCTCCCCTTTGTGTGGTTTCCCGCCTGGGCAGGGGACAGGATGCCCCTGAACCGGTTTGAGGCGGTGTATGCAGAGTAGGCACTGGAGAAGCCTACGTGCAAGTCTGAAAGACATCCTATGGTGCACCCACCCAGTTCCAATCCACATAGTCTGTCTGGGGATGTGGGAGCACCTCCCTGCAACAAGATCCCTATTGTCCAGCTGCCGTGGCTGGACAATAGGGATCTTGTCCACTGATTAGGAGCCCCTGTTGGAGCAGCGGGACATGCTCTTGGGTTCTGTGGTGAAGGTGTCCTTGGGGAGCCTGTGCTAGAGCAGGTGGGCATGCTCTTGAGTAAAGTGGTAGAGGTGTTCTTGGGGAGCTTCTGCTAGAGCAGAGGAACAAGCTCTTCAGTTCTGTGATGGAGGTGTTCTTGAGGAGCCCCTGTTGGAGCAGGGGGACATGCTCTTGAATTCAGTGGTAGAGGTGTTCTTGAGGAGCCTCTGCTAGAGCAGGTGGTATGTTCTTGAGTTCAGTGGTAGAGGTGTTCTTGAGGAGCCTCTGCTAGAGCAGGGAGGCATGCTCTTGAGTTCACTGGTAGAGGTGTTCTTGGGGAGCTTTTGCTGGAGCAGGGGGACATGCTCTTGAGTTCTCTGGTGAAGGTGTTCTTGAGGAGCCTCCGCTAGAGCAGGGGGAAATGCTCTGGAGTTCAGTGGTAGAGGCGTTCTTGGGGAGCTTCTGCTAGAGCAGGGGAACATCCTTTTGAGTTCTGTGGTGGAGGTGCTCTTGAGGAGCCCCTGTTGGAGCAGGGGGACATGCTCTTGAGTTCAGTGGTAGAGGTGTTCTTGAGGAGCCTCTGCTAGAGCAGGGGAACATGCTCTTGAGATCTGTAGTGGAGGTGTTCTTAAGGAGCCCCTGTTGGAGCAGGGGGACATGCTCTTGAGTTCAGTGGTAGAGGGTTTCTTGAGGAGCCTCTGCTAGAGCAGGGGGACATGCTCTTTAGTTCTGCGGTGGAGGTGTTCTTGAGGAGCCTCTGCTAGAGCAGGGAGACATGCTCTTGAATTCTGTGGTGAAGGTGTTCTTGGGGAGCTCCTGCTAGAACAGGGGGAAATGCTCTGGAGTTCAGTGGTAGAGGTGTTATTGGGAGGCCTGTGCTAGAGCAGGGGGACATGCTCTTGAGTTCTGTGGTAGAGGTGTTCTTGAGGAGCCCCTGTTGGAGCAGGGGGACATGCTCTTGAGTTCAGTGGCAGAGGTGTTCTTGAGGAGCCTGTGCTAGAGCAGGGGGACATGCTCTTCAGCTCAGTTGTAGAGGTGTTCTTGAGGAGCCTCTTCTAGAGCAGGAGGACATGCTCTTGAGTTCACTGGTAGAGGGGGTCTTGGGGAGCTTCTGCTAGGGTAGGGGGCATGCCCCTTAGTTCTGTTTTTGAGGTGTTCTTGAGGACCTCTGCTACAGCAGGGGGGCATGCTCTTGAGTTCTTTGGTAGAGGTTTTCTTGAGGAGCCTCTGCTAGAGCAGGGGGGCATGCTCTTGAGTTCTGTGGTAGAGATGTTCTGGAGCACCCTCTGCTAGAGCAGGGAGACATGCTTTTGAGTTCTGTGGAGAATGGGTTCTTGGGGAGCTTCTGAGAGCAGGAGGAAATGCTCTTGAGTTCAGTGGTAGACGTGTTCTTGAGGAGCTTCTGCTAGAGCAGGGGTCCATGCTCTTGAGTGCTGTGGTAGAGGAGTTCTTGAGGAGCATCTGCTAGAGCAGGGGGACATGCTCTTGAGCTCATTGGTAGAGGTGTTCTTGAGAAGCTTCTGCTTGAGTCGGAGTATATGCTCTTGAGTTCAGTGGTAGAGGTGTACTTTAGGAGCTTCTGCTTGAGTAGGGGTCCATGCTCTTGAGTTCAATGGTAGAGGTGTACTTGAGGAGCCTCTGCTAGAGCTGGGGTACATGCTCTTGAGTTCCGTGGTGGAGGTGTTCTTGGGAAGCTTCTACTAGAGCAGGGGGGCATGCTCTTGAGTTCAGTGGTAGAGGTGTTCTTGAGGAGCCCCTATTGGAGCAGTGGGACATGCTCTTGAGTTCAATGGTAGAGGTGTTCTTGAGGAGCCACTGCTAGAACAGGGGGGCATGCTCTTGAGTTCAGTGATAGAGGTGTTCTTGGGGCACCTCTGCTGGAGCAGGGGGACGTGCTCTTGAGTTCAGTGCTGGAGGAGTTCTTGAGGACCTCTGCTAGAGCAGGGGGAAATGCTCTGGAGTTCAGTGGTAGAGGTGTTCTTGAGGAGCTTCTGCTAGCGCAGGGATCCATGCTCTTGAGTTCAGTGGGAGAGGTGTTCTTGGGAAGCCTCTGCTGGAGCAGTGGGACATGCTCTTGAGTGCTGTGGTAGAGGTGTTCTTGAGGAGCCTCTGCTAGATCAGGGGGGTATGCTCTTGAGTTCAGTGGCAGAGGTGTTCTTGAGGAGCCTCTAATAGAGCAGGGGGACATGCTCTTGAGTTCCGTTGTAGAGGTGTTCTTGAGGAGCCTCTGCTAGAGCAGGCGTCATGCTCTTGAGTTCAGTGGTAGAGGTGTCTTGAGGAGCTTCTGCTACAGCAGGGGGACATGATCTTAAGTTCAGTGGTAGAGGTGTTCTTGAGGAGCCTCTGCTAGAGCAGGGGGACATGCTCTTGAGTTCAGTGGTAGAGGTGTTCTTTAGGAGCTTCTGCTTGAGTAGTGGTTTTTGCTCTTGAGTTCAGTGGTAGAGGTGTTCTTGAGGAGCCTCTGCTAGAGCTGGGGTACATGCTCTTGAGTTCAGTGGTAGAGGTGTTTTTGGGGAGCTTCTGCTTGAGAAGCGATCTATGCTCTTGAGTTCCGTGGTGGTGGTGTTCTTGGGAAGCTTCGGGGCATGCTCTTGAGTTCAGTGGTAGAGGTGTTCTTGATGAGCCCCTGTTGGAGCAGTGGGACATGCTCTGAAGTTCAATGGTAGAAGTGTTCTTGGGGAGCCACTGCTAGAGCAGGGGGACATGCTCTTGAGTTCAGTGGTAGAGGTGTTCTTGGGGAACCTCTGCTGGAGCAGGGGACATGCTCTTGAGTTCTGTGGTAGAGGTGTTCTTGAGGAGCCCCTGTTGGAGCAGTGGGACATGCTCTTGAGTTCAATGGTAGAGGTATTCTCGAGGAGCCTCTGCTAGAGCAGGGGGGCATGCTCTTGAGTTCTTCGGTAGAGGTCTTCTTGAGGAGCCTATGCTAGAGCAGGGGGAAATGCTCTGGAGTACAGTGGTAGAGGTGCTATTGAGAAGCCTCTGCTAGAGCAGGGGGACATGCTCTTGAGTTCAGTGGTAGAGGTGTTATTGGGGAGCTTCTGCTAGAGCAGGGGGCATGCTCCTGAGTTCTGTTTTTGAAGTGTTCTTGAGGACCTCTGCTATAGCAGGGGGGCATGCTCTTGAGTTGTGTGGTGAAGGTGTTCTTGTGGAGCTTCTGCTACAGCAGGGGGAAATGCTCTGAAGTTCAGTGGTAGAGGTGTTCTTGGGCAGCCTCTGCTAGAGCAGGGGGACATTCTCTTGAGTTCTGTGATAGAGGTGTTCTTGAGGAGCCTCCGCTAGAGCAGGGGGACATGCTCTTGAGTTGTGTGGTGAAGGTGTTCTTGTGGAGCTTCTGCTACAGCAGGGGGAAATGCTCTGAAGTTCAGTGGTAGAGGTGTTCTTGGGAAGCCTCTGCTAGAGCAGGGGGACATGCTCTTGAGTGCCACGGTAGAGGTGTTCTTGAGGAGCCTATGCTAGAGCAGGGGGGCATACTCTTGAGTTCAGTGGTAGAGGTATTCTTGAGGAGCCTCTGCTACAGCAGGGGGACATGCTCTTAAGTTCAGTGGTAGAGGTGTTCTTGACGAGCCTCTGCTAAAGCAGGGGGCATGCTCTTGAGTTCAGTGGTAGAGGTGTTATTGAGGCGCTTCTCCTAGAGCAGGGGGATAGGCT
Organism: Triturus cristatus; assembly: GCF_964204655.1. Classification (NCBI taxonomy): domain Eukaryota; kingdom Metazoa; phylum Chordata; class Amphibia; order Caudata; family Salamandridae; genus Triturus; species Triturus cristatus. The sequence continues at coordinate 171,310,213 of NC_140579.1, read as the reverse complement.
CTTGAATTCAGTGTTAGAGGTGTTCTTGAGGAGCCTCTGCTAGAGAAGGGGGACATGCTCTTGAGTTCATTGGTAGAGGTGTTCTTGAGGAGCCCCTGCTAGAGCAGGGGGACATGCTCTTGAGTTCATTGGTAGAGGTGTTCTTGAGGAGCCCCTGCTAGAGCAGGGGGACATGCTCGTGTTCTGTGGTAGAGGTGTTCTTGAGGAGCCTCTGCTAGAGCAGGGGGACATGCTCTTGAGTTCATTGGCAGAGCTGTTCTTGAGGAGCCTCTGCTAGAGCAGGGGGACATGCTCTTGAGTTCATTGGTAGAGGTGTTCTTGAGGAGCCCCTGCTAGAGCAGGGGGTCATGCTCGTGTTCTGTGGTAGAGGTGTTCTTGAGGAGCCACTGCTAGAGCAGGGGGACATGCTCTTGAACACAGTGGTAGAGGTGTTCTTGAGGAGCTTCTGCTGGAGCAGGGAGACATGCTCTTGAGTTCAGTGTTAGAGGTGTTCTTGAGGAGCCTCTGCTAGAGAAAGGGGACATGCTCTTGCGTTCTGTGGTAGAGGTGTTCTCGAGGAGCATCTACTAGAGCAGGGGGACATGCTCTTGAGTTCAGTGGTAGAGGTGTTCTTGTGGAGCCTCTGCTGGAGCAGGGGGACATGCTCTTCAGTTCTGAGGTAGAGATGTTCTTGAGGAGACCCTTTTGGAGCCGGGGCCATTCTCTTGAGTTCTCTGGTGAAGGTGTTCTTCAGGAGCATCTGCTAGAGCTGGGAGACATGCGCTTGAGTTCACTGGAGGAGGTGTTCTTGATGAGCCTCTGCTAGAGCAAGGGGACATGCACTTGGGTTCAGTGGTAGAAATGTTCTTGGAGAGCTTCTGCTAGAGCAGGGGGGCATGCTCTTGAGTTTGTTGGTAGAGGTGTTCTTCAGGAGCCTCTGCTAGAGCAGATTGGCATGCTCTTGAGTTCTGTGGTAGAGGTGTTCTTGAGGAGCCTTTGCTAGAGCAGGGGGACATGATCTTGAGTTCTGTGGTGAAGGTGTTCTTCAGGAGCCTCTGCTAGAGCAGATGGGCATGCTCTTGAGTTCTGTGGTAGAGGTGTTCTTGTGGAGCTTCTGCTAGAGCAGGGTAGAAATGCTCATGAGTTCAGTGGTAGAGGTGCTCTTGAGGAGCTTCTTCTAGAGCAGGGGGACATGCTCTTGAGTGCCACGCTAGAGGTGTTCTTCAGGAGCCTATGCTAGAGCAGGGGGGCATGCTCTTGAGTTCAGTGGTAGAGGTGTTCTTGAGGAGCCTCTTCTACAGCAGGGGGACATGCTCTTAAGTTCAGTGGTAGAGGTGTTCTTGACGAGCATCTGCTAAAGCAGGGGGCATGCTCTTGAGTTCAGTGGTAGAGGTGTTCTTGAGGCGCTTCTACTAGAGCAGGGGGATAGGCTCTTGAATTCAGTGTTAGAGGTGTTCTTGAAGAGCCTCTGCAAGAGAAGGGGGACATGCTTGTGTTCTGTGGTAGAGGTGTTCTTGAGGAGCCTCTGCTAGAGCAGGGGGACATGCTCTTGAGCACAGTGGTAGAGGTATTCTTGAGGAGCTTCTGCTGGAGCAGGGAGACATGCTCTTGAGTTCAGTGTTAGAGGTGTTCTTGAGGAGCTTCTGCTAGAGAAAGGGGACATGCACTTCAGTTCTGTGGTAGAGGTGTTCTTGAGGAGCCTCTCCTAGAGCAGGGGGACATGCTCTTGAGTTCAGTGGTAGAGGTGTTCTTGAAGAGCTCCTGCTAGAGTAGGGGGACATGCTCCTGAGTTCTCTGGTGAAGGTGTTCTTGATGAGCCTCTGCTTGAGCAGGGGGGCATGCTCTTGAGTTCGTTGGTAGAGGTGTTCTTCAGGAGCCTCTGCTAGAGCAGATGGGCATGCTCTTGAGTTCTGTGGTAGAGGTGTTCTTGTGGAGCTTCTGCTAGAGCAGGGGGAAATGCTCAGGAGTTCAGTGGTAGAGGTGCTCTTGAGGAGCTTCTGCTAGAGCAGGGGTCCATGCTCTTGAGTTCAGTGGTAGAGGTGTTCTTGGTAAGCCTCTGCTAGAGCAGGGGGACATGCTCTTGAGTGCCACGGTAGAGGTGTTCTTGAGGAGCCTATGCTAGAGCAGGGGGGCATGCTCTTGAGTTCAGTGGTAGAGGTGTTCTTGAGGAGCCTCTGCTACAGCAGGGGGACATGCTCTAAAGTTCAGGGGTAGAGGTGTTCTTGAGGCGCTTCTACTAGAGCACGGGGATAGGCTCTTGAATTCAGTGTTAGAGGTGTTCTTGAGGAGCCTCTGCAAGAGAAGGGGGACATGCTCTTGAGTTCATTGGTAGAGGTGTTCTTGAGGAGCCCCTGCTAGAGCAGGGGGACATGCTCTTGAGTTCATTGGTAGAGGTGTTCTTGAGGAGCCCCTGCTAGAGCAGGGGGACATGCTCGTGTTCTGTGGTAGAGGTGTTCTTCAGGAGCCTCTGCTAGAGCAGGGGGACATGCTCTTGAGTTCCTTGGCAGAGCTGTTCTTGAGGAGCCTCTGCTAGAGCAGGGGGACATGCTCTTGAGTTCCTTGGCAGAGCTGTTCTTGAGGAGCCTCTGCTAGAGCAGGGGGACATGCTCTTGAGTTCAGTGGTAGAGGTGTTCTTGAGGAGCCTCTGCTAGAGCAGGGGAAATGCTCTGGAGTTCAGTGATAGAGGTGTTATTGGGAAGCCTGTGCTAGAGCAGGGGGGCATGCTCTTGAGTTCAGTGGTAGAGGTGTTCTTGGGGACCTTCTGCTAGAGCAGGGGAACATGCTCTTGAGTTCTGTGGTGGAGGTGCTCTTGAGGAGCCCCTGTTGGAGCAGGGGGACATGCTCTTGACTTCAGTGGTAGAGGTGTTCTTGAGGAGCCTCTGCTAAAGCAGGGGGACATGCACTTTAGTTCTGTGGTGGAGGGGTTCTTCAGGATCCCCTCTTGGAGCAGGGGGCCATGCTCTTGAGTTCAGTGGTAGAGGTGTTCTTGAAGAGCCTGTGCTAGAGCTCGGAGACATGCTCTTGAGTTCAGTGGTGGAGGTGTTCGTGAGGAGCCTCTACTAGAGCAGGGGTCCATGCTCTTGAGTTCTGTCATAAAGGTGTTCTTGAGGAGCCTCTGCTAGAGCAGATGGGCATGCTCTTGAGTTCTGTCATAGAGGTGTTCTTGAGGAGCCTCTGCTAGAGCAGATGGGCATGCTCTTGAGTTCTGTAGTAGAGGTGTTCTTGGGAAGCTTCTGCTAGAGCAGGGGGAAATGCTCTGGAGTTCAGTGGTAGAGGTGTTCTTGAGGAGCCTCTGCTAGACCTGGGAGACATGCTCTTGAGTTCAGTGGTGGAGGTGTTCTTGAGGAGCCTCTGCTAGAGCAGGGGGACATGCTCTTGAGTTCTTTGGTAGAGGTGTTCTTGAGGAGCCTCTGCTAGAGCAGATTTTCATGCTCTTGAGTTCTGTCATAGAGGTGCTCTTGAGGAGCTTCTGCTAGAGCAGGGGGAAAAGCTCTTAACTTCAGTGGTAGAGGTGTTTTGAGGAGCTTCTGCTGAAGCAGGAGTCCATGCTCTTGAGTTCAGTGGAGGAGGTGTTCTTGATGAGCCTCTGCTACAGCAGGGAGACATGCTCTTGAGTTCAGTGGTAGAGGTGTTCTTGGGGAGCTTCTGCTAGAGCAAGAGGGCATGCTCTTGAGTTCTGTTTTTGATGTGTTCTTGAGGACCTCTGCTACAGCAGGGGGGCATGCTCTTGAGTTCTTTGGTAGAGGTGTTCTTGAGGAGCCTCTCCTAGAGCAGGGGGACATGCTCTTGAGTTCAGTGGTAGAGGTGTTCTTGAAGAGCTCCTGCTAGAGTAGGGGGACATGCTCCTGAGTTCTCTGGTGAAGGTGTTCTTGATGAGCCTCTGCTTGAGCAGGGGGGCATGCTCTTGAGTTCAGTGGTAGAGGTGTTCTTGAAGAGCTTCTGCTAGAGCAGGGGGGCATGCTCTTGAGTTCGTTGGTAGAGGTGTTCTTCAGGAGCCTCTGCTAGAGCAGATGGGCATGCTCTTGAGTTCTGTGGTAGAGGTGTTCTTGTGGAGCTTCTGCTAGAGCAGGGGGAAATGCTCAGGAGTTCAGTGGTAGAGGTGCTCTTGAGGAGCTTCTGCTAGAGCAGGGGTCCATGCTCTTGAGTTCAGTGGTAGAGGTGTTCTTGGTAAGCCTCTGCTAGAGCAGGGGGACATGCTCTTGAGTGCCACGGTAGAGGTGTTCTTGAGGAGCCTATGCTAGAGCAGGGGGGCATGCTCTTGAGTTCAGTGGTAGAGGTGTTCTTGAGGAGCCTCTGCTACAGCAGGGGGACATGCTCTAAAGTTCAGTGGTAGAGGTGTTCTTGAGGCGCTTCTACTAGAGCACGGGGATAGGCTCTTGAATTCAGTGTTAGAGGTGTTCTTGAGGAGCCTCTGCAAGAGAAGGGGGACATGCTCTTGAGTTCATTGGTAGAGGTGTTCTTGAGGAGCCCCTGCTAGAGCAGGGGGACATGCTCGTGTTCTGTGGTAGAGGTGTTCTTGAGGAGCCTCTGCTAGAGCAGGGGGACATGCTCTTGAGTTTATTGGCAGAGCTGTTCTTGAGGAGCCTATGCTAGAGCAGGGGGACATGCTCTTGAGTTCATTGGTATAGGTGTTCTTGAGGAGCCTCTGCTAGAGCAGGGGGACATGCTCTTGAGTTCCTTGGCAGAGCTGTTCTTGAGGAGCCTCTGCTAGAGCAGGGGGACATGCTCTTGAGTTCCTTGGCAGAGCTGTTCTTGAGGAGCCTCTGCTAGAGCAGGGGGACATGCTCTTGAGTTCAGTGGTAGAGGTGTTCTTGAGGAGCCTCTGCTAGAGCAGGGGAAATGCTCTGGAGTTCAGTGATAGAGGTGTTATTGGGAAGCCTGTGCTAGAGCAGGGGGACATGCTCTTGAGTTCAGTGGTAGAGGTGTTCTTGGGGAGCTTCTGCTAGAGCAGGGGAACATGCTCTTGAGTTCTGTGGTGGAGGTGCTCTTGAGGAGCCCCTGTTGGAGCAGGGGGACATGCTCTTGACTTCAGTGGTAGAGGTGTTCTTGAGGAGCCTCTGCTAAAGCAGGGGGACATGCACTTTAGTTCTGTGGTGGAGGGGTTCTTCAGGATCCTCTCTTGGAGCAGGGGGCCATGCTCTTGAGTTCAGTGGTAGAGGTGTTCTTGAAGAGCCTGTGCTAGAGCTCGCAGACATGCTCTTGAGTTCAGTGGTGGAGGTGTTCGTGAGGAGCCTCTACTAGAGCAGGGGTCCATGCTCTTGAGTTCTGTCATAAAGGTGTTCTTGAGGAGCCTCTGCTAGAGCAGATGGGCATGCTCTTGAGTTCTGTCATAGAGGTGTTCTTGAGGAGCCTCTGCTAGAGCAGATGGGCATGCTCTTGAGTTCTGTAGTAGAGGTGTTCTTGGGAAGCTTCTGCTAGAGCAGGGGGAAATGCTCTGGAGTTCAGTGGTAGAGGTGTTCTTGAGGAGCCTCTGCTAGACCTGGGAGACATGCTCTTGAGTTCAGTGGTGGAGGTGTTCTTGAGGAGCCTCTGCTAGAGCAGGGGGACATGCTCTTGAGTTCTTTGGTAGAGGTGTTCTTGAGGAGCCTCTGCTAGAGCAGATTTTCATGCTCTTGAGTTCTGTCATAGAGGTGCTCTTGAGGAGCTTCTGCTAGAGCAGGGGGAAAAGCTCTTAACTTCAGTGGTAGAGGTGTTTTTGAGGAGCTTCTGCTGAAGCAGGAGTCCATGCTCTTGAGTTCAGTGGAGGAGGTGTTCTTGATGAGCCTCTGCTACAGCAGGGAGACATGCTCTTGAGTTCAGTGGTAGAGGTGTTCTTGGGGAGCTTCTGCTAGAGCAAGAGGGCATGCTCTTGAGTTCTGTTTTTGATGTGTTCTTGAGGACCTCTGCTACAGCAGGGGGGCATGCTCTTGAGTTCTTTGGTAGAGGTGTTCTTCAGGAGCCTCTGCTAGTGCAGAGGGACATGCTCTTGAGTTCAGTGGTAGAGGTGTCCTTGACGAGCCTCTGCTAGAGCAGGGGGCATGCTCTTGAGTTCAGTGGTAGAGGTGTTCTTGAGGAGCTTCTGCTAGAGAAGGGGGACATGCTCTTGAGCTCAGTGGCAGAGGTGTTCTTGAGGAGCCTCTGCTAGAGCAGAGGGACATGCTCTTGAGTTCAGTGGTAGAGGTGTTCTTGAGGAGCCTCTGCTAGAGCATGGGGACATGCTCTTGAGCTCAGTGGTAGAGGTGTTCTTGAGGAGCCTCTGCTAGAGCAGGTGGCATGTGTGAGAAGTTGGCCTGGCATATGCTGGTCACTAGTTATAGGGGACACCTTGCACCAGTCCAATTCGACTCTTATTGATGATAGGTTTAAGACAACCTTTAAAGAAAGCTATCCTAGTGGTAGCTGAGGAGAGCAGCCTTCAGGCTAAGTCTTGAAGGAGTGTTAAGCTTATTGGTTTAACATAGATAACCTCTTGAATGACCAAATGAAAGAGTAGTCCACACAGGTATATATATAAAATATATGTATTTATTCTAAACAGAATCCCACAAGTCTCTTTATGAGGCTAGAGGTAAAGTTACAATTCAAACAAGCATTTATAGATACAATAAATAGCACTGGAATCACAGGGCCCCAGGGGGGGACCAAACCATGTATTAAAAAAGTGGTATAAGAACCACGACAATTCTACAGACAATGCCTAGGGCATTTAGGATCGCTGGCCCCTTGAGAATCCACCCCAGGTGATGAGGAAGGGGACCCACGGGAGGCGCGTGCAGTGGAAATAGCTGCTATCAGGATCTCTATTAAAGCCTATGGAGAATGTCGCGGTTTGATTTAAACAGATTAAAGACACTTCTAGCAGGAGTTCAAAGTTAAAAACTTAGAGTTAAGCTTTTGAGGAGCCCACTACCACGAGAGTACCGAGGTACCACTGTTACCTGCCCCAGGGAAGCCAGGTGCATAGGTCGTTTTCGATGTCGGGTCGCGGGCTGATTTTCAATGGGAAAATGTACAAAACTGCTGCTAGCCAAAAGCTTCGATGATGCCGTGAAGAATGAAGTTGTAGATCTTTTAGAGAAGAACCTGAAAGCAGAGGGGACAGAGTCTGGGTCACGGCACAGTGACCAGGGAGCTCAAGGAAAAGAGCCCTTCAATGTCGGGTGCTTCAAGTAGAAAAGGCGTAGCTTGGATCTGCAGCCACGGGCTCCGGAAGGCTTCAAGGAAGGCCAGCTTCTGGAGGAAGACTGTCCCACAAAGGATAAGGGTCGCTGCGGTGTTAGTGTCTGGATTGGATCCACTAAGCCTTGGCAACCGCAACCCATGCAAGATGAACAAATCAGCTACTGGTGCAGACCCATGAGGTCTGTGAGAGGTCTCCTTCAAGGAGACTGTAGAGCAGGCCTGAGGCAAACAGGGGAACTCTTAAAAGTAAGGATTGTCTTCTGCCAGGGCCCACAAGTCGAGAGACAAGGGACCGCAGAAGGCAGCAATTTGGAGTGTGTAAAAGGGTGCCCACGGGCCACCGGAGTGAGCTAGGGCGCTGATCTTTGGCACAGATGCTGCTGAGAGGTCGGCCCAATATCGGGCCAAAGCACAACTTCCCCACTGGTCAGGTTCGTGTGCTACGAAAGAGGTGGCCGGTGTCCTGGGGTATCAGGGATCTCGGCACCCACGCAGTCCACGGTACTCAGACTTGCTGGGCACGCTCACTGGCCTCTGGGATGCTAGGAAACCCAACTCAAGGTTGAGAGGAGTCGTCGATGTCCGAAGGAGCATCGAAGTTCCAACTGGGTCACTTGCAGTGTTTCAGGTGCCTGCCAAGCAGGGGGGTAACTCCTTTACCCCAAGGGAGATTTCTTCAGTCAGCTGGGCAGCAGCTCGTCGAAGGTCAAGCCTGTGAAGTCCAAGATTAATCTGATTCTCCGGGGACACGTTATTCACCTTTATCCACAAGATTAGGGGAGTGTCCAGATCAGTGTCCACCAATGGGAGTTGAGGCGAGAAAGGGTGGCTACACCCTCTCCCCTTTGTATCTTTCCCGCCTGGGCGAGGGGCAGGATGCCCCTGAACCAGTTCCAGGCAGTGTATGCAGAATGTAGGCGCTGTAGCAGCCTACGTCCAACTCTGAAAGGCAACTTTGGTGCACCCACCCTGTTCCAATCCACATAACCTGTCTGGGGAGATGCTAGCACCTCCCTGCCACAGGAGCCATATTGTCCAGCTGGCGAGGCTGGGGTTTTCCCCAGCAACAGCCAGCCAGAGTCCATAGGAGCAGCGGAGTTCCAACCGGGTCACTTGCAGTGTTTCAGGTGTCTGCCAAGCAGGGGGGTAACTCCTTTACCCCAAGGGAGATTTCTTCATTCAGCTGTGTGGCAGCAAGTCGAAGATCAAGTCTGTAAAGTCCAAGAATAATCTGAGGCTCTGGGGACCCTGTATTCACCTTTATCCAAAGATTAGGGGAGTGTCCAGATCAGAGCCCACCAATGAGAGTTCAGGCGGGAAAGGGTGGCTACACCCTCTCCCCTTTGTGTGGTTTCCCGCCTGGGCAGGGGACAGGATGCCCCTGAACCGGTTTGAGGTGGTGTATGCAGAATTAGGCACTGGAGAAGCCTAAGTGCAAGTCTGAAAGACATCCTATGGTGCACCCACCCAGTTCCAATCCACATAGCCTGTCTGGGAAGGTGCTGGCACCTCCCTGCAATAGGATCCCTATTGTCCAGCTGCCGAGGCTGGGGTTTTGCCCAGCAACAGGCAGCCAGAGTCGTGTGGGTGGCGAGTAGCATCCATTTTGTGATACGTGTGCACTTTTCAATTGGTGTCTCAATTCTGCCGCTTTTCCCATATCTCCCCTCTAGCAGGGGGGAATCATGCCCTCATGCCCATGACTGGACTGGGGGTATGATTCCTACATGTTTGACACCAAACACGATATGGTTCTGTTTAGCCATTCTCAAGTTATCACGCTATCGCGATATACCTATAATGCGGTTAAGAGTATATGGTATGGCTACACTACAAACAACCCAGCAATGGTTTTACGAGGGTTGCAGAGGGGCCCTACTCAGGTAGGGGTCCCCCCTCACACATATCCCAGCATCCTGCCTTGTAGGATTAGCAGGGCCTGCTTGAGGGGTGACCAATGAGAATACATGTGTTGTACATAGGTGGGATACAGGGTACCTGTATCCCTGTAAGGGGGTGCAAGCACCACCTTACCCAGACTATAGTAGTGGTCTGGTGGTGTCATTTCGTATGGCTGTCCCAGGGTGGCACAACAAGTGCTGCAGCCCTGGTAGGCCTCTGAGGGACCCATGCCCTGGGTACCTAGGGTACCATCTACAAGGGCTGACAGGGTATCCTCAGTATCCAATTGGGTTGTACCTAGGGTACTCACATCAGTTTAGAGAAGAAGCAGATAGGCTGGGGTCCTGGATAGCAGGGCCACAGCCTGGCTAGAGTCATAAAACAGTCAAAACATCAGCAAAAAGTTGGGGGCAACTATGCAGTTGATGCCACTCTCCTACATAACCCCCCCCCCCCAAACGCAGGGACATTAAACTAACCTTGACCAGTTGGGTCTTCATGTTCTAAGTGGAAATATCTGGAGAGGCCATCTGCATTGGCATGGTTGCTCCCAGGTCTATGTTCCACTGTAAAGTCCATCCCCTGTAGGGAAATGGACCACCTGAGTAGTTTGGGGTTTTCACCCTTCATCTGTTTTAGCCATAGGAGGGGCTTATGGTCTGTTTGAACAAGGAAGTGAGTGCCAAACAAGTATGGCCTCAGCTTCTTCAAGGCCCAGACCACAGCAAAGGCCTCCCTCTCTATAGCTGACCAACGTTTCTCTCTGGGGGTCAACATTCTGCTAATAAAAGCTACTGGTTGATCCTGCCTCTTCATTCAGTTGTGATAATACAGATCCTACCCCCACCTCAGAAGCATCAGTTTGGACTATGAATTCTTTGGAGTAGTTGGGGCTTTGGAGCACTGGAGCAGAGCACATAGCCTGTTTTAGGTCATCAAAAGCTTTCTGACAGCTGACAGTCCACTGAACCTTTTTGGGCATCCTCTTTGAGGTTAGGTCATTCAAGGGGGTCACAATGGATCCATATCCCTTTTTCAAACCATCTATAATAACCAGTCAGGCCCAAGAAAGCTCGGACCTGAGTCTGGGTGGTTGGAGCAACCCAGTCCATGATGGTCTGGATTTTGCTCTGAAGTGGTTGAACCTGGCCTCCACCTACAAGGTGACCCAGGTACACAACCTGACTCTGCCCTATCTGGCACTTAGTAGCTTTGATAGTGAGCCCTGCCTTTTGCAGGGCTTCCAAAACTTTCCTCAGGTGGATCAGGTGATACTCCCAGGTGGAGCTGAAGACAGCAATATCATCTAGATATGCTGCACTAAAGTCTTCCAGGCCTGAGAGGACTTGGTTCACCAACCTTTGAAAAGTGGCAGGTGGATTTTTCAAACCAAAGGGCATTACAATAAATTGATAATGGGGACGCGCGAATCTACCTGCCAGTGTGTTTTGGTGTTCGGGCAGACTTCTTCCAGGATGTTGCAGAGAGGGGGACGGTAGCTTTGCTCCACATAGCGCCGTGAGGTGAACGGTCTCTCTCACCTACAAGAACTACATTCCCCAGAAGCCCCGGGACCGCGCATTGTGCAAGCGTCACTGAGAGGGCGTCTTGAGCCCTCAAAACCAGTGAAGTGTCACCGCAGCGCGGGACGCGCGAATCTACCTGCCAGTGTGTTTTGGTGTTCGGGCAGACTTCTTCCAGGATGTTGCAGAGAGGGGGACGGTAGCTTTGCTCCACATAGCGCCGTGAGGTGAACGGTCTCTCTCGCCTACAAGAACTACATTCCCCAGAAGCCCCGGAACCGCGCATTGTGCAAGCGTCACTGAGAGGGCGTCTTGAGCCCTCAAAACCAGCGAAGGGTCACCGCAGCGCGTCCCTGACTGGACCTGACTGGGCTGGGCACCCCTCTAACGTTGCTGCTGAGTTTTCTCGAGTAAGGTAGAAGCGTGCTTTCAAGTTGATTGGACAGTAGTCAAGTGTTTATTGTATTTGCTGTTGAGGCCTATGGGCCATTAATTTGTATTAATTTAGAGGTTTTCTACCAAGCTATACGCGTATTTGTGTTCCCCTGTATTGTTGACACTGCCTTGAGTCTATATTGCTACTGGTGTGCTTCCAGCACATGATGGTGGGCAAAGGGAAGCGTACTGGTGGGGGTGGGTCTGTGTCTGGTACTCTTGACCAATTTATTACCAGAGCGGTTTCAGTATTAGAACATGAATTAGCCATCACTGAGCGTCGTTTATCTTCAGAGCTAATTCAAGCTAGACGCTCATCTCTGGGAACTCTTGCATTAGCGAAATCCCCTAAGAGCCTAGTAGGGCAGGATATAGGTGACTTAGTTCAGCGGGGGAATACCAGGGATAGCACTATTACATCACTGGTTCGTGGTGACTCGATCGATGCCCTGGGTGAAGCCGCCCCCACAATAGGTAGTACCCCTAGTATTCCTAAAACTGTCTCAACTTATCCTCAGACAAGGGCCAGCAGAAAAGCTGTAAAATCTTCTAATCTCAAGAGGAAAAGAGATGGGCTGACCCAGGGAGGGAGACAGGCGAAGCATCCCAACATTATGAAAAATTCATCAACTGTGACGGGCGAGGCTCAGGCTGATGATAACTTATTCTTGGGCGAGACTATCAACAGACCCTCGGACCAGCCCCAAAACAGTGATCTGATTCCCCAGATCGAGCAAATGGTGCGTTCTCTGTTATTGCCACTCTTAGAAAGGGTAAAAGTGGTTAATGAAAAGGTTGAACGACTTGAGCAAACTATTTTAGATAACTTCTGTTCATTGAAAAATGTTATCAAACTAGTTACCAAAGACAGTGACAATCTCATTAGGGTTAATTCTACTCTTCCTGTACTGCCGCTTTCTCCTCTTGACCTTGATGTGTCATCTAAGGTCAATTCTAAGGTTGCCCCCCCTAAGATTCTGGTTAAAGATAATGCCACCAATCAAGGTGTTAGTCAAGAAAGGGTTAACCCAAAGGGTATCTCCAGTATTAATACTGCAAGTAAGGGTGTGCATAAAGGAGTAATTACGGAGTCTGGGGATAGAACCAACAAATTCCCCAGGGCTCATATTCATCTTCCTCCGGATTCCACTCCCTATGTTGCTGTTTTGACTGGTGTCCCCGAACTAAAAGATGGTATATTGGAATCCTACCAACAACTCAAAAACAAAGTTATATTCTGGCTAAATAAGAATAGACCAATCCAGAACTATATGGACAGGAAGATCCTTTTTGCCAGAAGAGTTAGTTGGGTGGGCCCTAGACACAAAGATGTTCCAGGGGACTCTATCATCATTAATTTTGAAGATAGACGCGTAGTGCGTTTTATTTGCGATCATTCATCTGTATGTGACCGGTCGGAAATCAGGGTACACGATTTGAGGTATTTCTATCATTTTAATTCCAATTTATCTGTAAGATCTAGACAAGACCAGGCAAGACGGGGAATCAACCCAGTGCCTGTCACTCCCTCCCCTGATTATACCAACGACTTATGTCACCCTGTAGCTTTAGCCTGACCGGCGCACGAGGGGCCGCTTCCTATTATGTCTCCCATATCAAATATCCCTAAAGGTGGGTCTAATGGAGGAGGAGCGGTAGATATAACCGCACACAAGACATGTACGAAGACTACATGTAAAATTTTAAGTTGGAACATTGCGGGTATCAGACCTAAAAGTCAGGATGAGATATGGGCTGGCTATGTTATATCCCATGACATTATAGCTCTACAAGAAACCTGGGATACATCGAACAGTTTTTCTTTGGATGGTTATGCCCATTTTTATATCCCAGCTACACCTAGCCTGGCGGGCAGGGCGAGGGGGGGCCTTGCACTTTTAGTCTCATTGAATTTGATAGGATCTGCAACTCAGTTAGAATCAGGCTCCCAAAACTGTCTAGTTGTAGAACTAGCGGTTGCAAATTCTCCCACTTTGCTACTTATTAATTTTTATAATCCACCTGATAGTGTCAGTCCAAACCAGCATCTAGAATCTCTAGGGGAGGTTTTGGATAAATTCAGAGCGTCACATAATAGCACCGAGGTCATCCTGATGGGTGACTTTAACATCCATCCATGCAGCCTGGAGTGTATTGTGGAGGATGATGGGGGATTTCCCTACTCATCACCCACAATCTTTGAACATACCAAACAAGGCGAGGCTTTGGAGAGCCTTCTGGCCTCCTCAAACCTCTCTGAATCCGGTTGTTGCATGGAAGGGCAGAGGACTTTTACATTTAAAGGAAAAGATTCAGGATCAGTCATTGATTACATATTTTATCTTCGGTTTTAAATTACAGGGTAGAAGACTCTGTTTTCAGTGACCATAATCCCGTGATAGTAGAGGCTGTCCCGGGAGGGTCACTGGTTTTTAAAGATATGAAAATTTTAGGAGCTACAGACCTTTCTTTAAAAGATCAGGGTAGGAGATTGAAATGGGCTAAAGTGACCCCGGCCACTTTCCTACAAGAGGTCCTGACTAAGGTTGAAATGGAGGTGGGCATATGTTTAGATCACGCCAACGCCAACTCAAGGATAGTCGAGGCTTTTAACACCATTTGCCTACAAGTAAATAACGCCCTTTTGGTAAAAACCAACTCAGGCGGCCAAATAGGCAAAAAATGGTTTGACACAAATTGCTCTAAGGCTCACTCTGCCCTCTTAAAGGCATTAAAAGAAACACCTAGAAATAGATCATTGATAGTATCTTTGAGGAAACAATATAAACAGGCCATTATAGCTCGTAAAAATGAAATCAAGGATGATGCTTGGAATGATCTACAGTCAGTCGAAATCTTGAGGGATAGTTCCAAATTTTGGGGAGTGATTAATCACCCATACTTTTCTGGTAGTGAGAACCAGGCTATGGAATGTAGCATTCCAGACGAGCGGTGGCTAGCTCATTTTGAAAATATTTACAGTCAGCACTCATATGGGCACTCAGATACGATGTTATCTTTTAACCAGGTTGGTTTAGTCTCGGCCTTTAGGGAGGAGGATATGGAAAAAGCTATTAACGAGACAACTAAAAACAAGGCTCCGGGCCCAGACGGTGTCCCTGCAGACCTATATAAGTCCGCCCCTAAATTTTGGGCCAAAATATTGACTAATGTTTTTAATGCCGCTAGAGATAAGATCATCCCTGAGTCCTGGGCCAAGTCCATTATCATCCCAATTTTTAAAAAAGGTCAGAGGGGTGACCCGGCCTGTTACAGGCCTATTTCTTTAATTGACTCAGCCGTTAAAATCCTAGGCAGAGTCATCTTGGGCAGGCTGACCACGTGGCTTGAGGGCAGCGGTATACTATCTAATGCCCAGTATGGCTTTAGGGCTAACAGGAGCACGGTGGATCAATGTTTAAACCTTCACCTACTTATCTGTAAATATACAATCGCGAAGGAGGGGTCCCTGTGTATGGCTTTTATGGACCTCTCCTCAGCTTTTGACCTGGTTAATAGGTCAAAGCTGTGGAGAATCCTACTGGATATGGGGGTTGATCCCCCTCTGGTTGGCTTCTTGGCGGACCTGCATTGTGGCTTATTAGCCTCGGTGAGAGTTACCCAAGGAGGAAGGTGCACCAGCTGTTTTAAGTCAGAGAGGGGTGTTAGGCAAGGGTGCATTTTGGCACCCGTCCTCTTTACACTATATATAAATGCACTGGACTCAGCTTTGGCCAATTTAGCGGCGGACGTTCCGCGTGTAGGAGAGTCTAAGATCCCACTTCTCCTATACGCTGACGACGCCGTTCTTCTGGCCCGCTCAGGTGTGGCCCTCGATAGACTACTGGCCTCATTTGGCGACTTGATGACCTCTTTAGATTTGAAAATTAACACCCAAAAGTCTCAGGTCATGATTATTGGTCAGGCCAGCTGGAAAAAAAATCCAAATCTTTTTTTTGCCTTGGTCATGAGGTAAAAAGGGTCCCCATCTTTACTTATTTGGGGGTTATTTTTGATGAGAAAGGAACATGGGGTCCGCAACAAAAACTAAAAGGCAATTCTGTGGCAAGATCGGCCACAGCTATACTTGGTTTTGCCAAACGGTTGGGAGCTCACCCCATGGAGGCTATTTTAAAGGTCTATAAAGCCAAATCTTTGGCCATAGCCGCCTATGGATCTGCCATTTGGGGGAATACTAATACTGATTCCATCCAGAGGGTGGAGAACATGTTTTTAAGATCTCTGTTGTCCGTCCCTCAGTCCACACCCTCCTTTACGATACACTCAGAGCTGGGTGTGGGGTATGTTGCAGACCTAATTAAAGTGGCCCCTGTTATTTGTTGGTTAAAAACCTGGCTTAATCAGGAAATTTCTTTAACTCACCTGATACTTAAAGATTGTCTTGCCCTGGACAGAGCCCACAGAATCCCTTGGCTGGCTGGTTACGTTAAACTGACGCTGGCAATAGTGGGCAGACCAGAGTTATTTAACTCCCCCGACTGTATTAATAAAAAGGATGTTATGGGGATTAAATCCGCATTAGTTACCCGATTTATGGCTGAGAGGGAGGACTTAGAATTAAAAAAGCCATTAGTTAGAAGGAACTATGCGCTTATAACTGTTCCTGGTCTTGAACCCTATTTGGCCTTTGTAACGAGTCCATCTCATCGGTCTCTCCTAATCAAATTTCGTCTTAATTTGATACATTTTGTGCTTGGTTTTTATCCCACATGGGCTACCCCTGAAAACGTAATCCCATGTGATTGTGATAATTTTTCCACCCAGGACACACTACATTTTATCATGTTTTGTGAACACTACGCACAGATTAGGAAAAAATATTTGTTACCTATCCTAAAAGAGGCTGGTTTTTTACAAGTGAGGCCAGCGCTCCTGTTCTTGCAACTTTTACCTAGCATTACTATTGCATTTTATGTAGCAAGCTTTTTAGTTGCGGCTGTTCGCATAAACAAGAAGCGTGTCAATGTACGGTCTAGCTCCATTATGATCTGACTTGGTGTGTAGGGTCTGAAGGGTTGGTGGTTTCTTGTTCTGGAGTTAATTTTTACTTTTATCAGATTCTTCTACATTGAACACATATCAATGTATCATATTTATTCTTTTTAACTTTGAACTGAACTCATGAAATATGTTCATTTTAATTTTTTAATCTTGTTAATGTTACTTATAATCATTACTGTAATTGATGAACTTTTGTCCTGTATTTTATGTGTCTATCTGTTTGTTATGTCTTTTTTTTATTTTTATTAATCGAATAAAAGTAATTGACTGACTCATAATGCCCACCAGGGGTAGAAAATGCAGTTTTGGCTTTTGCAGACTCAGCTAACCTTATCTGCCAGTAGCCAGCTGTCAGATCAAATGTGCCAAGATACTTGGCTGAGGCCAATCTATCTATGAGCTCATCTGCTCTGGGAATTGGGTGAGCATCAATCTTAGTGACTGCATTGAGTCCCCTGTAGTCAACACAGAACCTCATCTCTCTCTTACCATCCTGGGTGTGAGGTTTTGGTACAAGGACTACTGGGCTAGCCCAAGGGCTCTCTGAGGGCTCAATCACTCCTAATTCCAACATCTTTTGGACTTCTGTCCTTATGCAGTCCCTGACATGGTCAGGTTGCCTGTAGATTTTATTCTTGACAGGCAGACTGTCCCCAGTGTTCACTTCAGGAGTGCACCAGGGGGTCTGACTTGGAGTCAGGGAAAACATATGTCTGTAAGACTGAAGAACTTGTCTACAGTCTGCTTGCTGCTGGTCAGTGAGGCTGCCTGCCAAGGCTACTCCATCAACTGACCCATCGTCAGGGTTGTGAGAGAGCAGGTCTGGGAGAGGGTCACTCTCTTCCTACTGTCCCTCATCTGTTGCCATGAGCAAGCCCATGTCAGCCCTGTCCACATATGCTTTCAGTCTATTAACATGAAGTCCCCTGTGGGGACTTCTGGGAGTGCCAAGGTCCACCAAATAGGTGACCTCTCCCTTTTTTTTCAAAATGGTATGGGGTCCACTCCATTTATCTTGGAGAGCTGCTGGGGCCACTGGCTCCAGCACCCATACCTTCTGTCCTGGCTGGTACACCACCAGTACAGCCTTTTGGTCATGCCAGGCTTTCCGTAATTCCTGACTTGCCTCCAGGTTTTTAGTTGCCTTCTTCTTGTACTCAGCCATCTGGGAGCGGAGACCAAGTACGCAGTCCACAATGTTCTGTTTAGGGGATTTGAGAGGTTGCTCCCATCCCTCCTTCACTAGACAGAGTGGCCCTCTAACAGGATGTCCAAACAAAAGTTCAAAGGGGCTATAACCAACCCCCTTTTGTAGCACCTCCCTGTATGCAAAGAGAAGGCAGGGCAGAAGAACATCCCATTTTCGCCTAAGCTTTTCTGGGAGCCCCTTGATCATACCCTTTAGGGTCTTGTTGAATCTCTCAACAAGACCATTGCATTGAGGGTGGTAAGGGGTGGTGAACCTATAGTTGACACCACACTCCTTCCACATTGCCTTGAGGTAGCTACTCATAAAGTTTGTAACTCTGTCAGACAATACCTCCTTAGGAAAACCCACCCTGGAAAAGATTCCCAGGAGGGCCATTGCCACCACAGGTGCTGTGATGGTCCTAAGTGGAATAGCTTCTGGGTATCTGGTGGCATGATCCACTACCACCAAAATGAACCTGTGCCCAGATGCTGTTGGTGGGTCCAGGGGACCAACTATATCAATCCCCACCCGTTCAAAGGGCACCCCCACCACAGGCAATGGTATCAGGGGGGCCTTTGTGGACTTGCCTGACTTGCCACTGGCTTGACAGGTAATGCAAGAGCTGCAAAAGCTCTTACAGTCCTCACTCATCTATGGCCAATGAAAGTGAGGGACAATTCTTCCCAAGTATTGTTTTGGCCTAGGTGTCCTGCTAAGGGAATATCATGGGCCAGTGTGAGTAGGAAAGCCCTAAACTTCTGAGGTATGACCAACCTCCTGGCTGCACCAGGCTTGGGGTCTTGACCCTCAGAGTATAGGAGCCCATCATCCCACTAAATCTTATGGGTCCCACTGGCATTCCCTGCAGCCTCAGCAGCAGCTTGCTGTCTGAGGGGTTCAATGGTGGGGCAGCTCTGCTGCTCCAGGCTCAAGTCTGCCCTAGAAGGTCCGACCTGCCCCCAAGAACTCAACCTGATCAGGTTCCAGTTCATCTGGGACAGTTCCTTCTTCAGGTGTCAGATCCTCTTCTGCTATAAGAGTCTCTTCAGACTGATCCTGGGGGGAAGGCACTGACTTACCCCTGCTACTCCTTCTCTTGGAAGGTCCTTGGTCCATTTTTCCAGGATCCAAGGCCTGTTCAGTTTCTGTCAGCTTAGCTTTTGACCTTGTCAGGGCAAACACTTCAGCAGGGATACCAGCATTGCTGCATGGGTAGTCAGCTCCACCTCAGCCCATGCTGAGGTCTCCAAATCATTCCCTAGCAAACATCCTACTGGTAGGTCTGCACTCACCACAACCTTCTTTAGGCCAGTTACCCCTCCCCAAGAGAAGTTAACAACTGCCAGAGCATGGTTAGTACTGACATTTCTTGCATTGGTCACTCGGTAAGTTTCTCCAAGTATGATCTGGCTGGGGTCCACAAGGTCCTTAGTCACCATGGTGACACTAGCCCCTGTGTCCCTGTGAGCTAGAGACTCCCTTCCATTTATTCTAGGCTGTTGCTTGTATTTGCCCAGACCACTGGGACTCACAAATAGGGACAGGTCCTCATCACAAACCAATACAGCCTGAGTAGGCATTCTGACTAGGCCAGAGTCCTCTCCAGATCCCAGGGTGAACCCAACTATACCCTTGTTCTGTGTACCACCACCTATAGCTGGACTAGGGGGAACAGATGTCTTAGGGGCATGTGTAGTAGTACTTGTGGAGTCTTTGGCCTTATTACAGTCTGAAGTCCAATGGGTTTTCTGTTTACAGATTTTACACCATGGCTTCCTTGGCTGTTTAGCTTTGTTGGATTGGGAATTATCAGATGCTGATTTTTGGGGGCCTGTTGAAGACTGCTGGTCTTTTCCCTTTTCCCCACCCTTCTCAGAGTTTTTGGCATCTTCCTTTTTAGTTGCACCCCCCAAGGGCTGGACCTTTTGCTTGATCCTGGTTCTGACCCATTTGTCTGCCTTCTTTCCCAATTCTTGGGGAGAGGTCAGATCTGAGTCCACCAGGTGCTGATGCAAGAGCTGATTCTGACAATTATTAAGCATCTGCTCCCTCATGATGAGATTGTATAATCCTTGGTAATCATTTACTTTACTGCCAGTTAACCAACCTTCCAGAGCCTTAGTACCACAATCTACAAAGTCTACCCAATCTTGATTCTGTGCTTTCTGGGTGTCTCTGAACTTTAGTCTATACTGATCAGTGGTTAAGCCAAACCCATCTATTAAAGCATCTCTCAAGATATAATAATCATCTGCATCCTCTTCTCTGACAGAGAGGAGCTTGTCTCTACCTTTGTCTGCAAAGGAGAGCCATAAGATTGCTGCCCACTGCTCTACTTTTTACCCTCTGAATTTTGCAGGCCCTCTCAAGTGCAGTGATCCATTTGTGGATATCATCCCCTGACTGATAGGGGGGCACAATCTTATGTAGGTTCCTATTGTCAGGAGCTTTCTCTCTAACTCTAGGGGTATTACTGCCACCAGGGGTCTCTAGACCCCACTTTCTTGAAGCTTTCTGAAGCTCCAGGGATTCCCTGTCCAATGCTAACTGTTCTCTCCTGAGCTGTAGTTTAGCCTGCTCAAACTGGATCAGTCTGCATTTCCTCTCTTGGGAGGATTCTCTTCTCTGAGAAGAGGCAGAGGTCCCTTGGATCTCTCAGAATGGTTGGACCCCTCTGAAGGGGATCTGTTCCTTCTGTTTGAATCTACCATTCTCCCTTTAGGGATGGAGAGAGTGCCTATTGGGCCATCACCTCCATGTTGTGAATGGTTTTGTTCATCCAGGTCAAGTTCATCTTCCTCTTCCTGCTCCTCATCAGAGTCCACCCCAGGGGTGTCCTCTTCTGGGGGATGCCCACCCAACCTGTCTACCCCATCAGACACTAAAGTCTGCTATGAGCAGGATTTCCCTGAGACGTTGAGTATTGGCACCTTTGTTTGTCTTAAGTTGTAGTGGTGCACATCTCCCTAAGCTCAGCAAAGGAGAGATGATCATAATTGTCGACTGGAACCCTATGGGGTCCTTCCAGAGCCTTATGGGCACCTGAACTTAAAGACATTTCTAGTGTAGTGGTACAGGTGTATCTACCTAAACTAGGTGTGGCCTACTGAACCCTTTCTTGAGTTGTAGCCAAGGTGTGCTAAACCCTCTACACACAACTCCTAAGTTCAGTAGAACTTATTATAATCTAAGCTTGAATTTATATGTACCTTTAGTACCAAGTGGCTTTCACTTTAGAAATTCAATTTGTTATCTGGTAAAATAATGGCAAGCTTGAATCCAACCGCTGCACACCAATGAGAAAAGTTGGCCTGGCATATGCTGGTCACTAGTGATAGTGGCCACCTTGCACCAGTCTAATTCGACTCTTAAGGTGATAGGTTTAAAAGACAACCTTTAAAGAAAGCTGTCCTAGTGGTAGCTGTGGAGAGCAGCCTTCAGGCTAAGTCTTGAAGGAGTGTTAAGCTTATTGTTTAACCATAGATAACCTCTTGAATGAGCAAATGAAATAGTCCACACAGGTATATATATAAAATATATGTATTTATTCTAAACAGAATGCCACAAGTCTCTTTATGAGGCTAGAGGTAAAGTTACAATTCAAACAAGCATTTATAGATACAATAAATAGCACTGGAATCACAGGGCCCCAGGGGGGGACCAAACCATATATTAAAAAAGTGGTATAAGAACCACGACAATTCTACAGACAATGCCTAGGGCATTTAGGATCGCTGGCCCCTTGAGAATCCACCCCAGGTGATGAGGAAGGGGACCCACGGGAGGCGAGTGCAGTGGAAATAGCTGCTATCAGGATCTCTATTAAAGCCTATGGAGAATGTCGCGGTTTGATTTAAACAGATTAAAGACACTTCTAGCAGGAGTTCAAAGTTAAAAACTTAAAGTTAAGCTTTTGGGGAGCCCACTACCACGAGAGTACCGAGGGACCACTGTTACCTGCCCCAGGGAAGCCTGGTGCATAGGTCATTTTCGATATCGGGTCGCGGGCTGATTTTCAATGGGAAAATGTACAAAACTGCTGCTAGCCAAAAGCGTTTATGATGCCGTGAAGAATGAAGTTGTAGATCTTGTAGAGAAGAACCTGAAAGCAGAGGGGACAGAGTCTGGGTCATGGCACAGTGACCAGGGAGCTCAAGGAAAAGAGCCCTTCAATGTCGGGTGCTTCAAGTAGAAAAGGCGTAGCTTGGATCTGCAGCCACGGGCTCCGGGAGGCTTCAAGGAAGGCCAGTTTCTGGAGAGCGGCTGTCCCATAAAGAATGAGGGTCGCTGCGGTGTTAGTGTCTGGATTGGATCCACTAAGACTTGGCAACCGCAACCCACGCAAGATGAACAAATCAGCTACTGGTTCAGACCCACGAGGTCTGTGAGAGGTCTCCTTCAAGGAGACAGTAGAGCAGGCCTGGAGCAACTAGGGGAACTCTTAAGAGTAAGGATTGTCCTCCTCCAGGGCCCACAAGTCGAGAGACAAGGGACCGCGGAAGGCAGCAATTTGGAGTGTGTAAAAGGGTGCCCACGGGCCAGCGGAGTGAGCTAGGGTGCTGGTTTTTGGCACAGTTTTTGCTGAGAGGTTTGCTCAATATTAGGCCAAAGCACAACTTCCACACTTGTCAGGGTCATGTGCTACGCAAGAGGTGGCTGGTGTCCTGGGGTATCAGGGATCTCGGCACCCACACGGTCCACGGTGCTCAGACTTGCTGGGCACGCTCACTGGCCTCTGGGATGCTAGGAAACCCATGTCAAGGTTGAGAGGAGTCATCGATGTCCGAAGGAGCAGCGAAGTTCCAACTGGGACACTTGCAGTGTTTCAGGTGCCTGCCAAGCAGGGGGGTAACTCCTTTACCCCAAGGGAGATTTCTTCAGTCAGCTGGGCAGCAGCTCGTCGAAGGTCAAGTCTGTAAAGTCCAAGATTAATCTGATTCTCCGGGGACACGTTATTCACCTTTATCCACAAGATTAGGGGAGTGTCCAGATCAGTGTCCACCAATGGGAGTTGTGGCGGGAAAGGGTGGCTACACCCTCTCCCCTTTGTGTGTTTCCCACCTGGGCGAGGGGCAGGATGCCCCTGAACCGGTTCCAGGCGGTGTATGCAGAATGTAGGCGCTGGAGAAGCCTACGTGCAACTCTGAAAGGCATCCTGTGGTGCACCCACCCAGTTCCAATCCACATAGCCTGTCTGGGAAGGTGCTGGCACCTCCCTGCAATAGGATCCCTATTGTCCAGCTGCCGAGGCTGGGGTTTTGCCCAGCAACAGGCAGCCAGAGTCGTGTGGGTGGCGAGTAGCATCCATTTTGTGATACGTGTGCACTTTTAAATTGGTGTCTCAATTCTGCCGCTTTTCCCATATTGCCTCTCTAGCAGGGGGGAATCATGCCCTCATGCCCATGACTGGACTGGGGGCATGATTCCTACATGTTTGACACCAAACACGATATGGTTCTGAGTAGCCATTCTCAAGTTATCACGCTATCGCGATATACTTATAATGCGGTTAAGAATATATGGTATGGCTACACTACAAACAACCCAGCAATGGTTTTACGAGGATTACAGAGGGGCCCTACTGAGGTAGGGGTCCCCCCTCACACCTATCCCAGCACCCTGCCTTGTAGGATTAGCAAGGCCTGCTTGAGGGGTGACCAATGAGAATACATGTGTTGTACATAGGTGGGATACAGGGTACCTGTATCCCTGTAAGGGGATGCAAGCACCACCTTACCCAGACTACAGTAGTGGTCTGGTGGTGTCATTTGGTATGGCTGTCCCAGGGTGGCACAACAAGTGCTGCAGCCCTGGTAGGCCTCTGAGGGACCCATGACCTGGGTACCTAGGGTACCATCTACAAGGGCTGACAGGGTATCCTCAGTATCCAATTGGGTTGTACCTAGGGTACTCACATCAGTTTAGAGAAGAAGCAGATAGGCTGGGGTCCTGGATAGCAGTGCCAGAGCCTGGCTAGAGTCATAAAACAGTCAAAACATCAGCAAAAACTTGGGGGCAACTATGCAGTCAATGCCACTCTCCTACAGCATGCTCTTGAGTTCAGTGGTAGAGGTGTACTTGAGGAGCTTCCGCTAGAGCAGGGGGACATGCTCTTGAGTTCAGTGGTAGAGGTGTTCTTGAGGAGCCTCTGCTAGAGCGGGGGACATACTCTTGAGTTCAGTGGTAGAGGTCTTCTTGAGGAGCCTCTGCTGGAGCAGGGGGACATGCTCTTGAGTTCTGCGGTAGAGGTGTTCTTGAGGAGCCCCTGCTAGAGCAGGGGGGCACGCTCTTGAGTTCAGTGGTAGAGGTGTACTTGAGGAGCTTCTGCTAGAGCATGGGGACATGCTTTTGAGTTCAGTGGTATAGTTGTTCTTGAGGAGCCTCTGTTAGTGCATGGGGAAATGCTCTTGAATTCAGTGGTAGAGGTGTCCTTTTTGGAGCTTCTGCTAGAGCAGGGGAACATGCTCTTAAATGCTGTGGTAGATGTGTTCTTGAGGAGCCTACGCTAGAGCAGGGGGGACATGCTCTTGAGTTCAGTGGTGGAGCTGTTCTTGAGGAGCCTCTGCTAGAGCAGTGGGACATGCTCTTGAGTTCTGTGGAAGATGTGTTCTTGAGGAGCCTCTAATAGAGCAGGGTGACATGCTCTTGGGCACAGTGGTAGAGGTGTTCTTGAGGAGCTTCTGCTGGAGCAGGGAGACATGCTCTTGAGTTCAGTATTAGAGTTGTTCTTGAGGAGCCTCTGCTAGAGAAAGGGGGAATGCTCTTGAGTTCTGTGGTAGAGGTGTTCTTGAGGAGCCTCTCCTAGAGCAGGGGGACATGCTCTTGAGTTTGGTGGTAGAGGTGTTCTTGTGGAGCCTCTGCTGGAGCAGGGGGACATGCTCTTGAGTTCTGAGGTAGAGATGTTCTTGAAGAGCCCATTTTGGAGCAGGGGGCCATGTTCTTGAGTTCTCTGGTGAAGGTGTTTTTGAGGAGCATCTGCTAGAGCTGGGAGACATGCGCTTGAGTTCAGTGGAGGAGGTGTTCTTGATGAGCCTCTGCTAGAGCAGGGGGACATGCTCCTGAGTTCAGTGGTAGAGGTGTTCTTGGGAAGCCTCTGCTAGAGCAGGGGGACATGCTCTTGACTGCTACGGTAGAGGTGTTCTTGAGGAGCCTATGCTAGAGCAGGGGGGCATGCTCTTGAGTTCAGTGGTAGATGTGTTCTTGAGGAGCGTCTGCTAGAGCAGGGGGACAGGCTCTTGAATTCAGTGTTAGAGGTGTTCTTGAGGAGCCTCTGCTAGAGAAGGGGGACATGCTCTTGAGTTCATTGGTAGAGGTGTTCTTGAGGAGCCTCTGCTAGAGCAGGGGGACATGCTCTTGAGTTCAGTGGTAGAGGTGTTCTTGAGGAGCCTCTGCTAGAGCAGGGGGAAATGCTCTGGAGTTCAGTGGTAGAGGTGGTATTGGGAAGCCTGTGCTAGAGCAGGGGGACATGCTCTTGAGTTCAGTGGTAGAGGCGTTCTTGGGGAGCTTCTGCTAGAGCAGCGGAATATGCTCTTGACTTCTGTGGTGGAGGTGCTCTTGAGGAGCCCCTGTTGGTGCAAGGGGCCATGCTCTTGAGTTCAGTGGTAGAGGTGTTCTTGAGGAGCCTCTGCTACAGCAGGGGAACATGCTCTTGAGTTCTGTAGTGGAGGTGTTCTTGAGGAGCCACTGTTGGAGCAGGGGGACATGCTCTTGAGTTCAGTGGTAGAGATGTTCTTGAGGAGCCTCTGCTAAAGCAGGTGGACATGCTCTTGAGTTCAGTGGCAGAGGGTTTCTTGGGTAGCTTCTGCTAGAGCAGGGGAACATGCTCTTGAGTTCTGTAGTGGAGGTGTTCTTGAGGAGCCACTGTTGGAGCAGGGGGGCATGCTCCTGAGTTCTGATTTTTTTAGGTGTTCTTGAGGACCTCTGCTACAGCAGGGGGGCATGCTCTTGTGTACTTTGGTAGAGGTATTCTTGAGGAGCCTCTGCTAGAGCAGATGGCCATGCTCTTGAGTTCTGCCGTAGAGGTGTTCTTGAGTAACCTCTGCTAGAGCAGGGGGACATGCTCTTGAGTTCTGTGGTAGAGGTGTTCTTGGGGAGCTTCTGCTAGAGCAGGGGGAAATGCTCTTGAGTTCAGTGGTAGAGGTGTTCTTGGGAAGCCTCTGCTAGAGCAGGGGGACATGCTCTTGAGTTCTGTGGTGGAGGTGTTCTTGAGGAGCCCCTGTTGTAGCAGGGGGACATGCTCTTGAGTTCAGTGGTAGAGGTGTTCTTGAGGAGCCTCTGCTAGAGCAGGGGGACATGCTCTTGAGTTCTGTGGTGGAGGTGTTCTTGAGGATCCCCTGTTGGAGCAGGGGGAAATGCTCTTGAGTTCAGTGGCAGAGGTGTTCTTGAGGAGCCTCTGCTAGAGCTGGGAGACATGTCTCGAGTTCAGTGGTGGAGGTGTTTTTGAGGAGCCTCTGCTAGAGCAGATTTGCATGCTCTTGAGTTCTGTCATGGAGGTGTTCTTGAGGAGCCTCTGCTAGAGCAGGGGGACATACTCTTGAGATCTGTGGTGAAGGTGTTCTTGGGGAGCTTCTGCTAGAGCAGGAGTCCATGCTCTTGAGTTCAGTGGTAGAGGTGTTCTTGAGGAGCCTCTGCTAGAGCAGGGGGAAATGCTCTTGAGTTCAGTGGTAGAGGTATTTTTGAGGAGCTTCTGCTAAAGCAGGAGTCCATGCTCTTGAGTTCAGTGGTAGAGGTGTTCTTGGGAAGCCTCTGCTAGAGCAGATGGGCATGCACTTGAGCTCTGTGGTAGAGGTGTTCTTGAGGAGCTTCTGCTAGAGCAGGGGGCATGCTCTTGAGTTCAGTGGTAGAGGTCTTCTTGAGGAGCTTCTGCTAGAGCAGGGGGACATGCTCTTGAGTTCAGTGGTAAAGGTGTTCTTGAGGAGCTTCTGCTAGAGCAGGGGGACATGCTCTTGAGTTCAGTGGTAGAGGTGTACTTGAGGAGCTTCTGCTAGAGCAGGGGGACATGCTCTTGAGTTCAGTGGTAGAGGTGTTCTTGAGAAGCTGCTGCTATTGCAGGGGGACATGCTCTCGAGTTCACTGGTAGAGGTGTTCTTGAGAAGCCTCTGCTAGTGCAGGGGGACATGCTCTCGAGTTCACTGGTAGAGGTGTTCTTGAGGAGTGTGAAAAGTTGGCCTGGCATATGCTGTCCACTAGTTATAGGGGACACCTTGTACCGGTCCAATTCGACTCTTATGGTGATAGGTGAAAGACAACCTTTAAAGAAAGCTATCCTAGTGGTAGCTGTGGAGAGTGTTAAGCTTATTGTTTTACCATAGATAACCTCTTGAATGAACAAATGAAAGAGTAGTCCACACAGGTATATATATAAAATATATGTATTTATTCTAAGAATAATCCCACTAGTCTCTTTATGAGACTGGAGGTAAAGATTCAATTCAAACAAGCATTGATAGTTACAATAAATAGCACTGGAATCATAGGGCCCCAGGGGGGGACCAAACCATATATTAAAAAAGTGGTATAAGAACCACGACAATTCTACAGACAGTGCCTAGGGCACTCAGGGTCGCTGTCCCCTTACGAAACCACCCAAGGTAGTGAGGAAGGGGACCCACGGGAGAAGCGTGCAGTGGTATAAACTACTGTCGGGATCTCTACTAAACCCTATGGAGAATGTTGCGGTTTGAAATTACAAGAATCTTAAACACTTCTAGCAGGAGTTCAAGTTCAGCAGCTTAGAGTTAAGCTCTTGGAGGGCCCACACCCACGACAGTACCGAGGTACCACTGTTACCTGCCCCAGGGAAGCCGGGTGCATAGGTCGTTTTCGATGTCGGGTCGCGATCTCGTTTTCAATGGAAAAAGGTGAAGAACTGCTGCTGGCGGGAAGCGTCGTCGATGTCGTGTAGATTGAAGATGTAGATCCTGAAGGTAAGGACCTGAAAGCAGAGGGGACAGAGTCTGGGTCACTAGCCAGTGACCAGGGAGCTCAGGAGAAAGAGCCTTTCAATGTCGGGTGCTTCTAGGTTGAAGATGGGTAGCTTGGATCAGCAGCCACGAGGTCCAGGAGGCTTCAAGGAAGGCCAGCTTCTGGAGGGCGACTGTCCCATGAAGGATGAAGGCCGCTGCGGTTTTAGTGTCCGGATTGGATCCACTAAGCCTTGGCAACCGCACCCATGCAAGAATCAGAAAACAGCTACGGTGCAGACCCACAAGGTCTGAGCGAGGTCTCCAGCGAGGAGACTATAGAGCAGGCCTGGAGCAACCAGGGCAGCCCTTTAAAGTAAGGATTGACCTCCGCTAGGGCCCACCAGTCGAGAGACAAGGGACCGCTGGACGCAGCAATTTGGAGTGAGTAAAGATGAGCCCACGGGTCGCCAGAGCGGGCTGGAGCATCGTCCTTTGGAACAAGTGATGCTGAGAGGTTGGCTCAATGATGGTCCAAAGCACAACTTCCCCACTGGTCGGGTTCATGTGCTGTGCAAGAGTTGGCTGGTGATCTGGGGTATTGGGGATCTCGGCACCCACGGGGTCCACGGTGCTAAGCTTTGCTGTGCTCACTCACTGGCCTCGCGATGCTTGGGAACCCACCTCAGGGTAGGCAGAAGTCTTCGTTGTCCATAGGAGCAGCGGAGTTCCAACCGGGTCACTTGCAGTGTTTCAGGTGTCTGCCAAGCAGGGGGGTAACTCC
Source organism: Triturus cristatus (assembly GCF_964204655.1). Classification (NCBI taxonomy): domain Eukaryota; kingdom Metazoa; phylum Chordata; class Amphibia; order Caudata; family Salamandridae; genus Triturus; species Triturus cristatus. Next base: position 171,282,313 of record NC_140579.1, on the reverse strand, counting down.
TTTACCCCAAGGGAGATTTCTTCATTCAGCTGTGCGGCAGCAAGTCGAAGATCAAGTCTGTAAAGTCCAAGAATAATCTGAGGCTCTGGGGACCCTGTATTCACCTTTATCCAAAGATTAGGGGAGTGTCCAGATCAGAGCCCACCAATGAGAGTTCAGGCGGGAAAGGGTGGCTACACCCTCTCCCCTTTGTGTGGTTTCCCGCCTGGGCAGGGGACAGGATGCCCCTGAACCGGTTTGAGGTGGTGTATGCAGAATTAGGCACTGGAGAAGCCTAAGTGCAAGTCTGAAAGACATCCTATGGTGCACCCACCCAGTTCCAATCCATATAGTCTGTCTGGGGAGGTGGGAGCACCTCCCTGCAACAAGATCCCTATTGTCCAGCTGCCGTGGCTGGAGTTCTGCCCAGCAACAGGCAGTCAGAGTCGTGTGGGTGGCAAGTAGCATCCATTTTGTACTACGTGTGCACTTTTAAATTGGTGTCTAAAATCTGCTGGCCCTTTTACCATATTGCCCCTCTATCAGGGGGGAATCATGCCCTCACTCCCATGGCTGGATTGGGGGTAGGATTCCTACATGTTTGACACCAAACACAACATGGTTCTGTGCAGCCACTCTCAAGTTATCACGCTATCGCGATTACTTATAGTGAGGTTAAGAGTATATGGTATGGCTGCACTACAAACAACCTCGCACTAGTTTTAATGAAGGTTGCAGAGGGGCCCTACTCAGGTAGGGGTTCCGCCTCACATATAACTCAGCACCCTGCCTTGTAGGATTAGCAAGGCCTGCCTTAGGGGTGACCAATGAGGATATATGTGTTGTAATTAAGTGGGATACAGGGTACCTGTATCCATGTAAGGGGTGCAAGCACCACCTTACCCAGACTACAGTAGTGGTCTGGTGGTGTCAGTTTGTATGGCGGTCCCAGGGGTGGCACAATAAGTGCTGCAGCCCCTGGTAGGCCTCTGAGGGACCCATGTCCTGGGTACCTAGGGTACCATCTACAAGGGCCTCATAGGGTGTCCTCAGTATCCAATTGGTATGTACCTAGGGTACTCACAGCAGTTTAGAGAGGAAGCAGATAGGCTGGGGTCCTGGATAGCAGGGGCACAGCCTGGCTAGAGTCATAAAACAGTCAAAACATCAGCAAAAAGTTGGGGGCAACTATGCAGTCGATGCCACTCTCCTATATAACCCCCCCCCAAAACTTTTGATCATTAACTCACCTTGACCAGTTGAGTCTTCATGTTCTAAGTGGAAATATCTGGAGAGGCCATCTGCATCGGCATGGTTGCTCCCAGGTCTATGTTGCACTGTATAATCCATCCCCTGTAGGGAAATGGACCACCTGAGTAGTTTGGGGTTTTCACCCTTCATCTGTTTTAGCCACAGGAGGGGCTTATGGTCGGTTTGAACATAGGAGTGAGTGCCAAACAAGTATGGCCTCAGCTTCTTCAAGGCCCAGACCACAGCAAAGGCCTCCCTCTCTATAGCTGACCAACGTGTCTCTCTGGGGATCAACCTTCTGCTAATAAAAGCTACTGGTTGATCCCGGCCCTCTTCATTCAGTTGTGATAATACAGTACCTACCCCCACCTCAGAAGCATCAGTTTGAACTAGGAATTCTTTGGAGTAGTTGGGGCTTTGGAGCACTGGAGCAGAGCACATTGCCTGTTTTAGGTCATCAAAAGCTTTCTGACAGCTGACAGTCCACTGAACTTTCTTGGGCATCCTCTTAGAGGTTAAGTCATTTAAGGGGGTCACAATGGATCCATATCCCTTGACAAATCTTCTGTAATAACCAGTCAGGCCTAAGAAAGCTCGGACCTGAGTCTGGGTGGTTGGAGCAACCCAGTCCATGATGGTCTGGATTTTGCTCTGTAGTGGTTGAACCTGGCCTCCATCTACAAGGTGGCCCAAGTACACAACCTGACTCTGCCCTATCTGGCACTTAGTAGCCTTGATAGTGAGTCCTTTCCTCAGGTGGATCAGGTGATCCTCCCAGGTGGAGCTGAAGTCAGCAATATCATCTAGATATGCTGCACTAAAGTCATCCAGGCCTGAGATGATTTCGTTCACCAACCTTTGAAAAGTGTCAGGTGCATTTTTCAAAACCAAAGGGCATTACAATAAATTGATAATGCCCACCAGGGGTAGAAAATGCAGTTTTGGCTTTTGCAGATTCAGCTAACCTTATCTGCCAGTAGCCAGCTGTCAGAACAAATGTGCTCAGATATTTGGCTGAGGCCAATTTATCTATGAGCTCATCTGCTCTGGGAATGGGATGTGCATCAGTCCTAGTGACTGCATTGAGTCCTCTGTAGTCTACACAGAACCTCATCTCTCTCTTGCCGTCTTGGGTGTGAGGTTTGGGTACCAGGACTACTGGGCTAGCCCAAGGGCTGTCTGAGGGCTCAATGACTCCCAATTCCAACATCTTTTGGACTCCTATCCTTATGCAGTCCCTGACATGGTCAGTTTGCCCGTAGATCTTATTCTTCACACGCAGACTGTCCCCAGTGTCCACTTCATGAGTGCACCAGGTGGTCTGACTTGGAGTCAGTGAAAACATATGCCTGAATGACTGGAGAACTTGTCTGCAGTCAGACTGTTGCTGGGCAGTGAGGCTGCCTGCCAAGGCTACACCATCTACTGACCAATCATCAGGGTTGTGAGAGAGCCAGTCTAGGAGAGGGTCACTCTCCTCCTCCTGTCCCTCATCCGTTGCCATGAGCAAGCCCATTTCAGCTCTGTCCACATATGGTTTCAGTCTGTTTGCATGAAGTACCCTGTGGGGACTTCTGGGAGTGCCAAGGTCCACCAAGTAGGTGACCTCTCCCTTCTTTTCCAATATGGTATGGGCACCACTCTATTTGTCTTGGAGGGCTGCTGGCGCCACTGGCTCCAACATCCATACCTTCTGTCCTGGCTGGTACACCACCAGTACAGCCTTTTGGTCATGCCAAGCTTTTTGCAATTCCTGACTTGCCTCAAGGTTTTTTGCCGCCTTCTTCATATACTCAGCCATCCGGGAGCGGAGACCAAGTGCATAGTCCACAATATCCTGTTTAGGAGGTTTGAGAGGTAACTCCCATCCCTCCTTCACTAGACAGAGTGGCCCTCTGACAGGGTGACCAAACAAAAGTTCAAAAGGGCTGTAACCAACCCCCTTCTGTGTCACCTCCCTGCATGCAAAGAGAAGGCGGGGCAGAAGAACATCCCATTTTCGTCTAAGCTTTTCTGGGAGCCCTTTGATCATACCGTTTAGGTTCTTTTTAAATCTCTCAACAAGCCCATTGCATTGAGGATGATAAGGGGTGGTGAACCTGTAGTTGACACCACACTCCTTCCACATTGCCTTGAGGTAGCCACTGATAAAGTTTGTACCTCGGTCAGACAAAACCTCCTTAGGGAAACCCACCCTGGAAAAGATTCCCAGGAGGGCCCTTGCCACCACAGGTGCTGTGATGGTCCTAAGGGGAATAGCTTATGGGTACCACCAGAATAAACCTGTGCCCAGATGCTGTTGGTGGGTCAAGGGGACCAACAATGTCAATCCATACCCGTTCAAAGGGAAACCCCACCACAGGTAGTGGTATCAGAGGGGCCTTTGTGGATTTACCTGCCTTGCCACTGGCCTGGCAGGTAATGTAAGAGCTACAAAAACTCTTACAGTCCTCACTCATCTGAGGCCAATGAAAGTGAGGGACAATTCGGTCCCAGGTCTTATTTTGGCCTAGGTGTCCTGCTAAGGGAATATCATGGGCCAGTGTGAGTAGGAAACCCCTAAACTTCTGAGGTATGACCAACCTCCTGGCTGCACCATGCTTGGGGTCTCAACCCTCAGAGTAAAGGAGTCCATCATCCCAATATATCTTATGGGCTCCACTAGCATTTCCAGCAGCCTCAGCAGCACCTTGCTGTCTGAGGGGTTCAAGAGTGGGGCAGCTCTGCTGCTCCAGGCTCAAGTCTGCCCTAGAAGGTCCCCCTGTCCCCAAGAACTCAACCTGCTCAAGCTCAAGTTCATCTGGGACAGTTCCTTCTTCAGGTGTCAGATCCTCTTCTGCTATAAGAGTCTCTTCAGACTGATCCTGGGGGGGGGGAGGCACTGACTTACCCCTGCTACTCCTGCTCTTGGAAGGTCCTTGGTCCATTTTTCCAGGATCCAAGGCCTGTTCAGTTTCTGTCAGCTTAGCTTTTGACCTTGTCAGGGCAAACACTTCTGCAGGGATACCAGCATCGCTGCATGGGTAGTCAGCTCCCCCTCAGCCCATGCTGAGGTCTCCAAATCATTCCCTAGCAAACATCCTACTGGTAGGTCTGCACTCACCACAACCTTCTTTAGGCCAGTTACCCCTCCCCAAGAGAAGTTAACAACTGCCAGAGCATGGTTAGTACTGACATTGCTTGCATTGGTCACTTGGTAAGTTTCTCCAAGTATGATCTGGCTAGGGTCCACAAGGTCCTTAGTCACCATGGTGACACTAGCCCCTGTGTCCCTGTGAGCTAGAGACTCCCTTCCATTTATTCTAGGCTGTTGCTTGTATTTGCCCAGACCACTGGGACTCACAAATAGGGACAGGTCCTCATCACAAACCAATACAGCCTGAGTAGTCATTCTGACTAGGCCAGAGTCCTCTCCAGATCCCAGGGTGAACCCAACTATACCCTTGTTCTGTGTACCACCACCTATAGCTGGACTAGGGGGAACAGATGTCTTAGGGGCATGTGTAGTGGTACTTGTGGAGTCTTTGGCCTTATTACAGTCTGAAGTCCAATGGGTTTTCTGTTTACAGATTTTACACCATGGCTTCCTTGGCTGTTTAGCTTTGTTTGATTGGGAATTATCAGATGCTGATTTTTGGGGGCCTGTTGAAGACTGCTGGTCTTTTCCCTTTTCCCCACCCTTCTCAGAGTTTTTGGCATCTTCCTTTTTAGTTGCACCCCCCAAGGGCTGGACCTTTTGCTTGATCCTGGTTCTGACCCATTTGTCTGCCTTCTTTCCCAATTCTTGGGGAGAGGTCAGATCTGAGTCCACCAGGTGCTGATGCAAGAGCTGATTCTGACAATTATTAAGGATCTGCTCCCTCATGATGAGATTGTATAATCCTTGGTAATCATTTACTTTACTGCCAGTTAACAAACCTTCCAGAGCCTTAGTAGCACAAGCTACAAAGTCTACCCAATCTTGAATCTGTGCTTTCTGGGTATCTCTGAACTTTAACCTGTATTGATCAGTGGTTAGACCAAACCCATCTATCAAAGCATCTCTCAAGATATAATAATCATCTGCATCCTCTTCCCTAACAGAGAGGAGCTTGTCTCTTCCTTTGTCTGCAAAGGAGAGCCATAAGATTGCTGCCCACTGCTCTACTGGGACCCTCTGAACTTTACAGGCCCTCTCAAGTGCAGTGATCCACTTATGGATATCATCCCCTGTCTGATAGGGGGCACCATCTTATGCAGGTTCCTATTGTCAGGAGCTTTCTCTCTAACTCTAGGGGTATTATTACTGCCACCAGGGGTCTCTAGACCCCATTTTCTTGAAGCTTTCTTAAGCTCCAGGGACTCCCTGTCTAATGCTAACTGTTCTCTTCTGAGCTGAAGCTTGGCTTGCTCAAACTGGATCAATCTACATTTCCTCTCTTGGGAGGATTCTCTTCTCTGAGAAGAGGCAGAGGTCCTTTTGGGTCTCTTAGAATGGTTAGACCCCTCTGAGGGGGATCTGTTCCTTCTGTTTGGATCCACCACTCTCCCATTAAGGATGGAGGGAGTGCCTCTTGGGCCATCACCTCCATGTTGTGAGTGGCCTGGTTCATCCAGGTCAAGTTCAACTTCCTCTTCCTGGTCCTCATCAGAGTCCACCACCTGGGTGTCCTCTTCTGTGGGATGCCCACCCAACCTGTCTACCCCCTCAGACACTAGAGTTTGCTTGAAGTCTGCAATGAGCAGGATTTCCCTGAGACGTTGAGTGTTGGCACCTTTGTTTGTCTTCAGTTGTCTAGTATTGCACATTTCCCTAAGCTCAGCAAAAGAGAGGTTTTTATACTTGTTGACTGGGACCCTCTGTGGTCCTTCCAGGGCCTTATGGGCTCCTGAACTTAAAGACATTTCTAGTGTAGTGGTACTGGTGTATCTACCTACCCTAGGTGTGGCCTACTGAACCCTTTCTTGAGTTGTAGGAAAGGTGTGCTAAGCCCTCTACACACAACTCCTAAGTTCAGTAGAACTTATTGTATTCTAAGCTTAAATTTATATGTACCTTTAGTACCAAGTGGCTTTCACTTTAGAAATTCAATTTGTTATCTGGTAAAACAATGGCAAGCTTGAATCCAACCGCTGCACACCACTGTGAGAAGTTGGCCTGGCATATGCTGTCCACTAGTTATAGGGGACACCTTGCACCAGTCCAATTCGACTCTTATGGTGATAGGTTAAAGACAACCTTTAAAGAAAGCTATCCTAGTGGTAGCTGTGGAGAGCAGCCTTCAGGCCAAGTCTTGAAGGATTGTTAAGCTTATTGTTTTACCATAGATAACCTCTTGAATAAGCAAATGAAAGAGTAGTCCACACAGGTATATATATAAAATATATATATTTATTCTAAGAATAATCCTACTAGTCTCTTTATGCGGCTGGAGGTAAAGATACAATTCAAACAAGTATTGGTAGTTACAATAAATAGCACTGGAATCATATGGCCCCGGGGGGGACCAAATCATATGTCAAAAAAGTGGTATAAGAACCACGACAATTCTACAGACAATGCCTAGGGCATTTAGGGTCGCTGGCCCCTTGTGAAACCACCCACGGTAGTGAGGAAGGGGACCCACGGGAGACGCGTGCAGTGGCAGAAGCTACTGTCGGGATCCATATTAAACCCTATGGAGAATGTCGCAGTTGAATTTTACAAGTTTGAAAACACTTCTAGCAGGAGTTCAAGTTTAATACTTTAGAGTTAAGCTTTTGAAGGGCCCACACCCACGAGAGTACCGACGTACCACTGTTACCTGCCCCAGGGAAGCCGGGTGCATAGGTCGTTTTCGATGTCGGGTCGCGGGCTGATTTTCAATTGCAAAATGTGAAGAACTGCTGCTAGCAAGAAGCGTTGTCGTTGTCGTGAAGAATGAAAATGTAGATCTTGAAGAGAAGGACCTGAAAGCAGAGGGGACAGAGTCTGGGTCATAGCACAGTGACCAGGGGGCTCAAGAGAAGGGGCCCTTCAATGTCGGGTGCTTCCAGGTGGAAGAGGTGTAGCTTGGATTGCCAGCCACGGGGTCCAGGAGGCGTCAAGGAAGGCCAGCTTCTGGAGGGCAACTGTCCCACGATGGATGAGGGTGGCTGCAGTGTTAGTGTCCGGATTGGATCCACTAAGCCTTGGCATCTGCAACCCATGCAAGAAACACAAAACTGTTACTGCTGCAGACCCACACGGTCTGAGTGAGGTCTACAGCAAGGAGACTGAAGAGCAGGCCTGGAGCAAACAGGGGAACTCTTGGAATTAAAGATTGACCTCCGCTAGGGCCCACAAGTCGAGAGACAAGTGACTGTGGGAGGCAGCAATTTGGCATGCGTAAAGATGCGCCCACGGGTCGCCGGAGCGGGCTAGGGCGTCGATCTTTGACACAGATGATGCTGTGAGTTTGGCTCAACAATGGGCCAAAGCACAATTTCTCCACTTGTCGGGGTCGGGTGCTGTGCAAGAGGTGGCCGGTGTCCTGGGGTATTTGGGATCTCGGCACTCACGGGGTCCACGGTGCGGAGCTTTGCTGTGCACACTCACTGGCCTCTGGGATGCTTGGAAACCCTCATCAAGGTAGGAAAAAGTCATCGATGTCCGTAGGAGCAGCGAGGTTCCAACCGGGTCTCTTGCAGTGTTTCAGGTGGCTGCCAAGCAGGGGGGTAACCCCTTTACCCCAAGGGATATTTCTTCCTTTTGCTGTGCGGCAGCAAGTCGAAGTTCAAGTCTGTGAAGTTCAAGAATAATCTGAGGCTCTGGGGACCCTGTATTCACCTTTATCCAAAGATTAGGGGAGTGTCCAGATCAGAGCCAACCAATGAGAGTTCAGGCGGGAAAGGGTGGCTACACCCTCTCCTCTTTGTGGGGTTTTCCGCCTGGGTAGGGGACAGGATGCCCCTGAACCGGTTTGAGGCGGTGTATGCAGAAGTAGGCACTGGAGAAGCCTAAGTGCAAGTCTGAAAGGCATCCTATGGTGCACCCACCCAGTTCCAATCCACATAGTCTGTCTGGGGAAGTGGGAGCACCTCCCTGCAACAAGATCCCTATTGTCCAGCTGCCGTGGCTGGAGTTCTGCCCAGCAACAGGCAGCCAGAGTCGTGTGGGTGGCGGGTAGCATCCATTTGTACTATGTGTGCACTTTTAAATTGGTGTCTAAATTCTGCCGCTTTTCCCTTATCGCCCCTCTAGCAGCGGGGAATCATGCCCTCACTCCCATGGTTGGATTGGGGGTATGATTCCTACTTGTTTGACACCAAACACGATATGGTTCTGTGCAGCCACTCTCAAGTTATCACGCTATCGCGATTACTTATAATGCGGTTAAGACTATATTGTATGGCTGCACTACAAACAACCCAGCAATAGTTTTTACGAAGGTTGCAGAGGGGCCCTACTCAGGTAGGGGTTCCCCCTCACACATATCTGAGCACCCTGCCTTGTAGGATTAGCAAGGCCTGCCTTAGGGGTGACCTATGAGGATATATGTGTTGTATTAAGTGGGATACAGGATACCTATATCCCTGTAAGGGGTGCAAGCACCACCTTACCAAGAACACAGTACTGGTCTGGTGGTGTGAGTTTGTATGGCTGTCCCAGGGGTGGCACAATAAGTGCTGCAGCCTTTGGTAGGCCTCTGTGGGACCCATGCCCTGGGTATCTAGGGTACCATCTACAAGGGGCTGACAGGGTGTCCTCAGTATCCAATTGGTAGGTACCTAGGGTACTCAGATCAGTTTAGAGAAGAAGCAGATAGGCTGGGGTCCTGGATAGCAGGGCTACAGCCTGGCTAGTGTCATAAAACAGTCAAAACATCAGCAAAAAGTTGGGGGCAACTATGCAGTCGATGCCACTCTCCTACAGGAAGCCTCTGCTAGAGCAGGGGGACATGCTCTTGAGTGCTATGGTAGAGGTGTTCTTGAGGAGCCTATGCTAGAGCAGGGGGGCATGCTCTTGAGTTCAGTGGTAGAGGTGTTATTGAGAAGCCTATGCTACAGCAGGTGGACATGCTCTTGAGTGCTGTGGTAGAGGTGTTCTTGAGGAGCCTCTGCTAGAGCATGGGGCACGCTCTTGAGTTTAGTGGTAGAGGTGTTCTTGAGGAGCTTCTGCTGGAGCAGGGAGACATGTTCTTGAGTTCAGTGGTAGAGGTGTTCTTGAGGAGCCTCTGCGAGAGAAGTGGGACATGCTCTTGAGTTCAGTGGTAGAGGTATTCTTCGGGAGCTTCTGCTAGAGCAGGGGAACATGCTCTTTAGTTCTGTGGTAGAGGTGTTCTTGAGGAGCCCCTGTTGGAGCAGGGGGACATGCTCTTAAGTTCAGTGGTAGAGGTGTTCTTGAGGAGCCTATGCTAGAGCACGGGGACATGCTCTTGAGTTCAGTGGTAGAGGTGTTCTTGGGGAGCCTCTGCTGGAGCAGGGGGACATGCTCTTGAGTTCAGTGGTAGAGGTGTTCTTGAGGAGCCCCTGTTGGAGCAGGGGGACATGCTCTTAAGTTCAGTGGTAGAGGTGTTCTTGAGGAGCCTATGCTAGAGCATGGGGACATGCTCTTGAGTTCAGTGGTAGAGGTGTTCTTGGGAAGCCTCTGATAGAGCAGGGGGACATGCTCTTGAGTGCTATGGTAGAGGTGTTCTTGATGAGCCTATGCAAGAGCAGGGGGCATGCTCTTGAATTCAGTGGTAGAGGTGTTCTTGAGGAGCCTCTAATAGAGCAGGGGGACATGCTCTTAAATTCACTGGTAGAGGTGTTCTTGACGAGCCTCTGCTAGAGCAGGGGGCATGCTCTTGAGTTCAGTGGTAGAGGTGTTCTTGAGGAGCTTCTGCTAGAGCAGGGGGACAGCTTCTTGAATTCAGTGTTAGAGGTATTCTTGAGGAGCCTCTGCTAGAGAAGGGGGACGTGCGCTTGAGTTCAGTGGTAGAGGTGTTCTTGATGAGCCTCTGCTAGAGCAGGTGGCATGCTCTTGAGTTCAGTGGTAGAGGTGTACTTGAGGAGCTTCCGCTAGAGCAGGGGGATATGATCTTGAGTTCAGTGGTAGAGGTGTTCTTGAGGAGCCTCTGTTAGTGCATGGGGACATGCTCTTGAGTTCAGTGGTAGAGGTGTTCTTGAGGATTCTCTGCTAGAGCGGGGGACATACTCTTGAGTTCAGTAGTAGAGGTCTTCTTGAGGAGCCTCTGCTGGAGCAAGGGGACATGCTCTTGAGTTATGCGGTAGAGGTGTTCTTGAGGAGCCCCTGCTAGAGCAGGGGGACATGCTCTCGAGTTCAGTGGTAGAGGAGTACTTGAGGAGCTTCTGCTAGTGCAGGGGGACATGCTCTCGAGTTCAGTGGTAGAGGTGTTCTTCAGGAGCCTCTGCTTAAGCAGGGGGAAATGCTCTTGAGTTCAGTGTTAGAGGTGTCCTTGGGGAGCTTCTGCTAGAGCAGGGGAACATGCTCTTGAGTTCAGTGGTAGAGGTGTCCTTGGGGATCTTCTGCTAGAGCAGGGGAACATGCTCTTGAGTGCTGTGGTAGATGTGTTCTTGAGGAGCCTACGCTAGAGCAGGAGGACATCCTTTAGAGTTCGGTGGTGAAGGTGTTCTTGAGGAGCCTCTGCTAGAGCAGGGGGGACATGCTCTTGAGTTCGGTGGTGGAGCTGTTCTTGAGGAGCCTCTGTTAGAGCAGTGGGACATGCTCTTGAGTTCAGTGGTGGAGGTGTTCTTGAGAAGACCCTGTTGAAGCAGGGGGACATGCTCTTGAGCTCAGTGGTAGAGGTGTTCTTGAGGAGCTTCTGCTGGATCAGGGAGACATGCTCTTGAGTACTGTGGTAGAGGTTTTCTTGAGGAGCCTCTCCTAGAGCAGGGGGACATGCTCTTGAGTTCAGTGGTAGAGGTGTTCTTTTGGAGCCTCTGCTGGAGCAGGGGGACATGCTCTTGAGTTCTGTGGTAGAGATGTTCTTGAGGAGCCCCTTTTGGAGCAGGGGGCCATGCTCTTGAGTTCTCTGGTGAAGGTGTTCTTGAGGAGCATCTGCTAGAGCTGGGAGACATGCTCTTGAGTTCAGTGGAGGAGGTGTTCTTGATGAGCCTCTGCTGGAGCAGGGGGGCATGCTCTTGAGTTCTGTTTTTGAGGTGTTCTTGAGGACCTCTGCTACAGCAGGGGGGCATGCTCTTGAGTTCTTTGGTAGAGGTGTTCTTCAGGAGCCTCTGCTAGAGCAGATGGGCATGCTCTTGAGATCGGTGGTAGAGGTGTTCTCTAGGAGCCTCTGCTAGAGAAGGGGGAAATACTCAGGAGTTCAGTGGTAGAGGTGCTCTTGAGGAGCTTCTGCTAGAGCAGGGGTCCATGCTCTTGAGTTCAGTGGTAGAGGTGTAATTGGGAAGCCTCTGCTAGAGAAGGGGGACATGCTCTTGAGTGCTACGGTAGAGGTGTTCTTGGGGAGCCTATGCTAGAGCAGGGGGCCATGCTCTTGAGTTCAGTGGTAGAGGTGTTCTTGAGGAGCCTCTAATACAGCACGGAGACATGCTCTTAAGTTCAGTGGTAGAGGTGTTCTTGACGAGCCTCTGCTAAAGCAGGGGGTGTGCTCTTGAGTTCAGTGGTAGAGGTGTTCTTGAGGAGCTTCTGCTAGAGCAGGGGGATAGGCTCTTGAGTTCAGTGGTAGAGGTGTTCTTGAGGAGCCTCTGCTAGAGCAGGGGGACCTGCTCTTGAGTTCAGTGGTGAAGGTGTTCTTGAGGAGCATCTGCTAGAGCTGGGAGACATGCTCTTGAGTTCAGTGGAGGAGGTGTTCTTGATGAGCCTCTGCTAGAGCAGTGGGACATGCACTTGAGTTCATTGGTAGAGGTGTTCTTGGGGAGCTTCTGCTAGAGGAGGGGGGCATGCTCTTGAGTTCTGTTTTTGAGGTGTTCTTGAGGACCTCTGCTACAGCAGGGGGGCATGCTCTTGAGTTCTTTGGTAGAGGTGTTCTTCAGGAGCCTCTGCTAGAGCAGATGGGCATGCTCTTGAGATCGGTGGTAGAGGTGTTCTCTAGGAGCCTCTGCTAGAGAAGGGGGAAATGCTCAGGAGTTCAGTGGTAGAGGTGCTCTTGAGGAGCTTCTGCTAGAGCAGGGGTCCATGCTCTTGAGTTCAGTGGTAGAGGTGTAATTGGGAAGCCTCTGCTAGAGAAGGGGGACATGCTCTTGAGTGCTACGGTAGAGGTGTTCTTGGGGAGCCTATGCTAGAGCAGGGGGCCATGCTCTTGAGTTCAGTGGTAGAGGTGTTCTTGAGGAGCCTCTAATACAGCAGGGGGACATGCTCTTAAGTTCAGTGGTAGAGGTGTTCTTGACGAGCCTCTGCTAAAGCAGGGGGTGTGCTCTTGAGTTCAGTGGTAGAGGTGTTCTTGAGGAGCTTCTGCTAGAGCAGGGGGATAGGCTCTTGAGTTCAGTGGTAGAGGTGTTCTTGAGGAGCCTCTGCTAGAGCAGGGGGACCTGCTCTTGAGTTCGGTGGTGGAGGTGTTCTTGAGGAGACCCTGTTGGAGCAGGGTGACATGCTCCTGAGTTCAGTGGTAGAGTTGTTCTTGAGGAGCCTCTGCTAGAGCCGGGGGACATGCACTTGTGTTCAGTGGTGGACGTGTTCTTGAGAAGCCCCTACTGGAGCAGGTGGACATGCTCTTGAGTTCTGTGGTAGAGGAGTTCTTGAGGACCCCCTGTTGGAGCAGGGGGACATGCTCTTGAGTTCAGTGGCAGAGGTGTTCTTGAGGAGCCTCTAATAGAGCAGGGGGACATGCTCTTGAGCTCAGTGGTAGAGGTGTTCTTGAGGAGCTTCTGCTGGAGCAGGGAGACATGCTCTTGAGTTCAGTGGTAGAGGTGTTATTGAGGAGACTCTGCTAGAGAAAGGGGACATGCTCTTGAGTTCAGTGGTAGAGGTGTTCTTGAGGAGCCTCTCCTAGAGCAGGGGGACATGCTCTTGAGTTCAGTGGTAGAGGTGTTCTTGGGGAGCCTCTGCTGGAGCAGGGGGACATGATCTTGAGTTCTGTTTTTGAGGTGTTCTTGAGGACCTCTGCTAGAGCAGAGGGGCATGCTCTTGAGTTCTGTGGTAGAGGTGTTCTTGGGGAGCCTCTGCTGGAGCAGGGGGACATGCTCTTGAGTTCTGTGGTAGAGGTGTTCTTGAGGAGCCCCTTTTGGAGCAGGGGGACATGCTCTTGAGTTCTCTGGTGAAGGTGTTCTTTAGGAGCATCTGCTAGAGCTAGGAGACATGCTCTTGAGTTCAGTGGAGGAGGTGATCTTGATGAGCCTCTGCTAGAGCAGGGGAACATGCACTTGAGTTCAGTGGTAGAGGTGTTCTTGGGGAGCTTCTGCTACAGCAGGGGGGCATGCTCTTGAGTTCTTTGGTAGAGGTGTTCTTCAGGAGCCTCTGCTAGAGCAGATGGGCATGCTCTTGAGTTCTGTGGTAGAGGTGTTCTTGTGGAGCTTCTGCTAGAGCAGGGGAAAATGCTCTGTAGTTCAGTGGCAGAGGTGCTCTTGAGGAGCTTCTGCTAGAGCAGGGGTCCATGCTCTTGAGTTCAGTCGTAGAGGTGGTCTTGGGAAGCCTCTGCTAGAGCAGGGGAACATGCTCTTGAGTTCAGTGGTAGAGGTCTTCTTGGGGAGCCCCTGTTGGAGCAGGGGGACATGCTCTTAAGTTCAGAAGTAGAGGTGCTCTTGAGGAGCTTCTGCTAGAGCAGGGGGCATGCTCTTGAGTTCAGTGGAGGAGGTGTACTTGATGAGCCTCTGCTAGAGCACGGGGAAATGCTCTTGAGTTCAGTGGTAGAGGTGCTCTTGAGGAGCTTCTGCTAGAGCAGGGGTCCATGCTCTTGAGTTCAGTGGTAGAGGTGTTCTTGGGAAGCCTCTGCCAGAGCAGGCGGACATGCTCTTGAGTGCTATGGTAGAGGTGTTCTTGAGGAGCCTATGCTAGAGCGGGGGGGCATGCTCTTGAGTTCATTTTTAGAGGTGTTCTTGAGGAGCCTCTGCTAGAGCAGGGGGACATGCTCTTGAGTTCAGTGGTAGAGGTGTCCTTGGGGAGCTTCTGCTAGAGCAGGGGGACATGCTCTTGAGTGCTGTGGTAGAGGTGTTCTTGAGGAGCCTCTGCTAGTGCACAGGAACATGCTCTCGAGTTCAGTGGTAGAGGTGTTCTTGAGGAACTTCTGCTAGTGCAGGGGGACATGCTCCCGAGTTCAGTGGTAGAGGTGTTCTTCAGGAGCCTCTGCTTAAGCAGGGGGAAATGCTCTTGAGTTCAGTGGTAGAGGTGTCCTTGGGGAGCTTCTGCTAGAGCAGGGGAACATGCTCTTGAGTTCAGTGGTAGAGTTGTCCTTGGGGATCTTCTGCTAGAGCAGGGGAACATGCTCTTGAGTTCTGTGGTAGAGGTGTTCTTGAGGAGTCTCTGCTAGAGCAGGGGGGACATGCTCTTGAGTTCGGTGGTGGAGGTGTTCTTGAGGAGACCCTGTTGAAGCAGGAGGACATGCTCTTGAGCTCAGTGGTAGAGGTGTTCTTGAGGAGCTTCTGCTGGAGCAGGGAGACATGCTCTTGAGTTCTGTGGTAGAGGTTTTCTTGAGGAGCCTCTCCTAGAGCAGGGGGACATGCTCTTGAGTTCAGTGGTAGAGGTGTTCTTGTGGAGCCTCTGCTGGAGCAAGGGGACATGCTCTTGAGTTCTGTGGTAGAGATGTTCTTGAGGAGCCCCTTTTGGAGCAGGGGGCCATGCTCTTGAGTTCTCTGGTGAAGGTGTTCTTGAGGAGCATCTCCTAGAGCTGGGAGACATGCTCTTGAGTTCAGTGGAGGAGGTGTTCTTGATGAGCCTCTGCTAGAGGAGGAGGGCATGCTCTTGAGTTCTGTTTTTGAGGTGTTCTTGAGGACCTTTGCTACAGCAGGGGGGCATGCTCTTGAGTTCTGTGGTAGAGGTGTTCTTGAGGAGCCCCTGTTGGAGCAGGGGGACATGCTCTTAAGTTCAATGGTAGAGGTGTTCTTGAGGAGCCTCTGTTAGCGCAGGGGGACATGCTCTCGAGTTCAGTGGTAGAGGTGTTCTTGAGGAGCCTCTGCTGGAGCAGGGGGACATGCTCTTGAGTTCTGCGGTAGAGGTGTTCTTGAGGAGCCCCAGCTAGAGCAGGGGCATATGCTTGAGTTCTGTGATAGAGGTGTTCTTGAGGAGCGTCTGCTAGAGCAGGGGTACATGCTCTTGAGTTCAGCTGTAGAGGAGTTCTTGAGGAACCTCTGCTAGAGAAGGGGGACATGCTCTTGAGTTCGGTGGTGGAGGTGTTCTTGAGGAGCCTCTGCTAGAAGCGGGGTCAGTGCTTTTGAGTTCAGTGGTAGAGGTGTTCTTGAGGAGCTTCTGCTTGAGTAGGGGTCCATTCTCTTGAGTTCAGTGGTAGAGGTGTTCTTGAGGAGCCTCTGCTAGAGCTGGGAGACATGCTCTTGAGTTCAGTGGTAGAGGTGTTCTTGGGAAGCTTCTGCTGGAGCAGGGGGGATGCTCTTGAGTTCTTTGGTGGAGGTGTTCTGGGGAAGCTTCTGCTAGAGCAGGGCGGCATGCTCTTGAGTTCAGTGGTAGAGGTGATGTTGAGGAGCCTCTGCCTAAGCAGGGGGACACACTCTTGAGTTCAGTGGTGGAGGTGTTGGGGAGTTTCTGCTAGAGCAGGGGAACATGCTCTTGAGTGCTGCAGTAGAGGTGTTCTTGAGGAGCCTCTAATAGGGCAGGGGGACATGCTCTTGAGTTCAGTGGTAGAGGTGTTCTTGAGAAGCCTACGCTGGAGCAGGGGGACATGCTCCAGAGTTCGGTGGTGAAGGTGTTCTTGAGGGGCCCCTGCCAGAGCAGGGGGGACATCCTCTTGAGTTCATTGGTGGAGGTGGTCTTGAGGAGCCTCTGCTAGAGCAGGGAGACATGCTCTTGAGTTCAGTGGTGGAGGTGTTCTTGAGGAGCCTCTGCTAGAGCAGGGTGACATGCTCTTGTGTTTGGTGGTGGAGGTGTTCTTGAGGAGCCTCTGCTAGAGCAGCGGGACATGCTCTTGTGTTCGGTGGTGGAGGTGTTCTTGAGGAGCCCCTGCTACAGCTGGGAGAAATGTTCTTGAGTTCGGTGGTGGAGGTGTTCTTGAGGAGCACTTGCTGGTGCAGGGGTCCATGCTCTTGAGTTCAGTGATAGAGGTGTTATTGAGGAGCCTCTACTGGAGCAGGGGGACATGCTCTTGAGTTCTGTGGTGAAGGTTTTCTTGGGTAGCCTCTGCTAGAGCAGTGGGACTTGTTCTTGTGTTCGGTGTGTTAGAGGTGTTCTTGAGGAGCTTCTGCTAGAGCAGGGGGACATGCTGTAGAGTTCAGTGGTGGGGGTGTTCTTGATGAGCCCCTGCTTGAGGAGTGGGACATGCTCTTGAGTTCTGTGTTAGAGGTGTTCTTGAGGAGCTTTTGCTAGAGCAGTGGGACATGCTCTTGAGTTCAGTGGTAGAGGTGTTCTTGAGGAGCCGCTGCTAGTGCACAGGCACATGCTCTCGAGTTCAGTGGTAGAGGTGTTCTTGAGGAGCCTCTGCTAGAGCAGGGGGACATGGTCTTGAGTTCAGTGGTAGAGGTGTTCTCGAGGAGCCTCTGCTGGAGCAGGGAGACATGCTCTTGATTTCAGTGGTGGAGGTGTTCTTGAGGAGCGTCTGCTAGAACAAGGTCTGAGCGAGGTCTCCAGCAAGAAGACTGAAGGGCAGGCCTGGAGCAATCAGGGGAACTCTTGGAAGTGAAGATTGACCTCCGCTAGGGCCCACCAGTTGAGAGACAATGGACCGCGGGAGGCAGCAATTTGGCGTGCATAAAGATGCGCCCACGGGTCGCCGGAGCGGGCTTGGGCGTCGATCTTTGGCACAGATGATGCTGAGAGGTTGGCTCAATAATGGGCCAAAGCACAACTTCCCCACTTGTCGGGGTCAGGTGCTGTACAAGAGGTGGCCGGTGTCCTGGGGTATTGGGGATCTCAGCACCCACAGGGTCCACGGTGCTGAGCTTTGCTGTGCACACTCACTGTCCTCTGGGATACTTGGAAACCCACCTCAAGGTAGGAAAGAGTCGTCGATGTCCGTAGGAGCAGTGAGGTTCCAATTGGGTCACTTGCAGTGTTTCAGGTGCCTGCCAAGCAGGGGGGTAACTCCTTAACCCCAAGGGAGATTTCTTCCTTTAGCTGTGCGGCAGCAAGTCGAAGTTCAAGTCTGTGAAGTCCAAGAATAATCTGAAGCTCTGGGGACTCTGTATTCACCTTTATCCAAAGATTCGGGGAGGGTCCAGATCAGAGCCTACCAATGAGAGTTCAGACAGGAAAGGGTGGCTACACCCTCTCCTCTTTGTGTGGTTTCCCACCTGGGCAGGGGACAGGATGCCCCTGAACCGGTTTGAGGAGGTGTATGCAGAAGTAGACACTGGAGAAGCCTACGTGCAAGTCTGAAAGACATCCTATGGTGCACCCACCCAGTTCCAATCCACATAGTCTGTCTGGGGAGGTGGGAGCACCTTCCTGCAACAAGATCCCTATTGTCCAGCAACAGGCAGCCAGAGTCGTGTGGGTGGTGGGTAGCATCCATTTTGTACTACGTGTGCACTTTTAAATTGGTGTCTAAATTCTGCCGCTTTTCCCATATCTCCCATCTAGCAGGGGGGAATCATGCCCTCACTCCCATGGCTGGATTGGGGGTATGATTCCTACATGTTTGACACCAATCATGATATGGTTCTATGTAGCCATTCTCAAGTTATCACGCTATCGCGATTACTTATAATGCGGTTAAGAGTATATGGTATGGCTGCACTACAAACAACCCAGCAATAGTTTTACGAAGGTTGCAGAGGGGCCCTACTCAGGTAGGGGTTCCCCCTCACACATATCTCAGCACCCTGCCTTGTAGGATTAGCAAGGTCTGCCTGAGGGGTGACCTATGAGGATATGTGTGTTGTTTTAAGTGGGATACAGGATACCTATATCCCTGTAAGGGGTGCAAGCACCACCTTACCCAGACTACAGTAGTGGTCTGGTGGTGTCAATTTGTATGGCTGTCCCAGGGGTGGCACGATAAGTGGCTGCAGCCCCTGGTAGGCCTCTGAGGGACCCATGCCGTGGGTACCTAGGGTACCATCTACAAGGGGCTGATAGGGTGTCCTCAGTATCCAATTGGGATGTACCTAGGGTACTCACATCAGTTTAGAGAGGAAGCAGATAGGCTGGGGTCCTGCATAGCAGGGCCACAGCCTGGCTAGAGTCAGAAAACAGTCAAAACATCAGCAAAAAGTTGGGGGCAACTATGCAGTCGATGCCACTCTCCTACAGCATGCTCTTGAATTCTGTGTTAGAGGTGTTCTTGAGGAGCCTCTGCTAGAGTAGGGGGAAATGCTCTTGAGTTCTGTGGTGAAGGTCTTCTTGGGGAGCTTCTGCTAGAGCAGGGGGTAATGCTCTGGAGTTCAGTGGTATAGGTGATCTTGAGGAGCCTCTGCCTAAGCAGGGGACACGCTCTTGAGTTCAGTGGTAGAGGTGTTGTTGGGGAGCTTCTGCTAGAGCAGGGGAACATGCTCTTGAGTGCTGCAGTAGAGGTGTTCTTGAGGAGCCTCTAATAGGGCAGGGGGACATGCTCTTGAGTTCCGTGGTAGAGGTGTTCTTGAGGAGCCTACGGTTGAGAAGGGGGACAGGCTCTTGAGTTCGGTGGTGAAGGTGTTCTTGAGGACCCCTGCTAGAGCAGGCGGGACATGCTCTTGAGTTCGGTGGTGGAGGTGTTCTTGAGGAGCCTCTGCTAGAGCAGGGAGACGTGCTCTTGAGTTCAGTGGTGGAAGTGTTCTTGATGTGCCTCTGCTAGAGCAGGGGGACATGCTCTTGTGTTTGGTGGTCGAGGTGTTCATGAGGAGCCTCTGCTAGAGCAGGGGGATAGGCTTGTGTGTTCGGTGGTAGAGGTGTTCTTGAGGAGCCTCTGCTAGAGTAGAGAGCCATGCTCTTGAGTTCTCTAGTAAAGGTTTTCTTGGGCAGCCTCTGCTAGAGCAGTGGGACATGTTCTTGTGGTCGGTGGTAGAGGTGTTCTTGAGGAGCTTCTGCTAGAGCGGGGGGACAGGCTCTAGAGTTCCGTGGTAGAGGTGTTCTTGAGGAGCCTACGGTTGAGAAGGGGGACATGCTCTTGAGTTCGGTGGTGAAGGTGTTCTTGAGGACCCCTGCTAGAGCAGGCGGGACATGCTCTTGAGTTCGGTGGTGGAGGTGTTCTTGAGGAGCCTCTGCTAGAGCAGGGAGACGTGCTCTTGAGTTCAGTGGTGGAAGTGTTCTTGATGAGCCTCTGCTAGAGCAGGGGGACATGCTCTTGTGTTTGGTGGTCGAGGTGTTCTTGAGGAGCCTCTGCTAGAGCAGGGGGACAGGCTCGTGTGTTCGGTGGTAGAGGTGTTCTTGAGGAGCCCCTGCTACAGCAGGGAGACATGCTCTTGAGTTCGGTGGTGGAGGTGTTCTTGAGGAGCCCTTGCTGGAGCAGGGGTCCATGCTCTTGAGATCAGTGATAGAGGTGTTCTTGAGGATCCTCTACTGGAGCAGGGGGACATGCTCTTGAGTTCTCTAGTAAAGGTTTTGTTGGGCAGCCTCTGCTAGAGCAGTGGGACATGTTCTTGTGATCGGTGGTAGAGGTGTTCTTGAGGAGCTTCTGCTAGAGCGGGGGGAAAGGCTCTAGAGTTTGTGGTGAAGGTGTTCTTGAGGACCCCTGCTAGAGCAGGCGGGACATGCTCTTGAGTTCGGTGGTGGAGGTGTTCTCGAGGAGCCTCTGCTAGAGCAGGGAGACGTGCTCTTGAGTTCAGTGGTGGAAGTGTTCTTGAGGAGCCTCTGCTAGAGCAGGGGGACATGCTCTTGTGTTTGGTGGTCGAGGTGTTCATGAGGAGCCTCTGCTAAAGCAGGGGGACAGGCTCTTGTGTTTGGTGGAAGAGGTGTTCTTGAGGAGCCCCTGCTACAGCAGGGAGACATGCTCTTGAGTTCGGTGGTGGAGGTGTTCTTGAGGAGCCCTTGCTGGAGCAGGGGTCCATGCTCTTGAGTTCAGTGATAGAGGTGTTCTTGAGGAGCCTCTGCTGGAGCAGGGAGATGTGCTCTTGATTTCAGTGGTAGAGGTGTTCTTGAGGAGCCCCAGCTAGAGCAGGGGCACATGCTCGAGTTCTGTGGTAGAGGTGTTCTTGAGGAGCGTCTGCTAGAGCAGGGGTACATGCTCTTGAGTTCAGTGGTAGAGGAGTTCTTGAGGAACCTCTGCTAGAGAAGGGGGACATGCTCTTGAGTTCGGTGGTGGAGGTGTTCTTGAGGAGCCTCTGCTAGAGGCGGGGTCAGAGCTTTTGAGTTCAGTGGTAGAGGTGTTCTTGAGGAGCTTCTGCTTGAGTAGGGGTCCATGCTCTTGAGTTCAGTGGTAGAGGTGTTCTTGAGGAGCCTCTGCTAGAGCTGGGAGACATGCTCTTGAGTTCAGTGGTAGAGGTGTTCTTGGGAAGCTTCTGCTGGAGCAGGGGGGATGCTCTTGAGTTCAGTGGTAGAGGTGATGTTGAGGAGCCTCTGCCTAAGCAGGGGGACAGACTCTTGAGTTCAGTGGTGGAGGTGTTGTTGGGGAGTTTCTGCTAGAGCAGGGGAACATGATCTTGAGTGCTGCAGTAGAGGTGTTCTTGAGGAGCCTCTAATAGGGCAGGGGGACATGCTCTTGAGTTCAGTGGTAGAGGTGCTCTTGAGGAGCCTACGCTGGAGCAGGGGGACATGCTCCAGAGTTCGGTGGTGAAGGTGTTCTTGAGGAGCCTCTGCCAGAGCAGGAGGGACATGCTCTTGAGTTCGTTGGTGGAGGTGGTCTTGAGGAGCCTCTGCTAGAGCAGGGAGACATGCTCTTGAATTCAGTGGTGGAGGTGTTCTTGAGGAGCCTCTGCTAGAGCAGGGGGACATGCTCTTGTGTTTGGTGGTGGAGGTGTTCTTGAGGAGCCTCTGCTAGAGCAGCGGGACATGCTCTTGTGTTCGGTGGTGGAGGTGTTCTTGAGGAGCCCCTGCTACAGCAGAGAGACATGCTCTTGAGTTCTGTGGTGGAGGTGTTCTTGAGGAGCCCTTGCTGGTGCAGGGGTCCATGCTCTTGAGTTCAGTGATAGAGGTGTTCTTGAGGAGCCTCTACTGGAGCAGGGGGACATGCTCTTGAGTTCTGTGGTGAAGGTTTTCTTGGGCAGCCTCTGCTAGAGCAGTAGGACATGTTCTTGTGTTCGGTGTGGTAGAGGTGTTCTTGAGGAGCTTCTGCTAGAGCAGGGGGACATGCTCTAGAGTTCAGTGGTGGAGGTGTTCTTGATAAGCCCCTGCTTGAGGAGTGGGACATGCTCTTGAGTTCTGTGGTTGAGGTGTTCTTGAGGAGCTTCTGCTAGAGCAGTGGGACATGCTCTTGAGTTCAGTGATAGAGGTGTTCTTGAGGAGCCCCTGCTAGTGCACAGGCACATGCTCTCGAGTTCAGTGGTAGAGGTGTTCTTGAGGGGCCTCTGCTAGAGCAGGGGGACATGCTCTCGAGTTCAGTGGTAGAGGTGTTCTCGAGGAGCCTCTGCTGGAGCAGGGAGACATGCTCTTGATTTCAGTGGTAGAGGTGTTCTTGAGGAGCCCCAGCTAGAGCAGGGGCACATGCTCGAGTTCTGTGGTTGAGGTGTTCTTGAGGAGCGTCTGCTAGAACAAGGTCTGAGCGAGGTCTCCAGCAAGGAGACTGAAGGGCAGGCCTGGAGCAATCAGGGGAACTCTTGGAAGTGAAGATTGACCTCCGCTAGGGCCCACCAGTTGAGAGACAATGGACCGCGGGAGGCAGCAATTTGGCGTGCATAAAGATGCGCCCACGGGTCGCCGGAGTGGGCTAGGGTGTTGATCTTTGGCACAGATGATTCTGAGAGGTTGGCTCAATAATGGGCCAAAGCACAACTTCCCCACTTTTCGGGGTCGGGTGCTGTGCAAGAGGTGGCCGGTGTCCTGGGGTATTGGGGATCTCAGCACCCACAGGGTCCACGGTGCTGAGCTTTGCTGTGCACACTCACTGGCCTCTGGGATACTTGGAAACCCACCTCAAGGTAGGAAAGAGTCGTCGATGTCCGTAGGAGCAGTGAGGTTCCAACTGGGTCACTTGCAGTGTTTCAGGTGCCTGCCAAGCAGGGGGGTAACTCCTTAACCCCAAGGGAGATTTCTTCCTTTAGCTGTGCGGCAGCAAGTCGAAGTTCAAGTCTGTGAAGTCCTAGAATAATCTGAAGCTCTGGGGACTCTGTATTCACCTTTATCCAAAGATTAGGGGAGTGTCCAGATCAGAGCCCACCAAGGAGAGTTCAGATGGGAAAGGGTGGCTACACCCTCTCCTCTTTGTGTGGTTTCCCGCCTGGGCAGGGGACAGGTTCCCCTGAACCGGTTTGAGGAGGTGTATGCAGAAGTAGACACTGGAGAAGCCTACGTGCAAGTCTGAAAGACATCCTATGGTGCACCCACCCAGTTCCAATCCACATAGTCTGTCTGGGGAGGTGAGAGCACCTTCCTGCAACAAGATCCCTATTGTCCAGCAACAGGCAGCCAGAGTTGTGTGGGTGGTGGGTAGCATCCATTTTGTACTACGTGTGCACTTTTAAATTGGTGTCTAAATTCTGCCGCTTTTCCCATATCGCCCATCTAGCAGGGGGGAATCATGCCCTCACTCCCATGGCTGGATTGGGGGTATGATTCCTACATGTTTGACACCAAACATGATATGGTTCTGTGTAGCCATTCTCAAGTTATCACGCTATCGCGATTACTTATAATGCGGTTAAGAGTATATGGTATGGCTGCACTACAAACAACCCAGCAATAGTTTTACGAAGGTTGCAGAGGGGCCCTACTCAGGTAGGGGTTCCCCCTCACACATATCTCAGCATCCTGCCTTGTAGGATTAGCAAGGTCTGCCTTAGGGGTGACCTATGAGGATATGTGTGTTGTTTTAAGTGGGATTCAGGATACCTATATCCCTGTAAGGGGTGCAAGCACCACCTTACCCAGACTACACTAGTGGTCTGGTGGTGTCAGTTTGTATGGCTGTCCCAGGGGTGGCACAATAAGTGGCTGCAGCCCCTGGTAGGCCTCTGAGGGACCCATGCCGTGGGTACCTAGGGTACCATCTACAAGGGGCTGATAGGGTGTCCTCAGTATCCAATTGGGATGTACCAAGGGTACTCACATCAGTTTAGAGAGGAAGCAGATAGGCTGGGGTCCTGCATAGCAGGGCCACAGCCTGGCTAGAGTCAGAAAACAGTCAAAACATCAGCAGAAAGTTGGGGGCAACTATGAAGTCGATGCCACTCTCCTACAGCATGCTCTTGAGTTCTGTGGTAGAGGTGTTCTTGTGGAGCCTCTGCTAGAGTAGGGGGAAATGCTCTTGAGTTCTGTGGTGAAGGTCTTCTTGGGGAGCTTCTGCTAGAGCAGGGGGTAATGCTCTGGAGTTCAGTGGTAGAGGTGCTCTTGAGGAGCTTCTGATAGAGCAGGCGTCCATGCTCTTGAGTTCAGTGGTAGAGGTGTTCTTGGGAAGCCTCTGCTAGAGCAGGGGGGCATGCTCTTGAGTGCTGTGGTAGAGCTGTTCTTGAGGAGCCTCTGCTAGAGCTGGGAGACATGCTCTTGATTTCAGTGGTAGAGGTGTTGTTGGGGAGCTTCTGCTAGAGCAGGGGAACATGCTCTTGATTGCTGCAGTAGAGGTGTTCTTGAGGAGCCTCTAATAGGGCAGGGGGACATGCTCTTGAGTTCAGTGGTAGAGGTGTTCTTGAGGAGCCACTGCTAGAGCAGGGGGCATGCTTTTGAGTTCAGTGGTAGAGGTGTTCTTGAGGAGCTTCTGCTGGAGCAGGGGGAAATGCTCTTGAGTTCAGTGGTAGAGGTGTACTTGAGGAGCGTCTGCTAGAGCAGGGGGACATGCTCTTGAGTTCAGTGGTAGAGCTGTTCTTGAGGAGCCTCTGCTAGAGCAGGGGTGCATGCTCTTGAGTTCAGTGGTGGAGGTGTTATTGAGGACCTCTGCTAGAGCAGGGGGGCATGCTCTTGAGTTCTTTGTTAGAGGTGTTCTTGAGGAGCCTCTGCTAGAGCAGAAGGGCATACTCTTGAGTTCTGTGTTAGAGGTGTTCTTGAGGAGCCTCTGCTAGAGCAGGGGGACATGCTCTTGAGTTCTGTGGTGAAGGTGTTCTTGGGGACCTTCTGCTAGAGCAGGGGGAAATGCTCTGAAGTTCAGTGGTAGAGGTGTTCTTGAGGAGCTTCTGCTAGAGCAGGGGTCCATGCTCTTGAGTTCAGTGGTAGAGGTGTTCTTGGGAAGCCTCTGCTAGAGCAGGGGGACATGCTCTTGAGTGCTTTAGTAGAGGTATTCAGGAGAAGCTTCTGCTAGAGCAGGGGGGCATGCTCCAGAGTTCAGTGGTAGAGGTGATCTTGAGGAGTCTCTGCCTAAGCAGGGGGACACGCTCTTGAGTTCAGTGGTAGAGGTGTTGTTGGGGAGCTTCTGCTAGAGCAGGGGAACATGCTCTTGAGTGCTGCAGTAGAGGTGTTCTTGAGGAGTCTCTAATAGGGCAGGGGGACATGCTCTTGAGTTCCGTGGTAGAGGTGTTCTTGAGGAGCCTACGGTTGAGAAGGGGGACATGCTCTAGAGTTCGGTGGTGAAGGTGTTCTTGAGGACCCCTGCTAGAGCAGGCGGGACGTGCTCTTTAGTTCGGTGGTGGAGGTGTTCTTGAGGAGCCTCTGCTAGAGCAGGGAGCAGTGCTCTTGAGTTCAGTGGTGGAAGTGTTCTTGAGGAGCCTCTGCTAGAGCAGGGGGACATGCTCTTGTGCTTGGTGGTCGAGGTGTTCATGAGGAGCCTCTGCTTGAGCAGGGGGACAGGCTCTTGTGCTCAGTGGTAGAGGTGTTCTTGAGGAGCCCCTGCTACAGCAGGGAGACATGCTCTTGAGTTCGGTGGTGGAGGTGTTCTTGAGGAGCCCTTGCTGGAGCAGGGGTCCATGCTCTTGAGTTCAGTGATAGAGGTGTTCTTGAGGAGCCTCTACTGGAGCAGGGGGACATGCTCTTGAGTTCTCCAGTGAAGGTTTTCTTGGGCAGCCTCTGCTAGAGCAGTGGGACATGTTCTTGTGTTCGGTGGTAGAGGTGTTCTTGAGGAGCTTCTGCTAGAGCAGGGGGACATGCTCTCGAGTTCATTGGTAGAGGTGTTCTTGAGGAGCCCCTGCTGGAGGAGTGGAACGTGCTCTTGAGTTCTGTGGTAGAGGTGTTCTTGAGGAGCCCCTGCTAGTGCACAGGGACATGCTCTCGAGTTCAGTGGTAGAGGTGTTCTTGAGGAGCCTCTGCTAGACCAGGGGGACCTGCTCTCGAGTTCAGTGGTAGAGGTGTCCTTGAGGAGCCTCTGCTGGAGCAGGGAGACATGCTCTTGATTTCAGTGGTAGAGGTGTTCTTGAGGAGCCCCAGCTAGAGCAGGGGCACATGCTTGAGTTCTGTGGTAGAGGTGTTCTTGAGGAGCATCTGCTAGAGCAGGGGTACATGCTCTTGAGTTCAGTGGTAGAGGTGTTCTTGAGGAGCCTCTGCTAGAGCAGGGGGACATTCTCTTGAATTTGGTGGTGGATGTGTTCTTGAGGAGCCTCTGCTAGAGCAGGGGGACATGCTCCAGAGTTCAGTGGTGGAGGTATTCTGGAGGAGTGGGACATGCTCTTGAGTTCTGTGGTAGAGGTGTTCTTGAGGAGCTTCTGCTAGAGCAGTGGGACATGCTCTTGAGTTCAGTGGTAGAGGTGTTCTTGAGGAGCCCCTGCTAGTGCACAGGGACATGCTCTCGAGTTCGGTGGTGGATGTGTTCTTGAGGAGCCTCTGCTAGAGCAGGGGGACATGCTCTTGTGTTCCGTGGTTGAGGTGCTCTTGAGGAGCCTCTGCTAGAGCAGGGGGCATGCTCTTGAGTTCAGTGGTAGAGGTGTTCTTGGGGAACCTCTGCTGGAGCAGGGGGACATACTCTTGAGTTCTCTGGTGAAGTTGTTCTTGAAGGGCCTCTGCTAGAGGTGGGAGACATGCTCTTGAGTTCAGTGGTGGAGGTGTTCTTGAGGAGCCTCTGCTAGAGCAGAAGGGCATACTCTTGAGTTTTGTGTTAGAGGTGTTCTTGAGAAGCCTCTGCTAGAACAGGGGGACATGCTCTTGAGTTCTGTGGTGAAGGTGTTCTTGGGGACCTTCTGCTAGAGCAGGGGGAAATGCTCTTGAGTGCTTTGGTAGAGGTGTTCAGGGGAAGCTTCTGCTAGAGCAGGGGGACATGCTCTTGAGTTCAGTGGTAGAGGTGTTCTTGGGAAGCCTCTGCTAGAGCAGGGGGACATGCTCTTGAGTGCTTTGGTAGAGGTGTTCAGGGGAAGCTTCTGCTAGAGCAGGGGAGCATGCTCCTGAGTTCAGTGGTAGAGGTGTTCTTGGGAAGCCTCTGCTAGAGCAGGGGGACATGCTCTTGAGTTCAGTGGTAGAGGTGTTCTTGGGAAGCCTCTGCTAGAGCAGGGGGACATGCTCTTGAGTGCTTTGGTAGAGGTGTTCAGGGGAAGCTTCTGCTAGAGCAGGGGGGCATGCTCCTGAGTTCAGTGGTAGAGGTGATCTTGAGGAGCCTCTGCCTAAGCAGGGGGACACGCTCTTGAGTTCAGTGGTAGAGGTGTTGTTGGGGAGCTTCTGCTAGAGCAGGGGAACATGCTCTTGAGTGCTGCAGTAGAGGTGTTCTTGAGGAGCCTCTAATAGGGCAGGGGGACATGCTCTTGAGTTCCGTGGTAGAGGTGTTCTTGAGGAGCCTACGGTTGAGAAGGGGGACATGCTCTAGAGTTCGGTGGTGAAGGTGTTCTTGAGGACCCCTGCTAGAGCAGGCGGGACATGCTCTTGAGTTCGGTGGTGGAGGTGTTCTTGAGGAGCCTCTGCTAGAGCAGGGAGACGTGATCTTGAGTTCAGTGGTGAAAGTGTTCTTGAGGAGCCTCTGCTAGAGCAGGGGGACATGCTCTTGTGTTTGGTGGTCGAGGTGTTCATGAGGAGCCTCTGCTAGAGCAGGGGGACAGGCTCTTGTGTTCGGTGGTAGAGGTGTTCTTGAGGAGCCCTGCTACAGCAGGGAGACATGCTCTTGAGTTCAGTGGTGGAGGTGTTCTTGAGGAGCCCTTGCTGGAGCAGGGGTCCATGCTCTTCAGTTCAATGATAGAGGTGTTCTTGAGGAGCCTCTGCTGGAGCAGGGAGACATGCTCTTGATTTCAGTGGTAGAGGTGTTCTTGAGGAGCCCCAGCTAGAGCAGGGGCACATGCTCGAGTTCTGTGGTAGAGCAGGGGTACATGCTCTTGAGTTCAGTGGTAGAGGTGTTCTTGAAGAGCCTCTGCTAGAGCAGGGGGACATTCTCTTGAATTCGGTGGTGGGAGTGTTCTTGAGGAGCCTCTGCTAGAGGAGAGGTCAGTGCTCTTGAGGAGCTTCTGCTAGAGCAGGGGGACATGCTCCAGAGTTCAGTGGTGGAGGTGTTCTTGATGAGCCACTGCTGGAGGAGTGGGACATGCTCTTGAGTCCTGTGGTAGAGGTGTTCTTGCGGAGCTTCTGCTAGAGCAGTGGGACATGCTCTTGAGTTCAGTGGTAGAGGTGTTCTTGAGGAGCCCCTGCTAGTGCACAGGGACATGCTCTCTAGTTCGGTGGTGGAGGTGTTCTTGAGGAGCCTCTTCTAGAGCAGGGAGACATTCTCTTGAGTTCGGTGGTTGAGGTGTTCTTGAGGAGCCTCTGCTAGAGCAGGGGGACATGCTCTTGTGTTTGGTGGTCGAGGTTTTCATGAGGATCCTCTGCTAGATCAGGGGGACAGGCTCTTGTGTTCGGTGGTGGAGGTGTTCTTGAGGAGTCTGTGCTAGAGCAGCGGGACATGCTCTTGTGTTCCGTGTTTGAGGTGCTCTTGAGGAGCCTCTGCTAGAGCAGGGGGGCATGCTCTTGAGTTCAGTGGTAGAGGTGTTCTTGAGGAACCCCTGCTACAGCAGGGAGACATGCTCTTGAGTTCGGTGGTGGAGGTGTTCTTGAGGAGCTCTTGCTGGTGCAGGGGTCCATGCTCTTGAGTAAAGTGATAGAGGTGTTCTTGAGGAGCCTCTACTCGAGCAGGGGTACATGCTCTTGAGTTCTGTGGTGAAGGTTTTCATGGGCAGCCTCTGCTAGAGCAGTGGGACATGCTCTTGTGTTCGGTGGTGGAGGTGTTCTTGAGGAGCTTCTGCTAGAGAAGGGGGACATGCTCTTGAGTTCAGTGGTAGAGGTGTTCTTGAGGAGTGTGAGAAGTTGGCCTGGCATATGCTGTCCACTAGTTATAGGGGACACCTTGCACCAGTCCAATTCGACTCTTATGGTGATAGGTTAAAGACAACCTTTAAAGAAAGCTATCCTAGTGGTAGCTGTGGAGAGCAGCCTTCAGGCTAAGTCTTGAATGAGTGTTAAGCTTATTGTTTTACCCTAGATAACCTCTTGAATAACCAAATGAAAGAGTAGTTGTGAGAAGTTGGCCTGGCATATGCTGTCTCCTAGTTATAGGGGACACCTTGTACCAGTCCAATTCGACTCTTATTGATGATAGGTTTAAGACAACCTTTAAAGAAAGCTATCCTAGTGGTAGCTGTGGAGAGCAGCCTTCAGGCTAAGTCTTGAAGGAGTGTTAAGCTTATTGTTTTACCACAGATAACCTCTTGAATGACCAAATGAAAGAGCAGCCCACACAGGTATATATATAAAACATATGTATTTATTCTAAACAGAATCCCACAAGTCTCTTTATGAGGCTGAGGCAAAGTTACAATTCAAAAAGCATTGATAGATACAATAAATAGCACTGGAATCATAAGGCCCCCGGGGGGGACCAAACCATATATTAAAAAAGTGGTATAAGAACCACGACAATTCTACAGACAATGCCTAGGGCATTTAGGATCGCTTGCCCCTTAAGAATCCACCCCAGGTTATGAGGAAGGGGGCCCACGGGAGGCGCGTGCAGTGGAAATAGCTGCTATCGGGATCTCTATTAAAGCCTATGGAGAATGTTGCGGTTTGATTTAAACAGATTAAAGTCACTTCTAGCAGGAGTTCAAAGTTAAAACTTTAGAGTTAAGCTTTTGAGGAGCCCACTACCATGGGAGTACCGAGGTACTACTGTTACCTGCCCCAGGGAAGCCGGGTGCATAGGTCGTTTTCGATGTCGGGTCGCGGGCTGATTTTCAATGGGAAAATGTAAAAAACTGCTGCTAGCCAAAAGCGTCGATGATGCCGTGAAGATTGAAGTTGTAGATCTTGCAGAGAAGAACCTGAAAGCAGAGGGGACAGAGTCTGGGTCACGGCACAGTGACCAGGGAGCTCAAAGGAAAGAGCCCTTCAATGTCGGGTGCTTCAAGTGGAAAGAGGTGTAGCTTGGATCTGCAGCCACGGGCTCCGGGAGGCTTCAAGGAAGGCCAGCTTCGGGAGGGCGACTGTCCCTTGTCGGATGAGGGTCGCTGCTATGTTAGTATCCAGATTGGATCCATTAAGCCTTGGCAAACGCAACCCACGCAAGATGAACAAATCAGCTACTGGTGCAGACCCACGAGGTCTGTTGGAGGTCTCCTTTGGAGAGACTGTAGAGCAGGCCTGGAGCAACCAGTGGAACTCTTAATTGTCGAGATTGGCCCCCGCTCAGGCCCACAAGTCGAGAGACAAGGGACTGCGGAAGGCAGAAAAATGGAGTGCGTAAAAGGGAGTCCACGGGCCACCGGAGGGGGCTAGGGCACTGATCTTTGGCACAAATGCTGCTTTGTAGTTGGCTCAATAATGGGCCAAAGCACAACTTCCCCACTGGTCAGGGTCGTGTGCTATGCAAGAGGGGTCCGGTGTCCTGGGGTATTGGGAATCTCGGCACCCACGCGGTCCATGGTGCTCAGACTTGCTGTGCACGCTCACTGGCCTCTGGGATGCTTAGAAAACGCACCTCGAGGTTGCTGGAAGTCGTCAAAGTCCATAGGAGCAGCAAAGCTCCAACCGGGTCACTTGCAGTGTTTCAGGTGCCTGCCAAACAGGGGGGTAACTCCTTTACCCCAAGGGAGATTTCTTCAGTCAGCTGGGCAGCAGCTCATCGAAGGTCAAGTCTGTGAAGTCCAAGATTAATCTGAGGCTCTGGGGCCACGTTATTCACCTTTATCCCCAAGATTAGGGGAGTGTCCAGAGTAGTGTCCACCAATGAGAGGTGAGGCGGGAAAGGGTGGCTACACCCTCTCCCCTTTGTGTGTTTCCCGCCTGGGCGATGGGCAGGATGCCCCTGAACTGGTTCCAGGCGGTGTATGCAGAATGTAGGCGCTGTGGCTGCCTACGTGCAACTCTGAAAGGCAACATATGGTGCACCCACCCTGTTCCAATCCACATATCCTGTCTGGGGAGATGCTAGCACCTCCCTGTCACAGGAGCCCTATTGTCCAGCTGGCGAGGCTGGGATTTTCCCCAGCAACAGCCAGCCAGAGTCGTGTGGGTAGCGGGTAGTAGCCATTTTGTACTACTTGTGCACTTTTAAATTGGTGAATTCTGCCGCTTTTCCCATATCGCCCCTCTAGCAGGGGGGAAACGTGCCCTCATGCCCATGGCTGGACTGGGGGTAGGATTCCTACATGTTTGACAGCAAACACAATATGGTTCTGTGTACCGATTCTCAAGTTATCGCGCTATCGCGATAGACTTATAATGCGGTTAAGAGTATGTGGTATGGCTACACTACATACAACCCAGCAATGATTTTACGAAGGTTGCAGAGGCCCTACTCATGTAGAGGTCCCCCCTCACACATACCTCAGCACCCTGCCCTGTAGGATTAGCAAGGCCTGCTATAGGGGTGACCTATGAGAGTATATGTGTTGTAATGGGGTGGGATATAGGGTACCTATATCCCTGTAAGGGGTGCTAGCACCACCTTACCAGACTACAGTAGGGGTCTGGTGGTGTCAGTTTGTAGGGCTGTCCCAGGGTGGCACAATAAGTGCTGCAGCCCTGGTAGGCCTACTGAGGGACCCATGCCCTGGGTACCTAGGGTACCATCTACAAGGGACTGTCAGGGCATCCTCAGCATCCAATTGGTTTGTACCTAGGGTACTCACATCGTTTAACAGAGGAAGCAGATAGGCTGGGGTCCTGGATAGCAGGGCCACAGCCTGCCTAAAGTCATAAAACAGTCAAAACATCAGCAAAAAATTGGGGGCAACTATGCAGTCGATGCCACTCTCCTACATAACCCCCCCCCCCCCAAACGCAGGGACATTAAACTAACCTTGACCGGTTGCGTCTTCATGTTCTAAGTGGAAATATCCGGAGAGGCCATCTGCATTGACATGGTTGCTCCCAGGTCTATGTTCCACTGTATAGTCCACCCCTGTAGGGAAATGGACCACCAGAGTAGTTTGGGGTTTTCACCCTTCATCTGTTTTAGCCATAGGAGGGGCTTATGGTCTGTTTGAACAATGAAGTGAGTGTCAAACAAGTATGGCCTCAGCTTCTTCAAGGCCCAGACCACAGCAAAGGCCTCTCTCTCTATAGCTGACCAACGTTTCTCTCTGGGGGTCAACCTTCTGCTAATAAAAGCTACTGGTTGATCCTGGCCCTCCTCATTCAGTTGTGATAACACAGCACCTACCCCCACCTCTGAAGCATCAGTTTGAACTATGAATTCTTTGGAGTAGTTGGGGCTTTGGAGCACTGGAGAAGAGCACATTGCCTGTTTTAGGTCATGAAAAGCTTTCTGACAGCTGACAGTCCACTGAACCTTTTTGGGCATCCTCTTAGAGGTGAGGTTATTCAAAGGGGTCACAATGGATCCATATCCCTTTACAAACCTCCTATAGTAACCAGTCAGGTCCAAGAAAGCTCGATCCTGAGTCTGGGTGGTTGGAGCAACCCAGTCCATGATGGTCTGGATTTTGCTCTGAAGTGGTTGAACCTGGCCTCCACCTACAAGGTGACCCAGGTACACAACCTGACTCTGCCCTATCTGGCACTTAGTAGCCTTGATAGTGATACCAGCCTTTTGCAGGGCTTCCAAAACTTTCCTCAGGTGGATCAGGTGATCTTCCCAGGTGGAGCTAAAGACAGCAATATCATCTAGATATGCTGCACTAAAGTCTTCCAGGCCTGAGAGGACTTGGTTCACCAACCTTTGAAAAGTGGCAGGTGCATTTTTCAAACCAAAGGGCATCACAATAAATTGATAATGCCCACCAGGGGTAGAAAATGCAGTTTTGGCTTTTGCAGACTCAGCTAACCTTATCTGCCGGTAGCCAGCTGTCAGATCAAATGTGCTCAGATATTTGGCTGAGGCCAATCTATCTATGAGCTCATCTGCTCTGGGAATTGGGTGAGCATCAGTCTTAGTGACTGCATTGAGTCCCCTGTAGTCAACGCAGAACCTCATCTCTCTCTTACCATCCTGGGTGTGAGGTTTTGGTACAAGGACTACTGGGCTAGCCCAAGGGCTATCTGGGGGCTCAATCACTCCTAATTCCAACATCTTTTGGACTTCTGTCCTTATGCAGTCCCTGACATGGTCAGGTTGCCTGTAGATTTTATTCTTGACAGGCAGACTGTCCCCAGTGTCCACTTCATGAGTGCACTAGGGGGTCTGACTTGGAGTCAGAGAAAACATATGTCTATAAGACTGAATAACTTGTCTACAGTCTGCTTGCTGCTGGTCAGTGAGGCTGCCTGCCAAGGCTAATCCATAAACTGACCCATCGTCAGGGTTCTGAGAGAGCAGGTCTGGGAGAGGGTCATTCTCTTCCTCCTGTCCCTCATCTGTTGCCATGAGCAAGCCCATGTCAGCCCTGTCCACATATGCTTTCAACCTATTGACATGAAGTACCCTGTGGGGACTTCTGGGAGTGCCAAGGTCTACCAAGTAGGTAACCTCTCCCTTTTTCTCCAAAATGGTATGGGGTCCACTCCACTTATCTTGGGGAGCTGCTGGGGCTACTGGCTCCAACACCCATACCTTCTGTCCTGGCTGGTACACCACCAGAACAGCCTTTTGGTCATGCCATGCTTTCTGTAATTCCTGACTTGCCTCCAGGTTTTTAGTTGCCTTCATCATGTACTCAGCCATCCGGGAGCGGAGACCAAGTACATAGTCCACAATATCCTGTTTAGGGGGTTTGAGAGGTTGCTCCCATCCCTCCTTCACTAGACAGAGTGGCCCTCTAACAGGATGGCCAAACAAAAGTTTAAAGGGGCTATAACCAACCCCCTTTTGTGGCACCTCCCTGTATGCAAAGAGAAGGCAGGGCAGAAGAACATCCCATTTTCGCCTAAGCTTTTCTGGGAGCCCTTTGATCATACCCTTTAAGGTCTTGTTGAATCTCTCAACAAGGCCATTGCATTGAGGATGGTAAGGGGTGGTGAACTTATAGTTAACCCCACACTCCTTCCACATTGCCTTGAGGTAGCTACTCATAAAGTTTGTACCTCTGTCAGACAATACCTCCTTAGTAAAACCCACCCTGGAAAAGACTCCCGGGAGGGCTCTTGCCACCACAGGTGCTGTGATGGTCCTAAGTGGAATAGCTTCTGGGTATCTAGTGGCATGATCCACTACCACTAGAATGAACCTGTGCCCAGATGCTGTTGGTGGGTCTAGGGGTTCAACAATGTCAATCCCCACCCGTTCAAAGGGCACCCCCACCACAGGCAATGGTATCAGGGGGGCCTTTGTGGATTTACCTGCCTTGCCACTGGCTTGACAGGTAGTGCAAGAGCTGCAAAAGCTCTTACAGTCCTCACTCATCTGGGGCCAATGAAAGTGATGGACAATTCTGTCCCAAGTCTTGATTTGGCCCAGGTGTCCTGCTAAGGGAATATCATGGGCCAGTGTGAGCAGGAAGCCCCTAAACGTTTGAGGTATGACCAACCTCCTGGCTGCACCAGGCTTGGGGTCTCGACCCTCAGAGTAAAGGAGCCCATCATCCCAATATACCTTATGGGTCCCACTGGCATTCCCTGCAGCCTCAGCAGCGGCTTGCTGTCTGAGGGGTTCAAGAGTGGGGCAGCTCTGCTGCTCCAGGCTCAAGTCTGCCCTAGAAGGTCCCCCTGCCCCCAAGAACTCAACCTGATCAGGTTCCAGTTCATCTGGGGCAGTTCCTTCTTCAGGAGCTAGAACCTCTTCTGCTAAAAGAGTCTCTACAGACTGATCCTGGGGGGAAGGCTCTGCCTTACCCCTGCTACTCCTCCTCTTGGAAGGTCCTTGGTCCATTTTTCCAGGATCCAAGGCCTGTTCAGTTCCTGTCAGCTTTGCTTTTGACCTTGTCAGGGCAAATACTTCTGCTGGTATACCCAACATTGCTGCATGGGTACTTAGCTCCACCTCAGCCCATGCTGAGGTCTCCAAATCATTCCCTAGTAAACATTCAACAGGTAGGTCTGCACTCACCACAACTTTCTTGAGGCCAGTTACCCCTCCCCAGGAGAAGTTCACAACTGCTAGAGCATGGTTAGTACTAACGTTGCTTGTATTGGTCACTTGGTAAGTTTCCCCAAGTATGATCTGGTTAGGGTCCACAAGGTCCTTAGTCACCATGGTGACACTGGCCCCTGTATCTCTGTAAGCTAATGACTCCCTTCCATTTATTTTTGGCTGTTGTCTGTATTTGCCCAGACCACTGGGGCTCACAAACAGGGACAGGTCCCCATCACAAACTAGAACAGCCTGAGTAGGAGTTCCGACTAGGCCAGAGTCCTCTCCAGATCCCAGGGTCAACCCTACTATGCCCTTGTTCTGTGTACCACCACCTATAGCTGGACTATGGGGAACAGGTGCCTTGGGGGCAGGTGTGGTACTGGTGGAGTCTTTGGCCTTATTACAATCTGAAGTCCAATGGGTTTTCTGTTTACAGAATTTACACCATGGCTTCCTTGGTTGTTTAGCTTTAGTAGCTTGGGTATTATCAGATGCAGATTTTTGGGGGCCTGTTGAAGACTGCTGGTCTTTTCCCTTTTCCCCACCCTTCTCAGAGTTTTTGGCATCTTCCTTTTTAGTTGCACCCCCCAATGGCTGGCCCTTCTGCTTAATCCTGGTTCTGACCCATTTGTCTGCCTTCTTTCCCAATTCTTGGGGAGAGGTCAGATCTGAGTCCACCAGGTGCTGATGTAAGAGCTGATTCTGACAATTATTAAGGATCTGCTCCCTCATTATGAGATTATACAATCCTTGGTAATCATTTACTTTACTGCCAGTTAACCAACCTACCAGTGCCTTGGTAGCACAATCAACAAAGTCTACCCAATCTTGATTCTGTGCTTTCTGGGTGTCTCTGAACTTAAGTCTGTACTGATCAGTGGTTAAGCCAACCCCATCTATTAAAGCATCTCTCAAGATATAGTAATCATCTGCATCCTCTTCTCTTACAGAGAAGAGCTTGTCTCTTCCTTTGTCTGCAAAGGAGAGCCACAGGAATGCTGCCCACTGCTCTACTAGGACCCTTTGTACTTTACAGGCCCTCTCAAGAGCGGAGATCCATTTGTGGATGTCATCCCCTGTATGATAGGGGGGAACAATCTTGTGGAGGTTCCTATTGTCAGAGACTTTCTCTCTAACTCTAGGGGTTCCATTACTGCCACCAGGGGTCTCTAGACCCCACTTTCTTGAAGCTTTCTGAAGCTCCAGGGATTCCCTGTCCAATGCTAACTGTTCTCTCCTGAGCTGTAGTTTAGCCTGCTCAAACTGGATCAGTCTGCATTTCCTCTCTTGGGAGGATTCTCTTCTCTGAGAAGAGGCAGAGGTCCCCTTGGATCTCTCAGAATGGTTGGACCCCTCTGAGGGGGATCTGTTCCTTCTGTTTGGATCCACCATTCTCCCTTTAGGGATGGAGAGAGTGCCTCTTGGGCCATCACCTCCATGTTGTGAATGTTTTTGTTCATCCAGGTTGAGTTCATCTTCCTCTTCCTGGTCCTCCTCAGAGTCCACCCCAGGGGTGTCCTCTTCTGGGGGATGCCCACCCAACCTGTCTACCCCATCAGACATTAAAGTCTGCTTAAAGTCTGCTATGAGCAGGATTTCCCTGAGACGTTGGGTATTGGCACCTTTGTTTGTCTTAAGTTGCCTAGTGGTGCACATCTCCCTCAGCTCAGCAAAGGAGAGATGAACATATTTGTCGACTGGGACCCTTTGGGGTCCTTCCAGAGCCTTATGGGCACCTGAACTTAAAGACATTTCTAGTGTAGTGGTACTGGCAAGGTGTGCTAAACCCTCTACACACAACTCCTAAGTTCAGTAGAACTTATTGTATTCTAAGCTTGAATGTATATGTACCTCTGGTACCAAGTGGCTTTCACTTCAGAAATTCAATTTGTTATCTGGTAAAACAATGGCAAGCTTGAATCCAACCGCTGCACACCAATGTGAGAAGTTGGCCTGGCATATGCTGTCTCCTAGTTATAGGGGACACCTTGCACCAGTCCAATTCGACTCTTATTGATGATAGGTTTAAGACAACCTTTAAAGAAAGCTATCCTAGTGGTAGCTGTGGAGAACAGCCTTCAGGCTAAGTCTTGAAGGAGAGTTAAGCTTATTGTTTTACTATAGATAACCTCTTGAATGACCAAATGAAAGAGTAGTATGTATTTATTCTAAACAGAATCCCACAAGTCTCTTTATGAGGCTGAGGCAAAGTTACAATTCAAACAAGCATTGATAGATACAATAAATAGCACTGGAATCATAGGGCCCCAGGGGGGGACCAAACCATATATTAAAAAAGTGGTATAAGAACCACGACAATTCTACAGACAATGCCTAGGGCATTTAGGATCACTGGCCCCTTAAGAATCCACCCCAGGTTATGAGGAAGGGGACCCACGGGAGGCGCGTGCAGTGGAAATAGCTGTTATCGGGATCTCGATTAAAGCCTATGGAGAATGTCGTGGTTTGATTTAAACAGATTAAAGTCACTTCTAGCAGGAGTTCAAAGTTAAAACTTTAGAGTTAAGCTTTTGAGGAGCCCACTACCACGAGAGTACCGAGGTACCACTGTTACCTGCCCCAGGGAAGCCGGGTGCATAGGTTGTTTTCGATGTCGGGTCGCGGGCTGATTTTCAATGGGATAATGTACAAAACTGCTTCAAGCCAAAAGCGTCGATGATGCCGTGAAGATTGAAGTTGTAGATCTTGCAGAGAAGAACCTGAAAGCAGAGGGGACAGAGTCTGGGTCACGGCACAGTGACGAGGGAGCTCAAAGGAAAGAGCCCTTCAATGTCGAGTGCTTCAAGTGGAAAGAGGTGTAGCTTGGATCTGCAGCCACGGGCACCGGGAGGCTTCAAGGAAGGCCAGCTTTGGGAGGGCAACTGTCCCATGTTGAATAAGGGTCGCTGCGGTGTTAGTGTCCGGATTGGATCCACTAAGCCTTGGCAACTGCAACCCACCCAAGATGAACAAATCAGCTACTGGTGCAGACCCACGAGGTCTGTGAGAGGTCTCCTTTGGAGAGACTGTAGAGCAGGCCTGGAGCAACCAGGAGAGCTCCTAATTGTCGAGATTGTCCTCCGCTCGGGCCCACAAGTCGAGAGACAAGGGACCATGGAAGGCAGCAAAATGGAGTGCGTAAAAGGGAGCCCATGGGCCACCGGAGTGGGCTAGGGCACTGATCTGTGGCACAAATGCTGCTTAGTGGTTGGCTCAATAATGGGCTAAAGCACATCTTCCCCACTTGTCAGGATCGTGTGCTATGCAAGAGGTGGCTGGTGTCCTGGGGTATTGGGATTCTCGGCACCCACGCGGTCCACGGTGCTCAGACTTGCTGTGCACGCTCACTGGCCTCTGGGATGCTTAGGAAATCCACTTCGAGGTTGCTGGAAGTCGTCGAAGTCCGTAGGAGCAGCGAAGTTCCAACCAGGTCACTTGCAGTGTTTCAGGTGCCTGCCAAGCAGGTGGGTAACTCCTTTACCCCAAGGGAGATTTCTTCAGTCAGCTGGGCAGCAGCTCATCGAAGGTCAAGTCTGTGAAGTCCAAGATTAATCTGAGGCTCTGGGGCCACGTTATTCACCTTTATCCCCAAGATTAGGGGAGTGTCCAGAGGAGTGTCCACCAATGAGAGGTGAGGCGGGAAAGGGTGGCTACACCCTCTCCCCTTTGTGTGTTTCCCGCCTGGGCGATGGGCAGGATGCCCCTGAACCGGTTCCAGACGGTGTATGCAGAATGTAGGCGCTGTAACTACGTGCAACTCTGAAAGGCAACATATGGTGCACCCACCCTGTTCCAATCCACATATCCTGTCTGGGGAGATGCTAGCACCTCCCTGCCACAGGAGCCCTATTGTCCAGCTGGAGAGGCTGGGTTTTTTCCCAGCAACAGCCAGCCAGAGTCGTGTGGGTAGCGGGTAGTAGCCATTTTGTACTACGTGTGCACTTTTAAATTGGTGTCTGAATTCTGCCGCTTTTCCCATATCGCCCCTCTAGCAGGGGGGAATCGTGCCCTCATGCCCATGGCTGGACTGGGGGTAGGATTCCTACATGTTTGACACCAAACACGATATGGTTCTGTGTAGCCATTCTCAAGATATCACGCTATCGCGATAGACTTATAATGCGGTTAAGAGTATATGGTATGGCTACACTACAAACAACCCAGCAATGATTTTACGAAGGTTGCAGAGAGGCCCTACTCATGTAGGGGTCCCCCCTCACACATACCTCAGCACCCTGCCCTGTAGGATTAGCAAGGCCTGCTATAGGGGTGACTTATGAGAGTATATGTGTTGTAATGGGGTGGGATATAGGGTACCTATATCCCTGTAAGGGGTGCTAGCACCACCTTACCCAGACTACAGTAGTGGTCTGGTGGTGTCAGTTTGTATGGCTGTCCCAGGGTGGCACAATAAGTGCTGCAGCCCTGGTAGGCCTACTAAGGGACCCATGACCGGGGTACCTAGGGTACCATCTACAAGGGACTGTCAGGGCATCCTCAGCATCCAATTGGTTTGTACCTAGGGTACTCACATCATTTAACAGAGGATGCAGATAGGCTGGGGTCCTGGATAGCAGGGCCACAGCCTGGCAAAAGTCATAAAACAGTCAAAACATCAGCAAAAAGTTGGGGGCAACTATGCAGTCGATGCCACTCTCCTACAGTAGTCCACACAGGTATATATATAAAATATATGTATGTATTCTAAGAATAATCCCACTAGTCTCTTTATGAGGCTGGAGGTAAAGATACAATTCAAACAAGCATTGATAGTTACAATAAATACACTGGAATCATAGGGCCCAGGGGGGGACCAAACCATTTATCAAAAAAGTGGTATTAGAACCACGACAATTCTACAGACAATGCCTAGGGCATTTAGGGTCGCTGGCCCCATGTGAAACCACCCAAGGTAGTGAGGAAGGGGACCCACGGAAGACGCGTGCAGTGGCAGAAGCTACTGTCGGGATCCCCATTAAAGCCTATGGAGAATATCGCGGTTGAATTTTACAAGATTAAAAACACTTCTAGCAGGATTTCAAGTTCAATACTTTAGAGTTAAGCTTTTGAAGGGGCCACACCCACGAGAGTAACAAGGTACCACTGTTACCTGCCCCAGGGAAGCCGGGTGCATAGGTCGTTTTCGATGTCGGGTCGCGGGCTGATTTTCAATGGCAAAACGTGAAGAACTTCTGCTAGCAAGAAGCATCGTCGATGTCGTGAAGATTGAAAATGTAGATCTTGAAGAGAAGGACCTGAAAGCAGAGGGGACAGAGTCTGGGTCACGGCACAGTGACCAGGGGGCTCAGGAGAAAGAGCCCTTCAATGTCGGGTGCTTCCAGGTGGAAGAGGTGTAGCTTGGATCATCAGCCACGGGGTTCAGGAGGAGTCAAGGAAGGCCAGCTTCTGAAGAGCGACTGGCCCATGAAGTATGAGGGTCGCTGCGGTCATAGTGTCCTATTTGTATCCACTAAGCCTTGGCAACCGCAACCCATGCAAGAATCACAAAACAGCTACTGGTGCAGACCCACAAGGTCTGAGCAAGGTCTCTAGCAAGGAGACTGAAGAGCAGGCCGGGAGCAATCAAGGGAACGCTTGGAAGTGAAGATTGACCTCCGCTAGGGCCCACCAGTTGAGAGACAATGGACCGCGGGAGGCAGCAATTTGGCGTGTGTAAAGATGCGCCCACGGGTCGCCGGAGTGGGCTAGGGCATTGATCTTTGGCACAGATGATGCTGAGAGGTTGGCTCAATAATGGGCCAAAGCACAACTTCCCTACTTGTCGGGTCGGGTGCTGTGCAAGAGGTGGCCGGTGTCCTGGGGTATTGGGGATCACAGCACCCAGAGGGTCCATGGTGCTGAACTGTCCTGTGCTCACTCACTGGCCTCTGGGATACTTGGAAACCCACCTCAAGGTAGGAAAGAGTCGTCGATGTCCGTAGGAGCAGCGAGGTTATAACCGGGTCACTTGCAGTGTTTCAGGTGCCTGCCAAGCAGGGGGGTAACTCCTTAAACCCAAGGGAGATTTCTTCCTTTAGCTGTGTGGCAGCAAGTCAAAGTTCAAGTCTGTGAAGTCCAAGAATAGTCTGAGGCTCTGGGGACTCTGTATTCACCTTTAAACAAAGATTAGGGGAGTGTCCAGATCAGAGCCCACCAATGAGAGCTCAGGCGGGAAAGGGTGGCTACACCCTCTCCTCTTTGTGTGGTTTCCCACCTGGGCAGGGGACAGGATGCCCCTGAACCAGTTTGAGACTGTGTATGCAGAAGTAGACATTGGAGAAGCCTACGTGCAAGTCTGAAAGACATCCTATGGTGCACCCACCCAGTTCCAATCCACATAGTCTGTCTGGGGAGGTGGGAGCACCTCCCTGCAACAAGATCCCTATTGTCCAGCTGCCGTGGCTGGAGTTCTGCCCAGCAACAGGCAGCCAGAGTCGTGTGGGTGGCGGGTAGCATCCATTTTGTACTACGTGTGCACTTTTAAATTGGTGTCTAAATTCTGCCGCTTTTACCATATCGGCCCTCTAGCAGGGGGGAATCATGCCCTCACTCCCATGGTTGGATTGGGGGTATGATCCCTACATGTTTGACACTAAACACGACATGGTTCTGTGCAGCCACTCTCAAGTTATCACACTATCGCGATTACTTATAATGCGGTTAAGAGTATATGGTATGGCTGCACTACAAACAACCCAGCAATAGTTTTACGAAGGTTGCAGAGGGGCCCTACTCAGGTAGAGGTTCCCCCTCACACATATCTCAGCACCCTGCGTTGTAGGATTAGCAAGGCCTGCCTTAGGGGTGACCTATGAGGATATATGTATTGTATTAAGTGGGATACAGGATACCTATATCCCTGTAAGAGGTGCAAGCACCACCTTACCCAGACTACAGTAGTGGTCTGGTGGTGTTAGTTTGTATGGCTGTCCCAGGGGTGGCACAATAAGTGCTGCAGCCCCTGGTTGGCCTCTGAGGGACGCATGCCCTGGGTACCTAGGGTACCATCAACAAGGGGCTGACAGGGTGTCCTCAGTATCCAATTGGTAGGTGTGAGAAGTTGGCCTGATGTATGATGTCACTAGTTCTAGTGTACACCTTATATCAGTCCAACAACCCTTATGGTGATTGGTTGTAAAGTCAACCTTATAGACCAGCTATCCTAGTGGTAGCATGGACAATAGCAGTCTTAGGCTAAACTCTGAATGGCATGTGAAGCCAGCTGTTATACCATATATAATCCCTTGAATACCAAATGAAAGGACACCACAACAGATATATATATAAAATAAAGTGTATTTATTCTAGTCAAACCCTCAGCACTCTTTATGAGATTCGAGGTAAGTACAACACAGTCTTATTCAAGCATACATTAAGTCACACAGGTAAGTAATACAGTTAGGCCCTAGGGGCCATGCAAACCATATACTAAGTAAGTGGTATAAGGACCACTGTCACGGAAATAGGATAGGCCTAGGCAATCGCTGGGGCTACACTACACTACCCAAGGTTAGGAAGTGGGAGGCCCACGGGATTCAGTTGCAGAGTGGAAACACTCACGCGTAATGCGTATAATCGATAGAAATAGTACAGTTCTGAAATAAACAGTTTTAGGACACTTCTGGTATAGCTAGAAAGTCGAGACTCGGAAACTAGACCCTAGGATAGTCAATACCCTTGTGAGCACCGAAGTACCCAAGTTACCTAGCCCACGGGCTGCGGGTGCATAGGTGTGAACTTGCGTCGGGTTTCGTCGTGGACTTCTATGGATGCCTGAAGGAAAGTTGCTGACAGGCAGTCAGTGAAGAGTGTCCGGTGGATCCCAAGGTCGGGATCAAGAAGGACTTGCTTCTGGTGCAGACCAGGAAGGTCTGGGGCGCTTCTCTTTTGCAGAGGAGCAGGAGCCAGTCTGGAGGAGCCAAACCAGCAGTGGAAGTTCAAAGGTGTGTCGTCGCAAAGGCCGCTAGCCAACGGGCAAGCAACCGGACAGACGCGGCAAGCAGGAAAATGCAGAAGGGCCCCACGCAGGACTCGTGGAGTGTGGGGGGCTGATCTTCGGTGCAGATGATGCTTGGGGTTGGGGCTTCTCAATCCCCGGTGCACAACTTCGAGGGTGCCTCAGAAGCTGCGCTGGAAGATACTCGCCACTTTTCCCAGGTAGCCGGTCCCACGTATCTCGTCGCCTCCACGGATCTCAGCTCGGCTGTGGATGTGGATCAGGGTCGGAGAAGTCTGGAAGTCAAGGCTCTGGTCGGGCTCTGCAGTCGGTCCCTCGTAGAACTTCAGCAAAGCAAAGGGTAGTCTCTTGATGGTGCCTGTTTGCACAGGGTAGCCACTCCTTGGCCACAAGGGAGATTCTTCAGTCTTCTTCTTTCGTCGAATGTCGAAGGTCCAGAGTTTCTGTTCAAGTTGCAGGTTCAGGATAATCTAATCTCCTGGGGCCCAGCTACCACTCTTATACTAATCTGGGGGCTGGGTTGCCTGCTAGGTCACGCCTTATGGGTGGGACCTGGGAGGGGGGTGGTTACACCCCCTTCCCTTTGTCCAGTTTCGCACCAGGACTGGGGCTGGAGTGCCCCAGCACCGGTTTGAACTGGACTATGCATGGAGCACCTTGTGTGCCCCAGGCATGTCTCATTCCTTTTAGCCCTCCCTGCCCCAATACACTAAAGTCTGTCTGGGGAGATGCTAGCACCTCCCCAAGCAGGAAACCTATTGTCCAGGCATCCCTGGCTGGGAGGGCTCCCAGCAGCAGGAGGTCAGACTCGTGTCTGTGGCAGCAGCATCCATTTTGTGATGCTGAGGCTTTGGTGAGAGTTAAACAGCAAAGTAGGATTTTAACATGTCTCTCCCTCTAGAAGGGAGGAATAATATCCTCATCACCAGAAATGGTATGGGGGTATTATTCCAAAGTGTTAGACACCTTACACGACATGTTTTGATAAAGCCAAACCATAGTTACCATAACCGTTTAAGATTCTAAGGCACTTTAAGAGTATATGGTAGGCTATATCATAGAACAGCTATAAGGACATGGTTCCGAAAGCTGCAGACAGGCTCAGCTCATGCTAGAGCACCATCTCACATGTTACCACTCTGCCTCCAGGATTGTTAAGGCCTGCCATAGGAGTGGCTGATAGGTACACATGTGTCTATAGTAAGGGTAGATATAGGTATACTATATCTAAGCAAGGGGTGATTACACGACCTTGCCCCAGCTGAGTGATCAGCCAGTTGTGTCTGATTGGAAGGCCAGACCAGGGGTGGCATAATACATGCTGCAGCCCCTGTGAGGCCTAGGGTACACCTATGCCCTGGGTACCTAGGGTACTCTGTACAGGGTCCAATAAGGGGATCCTTACCAATTGGGTATGTACCTAGGGTACATGGAGTCCATTTTAAAGAGAGAGCAGACAGCCTGAGACCCTGGATGGCAGGATCTCAGGCCAACTAAGTTGAAAAACCAGCTAGACACTAGGCAAAAAGTTTGGGGGTAACCATAGTCAGATATTCACCTTCCTACAGTAGGTACCTAGAGTACTCACATCAGTTTAGAGAAGAAGCAGATAGGCTGGGGTCCTGGATAGCAGGGCCACAGCCTGGCTAGAGTCATAAAACAGTCAAAACATCAGCAAAAAGTTGGGGGCAACTATGCAGTCGATGCCACTCTCCTACAAGGAGCCTCTGCTAGAGCAGGGGGACATGCTCTTGAGCTGTGTGGTGAAGGTGTTCTTGTGGAGCTTCTGCTACAGCAGGGGGAAATGCTCTGGAGTTCAGTGGTACAGGTGTTGAGGAGCTTCTGCTAGAGCAGGGGTCCATGCTCTTGGGTTCAGTGGTAGCGTTGTTCTTGGGAAGCCTCTGCTAGAGCAGGGGGAAATGCTCTTG
Organism: Triturus cristatus; assembly: GCF_964204655.1. Lineage (NCBI taxonomy): Eukaryota > Metazoa > Chordata > Amphibia > Caudata > Salamandridae > Triturus > Triturus cristatus. Next base: position 171,237,857 of record NC_140579.1, on the reverse strand, counting down.
AGTGCTTTGGTAGAGGTGTTCTTGAGGAGCCTATGCTAGAGGGATCACTGACAAAATATTGAAGGTCAAAAAATCGACCTACAAAAATATCGGAGCTAAAATATCGATGTCAAGAATATCGACATCCTATCTACAACATGGTAAGAACAAAAATATCAAAAATAAAATATCGATGACAAAAATTTCGTCATTAACAAATATCGTTTTTTCTTTAGTTTAAAAAAATATGTAAGATAAACCAAATAATACTTATAAATAAAATAAACATAATTAAATATATTTTATAATGTTTAAAATTAATAATTAATATATATAATTTAATAAAACATGAATTAAACATATACATATAATATATAATATATATACTTACTTAGGTGCCGATTCCGATCCTGTAAAACCCGGGTACGAACCGTCGTACGGAGCGTTTTCTCCGTCCGACTCGTACCCGGGAAAACCACCTTACAAACCCGCAAGTACAATTCGTACAGAAATACCATTTCCGTACGATTCGTACAAAACACTGACCGGCTAAAATATACCCACAATTCCGATCCGGGACACCGCGTACGTGACGTCCGGACGGAGTCAGGCAGCGTTTTACGAACCAGCAATTACGATTCGTGCCTACGTCACTCCGCCCGTAGCATTTTTTACGGGAGCCAAAAACTGCCGGGAAATTGAGGACGACGCGAGGAAGGAGCACCTGTATGCCACGGACAGCCATGGACCCAATCCTACGTGTCATCCCGGCCCTCATAGCCTATGACCTGGTGCACAGGAACCGACACAGACGCCGCAGAAGGTCAGAACAACACCCAGGGGCAAAGGTGGGGGGCAGGGGCAGGAAACATAACCCCCACCCAAGGCAAAATGTATACATGCCCTGTACATACCGTACCTCCAGGGACTGGTCACTCGGGGGGGTGGCGTGTCCACCAAGGCCTGCGTCTCGCCACAACGGAAGTGGACGTGGACGCGTCCCGTCACCACAACAATTGTGGTACGCACCCTACCCACGCCTGAAGAGCGTGGGTACGGGTCGTACCACGCCTACCCCTACGTCACCCCAACATTGGGGGTACGGCCCGTACCCAGGCCTGAACAGCGTGGGTACGGGTCGTACCACGCCTACCCCTACGTCACCCCAACAATGGTGGTACGGCCCGTACCCAGGCCTAAAGAGAGTGGGTACGGGTCGCACCACGCCTACCCCTACGTCACCCCAACAATGGTGGTACGGCCCGTACCCAGGCATGAAGAGCGTGGGTACGGGTCGCACCACACGTACCCCTACGTCACACCAACAATGGTGGTACGGCCCGTACCCAGGCCTGAAGAGCGTGGGTACGGGTCGCACCACGCGTACCCCTACATCACCCCAACAATGGTGGTACGGCATGTACCCAGGCCTGAAGAGCGTGGGTACGGGTCGCACCACGCCTACCCCTACGTCACCCCAACAATGGTGGTACGGCCCGTACCGAGGCCTGAAGAGTGTGGGTATGGGCCGTACCACCATTGTTGGGGTGACGTAGGAGTACGCATGGTGCGACCCGTACCCACGCTCTTCAGGCCTGGGTACGTGCCGTACCACCATTGTTGGGGTGACGTAGGGGTAGGCGTGGTACGACCCGTACCCACGCTCTGTAGGCCTGGATACGGGCCGTACCCGTAGGGCACCCCAACAATGGTGGTACGGCCTGTACCCAGGCCTGAAGAGTGTGGGTACGGGTCGCACCACGCGTACCCCTACGTCACCCCAACAAAGGTGGTACGGCCCGTACCCAGGCCTGAAGAGCGTGGGTACGGGTCGCACCACCATTGTTGGGGTGACGTAGGGGTACGCGTGGTGCGACCCGTACCCACGCTCTTCAGGCCTGGGTACGGGCCGTACCACCATTGTTGGGGTGACGTAGGGGTAGGCGTGGTATGACCCGTACCCACGCTCTGTAGGCCTGGGTACGGGCCGTACCCCTACGGCACCCCAACAATGGTGGTACGGCCCATACCCAGGCCTTCAGAGCGTGTGGGCGGGTGGGTGGGTGTCGTGCTACAATCCACATCAGTGGACAGAGACATAGGGGTGTGTGCCTATCACTCCCAGCAGTGCCCAGACATTTGAGGGGTGGGTGCAGAGGACTCCCAGCAGTGCCCAGACATATGAGGGGTGTGTGCCTATCACTCCCAGCAGTGCCCAGACATATGAGGGGTGGGCGTAGAGGACCCCCAGCAGTGTCCAGACATATGAGGGGTGTGTGCCTATCACTCCCAGCAGTGCCCAGACATATGAGGGGTGGGTGCCTATCACTCCCAGCAGTGCCCAGACATATGAGGGGTGGGTGCCTATCACTCCCAGCAGTGCCCAGACATATGAGGGGTGGGTGCCTATCACTCAGAGCAGTGCCCAGACATATGAGGGGTGTGTGCAGAGGACCCCCAGCAGTGCCCATACATATGAGGGGTGGGTGCAGTGGACTCCCAGCAGTGCCCAAACATATGAGGGGTGGGTGCCTATCACTCCCAGCAGTGCCCATACATATGAGGGGTGGGTGCCTATCACTCCCAGCAGTGGCCAGACATATGAGGGGTGGGTGCCTATCACTCACAGCAGTGCCCAGACATATGAGGGGTGTGTGCAGAGGACCCCCAGCAGTGCCCAGACATATGAGGGGTGGGTGCCTATCACTCCCAGCAGTGCCCAGACATATGAGGGGTGGCTGCCTATCACTCACAGCAGTGCCCAGACATATGAGGGGTGGGTGCCTATCACTCCCAGCAGTGCCCAGACATATGAGGGGTGGGTACCTATCACTCCCAGCAGTGCCCAGACATATGAGGGGTGGGTGCAGAGGACCCCCAGCAGTGCCCAGACATATGAGGGGTGGGTGCCCATCACTCCCAGCAGTGCCCAGACATATGAGGGGTGGGTGCCTATCACTCCCAGCAGTGCCCAGACAAATGAGGGGTGGGTGCAGAGGCCTCCCAGCAGTGGACAGAGACATGGGGGTGTGTACATCATCCTCCCATTAGCAAAACTCCATGGGTGCTTGAAGGCATCCACAATGTGCGACTATGTTGATAGTGCCATGACAACACATCACTGACAGCAGTGTCCCACTTCCATGAGGATGGATGTCCTTCCCCCACTGCATGACACACCACATGTGGGTGTGATGACAAATTACACATGCATACCCACCCGTGGCGGTGACAGCACAATACACACACTGAGATCATGCAACAAGACTGTATCCTCATGTGAAACCCCACTAAACTAAGAGAGCCTAAGGGAACACACACTGTCACCCACATTCCAGGACTGATAGGAATGTACAGGTGCTGCGGCAGCCAACAAGTTGTTGCCTCCCATGGAAGGAAAAGGGTGAGGTACCCACAGATACAATGCCCACAATTGTCAGTCAGGTGCCCAAATACCCTGCAGAACAAGTAACACATGTGTGCTCGGCTGGGAGTACACACATGCATAGTGCGGAAAAGGGACCATGTCCACATTAAGCCATGGCAACATACTCCATACACAAGTACAGTGACTACCAAGGATGGCACAGACGATGCAGGCGGAGACATTGCTGAGCAGGCATGGCCAAAGTTGAAGGGATCCCTAACACAGCAAGGAAATGTAGACACAGGTCAGCACAACAATTGGGAAACACCCTGCAGGGAAGAAGTCAGGTGCCACAGAGGAAGGAACACTCCTTGGGACAATGTCACCATACAGTAAGAGCTTACATAACCAAAGATTATTTGCAGAGACCTTGTGATGGCACGCAGATACCAGGGTCCTCCCCATGAGCAGCACACTACAACATTTCCCAGACACCTAACACATTATCACCACCCCAACTCAGGGAGCAGCAGCACCAACAGCAACACCAGAAAAGCATTTGTGTGCAAATGAAAAACAAAATGCTTTATTCAGCATAAAAAAAGAGTGGATTTGAAATGTACACTATATACACGGCCCATAGACCAGTCCATATGCGAATTCCGGGGGGGGGGACACATTGGGACACATCTCCCCTAGCTTGCCTGCACAGTTTAGAGTTCCTTTCCATGCACAGGGGGGGGGGCATCATGTGGGGGGGAAGGACCAGGCACCGCAGGGACAGGAGGGGCAAGGGTAGGTGTTGTGTGTGCAGGGACGGACGACTCCAGGGGGTGGGGCAGCGCCAAAGGTGGTGATTAGGATGGCGCACGGTTGCAAGGTCTGCCAGCGTCTCCCCTGCACCCGTTGGCCTTCCCTGTTGGTGTGCTGCCTGTGTCTGGTGGGGTGCGTGCATGGGGATGTCTGGGTGTGCTTGGGACAGGCATGGGAGTGGGAGGTGTGGATGGCGCAGGGGTAGGGGGGGGGACGGAGCGCTGCAGGAGACCCACTGCTGCCGTCAGTGACGAGTCCATGGACCTCAGCAACATCCGTTGGTCAGACATCGCTGATGAAATGCCCTCCATGTACGCCACCATCTGTGTCAGCAGTCTGGTGTGGCCATGGATGACATTAAGCAGCGATGTCTGACCAACCTGCAACTGCCGCAGGATGTCCACAGACTCAGCATTGACGGCAGCAGGGGAGACAGGGGCAGGGGGTGCAGTGCCTGGCACGAAGGAGACATGTGGTCGCCTAGCACGGACAGAAGGGACCCGAGCAAGTGGGAGGGCGGTGATGGGAATGGAGGGGGCGGCGAGAGATGTACTGCTGCTTTCAGCTGTGGGAGCAGCCTCCGCCCCCTCTGGGAGCTCAACCTCGGACCCATCAGCGTCATAGTCGGTGTTGGGACTGGACAGGTCCTCCGCCTGACTCCCCTCGCCCTCCGTGCCACTTGCTGTGCCAGACTCCCCAGCACTGGTGACACCGGTGCTGGATCCCTCCTCCACGTCCGTGCCGGTGTCTCCCTCGGTGCCCCCCGACGATGCTGTGGGCAAGGTGAAGAGACAGGAAATAATCAGACACCTGTATACATATGGCACATGAGTCCAAACTACATAGGTCACAGTGCATAGCATGAAAAGCATCATGAGTAACATCTACAATACTACGCACATATTTAGGCCCTGCACTACACAGTTGGTTGACCCACCATGCCACTTTGATACAATGGAGAGCATGACACAACAGCAAAGAACTTGATATCGAATTATACAGAGAAGCTAGTGTCTCCGGACAGTCGAGCACAGCATCTGGACCACACACCGTTGCCAAAAATGGATGAGCAGGAACCATGTCTTTTAACTTTTGACACATGCTGTAAAGCACAAACATTAAACCCTGCACAACATGACTGGGTCAATACTTGTTGAGTGTCTGTTCCGACTATCATCACACACAGGCCAGACCTGGCAAGGAGACATAAGCTTTGGACATGTAGGCCTTGCCCGCACAAACCCCCCCCCCCTACCTGAGACAATGTGATTGAGACAGAGGAAGGACTTACACCTCTTAATCAGGGATCACAAAAAGGGGCTCCATTAAATCCTAATTGCACTCTAACTACCCCTTGTGGGGCGGACCACACATAATATTGACAAACAACCATCATCAGATAGTTGTACACAGACACACAGGCACTGGCCAGTGTGAGTATGCACAAGCCACATTGGGTCACCCTGTACAGTGTACACATGTAGCACACTTTACGTAAATACAAATGTGGCCAGGGTACAATGCCAAAGAGGCCAACCTATGCTGAAGACACTGAGAATGTCCACTATGTTGGATGATACACATGATTCCTAGGAAAAGGTGTCTCAGGGGACTGTAGTGGCCACACTGCTCCATGGTCCTGGATAGATCTGACTGCAACAGGAGCAACCGTCCCCACACTATGCATATCTCCCCCTCATGCACATCATGTCTGAGGCCACAACATCGGTTATGCATGCTGCAAGGCAGTTTATTTTAAGCCTCACACTCCTATGTTGAGACTCTGCATCAGTGCCAACAATCATGGACCCCAAAATGACTGAACTGGACAGGGCACAGGCAAGGTCCCAACACATGTCACAGACCACCCCCACACATGATGCTGCAAGCATTGGGCACTTGGATTACCTGCCAGCCTAGATTACCTTGTGCAAGAGTGACTACACACAGACTACGGAACACATGTCAAGGAGGAGAAGGGAGGAAGAACAGGACCGGTTGACTTTGGGGAACAGGATATGCACTGCACATATAAACCCTGGCAGTGTATCCAGGCGACTAAGCACTTCCAAAAGCTGGTGACACACAACAAACACACATGTACCTACCCCCTTCCTGCTGCTGCTTCTCCTGTAGCCGCCTATCCATGTCAGGGAAGACCACCGCCAGGACACGCTTCATTTGGTGGGTCAGGCGCCGGCGCCCGCCGTGTTTGCGTGGAGGTGAGTCCTCCAGCAGGACCCGGGCGATCCTCCTGGTCCAGCACCGGATATCCTGCCAGCGTTTCCACACCTGGGCCAGGTGCCGACTGCGACCCTCCACCGACCTCACGGCCCTGACGGCCCGCTTCCAAATCTCCCCCTTGGCGTAGGTGGCTACCTGTGAGGGTGACAAAGTGAGACAACATCAATACACCTGCTCCATTTCACAGAGACACACATTAGAACAATTGGGCTTGTTTGAACAGGGCGTAGTATGCAGCAAACTCATTGCACCTTTGTCATAGGGACATTATCCTCTGGGGAAGGCCAAATGCACTACGTGGCATTTAAAATACACAGGTGGCATGAGGGGTGCGACAGAATCAATGATCATGGCTCACACTGTGCATCACAAGCAACACCAGGATAATGGACAGCACCTCAAAGCAGTCACATGCCCCAGGCCACTGACGCAACCTCAGCGGAGTACACAGACACACACAGGCACAGGACAATCACCTGCCATTGGCAACTGCGGGTACAAACATCACTGCACATGTGCCACTTGACTGGGGGGAGTCACAGGTGTGGGCCTAGCTCAGCACGTCAGACACACAGCACGGCTCCCTGCTCACATCAGATGGGTAGGGAATATGCATCCTCCATGCAGCTGGGGTGCAACACTCCACATAGACACTCACCCACATGACAGGGGACTTACACACACACCAATGTCCAGGGGCCGTACACATCATTTGAACACTATCACCACAGGTACACTCAACTCACACACATCTGTGGGTATAGTCACCTGTCACACTGGGGGGACCACAGAATCACATCAGGACTATGGAAACAACATTCCCAAGTGGATTAGCCAGGCTGAATGTGGCATGCACCATGCAGTGATTGTCACAGTAAGCACAATGCAAGTGAGGAGTGCAGATATGAACCACATCAGGCTCTGCATGGGAGACATAAGGCATTCCCCCCCCTGGGACCCACCATGAACAACATTGCATGTATGTCACACCTGGACACAATGCCAGAAGTGACAGACACAAAAAAGGGGCACAGTCACAGCTAGTGGAGTCAGCACTCACCTGCTCCCCTGGTCTCCCATGTAGGCTGGGGTACTGTCGGAGGATGACATCCAGCAACGCCTCATTCTCCTCCTGAGTTAATGGCTGGGCCCTCTCCACAGACCTGGGCATGGTGCCAGAGGAATCACGAGCAGCAGCAGTGGTGTGGAATGAAAGGTTGTGCAGGCAAGTGCTCTCTCATTGGTCCTGGCTGCCTTATATCTCCCTTGCTGGGCTGTTTCATTTACAGGAGTACAGAGTGATTGGTCAATCTCATTTGCATCCTACATTTCCTCCAATCCCTTTAAACCTACCCCAGTGAGGGCCTTTGCATGGTTCAAAATTTGAGCATGATGTCAAGTCAACAACCACTTTGCAACATAGTATATTGTCTCCAACCGACTTTTGCTGGCCACCTGATGCAAAATTTTGAACTGGAAACTCGGTCTCCATGACAACCAGCATGCATTTAGGCCCTTATACTTGTCCCTCATGTGTCCCCTATGTAATTTCACTATCCACACACAGGTACGGTGCGTTCCACATATACCCCTAGGGCACCACTACTCCAGTGATACGGTCCGTACACGCGTGTGTAGGGCCCGTATCACTTTGGTAGTGTTGCCGTAGGCATACACCATAGAGATAGGCTCGTACCCGCATATGTACGGCCCGTATCTCTATGGCGTATGCCTATGGCAACACTACCCTAGTGCTACGGGCCGTACACACGCGGGTACGGCCCGTAGCACTATGGTAGTGTTGGCGTAGGCGTACGCCATAGAGATAGGGCTCGTACCCGCGTATGTACGGTCGTATCTCTATGGCGTACGCCTACGGCAACACTACCATAGTGCTACGGGCCCTACACATGCGGGTACGGCCCGTAGCACTATGGTAGTGTTGGCGTAGGCGTACGCCATAGAGATAGGGCTCGTACCCGCGTATGTACGGCCCGTATCACTATGGCGTACGCCTACGGCAACACTACCATAGTGCTACGGGCCGTACCCACGAGGGTACGGCCCGTAGCACTATGGTAGTGTTGCCGTAGGCGTACGCCATAGTGCCACCGGCCGTACATACACGGGTACGAGCCCTATCTCTATGGCGTACGCCTATGCCAACACTACCATGGGGATAGGACCAGTGTGTACACGTACGTGTGTACGGTCCGTGAACACACGCGTACTCCTACCCAAACCGCATATTGTGATACGACCGTACACACGCCCTCAGAGCGTGTGTACGGTGCATTTCACAGCTTACACTGGTGATAGGAGGTGCACAGGAAAGGAATGGAGGTGTATGACTCGCACAAGGATGGACATCAAGTCATTGTCAGTGCAGTGTATCATGTGTAGGGCCTAGGTGTGTCAGGCAATGAGCTGGCACATGTCTCCTCATGTTTTAACCCAATAGTTGTGTAATGACCTGTGTACACATGTCATGTGTGATGGGGCACCATGTGGCGCACTTCCCCTTCACACCTTTTACATGTGTGCATGCATTTCAAACTTGTCAAGCACTGCATCACTGGCATGGCACAGTCCCCAACACCCGCAAATGTCCCCTGATGCCAGGTACACGGATGATGACACCTGACTACCAGCGTGCCACGATGTGACAATGTCATGTGTGTGTCATGTGTTCCCATGATCTTGCTGTTGGTGTTCCGTCAACGGCATCTGCTGTAGCTGCATCCAACATGTGTCTGTGTGTAGATGCCCATGTCACACTATTACACACACCAGGACACATGTGGAATAACACGTGACATGTGTCTGTATGCATCTAACAGGGACTTGCGAGCTTAGGACATATCTGCGTAGTCTCAATGTCTGTGTGATCATATTTGACATGCACCCCTTCATGGCAAGGTGTGTGGTCTGTCCTTTTTCCATGACATGTGACTTGTGCGTCTAGCTTGCCGGCAGCTGTCTGTATGAGATGACATCCTTCAAACGCACATATGTGGATGTATGTCACTCCTGTAATGTGTCTGGCTGTTCACTCACACTGGCCCACAGCTACTTTCATGGCATGTCATGTAGACCTTGACAATCCATGTTTGTAGCTGGCTCTTGGTAGGAGTATCACCTGGCTGGCATACGTGTGCAGGATGTATTGCACAGACCAGACTCTGTATGTGGCATATGTGTATTAGCTGTTTAACATGTGCTCAGTTCATTGACATTGGAGTAGTAATGTACTCAATCTTCGTTATTCCTTCCAATTTTCTGCAGGGCACCACCTCTCCCCCGACCAATGCCAGACTTGGCTGCCATGAGGGAACGTGACTGCATCCGCCGCTACCGATTCCCCCAACGGTTAATTGTGGACCTGACAAACAGGCTGGCACCACACCTCCAACCGCGACACAGTTATCCGACTGCGCTGACCCCCAAGATGAAGGTGATGTCAGCCCTACATTTCTTTGCCACCGGTACGTTTCAATTGACCATAGCTGATGTGGGTGGCATGTCTCAGACCATGTTCAGCTGTGTACTGCATGATGTTTTAGAAGCCATGTGGGAGCACCTGGATGAATTCATCCATTTTCCAACTCATGAGCAGTTGACAGTCATCAAGGGTGAGTTCTATGCCCTGGGAGGGATGCCCATGTAATTGGGTCCATTGATGGGACACATGTGGCTTTGGTACCACCACAGGCACAGGAGGTAGCCTTCCGTAACCGTAAACATTACCACTCCATTAATGCCCTTGTGGTGTGTCTTGCTAACATGGTGATTTCCCATGTCTGTGCACGTTTTCCAGGGTCAGCACACAATGCCTACATCATGAGGTGTAGCAGGGTGCCAGAAATGATGCTGCAGCTGCACAACGAACGAGCATGTCTTGTTGGTGAGTAGACTCTGTTTGTCCAGTATTCAGCGTTATCTTAGTATGTGACGGCATCTCCTGACCCACTTCTTTACATGATGTTTCCATGTAGGGGACTCTGGCTATCCCAACATGCCATGGCTGGTGACGCCTCTCCGCAACCCGAGAACAGCTGCAGATCACCGTTACAACAATGCCTGTGGGCAGACCAGGCGAGTGACTGAGAGGACGTTTGGCCTCCTGAAGAGCCGATTCCGGTGCCTCCACAAGACCGGCGGGTCCCTCCCATATGCACCGGTGAAGGTCTGCAAAATCTTCCTCGTGTGCTGCATGCTGCACAACATGGCAGTTGAGAAAGCTGTGCCACTCATCCTGGATCCCGATGAGCAGGAACATCCACCCGTGGAGAATGACGGCCTTGGTCACGAGGCAAGTGAGGAGGAGGAGGAGGAGGAGGAGGAAGAGGAGGACATCCGGAGTCAGCTCATACGCAACTTCTTCTCATAATGGTGAGTCCCTGGGTCTGAGTGTGCACGCTTTGAGCCTTGTGTGGCATGTGTTGCAATGTGTGTGTCCAGCTGACTGTATGCTAAGTGACTTTGAGGTGTGTGCTGAGGTGTCACTCGAGTGCTGATGTCATTCCACACATTTTAGCTGACACACTCAATTGACAACTGGCATGGTGTCAACCTTATTCATGTAGAGTACATGACCATGCATGCGGATGACTATGTTTTTCCTGACTTCTTGTTTGTCTCTCATCCCCAGGTATTTGCGCATGCTGTCTGCTCGTGGCATCGTTGTGCTCCTGCTATTCCTCATGAGTAATGCAACGTGTGCTGAATCAGCGTTACATGCACGGACATGGTGAAAATTCTCTTTGGGTAAGGATTGCAGCAAGGCTTTTTGGATGTGGCAGTTGTTTGTAATGTGTGGGCACTGCTCCTGTGCAGGTTATGTTACTATGCATACATGTCGACTCACCATGGGGCACATGACATGTGGCATGACTCACATGAATTGATAGTCACACTTCGTGACAGTCATCTGTTATGGGATTGTGGTTTGTGATGAAGGCATCAATGTGTGTACAACTTCCCTCTGAAACATACGGGAGGCTACGGGTGGACATATTGCCGGACATCCCCATATGATGCTCATTGGGGAATTGCAGCCTCTCCGTGTGCAGCAGGGGATGTTTGGCTCAACCCCTTCACTAGTGTGCCAGTACAATGGATTTACAGCATCTGTGGTGCAAAGGGGGTGTCCGGTGTAGGTCCCACATGTTAATCCAATAGACCTGTGAGTCTGTTAATGTTGATGCTTTTGCATAGGTGTGAGCATGAGTAATAAAGGTGTTCCTCAGCCTCCAAGGTGCCTCATCTCTGTCAATGCAGGTCTCTTGCCACTGTGCATGCGGCATCTCTGGCATGGTTGTCAAGGATGGTGCATATGAGTCTATGTGTAGATTAGCAACCTGCATGCTGTTCTTCATGTATTTGATTCTCTATTGTGCATGATGTCCATGGCTGTGTATGTGTTTTGGCATGTTAGTCCCCCCCACGGGCCGTCAACACCTTCTGGGGTGTGTTTCCTGTGCGCAGCTCGGCCTTCAGATTCATGATCCGGTGTCAGTCATCTTTGGTGATTGTGCATCCTTTGTCTCTGTGTGTGCCATTGCAAACCGGTAACTCCTTCCTTGACATACACCTGCAGTAGTCCTTTCTGACATCCTAGTCTTTGTGTGGATATTGTGGCATAATTCCCAGGACATGCCGCCTGCTGTTGCAGCCACTGCAGCAAGGGCACACGTAGTTTCCAGATTTGGCAACACACACACATCAAAGGTGCTCCTCCCTTCCTCCCTCAACACATTAATTTGGCTGTCTTCGGCTTGTCTGTGCCACAGTTGCGGCCACGCGGTACCAAAGGCTGGACCGTCTGCACATGCAACGTGCACATTGCACGACCCTCAGGTCCTTGCATGACCCACATCACACTACAGTGTGATGTTGCAGCCACCCTCCAAGCAAGGTCCATCCACACATCTCCCGCCTGCTCTCAGGCATGCACTGAGCGCACAAACAACACCTTTGCATGATGAGTGTGCAACTCCGACTGCCTACACAGCGCTGCCACGCCTTCCAGGACCTGTCACACCCACCAGGTCATGTCCCTCCTACTCCCCACCGGATCTGTACCCCTGCAAGGCCATGGGAGTGGGACTCAAGGCTTCTGCATGTAGTATGCTTTTGTCGTGAGGCACATGGAACAGGTATCATCTTTCAGCGTGTCAATCTACAATGTGTCCAGGACCCCCCTATCCACCATCACATGCGCACACGCCCTCATCATCAACTCGTATGCCATTGACAGCCAGGCGCTCCTCACCCTCACCAAGGACGCAGACATTTCCAGTTCCAATATTCAAGATTGCATTGGATCCATAGATGAATGGCAGAACAGCAGCCACCTGAGGCTGGACTTGTACAGGACTGAGGTCAACATCTGAGGATTGTCCCCTTACAGCTGGCTCAACTGCTTGTGTCCCACCCACAGAAGCCCCGCACAGGCACCCAGTGTCCACGCACACAAGATGTTGTGCATCATGGATTGCTTGCTCTAATTTGCCATGGTAATCACCAGCATCTGTACCTCACACTGCAATACCCTCAGCATTATGCACATGATCCCCAGATAGATCCACTCCAAGGTAAAACGGACTATCCCCCAGGTCCACGACAAAAATCTGTGTCAAATACTGCCCTGCCCTCTACGGAGCAGCCACATCCAAAATCCAGGGACACTTGTCCACATCCAGGCTGCATCTGCACACCTCAGCGTCAACATCCCACGCCCCAGCCACATCACCGTCCAGCAGAGATAGCTGCAATGGATCACTGTGTGCTGCAGGATGACCTTCAGACTCCTCTCCCACACTCAGGAGGCAGGCCACAACCCTGACCGAAAACCAACCTTGTACCACTGTCATCCGAGACCCCGTAGTGCCATCTCCGTGCATCCAACCTTGACCTGGCCACCATTCTTCTGATCCACCGTACTCCTGCATGCAGGACATAGTTCTCCCACCTGGGAACACATACCTGGGACTCCCTCCCCGGGAACCTCCAAAAGAGGCATGACCTCTACGCCTTAATGTTACTCTTCAAAATAGGTGTGTCCTCACAGTTTCCTTAGCACCCCCTCAGCAGCTTGAGGCCATCACAGGTGAGTATTGTGCTCCATGTCTGCATTGAATGATACATTGTGACCCATGTGTGTCCTGTACCAGACTCCGTTCCCAGGGTATGGATGTGTGGAGTTAGTTCAACACTCAGACATAGTTTGACATTTACAGAAACATCTCATGACAAAATTAAGTATTTATTTTTGGTGGGGTAAGTCTTTTGGTGGATGAAGTAAGGTGCTCTACCGGGTGCATAGAATCCAAAGTTCACAGGGGGAGATGGCATCCTTGTCAGTTGGAGTCATCAGAGTCCAGACCACAGTGTTGGTCATCATTGGTCAAACTGTGACCAGCAAGTCCATGTGGCAGAAAATGTCATTGGGTGAGGTGGTGCTGTTGCGCCAGAGGGCCAGGTGCCAGGCCAGGTGACCTGGGAGATGTGGATGGTCCGCTGACTCTCACGGTCTTTTCCGTGGACGACCCACCTTCCTCCGGGGACCCTCAGATGCAGGTCTTGACGATGTCTGTGATGCTCCGTCGGAGGAATCCTCCTCCTCCTCCTCCCTCCCTGTGGCTGGTGCTGGTCTTCGCCTGGTGTCACAGGGAGGGTTGCCCATGTTGTCGGCAATCCGACGGAGTGAACGGCTCATGTCCATTTGCACCGCCAGGAGCTCAGCCAGTCTTGCCTCCATCCGTCCTTGGTGTTGTTTTTGACTTGCATGTTGCTCGGCCTGCAGGTTCTTCATCTCGTTGAGGGTCGCCACTACCTGGCTGATGCCCCTGGTGTCACGCCGGTATGTGTCCAGGATGTGGCGCTTGTGTTCCATACCGGTTCCCTAAGCTGGCTGGTCAGGTTCTCGCCTCCGCCTGCCTCCACTCCCACCACCCCTGTCCACACGAGCTGGGCCTGCTGTTGTGGGCACATCGGGTCTACGGGACCCCTGAGGGATGGAATTAGCGTGGTCGTCTGCCTCCTCCTGGGTGCCCGGAGAACCTTGTCCCTCCTGGTCAGACTGGCTGTGTTGTTCGGTGCGAGCAGAGCTCCTGGGTGTCTCCTGGGATGTGGCAGGAATGGGGGTGGTGGTTGGCACAGATGTACCTGACGCAGGTGCTGCAGGGGCTTGGGCACCAGAGGGGCCAGGTTGGTCGGGGTCATCCACGGAGTGGTGAGAGTCGTCGCTGCTGGTGGGATCATCTTCATGCTGAGCCTGGGACTGTGATTGTTCCCCCCCATTGTTGGGGGGAGGTCGATGACGTTGCCCTGTGTGTGAGAGAGAGACAATGTTAATGCTGTTTCATGCCACATCCATGTTTCATACATATTCAAGTAGTCACAGTTCCTCCAGGTGGTTGGATGTGCCTAGCATTCCTCTCAATGTACACTTGGGGATGGGTATGTTGCGGGGGACAGATTGGTATGTGCTCCTGAGTGTTTGCCAGTAGATTTTTTGCTGGGATGCTTATTTGGCTATGGATTGGTCTTGTTGTGTCACATGTCCATTGTGAGAGTGGGTAAATCCGTTGCCTGCCCCGGGGGTGTGTGCTTGTGTGAGGGGGTTGTGTGACCAGGCCTGCTGTTGTGTGTAGTGTGATTTGTCATTGGGTCTCCTAGGTGATGTGTCTGTCCCCTCATGGTGCATGCTGGCATGACAGTGTGTGTGAGTTCCTGCGCTGGGTATGTGAGCTAGTGGAGTTGTTGTTTGAGTGTACAGTGGTCACAGGAGGGCCTTGTGCTGCCTACAGCAGGGCTAATTGTCAGCTACCTTGTAATTACTTTGCCAGTCCCTGTGCATTGGGCATGGTGCATGGGTATGTACCTAGGCCATATGAGCTGTGGGCATTGGTGTCTGGTTCTGAGTTGCACAATGTGTTGTGTGAGCCCCAGCCTCCCAGCCTCCCGGACATCCAGTCTTGGGTTTGTGGTCTGTGTGGCCTGGGACATGGCATTGCCTTTATTTGTGAATGGGGCATGGAGACGTTAGTGGCATGAGCGTGGTTTTTAGGGTGTGGTTGTGTGCGGTGAGGGCTTGGGGGTAGGTGAGTGCATTTGTTGTAGTTGGGGTGTGGATGCCATTCCCCCCATGTTACGTGAGTTGTTTGTGTACTCACCAGGCTCTGCGACTCCTTTGACTCCGTGTACTCCCACCGGCGGAAGCGTGGCCATCACCTTCTCCTCCCAGGGATGGTAATGTACGGGTCTGCGGGGCAGCCCGCCTCCAGTGATGTTACTCTGGGCGTATTTCTCGTTCATTTTCCTCTTGACTGCCCTGCGCAGATCGTACCACCTGGCTTGGCATTCATGCCTGGTCCTTCGGATGGGCGCAACAGCATTCACCTTATCGACGATCCTCTGCCACAAGCTGGTTTTTTGGGCTATGCTGGTCTGTCTGACCAATGTTCCAAACAGCTGTGGCTCGACTCTGATGACTTCGTTGACAAGGAGCTCCAGCTCCGCCGTAGTGAACTTTGGATTCTTGTCAGTGGGCATGGTGTGGGGTGTGGGTGTGGATAGTTGTGGGTGTGTGGGTGTGAATGTGATGGTGTGTGTGTGAAGGTGAAGAGGGGGTGTTTGTGAAGGAGGCTGTGTGAAGGTGTGTAAGTGAAGGTGTAGTTTAGGTGTGATTAAGGTGCAGTTGTTTGTCAGTGGTGTCTGTGAGCAGTGGGTCTGTTGCAATGGCTCATGGGTTGTGTGTGTGGGCCCTTTTTATTGGTCCAATTTTTGGGTGTGGCTGTGTTTGAATTTGTGGTGGGTGTGTTATAAGAGGTGGTTGTGATTTGGTCCTCTGTTTGGCTGTTTGGATGTGGCAGGTCAGTCATAGAGATGTATTTTGTCATGTTGACGTGTTTTGTGGTGTTGTGCGAGTCTAATTGAACCTCCTTGTGCTGTTTTACTGTGTCCTGGTTCTGTATGAGTCTTTTTCGCGTAGGTACGGTCCGTACATACGCGATGCTGGGTGAGGGTGCTGGGGTACGGTGTTGGGGTACGGTGCGTACAGGTGCGGGGCTGTACTACGGTGTTGGGGTGCGGTGCGTACAGGTGCGGGCTGTGCTACGATGTTGGGGTGCGGCGGGTACAGGTGCGGGCTGTGCTACGGTGTTGGCGTGCGGCGCGTACAGGTATGGGCTGTGCTACGGTGTTCGGGTGCGGCGCGTACAGGTGCGGGCTGTGCTACGGTGTTGGGGTACGGTGCGTACAGGTGCGGGGCTGTGCTACGGTGTTGGGGTGTGGCGCGTACAGGTGCGGGCTGGGCTACGGTGTTGGGGTATGGTGCGTACAGGTGCGGGGCTGTGCTACGGTGTTGGGGTGTGGCGCGTGCAGGTGCAGGCTGTGCTACGGTGTTGGGGTGCAGCGCGTACAGGTGCGGGCTGTGCTACGGTGTTGGGGTACGGTGCGTACAGGTGCGGGGCTGAGCTACGGTGTTGGGGTACGGTGCGTACAGGTGCGGGGCTGTGCTACGGTGTTGGGGTACGGTGCGTACAGGTACAGGGCTGGGCTACGATTTTGGGGTACGGTGCGTACAGGTACGGGCTGGGCTACAGTGTTGGGGTACGGTGCGTACAGGTATGGGGCTGGGCTACGGTGTTGGGGTACGGTGCGTACAGGTGCGGGGCTGTGCTACGGTGTTGGGGTGCGGCGCGTACAGGTGCGGGCTGTGCTAAGGTGTTGGGGTGCGGCACGTACAGGTGCAGGCCATGTTACGGTGTTGGGGTATGGTGCGTACAGGTACAGGGATGGGCTACGGTGTTGGGGTACGGTGCGTACAGGTGCGGGGCTGTGCTACGGTGTTGGGGTACGGTGCGGAGGGGGGTACGGTGCTGATATACGGGGGTACGGTGCTGACATGTGCGGGGTGAGGGGGGCTGTACGACTCGTATTCGGGCACAAGTTTACCCGTGTACATGTAGGCTACAGCGTTCGCTCCGTACGGGGCCTTTTACATGAGGTTGTGTATTCGGACGGGCGGTACGGATCGTACTTGCGCGCTCGGACTTCTGTTTTACGATTTGCACGTAAAAATGTCCAGCTCCCTATCGGACACTTTTCCCAACGCTATTCGGACGTAAAAATTTACGGCTCCCTCTCGGACCATTTTCCCGACGCAATTCGTATGTATTTTTCACGTCCGAATCATACTTCGCAGTTTGTACGGTACTTGTACGATTCGTACGTAAAAATGTCCGGATACGAGTCGGACAGTAAATTTTTTTAACGGATCGGTATCGGCACCTTAATAATTAGTTTTAATAATTATTTTAATAACTTATAAATTATTAAAAAATATTATAAATTACCAATACATCTATACAAATAAAACAATAACATGAATAAAAATTAAATAATTACGTATAACAAATTAAAAAAATTACATTTAATTTGAATATTTTTAATTATTAATTATATAGTACATTAGCTAAAATAATACAAAAAATATTAAATATCAAAGAGAATAAAACTACTACTCCAACTCCAACAAAACAACAGTAAGGAAAATGTTGGATAGCGTAGGGCTAAAAATTACTATTTCCACTCCAGGGAGTGCAACAGTGAAAGTGTTGGATAGCGTAGGGGTAAAAATGACTATTCCAACTCCAAAGAGTGCAACAGTAGGGAAAGTGTTGGATAGCGTAGGGGTAAAAATGACTATTCCAACTCCAAAGAGTGCAACAGTAGGGAAAGTGTTGGATAGCGTAGGGGTAAAAATTACTATTCCAACTCCAGAGAGTGCAACAGTAGGGAAAGTGTTGGATAGCGTAAGGGTAAAAATTACTATTCCCACTCCAGAGAGTTCAACAGTAGAGAAAGTGTTGGATAGCGTAGGGGTAAAAACTACTATTCCCACTCCAGACAGTGCAACAGTAGGGAAAGTGTTGGATAGCATAGGGGTGAAAATTACTATTCCAACTCCAGAGAGTGCAACAGTAGAGAAAGTGTTGGATAGCGTAGGGGTAAAAATTACTATTCCCACTCCAGAGAGAGCAACAGTAGGGAAAGTGTTGGATAGCGTAGGGGTAAAAATTACTATTCCAACTCCAGAGAGTGCAACAGTAGGGAGAGTGTTGGATAGCGTAGGGATAAAAATTACTATTCCCACTCCAGAGAGTGCAACAGTAGGGAAAGTGTTGGATAGCGTAGGGGTAAAAATTACTATTCCAACTCCAGAGAGTGCAACAGTAGGGAAAGTGTTGGATAGCGTAAGGGTCAAAATTACTATTCCAACTCCAGAGAGTGCAACAGTAGGGAAAGTGCTGGATAGCGTAGGGGTAAAAATTACTATTCCAACTCCAGAGAGTGCAACAGTAGGGAAAGTGTTGGATAGCGTAGAAGTTAAAAATAACATACTTATAAATAAAATAATTATTTAAAATAATTATTGATTTAATTATTAAATAACTCTAAATTATTTACAAATACCAATAAATAATTATTACAAACACAACTACCAATGAATAATTAATTAGCAATAAATTAATAATAAATACCAATAAATAATAATGTATAATCATCAATTACAACATAATAAATATTGAACAATAAAATATTTTTCATAACAAAAAACATATTAGTTATTATAAAGTAATTACCAATTAAAATATATTGAACAATTAAATATTTTTATACCAAAAAATATTAATTATTAAACATTAATTACCAATTAATAATTACTCATTAATAAGAAATACATTATTTTTCATAACCAACATATTATAATTTAAAATATTTACCAATTAATAATAACTGTCCAATAAATTAATTATCAATACCCAACAACAAATTTAATAATGACTTAATTAGATTTCAATTACTTCGAACACTATTCCCCTATAAACGCACGACACACTCCAATAATAAATTAATACACTTAACATAATTATCAATTAATGCAAATTAATTACCAACTAATAATAAATTAACAATAACATAATTATCAATCCCAATAAATGAAAATAAATTATTACTTAATTACAATTAAATTACTTCCCACCCTATTCCTCTATAAACCCACAACCCACTACAAAACTTAAACGCAAAAATTAATTAAAATTAATTAATAATTCCTAAAAATGTATAATTAATTTCAGATAATTAAATTACTTCCCACCCTATTTCCCTATAAACCCACAACCCGCTACAGTACTAAAACACAAAATTGACATATACAAATTGTATACATTTATTTTAGAACCAGTAGAACACTTAACAAAAAGCATATAACACATACATATTAAATACATATTAAAATACATAACAATAATATATATATCGATATTAGTAACATCAATATTAGTAAAATCGATAGATTTGATTTCGATATTACTAACTTCGATATTACTAACATCGATATAAAAAAAAATCGATATTACTTACTTTAGGGTCGATATTCTGTCCATAGATATTCTTAACATCGATATTCTGTCCCTTCGATATTGTCAACTCGATATTAGTGTAGGTCGATATTTAATTTTTGATATTTTGACTGCTCACCATGTTAGAGCAGGGGGGCATGCTCCTGAGTTCAGTGGTAGAGGTCTTCTTGAGGAGCCTCTAATAGAGCAGGGGGACATGCTCTTAAGTTCAGTGGTAAAGGAGCTCTTGAGGAGCCTCTGCTAGAGCAGGGGGCATGCTCTTGAGTTCAGTGGTCGAGGTGTTCTTGAGGAGCTTCTGCTAGAGCAGGGGGACATGCTCTTGAATTCAGTGTTAGAGGTGTTCTTGAGGAGCCTCTGCTAGTGCAGAGGGACATGCTCTTGAGTTCAGTGGTAGAGGTGTTCTTGAGGAGCCTCTGCTAGAGCAGTGGGACATTCTATTGAGTTTTGAGGTGAAGGTGGTCTTGGGGAGCTTCTGCTAGAGCAGGGGGAAATGCTCTGGAGTTCAGTGGTAGAGGTGTTCTTGGGAAGCCTCTGCTAGAGCAGGGGGGAATGCTCTTGAGTTCAGTGGTGGAGGTGTTCTTGAGGAGCCTCTAATAGAGCAGGGGGACATTGTGAGAAGTTGGCCTGGCATATGCTGGTCACTAGTTATAGGGGACACCTTGCACCAGTCCAATTCGACTCTTATGGTAGATAGGTTTAAGACAACCTTTTAAAGAAAGCTATCCTAGTGGTAGCTGTGGAGAGCAGCCTTCAGGCTAAGTCTCTGAGGAATGTAAAGCAGCTTGTTTTACCTTATAATCTCTTGAATTGCCAAATGAAAAGGACACCACACAGGTATATATATCAAATATATATGTATTTATTCTTAGATACACTCTACTAATCTCTTTATGAGATTAGAACCCAGATACACATTCAAATGTCAACACTTCTCAATAAATTAAGCACAAATATGGCTGTAGCCCTAGGGGCGTACCAGACCATATACTAAGAAAATGGTTTAACAAACTCGACTTGCAAAATGTAAAGGCCTAGGGCCTTGGGAATCGCTGGGGCTTCACTTCTGCAGTGTTAGCAGGTAAGAAATCAGCCCACGGGAGATGCGTGCAGTGTCTAAACACAGCTACGGGTTTCCTATTGGTTTCAATGGCACAAGTCGCGGTTTGTAATTTAAAGTTTTTGGGCACTTCGGAGAAGTCAACAAGCAAGCCACTTACAGGGTAAGTATTTCGAGGGCCAACACACACTTGGGCACCGGAGTGCATGAGTTACCTCACCCACAGAAGCCGGGTGCATAGGTGTCTTTTGGTGTCGGGTCGCGATGCTGTTTTCAATGGAGATCACTGAAGACTTGCTGCTTGTGATGACTGGAGAGGTGTCCACTGGAATCTGAAGATGGATTGGAGTTGAAGAGGACCTGAAGATTGAGGGGACAGAGTTCAAAGTCACTTGCCAGTGACCGGTGGCCAGCAGGATGGATGACCACTGATGTCGCGTCGTTTCAGGTTGTCGATGGTGATTTGTCTCTTCCCTCACGAGGTCCAGGAGATATTGATGATGACCAGAAGCTGGATTCAGAGGGTTCAACAACGTCTGCAGCAGATGACGGTGTCGGCAACCGGATTGGAGCCAACAAACCTTGGCAACTGCAAGTCTTGTGTGAAGTGAAGATTGATGGTGGTGCAGACCAGCAAGGTCTGATGGACTTACCCAGTGAGGGTAAGTGAGGGCAGGCCCGGAGCAACCAGGAGAGCACTTGAAGTTGATGAGAAAGGCTTCAGGTGAGTCACTAGCCAATGGGCAAGCAACTGCAAAGGCGCCTTTGCAGGAAAAGTTCCACAGGAGCCCACGGTCACTCGGGATGGGGTGGGCTGCTGATTTTCGGTACCAGACTTGCTAGGGACTTGGACTACAGATGGTCTAAAGCACAAGTTCGTAGACCGTTGTTTAGGGTTTGCACTTGAAATCAGTGCACGGTTCCCTGGTATTGCTGTTCCTCGTCACTTGTAGGGTCCAGATGCCACAGCTTCGCCGGGGACTCAAAATGGCCATCGAGACATCAGGAAATCTGCTTCAGGGGATGCAGGGACTTCGGACTCCGGCGGGAGCGGTGAAGTTTGCAACCGTTGATCAAAGTTACTGGTGCCTGCCAAGCAGGGGAGTCACTCCTTGACTCCAAGGGAGATTCTTCAGTCTTCCAGAGATAGTGACCGTCGAAGGGCCAGGATTCTTCTTTGTAGAGCGTCGTCCAGGGTTAATCTGAATTGCATTGGCAATGCTTGGTATCTTATAGTGAAGATAGGGGAGGGACTAGCTCTATGACCACTCCCTTTGTCCAGTTTCGTGCCAGAGCAGGGGCAGGTAACCCCTGAACCGGTTTGAGCTGGCATATGCACAGAGGAGCCTACTGCTCCCCCAGTGCAGGACTTCAAAGGTACTCTAAGAGTGCACCCACCCAGCTCCGATACACTAAATCCTGTCTGGGAGGTGGTGACACCTCCCTGTGACAGGATACCCTTTGTTGGGCTTCCTCCACTGTGAGTTTCGGTCAGCAGCAGGAGGGCAGCCCAGTGTCTGTGCTGGTGACATCCATTTTGTGATGCCAGGGCTCTAGAAGATTTCTACCGTTTAGTACAGTGGGTACATGTCGTCCCCTCTAGAAGGGTGGGATCATACTCCCATACCAGTTACTGGTGTGGGGGTATGATTCCAAGTTGTTTGACACCAAACACGACATGTTTTGATGCAGTCATTCCAAAGTTAGCATTTACAGCGAGGTTATAATGCACTTAAGAGTATATGGTTTAACCGCATCCACAAACAGCAGCAGAGAATAGACTCTGCCAGCTGCAGAGGGGTCCTGCTCATGCAGAAGCACCCCCTCACATAGTAAACCAAGCACCCTGCCCTCAGGATTGTTAGGGCCTGCTAGAGGGGTGACTGATAGGTTTATGTGTGTGTGTATGGTGAGATATAGGAACCTATACCTCAGTGAGGAGTACTAACACTACCTCACACAGGCTGCAGTAGCAGGCCTGTGGTGTCAGATTGTGAATGCTTCCCAGGGGTGGCATAATACATGCTGCAGCCCCTGGTAGGCCTGTGAAGTACCAATGCCCTAGGTACCTAAGGTACCATATACTAGGGGCTCATAAGGTACCACAGTATCCAATCACTAGTGCATCTAATATGCACACCAAGTTGTTTTATGGTTTAAGTATTTTTATTGAAAATCAGCCAAAAAGGACATACAGCGAACACAAGTACACCTTTGCTATGATTTAACTACCATCCGAGTCGTCGTCATGCTACTTGCAGTCCAAGTTCGCTCAGCTGAATGTTTATTTAATCAAACGTAACTTTCCCTCAACAAGACCCTGCCCCCCCAGAAATAAAAAGCAAAACCCCCAAAGGACCCCCCCCCCAATCCCCGAGCCCCACCCTTACCTGCCCCGGCTCCGCGTCTTCCCTGTGACCCAACCAGAGTTTAGCTCTCCGCTCCCTCCGGGTGCTCTATAATTCGTAACAATCTCAGATACCGGGGACACGTAACCTCCCTAAATTCAGAAGCTAGAAGCGACATGAATGGGCTCCATAACTCCTTGTATTTGTCTCCTTCCCCTGCCATTGTTAGCGCCAACTTTTCCATTCCTAGAATATACCTTAAACGGTGCAGCCATCCCGTAAAAGTCAGTAACTGAGGTGTACGCCAGTATGTAAGTATGTTTTGTATAGCTGACCCCAGCCCAATGGCCGTCAGTCTGCCTCTACGTGAACGCAGTGGATAGGTCAAGGGGTTGGGCAACCCCAAAAGTACGTAAGCAGGGAAGCACGGTATTTCAGTCTCCAAGTGAGCGTCCACTTCATCCAGCACCTGCTTCCAGTAGGAATGGAGGTGCGGGCAGTCCCACAACACATGCGTTAGGCTACCCACGTGGCCGCAACCCCTCCAGCACGTCGCCCCTCTAGAGTGGTCCATCGCGTGTACGCGTTCTGGGGTGTAATACCAATATGTCACTATCTTCGTGAGTGTTTCCGTGAGCCCCATGTGGTATGCTGAGTGTCGTGCCCTGTAATATATGCCCTCCCATTCTTTGTGACTCAGTGTTCTTCCCAACTCTCGCTCCCAACGGCTCCTACCAGAGTTATACGTGTGCTTATGTTTGATCTGCAATTGTTTATAGAGGTCGGAAACGAGGTGTTTGTCTGATGTGTATGTAATAAGCCACCGCTCGTAAGGGGAGAAATGCCTGTCTGCCCCGGAGCGAACCTGCGACTGGAGCGCCCAATGCCTCACTTGCATATACCGCAGCCTCTCCGCCTCCGGCAGCCCAAAATCACTCTGCATCTGAACGAATGAATGTACCCCGCCCTCCCCATACACATGACACAGGGCCCGACAGCCCGCCTCCCTCCAGCTCACAAAAGCGGCGTCTTCTAGACCCAGAGTGAAGTCGGGGTTGCCCGTCAGTGGGGTAAGCGGGGAGGGGAACGTGGTAAGCTCATGTGTGAGATTAGTGGCGTCCCAGACCTCAAGGGGGACCCGCGTGATATGGGAGGCATACAAATTAGGAGGCCGATGCACCTTGCGCAGGAATGGTATGTCCTGTAGTGGACGCGCCGCCACCGCCTGATCTTGAAATAGCCAATGTTTCTCGGACTCCCACCTGCTCCACTCCACCAGGTATCTCAATTGGGCTGCCTGAAAATAGAGCCGCAGATCAGGGACCCCGAGCCCACCGGCCTCCGGTGCCAATGTCACCAGTGCCCGTCTCATGCGCGGCTTCCTCCCACTCCAGATAAACCGAGACAGGTCCGACTGCGTCGATCGGATCCATCCCCCTGGCGGGCGGAGCGGTATGGTGCGAAAAAGATATAGAATCTGCGGGAGAATAGTCATTTTAACCGCTGCGACTCTGCCCAGCCATGACAGGGGATAGTGCCGCCATCTGTCAAGTTCCCGGCGGATCTTATTACGTAACAGCACGTAGTTTGTTTGGACCTCCCTATTTAGCGACGGGGCCAGCTGAATCCCCAGGTACGGTATTGTGTCTTCCGCCAATCGGATGGGTAGTTGGGTTTGCAAATGATCACGGGTGGGCCGCGATAGCGATAGGTCTAGGGCTAAGGATTTCCCTGCGTTCACTCTAAACCCTGCAGCTCGCGCGAAAACCTCTAATTCTGCCCAGCACGCTGGGAGAGCAGACTTCGGGTCTGATAATGATAGCAAGACATCATCTGCGTATAAACTGATAGTGTGGACGAAGCCTAATTCCTGTGATCTTCGGGTTTTGTCGCACCCTCTGAGCCAGTGGTTCCATATAGAGGGCGAAAAGGAGGGGGGACAATGGGCACCCCTGCCTCGAGCCCCTCTCAATGTGAAATCGAGAGGACGTGCACCCATTCACCCTTACAGTGGCGGTGGGGAATCGATAACAATTAAAGATATGTGTGCGGAATCGAACACCCAGTCCCGCTCTCTCTAGGACCTGTTCTAGGAATGGCCAATGTACTCGGTCGAACGCCTTTTCGGCATCAATGGCCAGCATCATGAACTCCCCCGAGGACCCAAGTGGCCTTCTCTATAAGATGCAAAATCCGCTTCGTATTGTCTGTCGTTTGCCGCTCAGGGATAAAGCCCGCCTGGTCTGGGTCCGTGAGACCCGGCATGAGGGGCCCGAGGCGGGCGGCCAGAATCCCGGTATATAGTTTCAGGTCAGTATTAAGTAGCGAGATCGGGCGGTATGATCCGCATTGGGAGCTGTCCTTGCCTGGTTTGGGAATTACTGCTATCGAAGCCTCTAAGAGGTCTCCTGGAATAGCACTCTGGGTCGCAAAAGAATTAAACAGCTTAGTAAGGATCGGGGCCAGCAGGGAGCAAAATTTCTTGTAAAAAATAGCGGAAAATCCGTCTGGCTCCGGGGCTTTTCCCAGTTTGAGCCGAGAAATAGCAGACACTACTTCCTCCACCCGGATATTGCTTTCCAGATGGTCGGTCTGCACCTGGGACAGCGTCGGCAGTGTGACAGAGTCCAGGAAGGCTGTCCCATCAGAGTAGGCCAGCGGGGCCTCCGCATATAAGGTCGCATAAAAGTCTCGGAATGCCTCCGCGATATCCCTATCCTCCGTCTTCCCGGGAGATCATTTTAACCCCCTGTCGCTGACGAACTTCTTTAAGCTTATGGGCCAAAAGGCGCCCACACCTGTCCCCACCCGCGTAGTAGGCGTGTCGCAGCCGCAATGCCGCAAACTCTGCCCTGTCCTGGTCAAGCGCCGCCAATTGTTGGCGGGCCGCCTTGAGTAGCCGCCACAACCTTGGGGACCCCGTCCTCTGGTGCATCCACTCCAGGTCCCGCACCTGCTGTGTAAGCTCCTACCGTTTGCGTCCGCGCTCCCTATTGTCTGCCGCTGAGATCGATATGAACTCCCCACGAAGAACCGCCTCCAACGCCGCCCATTGCGTGGCAAGTGTTGTGTCTGTGTTATCATTATGTGTGCAATAATTTCGTATGGCGCGCTGAACGCGCTGAACCACCTCCTCTCTGTGTAGGAGAGTGTCTCGAAGACGCCACACTCTAGAGGGACGCGCAGTGGGTGGGAGGGTGAAAGTCGCCGTCACCGGCGCATGATCTGATAAAGACGCCGCCTCTATGTCAGCTGCCGTCGAGAGCGCCCGCGCCGACGTCGATACCAAGAGGTGGTCCAGTCTAGCATAGGTCTTGTGCGCATTGGAGTAGAAGGAGTATTCCCTGTCCCGGGGGTGCATGGTGCGCCAAAGGTCGCATAGTCCCAGATCCTGCATGCGCGCGATTCCCACCGCAGAAATGGCCCTGGTTTGGTGGGAACGCTGACTGGATCTGTCTTGAACATTATCAAACACTAAATTGAGGTCCCCCCCTAGTATAATATGGCGGTCGGGTGTGGTCGTAGCCTCTGTGAGTGCAGTATGTAGGAATCGCTCAGGTCCCTCGTTCGGGGCATATATGGTGCCAATAGTAAACTGCATCCCCCCAAGTGCAAAGCGATAAGTCAAAAGTCGCCCCTTAATCTCAGCAACCTTATGAAGGACCTCCCCCCGGAATCGTTGTGCCACTAAGATCGCCACCCCCGCCGTTTTAGTAGTCCCTGAAGAGAAGAACTGGGTGGGAAACCGCCTTGAGCGAAGGCGATGGCAATCGCGCGCCAATAAATGGGTTTCTTGCCGGAGGCAAAAGTCCGCGTGGGAATTTCCTAAATATGATAGGACAGCCCTACGCTTAACCGGCTTATTCAGACCCCGAACATTCAGGGTCAATACCTTAAGCTTAGTGGGCGGCATAATGTGTATCGCCTTGGGGATGCGGCAGCCGGAAAGCACCCTGTATCATGGCTCCGGAGTTCCTGGTTTGAAAACGAGGGAGGGACACGGGAGCGCGAGTAATCACCCCAGCCCCAAGAAAAAGAGAGACGCGGAACCCCAACTCACTCCCCTCACCCACCCTAACAAACCCCAACAAAAAGAATAAAGTGCCATAAAAGTTTGAAACAGATAGTCCATCACTCGTCCGTGACTGGTAGAAAGTCATTGGGGTATATCCACCGAACGTGGAAGGAAGCCCCCCTCCCGCCAGGGGACCAGATGTGAAGAATGCCATCTCTCAGGTGCCGCGTGTGTCCGGGTCAGCCATTATTGGAACCTGAAAGGTCTGTAAACACCTCTTCCAACACCGATAAGCGGCCTTTCGAGATCTCAGCCGCCGGCGGCTTCTTAAGGCGGCGCCGGCACCCCTGCTGACGCCAGCGCGGGCCATCATTCCCCGCCCCCAACACAGGGGTCGCTTCACCACCTTCCTCCTCTGGAAGGGTCACCCCCAGCAATCGACTGGCCTCAGACAGAGAACGCAATTGGTACAGTTTGTCATCTTTACAAAACACCAAACGGAAGGGATGACCCCAACTGTAGGGGATGTTATTGTGTTGGAGATGCGTCGTGATGGGTTTAAATAGACGCCTTTTCTGCAGCGTGAGAGCAGACAGGTCTTGGTATAACACTGGTTTGTGATCGTGAAACTGTAAGGGGTGCAGGCGGCGTGCCCTTTGCATTATCAACTCCTTGGTTCGGTAGTCTTTCACGCAGACTAGAATGTCCGACGGAGGGGCCAACGGTGTTCTGGGGGGGCCCACTCTGTGTGCCCGATCAATCTCCAAGTTAGTGTCCAACGGCCGTTCCAGGATGTGGTTGAACAGTTCCCTCACGTAGGTGAAGAGATCCTTTGAGTCTGCATCCGCCTTCACACCCCGTATTCGAATGTTGTGGCGACAGGAGCGGTTCTCAAGATCCTCGAGGTGTACCTGCAGGTCCACCTGTTGCTCGTGCAGTCTGATGATCTCCTGCTGTAAGTTCGCTATTTCCTCATCCCTGCCATCACTCTTCCCCTCCAAGTCCGCCACCCTCTCACCAATGCCATCCACGTCACTGCGAACCTCCTTGAGCTCAGAGGCGAACTCTAACTTAAGGGTTTGGATATCTACCCGCAGTGCAGCAAACATCGACTCCAGGAAGGCCTTGGTAATGGGTTCAGAACCCCCATCGTCCGACTTCCCTTTTCGCGGCCCTCCAGTTTCTGCAGTCGCCGCCATCTGACCAGTCGGGGACTTGGAGAATAGCTCCTTAAGCGTTTTATCCTGCCGCTTCCTGACGGTGGACATGGCTTAACCCACGGAACCCCGTGTGGCACTCTCAGGGGTCCTGCCCCTCTTTCCCCTCCGGCCTTCCTCCAGGGGCACAAGACCCGGTCTCCGCCCCGCTCACCGTCTCGGCGCTGCGCGAGGTCAGCCCTCTGCTTCCAACCGCTCGTGGCGCTCCCGCCCCCGGCCCCCTCAGGGGAGTTGTACTACCGGAGGGCTCTCCGTCCCCGACCGGTGGGCCTGTGCTCCCAGGCCGTGTCCACAGCACCAAAGTGAGCGGGTGGGCGACCGCGCGTCCCCGTCTGCAGGCCGCGTCCGTTTGTGTGCAGGCGTTAAATGAGGCCCCAACTGCTCATGCCCTTCCTCTCCAGCCCGGTCCCCGCTTTATGCGACGAGGGCCCCTGCCCCGTACCGCAAGTCTAATCGATCACCAGGCCGCGAGGGCACGACCTCCGGGCATCCCACGTCGATCACCCTCACTTCCGAGAGATGCTCACGCCTGCCTGGGAAATAGAGCCAAGCGCTCAACCGGCCCCAGGACTCCATCCCTTTTCGCCGAGGGGCGACGTCCCCTCCGAGATCACTTGCCCCTGTGCGCCTCCGAGTTCTACTGGGACAGGGCGTGCGCGCCGACTGCAGGCCCCCCGCCTCCGGGGCCGCGCACCGATCGCCGGCTGTCCTCGGACTGGGCTACCGCCGCCGGGTCAGGGGAAAAGGCGCGCAATGAGTCCCCCGCTCACCACCAGATCCTCTATGGCGCCCTCTCCCTCCGACATGCAGGCCGTCCCCGACTGCGCAGCTGCAGGGTCCTCTGTACCTCTTTTGGTCACCGTCGCAGTCCCGGGGGGGTTAAGCCAAACGTCCCCCAGCTCCACTATCTCCCGTCAGGGCACCAGAGTCAGACCTAGGCCGCACCTTCCTCAGCGGGCACCTCGCAGTCCTGCTACCGCTCCAGCGCAGCTCCGATCTTCCCCAATGGCGGGCCTGACTCCACCCGATCGTGGCACCGCTCCACAGGTGCCCGGGGGCTCTCGCTCCGTCTCCGCCACTGCGCCTGGGGGCCCCCTCTCCTCACCGCCCGTCTGGAATTCAGGGCCACCGTCCCCGCCTCCACCAGCTCCAGAGCTTCCCGTCGACCCTGCCTCCTCCGACGCAGTTCGAGCAGCCCCCCCCGCCGCCTCCCTCTTCCCACGATCAAGCAGCTTCTGACCGCGGCGATTCGATCCCCGCCTGCCACCGACGGTCTCTGGACTTCAAGGAATGCAATCCAGGCACTTGTAGGGCTATTGACGGCCAAATGGCCGGTGCTAAATCTGACCCTGGCGGGAGCTCCGGGTCGAAACGACTGCTCACACCGCCATCTTGGCTCCGCCCCCACCACCAAGTTGTTTTAGAGAGATCAGTGAGACTGGGGCCATGATTAGCAGGGACCCAGCCAGACTATATTCAGAAACCAGTGTATACATCAGAAAAAAAGTGGCGGCAACATAAGTGCAGATCCTACTCTCCTACACAACCCCCCCCAAACGCAGGGACATTAAACTAACCTTGACCAGTTGAGTCTTCATGTTCTAAGTGGAAATACCTTGAGAGTCCATCTGCATTGGCATGTTGGGTCCCAGGTCTATGTTCCACTGTATAGTCCATCCCCTGTAGGGAAATGGACCACCTGAGCAGTTTAGGATGTTCACCTTTCATCTGTTTGAGCCATAGGAGGGGCTTATGGTCAGTCTGAACTATGAAGTGAGTGCCAAACAAGTATGGCCTCAGCTTCTTCAGGGCCCACACCACAGCAAAGGCCTCCCTCTCAATAGCTGACCAACGTTTCTCTCTAGGGGTCAGCCTTCTGCTTATGAAAGCTACTGGCTGGTCTTGACCTTCATCATTAAGTTGAGACAGTACAGCTCCCACACCCAGCTCTGAAGCATCTGTTTGAACAATGAACTTATTTTTGTAATCTGGACTCTGTAAAATGGGGGGCAGTGCACATTGCCTGCTTGAGGTCATCAAATGCCTTTTGACAGCTAGCTGCCCACTGAACCTTTTTTGGCATTTTCTTGGAGGTCAGATCATTTAAGGGGGTCACTATAGATCCATATCCCTTAACAAACCTCCTGTAATACCCAGTCAGGCCCAAGAAGGCTCTCACCTGTGTCTGGGTGGTTGGAGCTACCCATTCCATTATGGTCTGGATCTTGCTCTGCAATGGTTGAACCTGGCCTCCACCTACAAGGTGGCCCAGGTACACAACCTTACTCTGCCCTATCTGGCACTTAGTGGCCTTGATAGTGAGGCCTGCTTTCTGCAGGGCCTCCAGTACATTCCTGAGGTGGACCAGGTGATCATGCCAGGTGGAACTAAAGACAGCAATATCATCAAGATAAGCTGAGCAATAGGTTTCCATACCAGTCAGAACTTTATTCACCAACCTCTAAAATGTGGCAGGTGCATTCTTCAAACCAAAGGGCATTACCACAAAGTGATAGTGCCCACCAGGGGTCGAAAATGCTGTTTTAGCCTTGGCATCATCAGCTAACTTGATTTGCCAATAGCCTGCTGTAAGGTCAAATGTACTGAGATACTTGGCTGAGGCCAAAGTGTCTATTAGTTCATCTGCCCTTGGTATTGGGTAGGCATCAGTCCTGGTGACTGCATTGAGGCCCCTGTAGTCAACACAAAACCTCATCTCTTTCCTACCACCCTGGGTGTGAGGTTTTGGGACAAGGACTACTGGGCTAGCCCAAGGGCTATCTGAGGGCTCAATAACACCTAGCTCCAACATTTTCTGGACTTCAGTCCTGATACAGTCCCTGACATGGTCAGGTTGCCTGTAGATTTTACTCTTCACAGGCAGACTGTCTCCAGTGTCCACCTCATGGGTGCACCAGGAAGTCTGACTTGGGGTCAGGCTAAACATATGTCTAAACTGATGTAGCACTTGTCTACATTCAGTTTGTTGATGTTCAGTGAGGCTGCTTGCCAAAGCAACACCATCAACTGACCCATCATCAGGGTTCTGTGAGAGCAGGTCGGCGAGAGGGTCACTCTCCTCCTCCTGGTCCTCATCAGTTGCCATGAGCAAGCTCATGTCAGCCCTGTCCACATATGCCTTAAGTCTGTTGACATGGAGCACCCTAAGGGGGCTCCTGGGAGTGCCAAGATCTACCAAGTAGGTGACCTCTCCCTTCTTTTCAACAATTGTATGGGGGCCACTCCATTTGTCCTGGAGAGCTGCTGGGGCCACAGGCTCCAACACCCACACTTTCTGGCCTGGCTGGTAAACAGTCAGGACAGCCTTTTGGTCATGCCAAGCTTTTTGGAGTTCTTGGCTTGCCTCAAGTTTTTATTGGCCTTCTTCATATACTCTGCCATCCTGGAGCGGAGACCAAGTACAAAGTCCATTACATCCTGTTTGGGAGGTTTGAGAGGTAACTCCCATCCCTCCTTCACCAGACATAATGGTCCTCTAACAGGGTGCCCAAACAGAAGTTCAAAAGGGCTGTAGCCAACCCCCTTCTGAGGAACCTCCCTGTATGCAAACAGAGGGCAGGGAAGTAAAAGGTCCCATTTTCGCCTAAGCTTCTCTGGGAGTCCTTTAATCATTCCCTTTAGGGTTTTGTTGAATCTCTCAACTAACCCATTGCATTGTGGGTGATAGGGAGTAGTGAATTTGTAGTTTACACCACACTCCGTCCACATTGCAGTTAGATATCCTGACATAAAGTTAGATCCTCTGTCAGAGATGACCTCCTTAGTGAAACCCATTCTGGAGAAGACTCCAATGAGGGCTCTTAGGGATATAGCTTCTGGATACCTGGTGGCATGATCCACTACCACCAGTATAAATCTGTGCCCAGATGCAGTTGGTGGGTCAAGGGGACCAACAATGTCAATCCCTACCCTTTCAAAGGGAACCCCGACCACAGGTAGTGGTATCAGGGGGGCCTTTGTGGTGCCACCTGTCTTGCCACTGGCTTGACAAGTGACACAGGAGCGACAAAACTCCTTGGTGTCTTCAGACATGTGTGGCCAATGAAAATGTGGTACAAGCCTGTCCCAGGTCTTGTTCTGGCCCAAGTGTCCTGCCAATGGGATGTCATGTGCTAGGGTCAAGAGGAACCCCCTAAACTTCTGAGGAATTACCAACCTCCTGGTGGCTCCAGGGGTAGGATCTCTAGCCTCAGAATATAGGAGCCCCTCATCCCAATAAACCTTATGGGACCCACTAGCACTCCCAGCAGCCTCAGCAGCAGCCAGCAGTCTGAGGGGTTCAAGAGTGGGGCAGCACTGTTGCTCTTTGCTCCCTGGAAGGTCCCCCTGCCCCCAAGAACTCAACCTGACCAGGCTCAAGTTCCTCTGGGGCAGTTCCTTCTTCAGGCTCTGCTTCCCTTTCCTCAGGAGGGGAATCTGAGATCTGAGACAGAGGGGAAGGCCCAGCCTTATTCCTACTGCTCCTCCTCTTGGGTAGCACCTGGTCCATAGTTTCAGGATCCAGAGCTGGTTCAGCTTTATGCATTTTGGCTTGTGACCTGGTCACAGCAAATACCTCTGCAGGTATGCCCAACATCTCAGCATGAGTCCATAATTCTACTTCAGACCAGGCTGAAGTCTCCAGATCATTGCCCAACAAACATTCGACAGGGAGGTCTGCACTGACTACTACCTTCTTGAGGCCAGTTACCCCTCCCCAGGAGAAATTCACAACTGCCAGGCTATGGTTGGTCCTGGTGTTGCTTGCATTGGTTACCTGGTACATTTCACCCAGGATGATCTGTGTAGGGTCCACTAGGTCCTCTGCCACCATGGTGACACTAGC
Organism: Triturus cristatus; assembly: GCF_964204655.1. Taxonomy (NCBI): domain Eukaryota; kingdom Metazoa; phylum Chordata; class Amphibia; order Caudata; family Salamandridae; genus Triturus; species Triturus cristatus. The sequence continues at coordinate 171,204,535 of NC_140579.1, read as the reverse complement.
ACCTGTGTCCCTAAATGCCAAAGCCTGTTTGCCATTTATAATAGGCTGCTGTTCGTATTTGCCCAGATTACTGGGGCTCACTAGGAAGGACATATCAAGGTCTCCCTCACAAACTAGCAATGCCTGTGTTGGTACTCTGACTAGGCCAGAGTCCATATCAGAACCCAGGGTCAACCCTACTACACCCTTATTCTGAGTATTACCTCCACCAATGACTGCACTAGGGGGAACAGTTGCTTTAGGGGCTGGAGTGGTGGTGGTTTGGTCTTTGGACTTTGTACAGTCAGAAGTCCAGTGCCGTTTCTGTTTACAGAATTTGCACCAGGGCTTCTTTTGGCCTTTTCCCTTTGCAGATTGTGACTCCCCACCAGTTGCAGATTTTTGGGGCCCTTGTGAAGACTACTGATCTTTAGATTTATCCCCACCTTTCTCTGAGCCTTTAGGATCTTGCTTCTTAGTGTCACCACCTTAGTTCTGGTTTTTCTGCCTCACCCTGGTTCTGACCCATTTGTCTGCCTTCTTTCCCAATTCTTGGGGAGAGGTCAGATAAGAGTCCACCAGGTACTGATGCAACAACTACTTCTGGCAATTATTAAGGATCTGTTCTCTCATTATAAGATTATACAATCCCTTAAAGTCAGTTACTCTACTACCAACCAGCCAACCTTCTAGAGCCTTGGTTGCACAATCAACAAAGTCAGTCCAATCCTGAGTCTGTGCTTTCTGGGTGTCTCTGAACTTCGACCTGTACTGTTCAGTGGTTAAGCCAAACCCATCTATCAAAGCACTCTTCAGGGCTTCATAATCATTAGCATCCCCTTCTCTTGAGGAAATATGAATTTTTATGATCAATTGTGTCCCCTATCTTAGACCCCAACGGCTCCATGTACATGCTACAAGTACATGTATGTTCCCTCCACTTCAAGCTATGAAGACGCAAATACAATTGTGTCCAACGTCAACATGTCCTCTTTCAGATCCGCCCTGAATGGGTCGAATATTCCGTTCCTAAGTATGCCTTGCCACCGTCTTTATATGGTGTACTTTTCACGTTTTTCAGCTCTGGCAAGTTAGGCCCTGAATTCTGCCATCAAGCCTTTTCCTGCCTTCTGCCTCTGAATGCTCCAGCCTGGACCTGCATCTGTATCAATGACCTTTGTCTTACTTCCTGCGCAGCTAACGGTGCCTGGCCCGGCTTGTTGCCTGCCAAAACTGTATTCAGCCTTCAAGTTATCTGCTCCGCTCCTCGAGAAATACATTCCTGCCTGGAGAAGGAGGAATTTAAACATGACCCATCTGCAAAGGAGAAAGCCTAGCCTTTCTGTCTCTTTTTGTGTGATTACAAAGCTCACGTCAGTGAAAAGCCCATAGCCCCCGTGCAAGACCTCTGCAGTAAATGAAGTAAATGAAGAAATAGATGCCACATCGGCTTTTGGTGATGAGCAACCTATGTCACAAATCAGTCCCTGCTCCAGACATCAGATATCAGATAAAACAAGATGTGCTGGTCGTCCTGACACTGAAGGCCTCACTTCCAGACTTGTCCGGTTGCATAGCAACCCTCCCCACGTCAGTTACACGTCATGCTCGAGTTGAGCACAAGTAAGGCAAAGTTCCAGTACAATTCCAGCAGATCACGCAACCCCCTCCAGGTATCCACCCACACATGACAAATTACCCATTATCATCAAGTGGACGCCCACATGGACGCCCACCTTCACACCCTCTTACACGCCCACATGCTCTTATCTCACTCTCTTTTGCTCTTTTCGTTTCCGATGTATATATACTGTACTCTGTGAATAATGTTTTGAGAATATTGAGAATACTTTTGAGTCCCTTCCAGATCCTTTGTGGTGATGGTAATATTCTCCCTTTGACTCGAGTTATTGGAATAAAGCCCTTTATGAACCTGATACCACAGACTCAGCCTCTTGCTTTATGCATGATCTTATTTATATACTGAAATTCTGAGAGCGTAATATTTTATTCACGACATAATGGCGCCCGAACAGTTCAATCTCTTTCCCCACACGCCGGAGATGACGGTCCAGTTTTGCCCCCTTCCATAGCCGTGACGGACTTCAAGCGCGCACGTCGCGGGTCTTCCCGCCAACTCCCTCAGGCCAACGAAGGGGACGGACTGCGACCAGGCATCCAGACGAGGCGGTGAGGAACGCAGATTGTCCTACCCAGAGCCCACCTGCGAGAGAGCTGTGTCCGAGGTATACAGAGGCCCACCAGATTCCGAAGTTCCGAAGTATCCACGTCACAAGTCGAGTCGAGTCCAGTCTGGTCTAGTCCAGTCCAGAGTTTCCGAGGCCTTCTGTTCCGTTCCGTGCTTCCCGGTGAGTACCGTTGCTGGGGACGCATCTAGACGTGCACATTGGTTTGTGCCGGTCAAGACGGGTTTGGGTACACAGACCTGGTCTGCACTGTTTTAGCAGTGTATCTGTACTGTTTAGCAGTACATCTAGTATTATGCAGTTAGCTAGTTTTATTCTAATTATCGTTGTTCATTTTAAAATGTTTTAATGTGTTTTAAATGTCGTGGTATGAGTGATTGTTCGATCTTCATTACTGTGTTTATTGTATTAATTGTGTTCAAGTCCGAGTAAGAATCAAGTAGCAAGGTTTAAGATGCCGTTATTCTCAAAATTAAGACAGATAAAAACTAGAAAAGGAATACTCGAGGAAGCCGTTCCCATTCCACCTAGGGACACTCCAGGGTACTTTATGTACCATAGACATGGCCGAGATGCCGTATTATATCTCGATTTGTGGGTGGACTACACCAAGGATTTAGCAGAGAATAAGAGATGGCCCGCTGTTGGGACATGGGATGCAGATTGCATCATGAGAGTAGAAGAAGTATTATGGAAAAAGAAAGCCAGACAGTCACAGAAAAATGCCATTGAATTATGGCGTAAAGAATGGCATTGACGCACAGAGAAAGCGCTCAGAAAAGAAGAGAAAAGTAGGGAGGATTGAGACAAAGCCCGAGAAAACGTATTAGTTGAGGAAGGTATCCGAGTAAAAGCAGAACAAGTAGACAGACAACGAAACACTCTTATGAAAGAGAAAATGTAGACCAGCTCGGAAGGATGCCATTGAGTTTTGGCGCAAGGAGTCACATAGGAGGACAGAGTAAGTGTTTCACGAAGCAGAGAGAAGTAGACTGGAGTCTGGAAAAGCCAAGGAAAAGATGTTACAGGAGGAAGTGGAGCAGGTAAAATGAGCGCAGGCTGACAGAGAAAGAAATACTGACGTTGCTGGTATTTATCCCGTCCTTTCAGAGGACCTAGCAAGAGTGGCCCCAGTAGAAAGACCAGTTAGAGTGCCACCGCAAGTACCACGATACATATAATAATGATATAGTAGCCCAAAGGTTCTTGAGCCTCCCACCAAATGAACAGCGCATAGCTGGTGTTTACATGGTCCAACATTTGACAACGTTGTTAAAAGGGACTTGAGAGGGGTGTAGCTAGAGAAGGAGCAACACCTGTGATTTGATGACACCCCTAATGTGCAAAGTGTTAACGAAAAATAATTAGTGATCCATTAAGGGTTTAGCTTGAGAAAAAGAATTGTGGGTATTTCGAATTTGCAAATTGTTCAAGAATACAGGTTTGTGTTCTTGGTGGTCCAGTGAGCCAATGTGCTGGGTCAAGTCGGTAAGATTATGACCCCCTGAGTGCAAATTGTATGTAAAAATAATTTTTCAATTGGGCGAATTATTGCAGTTTTTATGGAATTGAGTAGTCTTTTTGTCTTTGACAGCTTCAGAGTGAGGAGAAGGTGGGGGCTGTGTAGAGCAGAATGTGATACAGAAATCAGAGACAGATTCTGACCTTGTAGCCAGTGTAGGTGGGGGCCGGTGAGAGGAGCAGAAGGAAGGCACTGCTTAGAAAGCTTCTCTGACATCGCATCTGTGTAATGCCTGCAGCCGGAGAGCCTTGGGGGCCAGGAGTAGGAAAAACAAAAAAGTTGGCTGGCAGCCCAGGCTCAGGCCGCGCTGAGGGGCTATTTTTAGCTTCTCTGATAAGACAGGGCAGCTGAGAAATGTAAGTCGAGAAAGATTCCCTTGTTCTATTCTGTGCAAAACCAGTGCCCCGGGGAAATGTCTATGGAGAAGATTTGTTTTATTTTTTAGCAAATGTTATATTGCTTCTGGCCAGAAAGTAAAATGTTGCTCTTGCTTGGAATTTTAAGGGCTATATGCCTATATAAAAACGATTTGCAAATTCAGACATTTTTGAATTGTGGCCACAAGCTGCCACCAGTTGCATTGGATAAATGATCCAGTGGTTACGGGTCTGTGAGGAAAGATGGGAGATGCATCTTCGACTAGGACATGAGGGTACATTGTGTACAAAGATGCATAGCTCATTTTTATAAAAAAAAGACAGGTTTGTGTGTTCTTCATTTTTGATTATTGTTGCTGATCCTGTGTGTCAGACTTGACACGGTGATTTCAGCTGCCAGCTGGTCATCATTGGGATGACCCACTGTCAGTTGGGGGTGTATAGGGCAGGTAAATCAATTATTGATTATAAGCCTGACAAATTAAGCAGGCCAGAATGTTCGCCTCTGAGCTGTAGGTACTGTAATTGCGCATCGCTGCTCATTTATATATGTTAGTGCAATTGTCTATGCTTTCTGTGCTTGGTATACTGATGGCTTGGCATATGTATTTTATATATGTTTTGTTTTTGTGTTGTATTGACCAGTATGTTTAGCATTAATACAAGTTCTCCTGGGCGTTACAGAGATGGTCGTGACGACGTAAATCTTTGCGCTGCGCTTGGCTGGAACTTGTTCACAATTACTAAATTTCACAGACATGATATTACCTTTATCATGCTGTCAAAATAGCAGACAACACGTTATCAGTGTATGTCTAATTGGTATTGGAGATGAATAAAAGAAGAAAAAAGTTATGCAAGACTAAAATATGTATCACATGACTGCCTTTCTCTTATAGACAGGCAGCCTCGGTCATATGTTTCCAGATTGGACATTAAGGAACCATTATGATCTGTGCACTCGCATCTTAACTCTTGAAAGGCCTGTTTTAAATAAGGACTGCCACCCCAGAGTGACAAATGAGGCTCGGTATTTAGGGTAATGAGAAAATGTCTGACAGGATTTCCTTTTTAAAGTTTGCTTTAGTAAGCTCATTCTTGTAAATGGTGGCGCCACAAGTTGACATGTTTTTTAATTAGGCTATTAGGTTTGAGCCTCTGAAGGGAGACGTTTGAATATGAAAGGCGAGGGATGCAGTTTATTGTATAGGTGGAAATTATTGCAAAATGACTGATTTCTTTAGCAGATAAATTATTAATTATCAACATTAACAACTGTTCTTAAACTTGGTTTTCCGAATATTTAGGTAATTTAGCATTCCTATTAGGGCCTCCTAGCATTAATATTGACTTCAGGTTGGTGTAGGTTCATGTAATAGGGACATTTGCATATGAGATGTCATTTGGCCAGCTTATGAGCTAACACAATGAGGTTTGTACATTAATTTGAAGGATTTCTCGCCGTTTCAAATACGCTGTGTATCTCCTATAATTTTGCTTACGCCCAGTAGCTACACACAGGGATTAATAGTGTTGACAAGACACAGGGTTTGATAGTGTTTGACAGCAGTGAAATCTGTTTCAGATTTCCTCCTGTCAAAAAGGGGGGAAGGAGGAGAATATTGGCTTTCTGCTGGCCCCTGAGGAGGTTCGCTTCCCGCTAGCCCCTTAAGAAATTAAGCCCCTTAGAAATTAGCCCCCTTAGAAATTAAGCCGAGGAAATAGGTATGGTGCTTTCCCCTTTTTCTCATGTTTTATTGTGATCTTTCAGGGGAATTAGTTGTGGGCACCGGAACGTATTCAATTGATTTCTGGTTTTTCACAGCCCAAGACACAAAAGGAGGTACGTGCATTCATTGGCCTCACTTCATATTGCAGGCAGTGGATTCCCCAGTATGCTTACATAGCCAAGCCCCTAATACAGTTGACGACACAGGAGGCAGTTTCTACTAAAGTCCTCTCTTGGACACAAGAACACACTGTGGCATTTGAAGAATTAAAGAGAGCTTTATGTCAAGCACCGGTTTTAGCAAACCCTGATTACAACAAATCGTTTATGCTTTTTGTGACAGAGCGGGATGGAACAGCACTATCTGTCCTAACACAAGATCATGCAGGAAAACACAAGCCCTGTGCTTATTTTTCTAGTACATTAGACCCAGTAGCACAGGCTTTGCCTGCGTGCCTAAAATCAGTTGCAGCAACGGCCTTAGCCGTAAGACAAAGTGACTCGATAGTGCTGGGCCACCCTCTGACAGTACAAGTACCACACGCAGTAGAGGTTCTCTTGAACCGGACACAAACACAACACCTGACTGTAGCTAGACTGACAGGCTATGAGCTAACGTTATTTCAACCACACATAGAGATCAGACGATGCAACATACTGAATCCCGCTACCCTTTTGCCCTCCAGTACAGAAAGCGTTTCACCACACGACTGTGTTGAAGTAATACATACCGTGACTAAACCAAGACAAGACTTGACAGACGTTGCACTCCCAGACCCCGACCTAACACTATAAGTTGACGGCTCATGCATGAGGACAGGGGCGGGAGAATTAGTGGCAGCATATGCAGTGACTACTGATACTGTAATAATAGAGACTAAAAGAATAGACATATTGTCAGCACAAGCAGCAGAGCTCATCGCCCTGACACAAGCGTGCATAAGAGCTAAGCACCTGAGAGTAAACATTTACACCGATTCTGTGGCGAGAAAGAGGTTTCTTGACCTCTCATGGGGCCAAGATACAGCATGGCCCCCTTATTCAAGCCCTACTGGAAGCAATACATTTACCAACAGCCATAGCTATCCTAAAATGTAAAGCACATACTAGAGCCACAGATACCATTTCCCAAGGCAATGATCTGGCAGACCGAACTGCTAAACAGACAGCTCAGACCCCACTAGACATGACAAAGTTACAGGTTCAATCAGTGTCCAACGCCATGACAGTTAGGGATCCTTCCAAGGATGTACAAGACATACAGACACATGCTACTATGGACGAATTAAAGAAATGGTCGGAACAAGGAGGGGTACTGACTGATCAGGGTTGGATGAATAAGGGCAAATCCACATGGTTTCTTCCTGATTCGATGGTACAAGTGATTATAAATACCGCACATAGTCCTGCACACTTAGGAGAGAAAGCAATGATAGATAGCTTACAGAATATATGGTTCAACAAGCACCTGCGTGCAGCAGCGAAACAAAAGGTCAGAACATGTATGATCTGTTGCCAATTCAATCCAGGTAAAGGCATTCCGATGGAACAAGGTGGATTCCATCCACCTGACCACCCTTTTGAAGTGCTCCAAATGGATTATATCCAAATAAACAGATGTAGAGGTTACAAATATGTCCTGGTACTAATGAAGCAGGTGTCCCTTCTGTTAGGGTATACCTGGAAATTCCATTGTGTGCGACATCCTGAAGCAGCAGGCCTTGTAGAAAGACATAATCAGACATTGAAAATTAGACTAGCAAAGATTTGCGCAGACAAAGGTGTAGATTGGATGGTAGCCCTACCGGTTGCCCTCTTTTACATGCGAATGGTAGCTCATTCTAGAACAGGCTTATCTCCCTATGAAGTGGTCTTTGGTAGACCACCAAATATGTGGGGCACTCCAATGCCTAAAAGATTACTGATGTTGATAGTAACATGCTGACAGATTACCTGGCTTCCTTGATGTCTGCACTACTCTCTTGTTGTTCGCAGGTTGCTGCCGCCTTCCCTGACAACACCCAGGTCAAGGGACACTCCATCGCTGATCCGGAACTTTGATAGATCAAGCCCTCTTAAGCCGAGGTGGGACGGAAAGGATGGATACATCATTGCAAACGTTACTTTGGGAATAACTGTACTTTCCAAAAGAACACTGACTGCTTGGACTTTGAGCCCCCTTTTCTAGAGGAGACTCCCCAGCAGGAGTTAAACTTAGATCTAATAAGTCAGAACCCGTTTGATCAATTAAGTCCACTAGGTGGTGAAGCGGTTGAACATGTATTCTGGCTTGCATAAGATCTTGGACAATAACATAAAAAAAAAAAAGAGCAAGATAAGAAGCAAATACTGTAAAATATTACGTGGTAGATGTATAGTGACTGTGATTTTTCTATCTCTTCTGTGCATCACGATAATATGTATCAGCTTAATACTACATGCTATTTTTCCTTCTATTGCCTCACTTTTACACTCCTCCACTAATGATACCATAAAGCACACATTTAGTGATCTGCCATCCCATGAGCTATCATATCGACTTGCCTTACGCAGCAATACCTTTATTCAGATGCTGCACCATTCACATCAGGTTAGCAATGCTACAGACTGTTGGGTCTGTGGCCGATTTCCCCCGTATCAGAAGGTAAAGGGAGTGTTGCCTCTTTTTCCTTTTCCGTTCTCCCATAATGGTTCTTGCGGAGCATGGTTTGCCTTAATGACATCCATCAACGGTGATGCCAAAGAATGTCAAGACAAGGAGTGTAGGGGCGAGTGGGTATGGGGTAACTTGAATAAAGTCATGAACAAAGCATGTTTCCCAGATGAAGAGGGACTTCCCCAAATGAAAGGTACAGATCTAGAAAATGAAGAGTATCTGCAAGGAAATGTGACCCTCGACTTTATAGTGTTGAATGTCAAGCCCATACACAATTTAGGTCCATCCTCAATTACAGTCCTGCCAGTAAAAGGGAACTTGTGTGTCAGAAAAGAAGGCTCAGTACATTTGGGGCACAGTGAGTGTGATACTATAATAGTATTCAAAGACAAAGGAAAGTCCTATTTCAGAGCATCACGACACACCTACTTTATTTGTGGCCAGACAGCCTATGTGCAACTGCCCTTAGACTGGGGTGGGACGTGCTACATATCATTTCTTTCATACCTAATAAAGGCACCATCTGTATACAAAGCAATAACAAGGCTCCACAAGATTGCCCAAAGCATACATCAAGACCCAGGCACGTGGACATGGTCCGGTTGGCTCTGGGGATTAATATCGGCTTGGGGATGGAAAGTGTTGACCGTCTGTGGGTTGATACTATTAATAATATTCAGTTGCTGCCTGTGTCTACAATGTGGGCCAGCGATTTGCGGCCTGTGTGCCACATCATGTATTCCACGTTCAAGTTCTCATTCAAAATCCCGGAAGAAGAAAGAAGAGCAAATGATGTTACATGAACAGATTGATGGATTCCTGAGGATCGATATCTCATGAAGGGTCCGTAGGGGACAAGGAGGGAATGAGGAAATATGAATTTTTATGATCAATTGTGTCCCCTATCTTAGACCCCAACGGCTCCATGTACATGCTACAAGTACATGTATGTTCCCTCCACTTCAAGCTATGAAGACGCAAATACAATTGTGTCCAACGTCAACATGTCCTCTTTCAGATCCGCCTTGAATGGGTCGAATATTCCGTTCCTAAGTATGCCTTGCCACCGTCTTTATATGGTGTACTTTTCACGTTTTTCAGCTCTGGCAAGTTAGGCCCTGATTTCTGCCATCAAGCCTTTTCCTGCCTTCTGCCTCTGAATGCTCCAGCCTGGACCTGCATCTGTATCAATGACCTTTGTCTTACTTCCTGCGCAGCTAACGGTGCCTGGCCCGGCTTGTTGCCTGCCAAAACTGTATTCAGCCTTCAAGTTATCTGCTCCGCTCCTCGAGAAATACATTCCTGCCTGGAGAAGGAGGAATTTAAACATGACCCATCTGCAAAGGAGAAAGCCTAGCCTTTCTGTCTCTTTTTGTGTGATTACAAAGCTCACGTCAGTGAAAAGCCCATAGCCCCCGTGCAAGACCTCTGCAGTAAATGAAGAAATAGATGCCACATCGGCTTTTGGTGATGAGCAACCTATGTCACAAATCAGTCCCTGCTCCAGACATCAGATATCAGATAAAACAAGATGTGCTGGTCGTCCTGACACTGAAGGCCTCACTTCCAGACTTGTCCGGTTGCATAGCAACCCTCCCCACGTCAGTTACACGTCATGCTCGAGTTGAGCACAAGTAAGGCAAAGTTCCAGTACAATTCCAGCAGATCACGCAACCCCCTCCAGGTATCCACCCACACATGACAAATTACCCATTATCATCAAGTGGACGCCCACATGGACGCCCACCTTCACACCCTCTTACACGCCCACATGCTCTTATCTCACTCTCTTTTGCTCTTTTCGTTTCCGATGTATATATACTGTACTCTGTGAATAATGTTTTGAGAATATTGAGAATACTTTTGAGTCCCTTCCAGATCCTTTGTAGTGATGGTAATATTCTCCCTTTGACTCGAGTTATTGGAATAAAGCCCTTTATGAACCTGATACCACAGACTCAGCCTCTTGCTTTATGCATGATCTTATTTATATACTGAAATTCTGAGAGCGTAATATTTTATTCACGACACTCTAACAGTGAGGAGCTTGTCTCTACCTTTATCTGAAAAGGAGAGCCACAAGATTGCTGCCCACTGTGTCTGGGGGACCTGTTGAACTTTACAGACCCTCTCCATAGCAGTTATCCATTTGTGGATATCATCCCCACTCTGGTAGGGAGGAACAACCTTGGACAGGTTCCTATGGTCTGGAATGTAATCTCTGCCTCTAGGGACACTGTTGCTACCACCAGGGGTATCTAACCACTCCTTCTTAGAAGCTCTTTGGAGCTCGAAGGCTTCCCTATCTAAGGCCAATTGCTTGGTTCTGAGGGCAAGCCTAGCTTCCTCATACTGGAGCATCTTGAACCTTCTTTCAGAGGAGGACTCCCTGGGATAGGTGGAGTTCCTCTGGTGAACAGATTCTCTTCCAGAGTGGTATGAATGGTCAGAGTCCCTTGAGAGGGACCTAGGCCTTTCTCCCACTTTGTCAGTTCTCTTAGGGAGAATTCCTCTGTTCTTTTCAGACCCTTCTGGGCCTGGCCCTTCAATCACAGACTCCAGGTCATTTTGATTTTCATCATCAGACCCAGAGCCTATGGCTGACCCACTCCCTGATGCAGACCCACTTGCTCCTAGAGCTTGTTTCAGGTCATCTGCTACTAACAGATCTATCAGGTGCTGTGATGAGGGACTCCTGCCCACCCTCAGTTGACTTTCAAAGCATAAGGCCTTCAGTTCAGTGTAGGCTATATCTTTGTACTGAGATGGGGTGGACCCACTGGCTCCACCTTGGTGAGACATACTAGTGTTGTGCAGTGTTGTACTACCTACACTAGTTGAGGCCTACTGGACCTAGCTTGAGCTGTAGCAAGGGTGTGCTTATCCCTTCACAAACAGCTCTAAGTTCAGTAGAACTTATTGATACTAGCTTGACTTTATATGTACCTTGAGTACCTTTAGTGGTTTTCAGTTAGTAATTCAAATAGAGATTTTCTGGTAAAACAATGGCAAGCTGGAATCCCACATGCTGCCCACCAATGTGAGAAGTTGGCCTGGCATATGCTGGTCACTAGTTATAGTGGCCACCTTGCACCAGTCCAATTCGACTCTTATGGTAGATAGGTTTAAGACAACCTTTTAAAGAAAGCTATCCTAGTGGTAGCTGTGGAGAGCAGCCTTCAGGCTAAGTCTCTGAGGAATGTAAAGCAGCTTGTTTTACCTTATAATCTCTTGAATTACCAAATGAAAAGGACACCACACAGGTATATATATCAAATATATATGTATTTATTCTTAGATACACTCTACTAATCTCTTTATGAGATTAGAACCCAGATACACATTCAAATGTCAACACTTCTCAATAAATTAAGCAGAAATATGGCTGTAGCCCTAGGGGCGTACCAGACCATATACTAAGAAAATGGTTTAACAAACTCGACTTGCAAAATGAAAAGGACTAGGGCCTTGGGAATCGCTGGGGCTTCACTTCTGCAGTGTTAGCAGGTAAGTAATCAGCCCACGGGAGACGCGTGCAGTGTCTAAACACAGCCGCGGGTTTCCTATTGGTTTCAATGGCACAAGTCGCGGTTTGTTAAAGTTTTAGGGCACTTCGGAGCAGTCAACAAGCAAGCCACTTACAGGGTAAGTATTTTGAGGGCCAACACACACTTGGGCACCGGAGTGCACGAGTTACCTCACCCACGGAAGCCGGGTGCATAGGTGTCTTTTGGTGTCGGGTCGCGCTGCTGTTTTCAATGGAGATCACTGAAGACTTGCTGCTTGTGACGACTGGAGAGGTGTCCACTGGAATCCGAAGATGGATTGGAGTTGAAGAGGACCTGAAAATTGAGGGGACAGAGTTCAAAGTCACTTGCCAGTGACCGGTGGCCAGCAGGATGGATGACCACTGATGTTGCGTCATTTCAGGTCATTGATGGTGATTTGTCTCTTCGCTCACGAGGTCCAGGAGAGATCGACGATGACCAGCAGCTGGATTCAGAGGGTGCCATGATGTCTGCAGCTGATGACGGTGTCGGCAACCGGGTTGGAGCCAACAAACCTTGGCAACTGCAAGTCTCATGTGGAGTAAAGATTGATGGTGGTGCAGACCAGCAAGATTTGATGGACTTACCCAGTGAAAGTAAGTGAGGGCAGGCCCGGGGCAATCAGGAGAGCTCTTGAAGTTGATGAGAAAGTCTTCGGGTGAGTCACTAGCCAACGGGCAAGCAACCGCAAAGACGCCTTTGCAGGAAAAGTTCCACAGGAGCCCACGGTCAATCGGGACGGGGTAGGCCACTGATTTTTGGTACCAGACCTGCTAGGGACTTGGACTATAGATGGTAGAAAGCACAAGTTCGTAGAACGTTGTTTAGGGTTTGCACTCGAAATCAGTGCACGGTTCCCTGGTATTGCTGTTCCTCGTCACTCGTGGGGTCCAGATGCCACAGCTTCGCTGGAGACTCAAAATGACCATCGAGAGGTCAGGAAATCTGCTTCAGGGGATGCAGGGACTTCGGACTCCGGCGGGAGCGGTGAAGTTTGCAACTGTTGATCAAAGTTACAGGTGCCTGCCAAGCAGGGGAGTCACTCCTTGACTCCAAGGGAGATTCTTCAGTCTTCCAGAGATAGTGGAACGTCGTAGGGCCAGGATTCTTCTTTGTAGAGCGTCGTCCAGGGTTAATCTGAATTGCATTGGCAATGCTTGGTATCTTATAGTGAACATAGGGGAGGGACTAGCTCTATGACCACTCCTCTAGGAGGGTCAGGGTAGTGGGTGGTTACACCCACTTCCCTTTGTACAGTTTCACGCCAGAGCAGGGGCAGGTAGCCCTTGAACCGGTTTGAGCTGGCATATGCACAGAGCAGCCTACTGCTCCCCCAGTGCAGGACTTCAAAGGCACTCTAAGAGTGCACCCACCCAGCTCCAATATACTAAATCCTGTCTGGGAGGTGGTGACACCTCCCTGTGACAGGATACCCTTTGTTGGGCTTCCTCCACTGCGAGTTTCGGTCAGCAGCAGGAGGGCAGCCCAGTGTCTGTGCTGGTGGCATCCATTTTGTGATGCCAGGGCTCTAGAAGATTTCTACCGTTTAGTACAGCGGGTACATGTCGTCCCCTCTAGAAGGGTGGGATCATAGTCCCACACCAGTTACTGGTGTGGGGGTATGATTCCAAGTTGTTTGACACCAAACACGACATGTTTTGATGCAGTCATTCCAAAGTTAGCATTTACCGCGAAGTTATAATGCACTTAAGATTATATGGTTTAACCGCATCCACAAACAGCAGCAGAGAATAGACTCTGCCAGCTGCAGAGGGGTCCTGCTCATGCAGAAGCACCCCCTCACATAGTAAACCAAGCACCCTGCCCTCAGGATTTTTAGGGCCTGCTAGAGGGGTGACTGATAGGTTTATATGTGTGTGTATGGTGAGATATAGGAACCTATACCTCAGTGAGGAGTGCTAACACTACCTCACACAGGCTGCAGTAGCAGGCCTGTGGTGTCAGATTGTGAATGCTTCCCAGGGGTGGCATAATACATGCTGCAGCCCCTGGTAGGCCTGTGAAGTACCAATGCCCTAGGTACCTAAGGTACCATATACTAGGGGCTCATAAGGTACCACAGTATCCAATCACTAGTGCATCTAATATGCACACCAAGTTGTTTTAGAGAGCTCAGTGAGACTGGGGCCCTGATTAGCAGGGACCCAGCCAGACTATAGTCAGAAACCAGTGTATACATCAGAAAAAAGTGGGGGCAACATAAGTGCAGATCCTACTCTCCTACAGACATGCTCTTAAGTTCAGTGGTAGAGGTGTTCTTGAGGAGCCTCTGCTAGAGCAGGGGGCATGCTCTTGAGTTCAGTGGTCGAGGTGTTCTTGAGGAGCCTCTGCTAGAGAAGGGGGGCATGATCTTGAGTTCAGTGTTAGAGGTGTTCTTGAGGAGCCTCTGCTAGTGCAGAGGGACATGCTCTTGAGTTAAGTGGTAGAGGTGTTCTTGAGGAGCCTCTGCTAGAGCAGGGGGACATTCTATTGAGTTCTGAGGTGAAGGTGGTCTTGGGGAGCTTCTACTAGAGCAGGGGAAATGCTCTGGAGTTCAGTCAATCAATCAATCAATCAGTTACATTTATAAAGCGCGCTACTCACCCGTAAGGGTCTCAAGGCGCTGGGGTGGAGGGGGGGGGTCCAGTGCTCGTAGAGCCAGGTCTTGAGCTGCCTTCTGAAGGAGAGGTGGTCCTGTATGGCGTGAAGGTGGCTGGGAAGGGAGTCCCAGGTCTTTGCTGCCAGAAAAGAGAAAGATCTTCCTCCGGCGGTGGCTTTGCGGATGCGGGGTACGGCTGCCAGGGCTTGTCCGGTCGAGCGTAGGGTGCGCGGAGGAGTGTAGAAGGAGACGCGGTGGTTGATGAGTTTTGGTCCGAAGTTGTGCAGGGCTTTGTGTGCGTGGGTGAGGAGTCTGAAGGTGATCCTCTTGTTGACTGGGAGCTAGTGAAGTTTCTTCAGGTGTCCGGAGATGTGGTGGTGGCGGGGTATGTTCAGGATGAGTCGTGCGGCAGCGTTCTGGATTCGTTGCAGTTTCCTCTGCAGCTTGATGGTGATGCCGGCGTACAGAGTGTTCCCATAGTCCAAGCGACTGGTGACGAGGGCGTGGGTGACGGTCTTCCTGGTGTCGGTGGGGATCCAGCGGAAGATCTTGCAGAGCATGAGGAGGGTGTTGAAGCATGCCGAGGTCACCGAGTTGACCTGTCTGGTCATGGAGAGGGATGAGTCCAGGATGAAGCCGAGGTTGCGTGCGTGGTCGGTGGGTTGGGGAGTGCTGCCCAGGGCGGGAGGCCACCAGGAGTCGTCCCAGGCGGAGGGTGTAGGGCCGAGTATGAGGACCTCCGTCTTCTCTGTGTTCAGTTTAAGCCGGCTGTCTGTCATCCAGTTCGCTACTTCCTTCATGCCTTCGTGTAGTCTGGTTCTAGCTGAGGTGGGGTTGTTGGTGAGGGATAAGATGAGCTGGGTGTCGTCGGCGTAGGATATGAGGTCGAGTCCGTGTTTTCGTGCGATGTTCGCCAGGGGGGTCATGTAGATGTTGAAGAGGGTGGGGCTGAGGGAGGATCCTTGGGGGACGCTGCAGATGATCTCTGTGGCTGTGGATCTGAAGGGGGGAAGGCGGACTCTCTGGGTTCTTCCGGAGAGGAAGGAGATGATCCATTCCAGGGCCTTGCCTCTGATGCCGGCGTTGCTGAGGCGACGTATCAGGGTATGGTGCCATACCGTGTCGAAGGCTGCAGAGAGGTCCAGGAGTATGAGGGCCACGGTTTCTCCTTCGTGTGTCAGGGATCTGATGTCATCCGTGGCTGCGATGAGGGCGGTCTCGGTGCTGTGGTTAGCTCTGAAGCTGAACTGTGAGGGGTCGAGTGAGTCGTTGATTTCCAGGGCGGTGGTGAGTTGAGCATTGACGATTTTCTCAATCACTTTGGCGGGGAACGGTGGGAGCGAGATGGGCCGGAAGTTTTTGAGTTCGGTGGGGTCTGCTGTTGGTTTCTTTAGGAGGGCGTTGAGTTCGGCATGTTTCCATTTCTCCGGGAAGGTGGCGGTGGTGAAAGACGCGTTGATGATGTCTCGGAGGTGGGGTGCGATGATGTTGTCGGCTTTGTTGAAGATGTGGTGCGGGCAGGGGTCGGATGGTGATCCTGAGTGGATGGAGTTCATGATGCGGGTGGTTTCCTCGGTGGTGGTTGGGTTCCAGGTGAGGATGGTGGTGTTGTCGGTGAAGGGTTCCAGTGGTGGGTTCGTGTTGGTTGTGGTGAAGCTGTTGTAGATGTCGGTGATCTTGTGGTGGAAGAAGGCTGCGAGGGAGTCGCAGAGGTCCTGTGAGGGAGGGATGGAGTTGTTTTCTGCGTCGGGGTTGGAGAGTTCTTTGACGATGCCAAATAGTTCCTTGCTGTTGTGGGCGTTGTTGTCTAGTCTGTTCTGGAAGGCTGATTTTCGTGCGGCGCGGAGGCGTTGGTGGTGTTGGCGGGTGGCGTTCTTGAGAGCAGACATGTTCTCCTCGGTCTGGTTGAGGCGCCAAGTCTTTTCGAGGGTGCGGCATTCTTTTTTGGAGTCCTTGAGGTCGGGGGTGAACCAGGAGTTTTTCTTGTGGTTGTTGGTGTTTGCTTGGGTCTTCAGGGGGGCCGGGAGGTTGGCGCAGTCGGAGATCCAGCTCATGAGGTTGTTGGTGGCTTCGTTGGGGTCTGTGGTGCTGGTGGGTTGCTTCTGAGAGAGGGTCGATGTGAGATGTTCCGTGGTGATTCGATTCCACTGTCTTCTTGGTGGTTGCTGGGTGTGGTGGTGCACGGTGGTCTTCTTGAAGCTGAAGTGGACACAGCTGTGGTCCGACCAGGCGAGTTCGGTGGTGTGGCTGAAAGAGATGTGTTTGCTGGAGGAGAAGATGGGGTCGAGCGTGTGTCCGGCGTAGTGGGTGGGGGTGTTGACTAGCTGTTTCAGTCCCAGGTTGGCGAGGTTGTCCAGTAAGGCGGTGGTGTTGTTGTCGGTGTGGTTCTCCAGGTGGAAGTTGAGGTCCCCTAGGAGGATGTAGTCGGTGGACGGGAGTGCGTGTGGGCTGACGAAGTCTGCGATGTCTTCGCTGAACTTAGTGCGTGGTCCTGGTGGTCTGTACATGAGGGTGCCTCTGAGGGTGGTCTTGGGGTCGCTGTGGATCGCGAAGTGGAGGTGTTCGGCGTCGGGGAGTGAGTTGTCGACGTGGGTCGAGATGCGGATGGAGCTTTTGTGTGCGATGGCGATGCCTCCTCCGGTGCAGTTGGTGCGGTCTTTCCGGATGATTTTGTAGCCGGCGGGGATGGCTATGGCGATGTCGGGTGTCGAGGAGGGGTTCATCCAGGTCTCGGTGAGGAAGGCGATGTCCGGGTTTGTTGAGTCGATGAGGTTCCATAGTTCGATGGCATGCCTGTGGACGGATCGGGTGTTGATCAGGATGCAGTCGAGGTTGTTTCCGGGGGAGTCGTTGTTGTCGGGTGCGAAGTCTGTTCGTAGGCAGGTAAAGCGGCAGTTGCGGCAGGTGAAGGATCCGTGGGTCCGCTTCGGGGTAGCGCGGTAGCAGCCGGGCGTGCGGCCGGGGTTGAGGGCGGTGAGGGTGGTGGTGTCGTAGGTCAGGCGGGGGTGGCGGATAGGGTGGGGGTCGTGGGGACCAGGGGGACGGGTGCTGGGCGCGGTCCAGGCGCGGACGGGCGCAGACGGGCTTGCCTTAGGCGCGCCTTCAGTGGTAGAGGTGTTCTTGGGAAGCCTCTGCTAGAGCAGGGGGGCATGCTCTTGAGTTCAGGGGTGGAGGTGTTCTTGAGGATCCTCTAATAGAGCAGAGGGACATGCTCTTAAGTTCAGTGGTAGAGGGGTTCTTGAGGAGCCTCTGCTAGAGCAGGGGGCATGCTCTTGGGTTTAGTGGTAGAGGTGTTCTTGAGGAGCCTCTCCTTGAGCAGGGGGCATGCTCTTGAGTTCAGTGGTAGAGGTGTTCTTGAGGAGTTTCTCCTAGAGCAGGGGGACATGCTCTTGAGATCAGTGGTAGAGGTATTCTTGAGGAGCCTCTGCTAGAGAAGGGGGACATGCTCTTGAGTTCAGTGGTAGAGGTGTTCTTGAGGAGCCTCTGCTAGAGCAGGGGGCATGCTCTTTAGTTCAGTGGTGGAGGTGTACTTGAGGAGCTTCTGCTAAAGCAGGGGGACATACTCTTGAGTTCGGTTTTAGAGGTGTTCTTGAGGAGCCTCTGCTAGTGCACAGGGACATGCTCTTGAGTTCAGTGGTAGAGGTGTTCTTGAGGAGCCCCTGCTAGAGCAGGGGGACATTCTCTAGTTCTGTGGTAGAGGTGTTCGTGAGGAGCTTCTGCTAGAGCAGGGGGACATGCTCTTGAGTTCAGTGATAGAGGTGTTCTAGAGGAGCCTCTACTTGAGCAGGAGGACATGCTCTTGAATTCGGTGATGGAGGTGTTATTGAGGAGCCTCTACTAGAGCAGGAGGACATGCTCTTGAATTCGGTGATGGAGGTATTATTGAGGAGCCTCTTCTAGAGGAGGGGTCAATGCTTTTGAGTTCAGTGGTAGAGGTGTTCTTCGGGAGCTTCTGCTTCAGTAGGGGTCCATGCTCTTGATTTCTGTGGTAGAGTTGTTCTTTAGGAGCTTCTGCTTGAGCAGGGGTCCATGCTCTTGAGTTCAGTGGTAGAGGTGTTCTGTAGGAGCCTCTGCTAGAGCTGGGGGACATGCTCTTGAGTTCAGTGGTAGAGGTGTTCTTGGGGAGCTTCTGCTTGAGAAGGGATCTATGCTCTTGAGTTCTGTGGTGGAGTTCCTCTTGGGAAGCTTCTGCTGGAGCAGGGGGATGCTATTGAGTTCTGTGGTGGAGGTGTTCTGGAGAAGCTTCTGCTAGAGCAGGGGGGCATACTCTTGAGTTCAGTGGTAGAGGTGATCTTGAGGAGCCTCTGCCTAAGCAGGGGGACATGCTCTTGAGTTCAGTGGTAGAGGTGTTGTTGGGGAGCTTCTGCTAGAGCAGGGGAACATGCTTTTGAGTGCTGTGGTAGAGGTGTTCTTGAGGAGCCTCTAAAAGGGCAGGGGGACATGCTCTTGAGTTCAGTGATAGAGGTGTTCTTGAGGAGCCCCTGCTACAGCAGGGAGACATGCTTTTGAGTTCGGTGGTGGAGGTGTTCTTCAGGAGCCCTTGCTGAAGCAGAGATCCATGCTCTTGAGTTCTGTGGTGAAGGTTGTCTTGAGCAGCCTCTGCTAGAGCAGTGGGACATGCTCTTGTGTTCGGTGGTGGAGGTGTTCTTGAGGAGCTTCTGATACAACAGGGGGGACATGCTCCAGAGTTCAGTGGTGAAGGTGTTCTTGATGAGCCTCTGCTAGATCAGGGGGGCATGCTCTTGAGTTCAGTGGTAGAGGTGTTCTTCAGGATCCTCTGCTAGAGAAGGGGGGCATGCACTTGAGTTCAGTGGTAGAGATGTTCTTGAGGAGCCTCTCCTAGAGCAGGGAGACATTCTATAGAGTTCTGAGGTGAAGGTGGTCTTGGGGAGCTTCTACTAGAGCAGGGGAAATGCTCTGGAGTTCAGTGGTAGAGGTGTTCTTGGGAAGCCTCTGCTAGAGCAGGGGGGCATGTTCTTGAGTTCAGTGGTGGAGGTGTTCTTGATGAGCCTCTAATAGAGCAGGGGGTCATGCTCTTACGTTCAGTGGTAGAGGTGTTCTTGATGAGCCTCTGCTAGAGCAGGGGGCATGCTCTTGAGTTTAGTGGTAGAGGTGTTCTTGAGGAGCCTCTCCTTGAGCAGGGGGCATGCTCTTGAGTTCAGTGGTAGAGGTGTTCTTGAGGAGTTTCTGCTAGAGCAGGGGGACATGCTCTTGAGATCAGTGGTAGATGTATTCATGAGGAGCCTCTGCTAGAGAAGGGGCACATGCTCTTGAGTTCAGTGTTAGAGGTGTTCTTGGGGAGCCTCTGCTAGAGCAGAGAGACATGCTCTTGAGTTCAGTGGTAGAGGTGTTCTTGAGGAGCCTCTGTTAGAGCAGGGGACATGCTCTTGAGTTCAGTGGTAGAGGTGTTCTTGAGGAGCCTCTGCTAGAGCAGGGGGCATGCTCTTGAGTTCAGTGGTAGAGGTGTACTTGAGGAGCTTCTGCTAGAGAAGGGGGACGTGCTCTTGAGTTCGGTGGTAGAGGTGTTCTTGAGGAGCCTCTGCTAGTGCATGGAGACATGCTCCCGAGTTCAGTGGTAGAGGTGTTCTTGAGGAACCTCTGCTAGAGCAGGGGGACATGGTCTTGAGAACAGTGGTAGAGCTGTTCTTGAGGAGCCTCTGCTGGAGCAGGGGGGCATGCTCTTGAGTTCAGTGGTAGAGGTGTTCTTGAGGAGCCTCTGCTAGAGCAGGAGGACATGCTCTTGAATTCGGTGGTGGAGGTGTTCTTGAGGAGCCTCTTCTAGAGGAGGGGTCAATGATTTTGAGTTCAGTGGTAGAGGTGTTCTTGAGGAGCCTCTGCTAGAGGAGGAGTCCATGCTCTTGAGTTCAGTGGTAAAGTTGTTCTTTAGGAGCTTCTGCTTGAGTAGGGGTCCATGCTCTTGAGTTCAGTGGCAGAGGTGTTCTTTAGGAGCTTCTGCTTGAGTAGGGGTCCATGCTCTTGAGCTCAGTGGTAGAGGTGTTCTTGAGGAGCCTCTGCTAGAGCTGGGGTACATGCTCTTGAGTTCAGTGGTAGAGGTGTTCTTGGGGAGCTTCTGCTTGAGAAGGGATCTATGCTCTTGAGTTCTGTGGTGGAGTTCTTCTTGGGAAGCTTCTGCTGGAGCATTGGGATGCTCTTGAGTTCTGTGGTGGAGGTGTTCTGGAGAAGCTTCTGCTAGAGCAGGGGGGCATACTCTTGAGTTCAGTGGTAGAGGTGATCTTGAGGAGCCTCTGCCTAAGCAGGGGGACATGCTCTTGAGTTCAGTGGTAGAGGTGTTGTTGGGGAGCTTCTGCTAGAGCAGGGGAACATGGTTTTGAGTGCTGTGGTAGAGGTGTTCTTGAGGAGCCTCTAATAGGGCAGGGGGACATGCTCTTGAGTTTAGTGATAGAGGTGTTCTTGAGGAGCCCCTGCTACAGCAGGGAGACATGCTCTTGAGTTCGGTGGTGGAGGTGTTCTTGAGGAGCCCTTGCTGGAGCAGAGGTCCATGCTCTTAAGATCAGTGATAGAGGTGTTCTTGAGCAGCCTCTACTGGAGCAGGGGGCATGCTCTTGAGTTCAGTGGTAGAGGTGTGCTTCAGGAGCCTCAGCTAGAGCAGGGGGCATGCTCTTGAGTTCTGTGGTGAAGGTTGTCTTGGGCAGCCTCTGCTAGAGCAGTGGGACATGCTCTTGTGTTCGGTGGTGGAGGTGTTCTTGAGGAGCTTCTGCTACAGCAGGGGGACATGCTCCAGAGTTCACTGGCGGAGGTGTTCTTGATGAGCCCCTGCTGGAGGAGTGGGACATGCTCTTGAGTTCTGTGGTAGAGGTGTTCTTGAGGAGCCTCTGCTAGATCAGGGGAGCATGCTCTTGAGTTCAGTAGTAGAGGTATTCTTCAGGAGCCTCTGCTAGAGAAGGGGGACATGCACTTGAGTTCAGTGGTAGAGATGTTCTTGAGGACACTCTGCTAGAGCAGGGGGACATGCTCTTGAGTTCAGTGGTAGAGGTGTTCTTGAGGAGCCTCTGCTAGAGCAGTGGGACATTCTCTTGAAATCGGTAGTGGAGGTGTTCTTGAGGAGCCTCTGCTAGAGCAGGGGGACATGCTCTTGAGTTCAGTGGTAGAGGTGTTCTTGTGGAGCCTCTGCTAGAGGAAGGGGACATGCTCTTGAGTTCGGTAGTGGAGGTGTTCTTGA
Organism: Triturus cristatus; assembly: GCF_964204655.1. NCBI lineage: Eukaryota > Metazoa > Chordata > Amphibia > Caudata > Salamandridae > Triturus > Triturus cristatus. The sequence continues at coordinate 171,182,738 of NC_140579.1, read as the reverse complement.
GGAGCCTCTGCTAAAGGAGGGGTCAATGCTCCTGAGTTTAGGGGTAGAGGTGTTCTTTAGGAGCTTTTGCTTGATTAGGGGTCCATGCTCTTGAGTTCTGTGGTAGAGGTGTTCTTGAGGCGCCTCTGCTAGAGCTGGGGGACATGCTCTTGAGTTCAGTGGTAGAGGTGTTCTTGGGGAGCTTCTGCTTGAAAAGGGATCCATGCTCTTGAGTTCCGTGGTGGAGGTGTTCTAAGAAAGCTTCTGCTTTAGTAAGTGCCATGCTCTTGAATTCAGTGGTAGAGGTGTACTTGAGGAGCTTCTGCTAGAGCAGGGGGACATGCTCTTGAGTTCAGTGGTAGAGGTGTTCTTGAGGAGCCTCTGTTAGTGCACGGGGACATGCTCTCGAGTTCAGTGGTAGAGGTGTCCTTGTGGAGTTTCTGCTAGAGCAGGGGAAATGCTCTGGAGTACAGTGGTAGAGGTGTTCTTGAGGAGCCTCTACTAGAGCAGGGGGACATGCTCTTGAGTTCAGTGGTAGAGGTGTTCTTGAGGAGCCTACGCTAGAGCAGGGGGACATGCTCTAGAGTTCGGTGGTAAATGTGTTCTTGAGGAGCCTCTGCTAGAGCAGGGGGGACATGCTCTTGAGTTCGGTGGTGGAGGCGTTCTTGGAGAGCTTCTGCTAGAGCAGGGGGACATGCTCTTGAGTTCTGTGGTGAAGGTTTTCTTGGGCAGCCTCTGCTAGAGCAGTGGGACAAGCTCTTGTGTTCGGTGGTGGAGGTGTTCTTGAGGAGCTTCTGCTAGAGCAGGGGGACATGATCTAGAGTTCAGTCGTGGAGGTGCTCTTGATGAGCCCCTGCTGGAGGAGTGGGACATGCTCTTGAGTTCAGTGGTAGAGGTGTTCTTCAGGACCCTCTGCTCGAGAAGGGGGACATGCTCATAAGTTCAGTGGTAGAGGTGTTCTTGAGGAGCCTCTCCTAGAGAAGGGGGACAGGCTCTTGAATTCAGTGGTAAAGGTGTTCTTGGGGAGCTTCTGCTAGAGCAGGGGAACATGCTTTTGTGTTCTGTGATGGAGGTGTTCTTGAGGAGCCCCTGTTGGAGCAGGGGGACATGTTCGAGTTCAATGGTAGAGGTGTTCTTGTGGAGTCTCTGCTAGAGCAGGGGGATATGTTCTTGCATTCAGTGGTAGAGGTGTTCTTGAGGAGCCTCTGCTAGAGCAGGGGGACATGCTCTTGAGTTCAGTGGTAGAGGTGTTCTTGAGGAGCCTCTGCTAGAGCAGTGGGACATTCTCTTGAATTCGGTAGTGGAGGTGTTCTTGAGGAGCCTCTGCTAGAGCAGGGGGACATGCTCTTGACTACATTGGCAGAGGTGCTCTTGAGGAGCCTCTGCTAGAGCAGGGGGACATGCTCTTGAGTTCAGTGGTAGAGGTGTTCTTGAGGCGCCTCTGCTAGAGCAGGGGGACATGCTCTTGAGTTCAGTGGTAGAAGTGTCCTTGGAGAGCTTCTGCTTGAGAAGGGATCTATGCTCTTGAGTTCCGTGGTGGAGGTGTTCTAAGAAAGCTTCTGCTAGAACATGTGGCATGCTCTTGAGTTCAGTGGTATAGGTGTACTTGAGGAGCGTCTGCTAGAGCAGGGTGACATGCTCCTGAGTTCAGTGGCGGAGGTGTTCTTGAGGAGCCTCTGTTAGTGCATGGGGACATGCTCTTGAGTTCAATGGTAGAGGTGTTCTTGAAAGCCTACGCTAGAGTAGGGGGACATGCTTTTGAGTTCTGTGGAGAATGGGTTCTTGGGGAGCTTCTGAGAGCCGGAGGAAATGCTCTTGAGTTCAGTGGTAGAGGTGTTCTTGAGGAGCTTCTGCTAGAGCAGGGGTCCATGCTCTTGAGTTCAGTGGTAGAGGTGTTCTTGGGAAGCCTCTGCTAGAGCAGGGGGACATGCTCTTGAGGGCTGTGGTAGAGGAGTTCTTGAGGAGCATCCGCTAGAGCAGGGGGGCATGCTCTTGAGTTCAGTGGAAGAGGTGTTCTTGAGGAGCCTCTAAAAGAGCAGGGGGACATGCTCTTGAGATCATTGGTAGAGGTGTTCTTGAGAAGCTTCTGCTTGAGTCGGGGTGTAGGAGAGTGGCATCGACTGCATAGTTGCCCCCAACTTTTTGCTGATGTTTTTGCTGTTTTATGACTCTAGCCAGGCTGTGGCCCTGCTATCCAGGACCCCAGCCTATCTGCTTCCTCTGTTAAACGATGTGAGTACCCTAGGTACCAACCAATTGGATGCTGAGGATGCCCTGACAGTCCCTTGTAGATGGTACCCTAGGTACCCAGGGCATGGGTCCCTCAGTAGGCCTACCAGGGCTGCAGCACTTATTGTGCCACCCTGGGACAGCCATAAAAACTGACACCACCAGACCACTACTGTAGTCTGGGTAAGGTGGTGCTAGCACCCCTTACAGGGATATAGGTACCCTATATCCCACCCCATTACAACACATATACTCTCATAGGTCACCCCTATAGTAGGCCTTGGTAATCCTACAAGGCAGGGTGCTGAGGTATGTGTGAGGGGGGACCCCTACATGAGTAGGGCCTCTCTGCAACCCTCGTAAAATCATTGCTGGGTTGTTTGTAGTGTAGCCATACCATATACTCTTAACCGCATTAAAAGTCTATCGCGATAACGCGATAACTTGAGAATGGCTACACAGAACCATATCGTGTTTGGTGTCAAACATGTAGGAATCATACCCCCAGTCTAGCCATGGGCATGAGGGTACGATTCCCCCCTGCTAGAGGGGCGATATGGGAAAAGCGGCAGAATTTAGACACCAATTTAAAAGTGCACAAGCAGTACAAAATGGCTACTACCCGCCACCTACACGACCCTGGCTGGCTGTTGCTGGGGAAAACCCCAGCCTCGCCAGCTGGACAACAGGGCTCCAGTGGCAGGGAGGTGCTAGCATCTCCCCAGACAGGATAATGTGGATTGGAACAGGGTGGGTGCACCAAATGTCCTTTCAGAGTTGCACGTAGGCAGCTGCAGAAGCCTCATTCTGCATACACCGCTTGGAACCGGTTCAGGGGCATCCTGCCCCTCGCCCAGGCGGGAAACACACAAAGGGGAGAGGGTTTAGCCACCCTTTCCCGCCTCACCTCTCATTGCTGGACACTACTATGGACACTCCCCTAATCTTGGGGATAAAGATGAATAACGTGGCCCCAGAGCCTCAGATTAATCTTGAACTTTACAGTCTTGACCTTTGACTTGCTGCTGCCCAGCTGACGGAAGAAATCTCCCTTGGGATAAAGGAGTTATCCCCCTGCTTGGCAGGCACCTGAAACACTGCAAGTGACCCGGTTGGAACTTCGCTGCTCTCACGAACTTTGACGACTTCCAGAACCCTTGAGGTGGGTTTCCAGCGCACCACAGAGGTCAGTGAGTGTGCTCAACGAGTTTGGGCTCCGTGGACCGCGTGGGTGCCAAGATCCCCAATACCCCAGGACACCAGCCACCTCTTGCGTAGCACACAACCCTGACCAGTGAGGAAGTTGTGCTTTGGCCTGTTTTTGTGCCAACCACTCTACAGCAATTGTGCCAAAGACCAGCACCCTAGCCCCCTCCGGTGGCCCGTGGGTGCCCTTTTACGCATGCCAAATTGCTGCCTCCTGCGGTCCCTTGTCTCTCAACTTGTGGGCCCTAGCAGAGGTCTATCTTTACAATCGAGAGTTCCCCTGGTTGATCGAGGCCTGCTCTACAGTCTCCTTGAAGGAGACCTCTCCCAGACCTTGTGGGTCTGCACTGTAGCAGATTTGTTTATTCTTCGTGGGTTGCGGTTGACAAGGCTTAGTGGATCCAATCCCGACACTAACACTGCAGCGACCCTCATCCAACGTGCGTTAGTCGCCCTCCTGAAGCTGGCCTTCCTTGAAGCCTCCCGGAGCCCGTGGTTGCAGATCCAAGCTACTCCACCTTCCACCTGAAGCACCCGACATCGAAGGGCTCTTTGCTTTGAGCCTCCTGGTCACTTTGCCGTGACCCAGACTCTGTCCCCTCTGCTTTCAGGTTCTTCTCTACAATCTTCACATCTTTGATCTTCACGGCATCATCGACGCTTTTGGCTAGCAGAACTTTTGACTATTTTCCCATTGAAAATAAGCCCGCGACCCGACAGAAGAAACGACCTATGCACCCGGCTTCCCTGGGGCAGGTAACAGTGGTACCTCGGTAGTCTCGTGGTAGTGGGCTCTTCAAAAGCTTAAGTCTGAAGTTTTAACTTTGTACTCCTGCTAGAAGTATTTTTAAACTGTTTATTTCCAACGGCGACATTCTCCATAGGCTGTAATCGAGATCCCGATAGCAGCTACTTGCACTGCACGCGCCTCCCGTGGGTCCCCTTCCTCATAACCTGGGGTGGATTCTTAAGGGGCCAGCGATCCTGAATGCCCTAGGCATTGCCTGTAGAATTGTCGTGGTTTTTATACCACTTTTTTAGTATATGGTTTGGTCCCCCCCTGGGGCCCAATGTTAATAGTGCTATTTATTGTATCTATCAATGCTTGTTTGATATTGTAACTTTGCCACAGCTTCATAAAGAGACTGTGGGATTCTGTCTAGAATAAATACATATATTTTATATATATACCTGTGTGGGCTACTCTTTCATTTGGTTATTCAAGAGGTTATTATGGTAAAACAATAAGCTTAACACTCCTTCAAGACTTAGCCTGAAGGCTGCTCTCCACAGCTACCACTAGGATAGCTTTCTTTAAAGGTTGTCTTAAACCTATCATCAATAAGAGTCGAATTGGACTGGTGCAAGGTGTCCCTATAACTAGGAGACAGCATATGCCAGGCCAACTTCTCACACGGGGTATATGTTCTTGAGTTCAGTGGTAGAGGTGTTCTTTAGGAGCTTCTGCTTGAGTAGGGGTCCATGCTCTTGAGTTCAATGGTAGAGGTGTTCTTGAGGAGCCTCTGCTAGAGCTGGGGTACATGTTCTTGAGTTCAGTGGTAGAGGTGTTTTTGGGGAGCTTCTGCTTGAGAAGCGATGTATGCTCTTGAGTTCCGTGGTGGAGTTGTTCTTGGGAAGCTTCTACTAGAGCAGGGGGGCATGCTCTTGAGTTCAGTGGTAGAGGTGTTCTTGAAGAGCCTCTGCTTAAGCAGGGGGACATGCTCTTGAGTTCTGTGGTAGAGGTGTTCTTGAGGAGCCCCTATTGGAGCAGTGGGACATGCTCTTGAGTTCAATGGTAGAGGTGTTCTTGAGGAGCCTCTGCTTAAGCAGGGGGACATGCTCTTGAGTTCTGTGGTAGAGGTGTTCTTGGGGAACCTCTGCTGGAGCAGGGGGACATGCTCTTGAGTTCTCTTGTGAAGGTGTTCACGAGGAGCCTCTGCTAGAGCTGGGGTACATGTTCTTGAGTTCAGTGGTAGAGGTGTTTTTGGGGAGCTTCTGCTTGAGAAGCGATGTATGCTCTTGAGTTCCGTGGTGGAGTTGTTCTTGGGAAGCTTCTACTAGAGCAGGGGGGCATGCTCTTGAGTTCAGTGGTGGAGGAGTTCTTGAGGAGTCTCTGCTAGAGCAGGGGGACATGCTCTTGAGTTCAGTGGTAGAGGTGTCTTGAGGAGCCTCTGCTAGAGCAGGCGTCATGCTCTTGAGTTCAGTGGTAGAGGTGTCTTGAGGAGCCTCTGCTAGAGAAGGGGGGCATGCTCTTGAGTTCAGTGGTAGAGGTGTTGATGAGGACCTCTGCTAGAGCAGGGGGGCATGCACTTGAGATCTGAGGTAGAGGTGTTCTTGATGAGCCTCCGCTAGAGCAGGGGGACATGCTCGTGAGTTCTGTGGTGAAGGTGTTCTTGGGGAGCTTGTGCTAGAGCAGGGGGAAATGCTTTTGAGTTCGGTGGTAGAGGTGTCCTTGAGGAGCCTCTGCTTAAGCAGGGGGACATGCTCTTGAATTCTGTGGTGGAGGTGTTCTTGAGGAGCCCCTATTGGAGCAGTGGGACATGCTCTTGAGTTCAATGGTAGAGGTGTTCTTGAGGAGCCACTGCTAGAGCAGGGGGACATGCTCTTGAGTTCAGTGATAGAGGTGTTCACGAGGAGCCTCTGCTAGAGCTGGGAGATATGCTCTTGAGTTCAGTGGTGGAGGAGTTCTTGAGGACCTCTGCTAGAGCAGGGGGGCATGCACTTGAGATCTGAGGTAGAGGTGTTCTTGATGAGCCTCCGCTAGAGCAGGGGGACATGCTCGTGAGTTCTGTGGTGAAGGTGTTCTTGGGGAGCTTGTGCTAGAGCAGGGGGAAATGCTCTGGAGTTCAGTGGTAGAGGTGTTCTTGAGGAGCTTCTGCTAGCACAGGGATCCATGCTCTTGAGTTCAGTGGTAGAGGTGTTCTTGGGAAGCCTCTGCTGGAGCAGTGGGACATGCTCTTGAGTGCTGTGGTAGAGGTGTTCTTGAGGAGCCTCTGCTAGATCAGGGGGGCATGCTCTTGAGTTCAGTGGCAGAGGTGTCCTTGAGGAGTCTCTAACAGAGCAGGGGGACATGCTCTTAAGTTCCGTTGTAGAGGTGTTCTTGAGGATCCTCTGCTAGAGCAGGAGTCATGCTCTTGAGTTCAGTGGTAGAGGTGTCTTGAGGAGCTTCTGCTACACCAGGGGGACATGATCTTAAGTTCAGTGGTAGAGGTGTTCTTGAGGAGCCTCTGCTAGAGCAGGGGGACATGCTCTTGAGTTCAGTGGTAGAGGTGTTCTTGAAGAGCCTCGGCTAGAGCAGGGGGAAATGATCTGGAGTACAGTGGTAGAGGTGTTCTTTAGGAGCTTCTGCTTGAGTAGTGGTCCATGCTCTTGAGTTCAGTGGTAGAGGTGTTCCTGAGGAGCCTCTGCTAGAGCTGGGGTACATGCTCTTGAGTTCAGTGGTAGAGGTGTTTTTTTGGAGCTTCTGCTTGAGAAGCGATCTATGCTCTTGAGTTTCGTGGTGGAGGTGTTCTTGAGGAGCCCCTGTTGGAGCAGTGGGACATGCTCTGGAGTTCAATGGTAGAGGTGTTCTTGAGCAGCCACTGCTAGAGCAGGGGGACATGCTCTTGAGTTCCGTGATAGAGGTGTTCTTGGGGAACCTCTGCTGGAGCAGGGGACATGCTCTTGAGTTCTGTGGTAGAGGTGTTCTTGAGGAGCCCCTGTTGGAGCAGTGGGATATGCTCTTGAGTTCAATGCTAGAGGTATTCTTGAGGAGCCTCTGCTAGAGCAGGGGGGCATGCTCTTGAGTTCTTTGGTAGAGGTCTTCTTGAGGAGCCTATGCTAGAGCAGGGGGAAATGCTCTGGAGTACAGTGGTAGAGGTGTTATTGGGAAGCCTCTGCTAGAGCAGGGGGACATGCTCTTGAGTTCAATGGTAGAGGTGTTCTTGAGGAGCCTCTGCTAGAGCTGGGGTACATGTTCTTGAGTTTAGTGGTAGAGGTGTTTTTGGGGAGCTTCTGCTTGAGAAGCGATGTATGCTCTTGAGTTCCGTGGTGGAGTTGTTCTTGGGAAGCTTCTACTAGAGCAGGGGGGCATGCTCTTGAGTTCAGTGGTAGAGGTGTTCTTGAAGAGCCTCTGCTTAAGCAGGGGGACATGCTCTTGAGTTCTGTGGTAGAGGCGTTCTTGAGGAGCCCCTATTGGAGCAGTGGGACATGCTCTTGAGTTCAATGGTAGAGGTGTTCTTGAGGAGCCACTGCTGGAGCAGGGGGACATGCTCTTGAGTTCTCTTGTGAAGGTGTTCACGAGGAGCCTCTGCTAGAGCTGGGAGATATGCTCTTGAGTTCAGTGGTGGAGGTGTTCTTGGGAAGCCTCTAATAGAGCAGGGGGATATGCTCTTGAGTTCCGTTGTAGAGGTGTTCTTGAGGAGCCTCTGCTATAGCAGGCGTCATGCTCTTGAGTTCAGTGGTAGAGGTGTCTTGAGGAGCTTCTGCTATAGCAGGGGGACATGCTTTTGAGTTCAGTGGTAGAGGTGTTCTTGAGGAGCCCCTATTGGAGCAGTGGGACATGCTCTTGAGTTCAGTGGTGGAGGAGATCTTGAGGACCTCTGCTAGAGTAGGGGGACATGCTCGTGAATTCTGTGGTGAAGGTGTTCTTGGGGAGCTTGTGCTAGAGCAGGGGAAAATGCTCTGGAGTTCAGTGGTAGAGGTGTTCTTGGGAAGCCTCTGCTGGAGCAGTGGGACATGCTCTTGAGTGCTGTGGTAGAGGTGTTCTTGAGGAGCCTCTGCTAGATCAGGGGGGCATGCTCTTGAGTTCAGTGGCAGAGGTGTCCTTGAGGAGTCTCTAATAGAGCAGGGGGACATGCTCTTGAGTTCCGTTGTAGAGGTGTTCTTGAGGAGCCTCTGCTAGAGCAGGCGTCATGCTCTTGAGTTCAGTGGTAGTGGTGTCTTGAGGAGCTTCTGCTACAGCAGGGGGACATGCTCTTAAGTTCAGTGGTAGAGGTGTTCTTGAGGAGCCTCTGCTAGAGCTGGGGACATGCTCTTGAGTTCAGTGGTAGAGGTGTTCTTGAAGAGCCTCGGCTAGAGCAGGGGGAAATGATCTGGAGTACAGTGGTAGAGGTGTTCTTTAGGAGCTTCTGCTTGAGTAGTGGTCCATGCTCTTGAGTTCAGTGGTAGAGGTGTTCTTGAGGAGCCTCTGCTAGAGCTGGGGTACATGCTCTTGAGTTCAGTGGTAGAGGTGTTTTTTTGGAGCTTCTGCTTGAGAAGCGATAAATGCTCTTGAGTTTCGTGGTGGAGGTGTTCTTGAGGAGCCCCTGTTGGAGCAGTGGGACATGCTCTGGAGTTCAATGGTAGAGGTGTTCTTGAGGAGCCACTGCTAGAGCAGGGGGACATGCTCTTGAGTTCAGTGGTAGAGGTGTTCTTGGGGAACCTCTGCTGGAGCAGGGGACATGCTCTTGAGTTCTGTGGTAGAGGTGTTCTTGAGGAGCCCCTGTAGGAGCAGTGGGACATGCTCTTCAGTTCAATGGTAGAGGTATTCTCGAGGAGCCTCTGCTAGAGCAGGGGGGCATGCTCTTGAGTTCTTTGGTAGAGGTCTTCTTGAGGAGCCTATGCTAGAGCAGGGGGAAATGCTCTGGAGTACAATGGTAGAGGTTTTCTTGGGGAGCTTCTGCTAGAGCAGGGGGCATGCTCCTGAGTTCTGTTTTTGAGGTGTTCTGGAGGACCTCTGCTACAGCAGGGGGACATGCTCTTGAGTTCTATGGTAGAGGTGTTCCTGAGGAGCCTCTGCTAGAGCAGATGGTCGTGCTCTTGAGTTCTGTGATAGAGGTGTTCTTGAGGAGCCTCTGCTAGAGCAGGGGGACATGCTCTTGAGTTGTGCGGTGAAGGTGTTCTTGTGGAGCTTCTGCTACAGCAGGGGGAAATGCTCTAGGATTCAGTGGTAGAGGTGTTCTTGAGAAGCCTCTGCTAGAGCAGGGGGACTTGCTCTTGAGTGCTATGGTAGAGGTGCTCTTCAGGAGCCTATGCTAGAGCAGGGGGGCATGCTCTTGAGTTCAGTGGTAGAGGTGTTCTTAAGGAGCCTCTAATAGAGCAGGGGGACATGCTCTTAAGTTCAGTGGTAAAGGAGCTCTTGAGGAGCCTCTGCTAGAGCAGGGGGCATGCTCTTGAGTTCAGTGGTCGAGGTGTTCTTGAGGAACTTCTGCTAGAGCAGGGGGACATGCTCTTGAATTCAGTGTTAGAGGTGTTCTTGAGGAGCCTCTGCTAGAGAAGGGGGACATGCTCTTGAGTTCAGTGGTAGAGGTGTTCTTGAGGAGACTCTGCTAGAGCAGGGGGACATGCTATTGAGTTCTGAGGTCAAGGTGGTCTTGGGGAGCTTCTGCTAGAGCAGGGGGAAATGCTCTGGAGTTCAGTGGTAGAGGTGTTCTTGGGAAGCCTCTGCTAGAGCAGTGGGGCATGCTCTTGAGTTCAGTGGTGGAGGTGTTCTCGAGGAGCCTCTAATAGAGCATGGGGACATGCTCTTAATTTCAGTGGTAGAGGTGTTCTTGAGGAGCCTCTGCTAGAGCAGGGGGCATGCTCTTGAGTTCAGTGGTAGAGGTGTTCTTGAGGAGTTTCTGCTAGAGCAGTGGGACATGCTCTTGAGATCAGTGGTAGAGGTATTCTTGAGGAGCCTCTGCTAGAGAAGGGGGACATGCTCTTGAGATCAGTGTTAGAGGTGTTCTTGGGGAGCCTCTGCTAGAACAGAGAGACATGCTCTTGAGTTCAGTGGTAGAGGTGTTCTTGAGGAGGCTCTGTTAGGGCAGGGGGACATGCTCTTGAGTTCAGTGGTAGAGGTGGTCTTGAGGAGCCTCTGCTAGAGCAGGGGAACAAGCTCTTGAGTTCTGTGATGGAGGTGTTCTTGAGGAGCCCCTGTTGGAGCAGGGGGACATGCTCTTGAGTTCAGTGGTAGAGGTGTTCTTGAGGAGCCTCTGCTAGAGCAGGGGGACATTGTAGGAGAGTGGCATCGACTGAATAGTTGCCCCCAACTTGTTTCTGACGTTTCGACTGTTTTATGACACTAGCCAGGCTGTGGCCCTGCTATCCAGGACCCCTGGCTATCCGCTTCTTCTCTAAACCGATGTGTGTACCCTAGGTACCTACCAATTGCATACTGAGGACACCCTGTCAGCCCCTTGTAGATGGTTCCCTAGGTACCCAGGGCATGGGTCCCTCAGAGGAGTACCAGGGGCTGCAGCACTTATTGTGTCAGCCCTGGGACAGCTATACAAACTGACACCACCAGACCACTACTGTAGTCTGGGTAAGGTGGTGCTTGTACCTCTTACAGGGATATAGGTATCCTGTATCCACTTAATACAACACATATATCCTCATAGGTCACCCCTAAGGTAGGCCTTGCTAATCCTACAAGGCAGGGTGCTGAGATATATGTGAGGGGAAACCCCTACCTGAGTAGGGCCCCTCTGCAACCTTCGTAAAACTATTGCTGGGTTGTTTGTAGTGCAGCCATACCATATACTCTTAACCGCATTAAAAGTAATCGCGATAGCGTGATAACTTGAGAATGGCTACACAGAACCGTATCGTGTTGGGTGTCAAACATGTAGGAATCATACCCCCAATCCAGCCATGGGAGTGAGGGCATGATTCCCCCCTGCTAGAGGGGCAATATGGGAAAAGCAGCAGAATTTAGACACCAATTTAAAAGTGCACACGTAGTACAAAATGGGTGCTACCCGCCACCCACACGACTCTGGCTGCCTGTTGCTGGTCAGAACTCCAGCCACGGCAGCTGGACAATAGGGATCTTGTTGCAGGGAGGTGCTCCCACCTCCCCAGACAGACTATGTGGATTGGAACTGGGTGGGTGCACCATAGGATGTCTTTCAGACTTGCACGTAGGCTTCTCCAGTGCCTACTTCTGCATACACCGCCTCAAACCGGTTCAGGGGCATCCTGTCCCCTGCCCATGCGGGAAACTACACAAAGGGGAGAGGGTGTAGCCACCCTTTCCCGCCTGAACTCTCATTGGTAGGCTCTGATCTGGACACTCCCCTAATCTTTGGATAAAGGTGAATACAGGGTCCCCAGAGCCTCAGATTATTCTTGGACTTCACATACTTGAACTTCGACTTGCTGCCGTACAGCTAAAGGAAGAAATCTCCCTTGGGGTAAAGGAGTTACCCCCCTGCTTGGCAGGCACCTGAAACACTGCAAGTGACCTGGTTGGAACCTCACTGCTCCTACGGACATCGACGACTCTGTCCTACCTTGAGGTGGGTTTCCAAGCATCCCAGAGGCCAGTGAGTGTGCACAGCAAAGTTCAGCACCGTGGATCCCGTGGGTGCTGAGATGCCAATACCTCAGGACACCAGCCACCTCTTGCACAGCACCCGACCCCAACTAGTGGGGAAGTTGTCCTTTGGTCCATTATTGAGCCAACCTCTCAGCATCATCTGTGCCAAAGATCGGTGCCCTAGCCCGCTCTGGCGACCCGTGGGCGCATCTTTACGCATGCCAAATTGCTGCCTCCCGCGGTCCCTTGTCTCTCGACCGGTGGGCCGTAGCGGAGGTCAATCTTAACTTCCAAGAGTTCCCCTGGTTGCTCCAGGCCTGCTCGTCAGTCTCCTCACAGGAGACCTCATTCAGACCTTGTGGGTTTGCACCAGTAGCTGTTTTGTGTTATTTGCATGGGTTGCGGTTGCCAAGGCTTAGTGAATCCAATCCGGACACTAACACTCCAGCAACCCTCATCCTTTGTGGGACAGTCGCCCTCCAGAAGCTGGCCTTCCTTGACGCCTCCTGGACCCCGTGGCTGACGATCCAAGCTACACCTCTTCCACCTGGAAGCACCCGACATTGAAGGGCTCTTTCTCCTGGGCCCCCTGGTCACTGTGCCGTGACCCAGACTCTGTCCCCTCTGCTTTCAGGTGCTTCTCTTCAAGATCTACATCTTCAATCTTCACGACATCGGCGACGCTTCTTGCTAGCAGCAGTTCTTCACGTTTTGCCATTGAAAATCAGCCCGCGACCCTACATCGAAAACGACCTATGCACCCGGCTTCCCTGGGGCAGGTAACAGTGGTACCTCAGTACTCTCATGGGTGTGGGCCCTTCAAAAGCTTAACTCTAAAGTATTGAACTTGAACTCCTGCTAGAAGTGTTTTTAATCTTGTAAAATTCAACCGCGACATTCTCCATAGGCTTTAATAGAGATCCCGACAGTAGCTTCTGCAAATGCACGCGTCTCCCGTGGGTCCCCTTCCTCACTACCTTGGGTGGTTTCACAAGGGGCCAGCGACCCTAAATGCCCTAGGCATTGTCTGTAGAATTGTCGTGGTTCATATACCACTTTTTTGATATATGGTTTGGTCCCCCCCTGGGGCCCTACGATTCCAGTGCTATTTATTGTAACTATCAATGCTTGTTTGAATTGTATCTTTACCTCCAGCCTCATAAAGAGACTAGTGGGATTATTCTTAGAATAAATACATATATTTTATATATATACCTGTGTGGACTACTCTTTCATTTGGTCATTCAAGAGGTTATCTATGGTAAAACAATAAGCTTAACACTCCTTCAAGACTTAGCCGGAAGGCTGCTCTCCACAGCTACCACTAGGATAGCTTTCTTTAAAGGTTGTCTTTAACCTATCACCATAAGAGTCGAATTGGACTGGTGCAAGGTGACCCCTATAACTAGTGGACAGCATATGCCAGGCCAACTTCTCACAGACATGCTCTTGAGTTCTGTGGTGGAGGTGTTCTTGAGAAGCCCCTGATAGAGCAGGGGGGACATGCTCTTGAGTTCAGTGGTAGAGGTGTTCTTGAGGAGCATCTTCAAGAGCTGGGAGACATGCTCTTGAGTTCAGTGGTGGAGGTGTTCTTGAGGAGCCTCTGCTAGAGCAGGGGGACATGCTCTTGAGTTCAGTGGTAGAGGTGTTCTTTGGGAGCTTCTGCTAGAGCCGGGGGGCATGCTCCAGAGTTCTGTTTTTGCAGTGTTCTTGAGAACCCCTGCTGCAGCAGTGGGCCATGCTCTTGAGTTCTTTGGTAGAGGCGTTCTTGAGGAGCCTCTGCCAGAGCAGATGGGCATGCTCTTGAGTTCTGTCGTAGAGGTGTTCTTGAGGAGCCTCTGCTAGAGCAGGGGGACATGCTCTTGAATTCTGTGGTGAATGTGTTCTTGGGACCTTCTGATAGAGCAGGGGGAAATTCTCTGGAGTTCAGTGGTAGGGATGTTCTTGAGGAGCCTCTAGTAGAGCAGGGGTACATGCTCTTAAGGTCAGTGGTAGAGGTGTTCTTGAGGAGCCTCTGCTAGAGCAGGGGGCACGCTCTTGAGTTCAGTGGTAAAGGTGTTCTTGAGGAGCTTCTGCTAGAGCAGGTGGACATGCTCTTGAGTTCAGTGGCAGAGGTGTACTTTAGGAGCTTCTGCTAGAGCAGGGGGACATGCTCTTGAGTTCAGGGGTAGAGGTGTTCTTGAGGAGCCTCTGCTAGTGCAGGGGGACATGCTCTTGAGTTCAATGGTAGAGGTGTTCTTGAGGATCCTCTGCTGGAGCAGGGGCACATGCTCGAGTTCTGTGGTAGAGGTGTTCTTGAGGAGCCTCTGCTAGAGCAGGGGGACATGCTGTTGCGTTCAGTGGTAGAGGTGTTCCTGAGGAGCCTCTGCTAGAGCATGGGGACATTCTCTTGAGTTCGGTGGTGGAGGTATTCTTGAGGAGCCTCTGCTAGAGGAGGAGTCCATGCTCTTGAGTTCAGTGGTAGATGTGTTCTTGAGGAGCCTCTGCCAGAGCAGATGGGCATGCTCTTGAGTTCTGTCGTAGAGGTGTTCTTGAGGAGCCTCTGCTAGAGCAGAGGGACATGCTCTTGAATTCTGTGGTGAATGTGTTCTTGGGAGCTTCTGATAGAGCAGGGGGAAATGCTCTGGAGTTCAGTGGTAGAGATGTTCTTGAGGAGCCTCTAGTAGAGCAGGGGTACATGCTCTTAAGGTCAGTGGTAGAGGTGTTCTTGAGGAGCTTCTGCTAGAGCAGGGGGCACGCTCTTGAGTTCAGTGGTAAAGGTGTTCTTGAGGATCCTCTGCTGGGGCATGGGGACATGCTCTTGAGTTCAGTGCTAGAGGTGTTCTTGAGGAGCCCCTGCTAGAGCAGGGGCACATGCTCGAGTTCTGTGGTAGAGGTGTTCTTGAGGAGCCTCTGCTAGAGCAGGGGGACATGCTGTTGCATTTAGTGGTGGAGGTGTTCTTGAGGAGCCTCTGCTAGAGTATGGGGACATTCTCTTGAGTTCAGTGGTGGAGGTATTCTTGAGGAGCTTCTGCTTGAGTAGGGGTCCATGCTCTTGAGTTCAGTGGTAGAGGTGTTCTTTCGGAGCTTCTGCTTGAGTAGGGGTCCATGCTCTTGAGTTCAGTGGTAGAGATGTTCTTTAGGAGCTTCTGCTTGAGTAGGGGTCCATGCTCTTGAGTTCAGTGGTAGAGGTGTTCTTGAGGCGCCTCTGCTAGAGCTGTGGGACATGCTCTTGAGTTCAGTGGTAGAGGTGTTTTTGGGGAGCTTCTGTTTGAGAAGCGCTCTATGCTCTTGAGTTCCGTGGTGGAGGTGTACTTGGGAAGCTTCTGCTGGAGCAGGGGGGCATGCTCTTGAGTTCAGTGTTTTAGGTGTACTTGAGGAGCCTGCTCTTGAGTTCTGCGGTAGAGGTGTTCTTGAGGGGCCCCTGTTGGAGCAGTGGGACATGCTCTTGAGTTCAATGGTAGAGGTGTTCTTGAGGAGCCTCTGCTAGAGCAGGGGGGCATGCTCTTGAGTTCAGTGGTAGAGGTGTTCTTGGGGATCCTCTGCTGGAGCAGGGGGACATGCTCTTGAGTTCTCTTGTGGAGGTGTTCTTGGGAAGCCTCTGCTAGAGCAGTGGGACATGCTCTTGAGTGCTGTGGAAAAGGTGTTATTGAGGAGCCTCTGCCAGATCAGGGGGGCATGCTCTTGAGTTCAGTGGTAGAGGTGTCTTGTGGAGCTTCTGCTAGAGCGGGGGGACATGCTCTTGAGTTCAGTGGTAGAGGTGTTCTTGAGGAGACTCTGCTAGAGAAGGGGGACATGCTCTTGAGTTCAGTGGTAGAGGTGTTGTTGAGGAGCCTCTCCTAGAGCAGGGGGACATGCTCTTGATTTCAGTGGTAGAGGTGCTCTTAGGGAGCTTCTGCTAGAGCAGGGGAACATGTTCTTGAGTTCTGTGGTGAAGGTGTTCTTGAGGAGCCTTTGCTAGAGCAGGGGGACATCCTCTTGAGTTCAGTGGTAGAGGTGTTCTTGAGGAGCTTCTGCTAGAGCAGGGGAACAAGCTCTTGAGTTCTGTGATGGAGGTGTTCTTGAGGAGCCCCTGTTGGAGCAGGGGGACATGCTCTTGAGTTCAGTGGTAGAGGTGTTCTTGAGGAGCCTCTGCTAGAGCAGGGGAGATGCTCTTGAGTTCAGTGGTAGAGGTGTACTTGAGGAGCCTCTTCTAGAGCTGGGAGACAAGCTCTTGAGTTCAGTGGTGGAGGTGTTCTTGAGGAGCGTCTGCTAGAGCAGGGGGAGATGCTCTTGAGTTCAGTGGTAGAGGTGTACTTGAGGAGCCTCTTCTAGAGCAGGGGGACATGCTCTTGAGTTCAGTGGAAGAGGTGTTCTTTGGGAGCTTCTGCTAGAGCCAGGGGGCATGCTCCTGAGTTCTGTTTTTGAGGTGTTCTTGTGGATCTCTGCTACAGCAGTGGGGCATGCTCTGGAGTTCTTTGGTAGAGGTGTTCTTGAGGAACCTCTGCCAGAGCAGATGGGCATGCTCTTGAGGCTCGGTCATAGAGGTGTTCTTGAGGAGCCTCTGCTAGAGCAGGGGGACATGCTCTTGAATTCTGTGGTGAAGGTGTTCTTGGGGAGCTTCTGATGGAGCACGGGGAAATGCTCTGGAGTTCAGTGGTAGAGATGTTCTTGAGGAGCCTCTAGTAGAGCAGGGGTACATGCTCTTAAGGTCAGTGGTAGAGGTGTTCTTGAGGAGCCTCTGCTAGAGCAGGGGGCACACTCTTGAGTTCAGTGGTAGAGGTGTTCTTGAGGAGCTTCTGCTAGAGCAGGTGGATATGCTCTTGAGTTCAGTGGTAGAGGTGCACTTTAGGAGCTTCTGCTAGAGCAGGGGACATGCTCTTGAGTTCAGGGGTAGAGGTGTTCTTGAGGAGCCTCTGCTAGTGCAGGGGGACGTGCTCTCGAGATCAGTGGTAGAGGTGTTCTTGAGGAGCCTCTGCTAGAGCAGGGAGAAATGCTCTTGAGTTCAGTGGTAGAGGTGTTCTTGAGGATCCTCTGCTGGAGCATGGGGACATGCTCTTGAGTTCAGTGGTAGAGGTGTTCTTGAGGAGCCCCTGCTAGAGCAGGGGCACATGCTCGAGTTCTGTGGTAGAGGTGTTCTTGAGGCGCCTCTGCTAGAGCAGGGGGACATGCTCTTGAGTTCAGTGATAGAGGTGTTCTTGAGGAGCATCTGCTGGAGCAGGGGGACATGCTCTTGAGTTCAGTGGTAGAGTTGTTCTTGAGGAACCTCTGCTAGAGCAGGGGGACATGCTCTTGAGATCAGTGTTAGAGGTGTTCTTGAGGAGCCTCTGCTAGAGCATGGGGACATTCTCTTGAGTTCGGTGGTGGAGGTGTTCTTGAGGAGTCTCTGCTAGAGGAGGGGTCCATGCTCTTGAGTTCAGTGGAAGAGGTGTTCTTGAGGAGCTTATGTTTGAGTAGGGGTCCATGCTCTTGAGTTCAGTGGAAGAGGTGTTCTTGAGGAGCCCCTGCTAGAGCAGGGGCACATGCTCGAGTTCTGTGGTAGAGGTGTTCTTGAGGAGCCTCTGCCAGAGCAGATGGGCATGCTCTTGAGTTCAGTCGTAGAGGTGTTCTTGAGGAGCCTCTGCTAGAGCAGGGGGACATTTTCTTGAGTTCGGTGGTAGAGGTGTTCTTGAGGAGCCTCTGCTAGAGCAGGGGGCATGCTCTTGAGTTCAGTGGTAGAGGTGTTCTTGAGGAGCTTCTGCTAGAGCAGGTGGACATGCTCTTGAGTTCAGTTGTAGAGGTGTACTTTAGGAGCTTCTGCTAGAGCAGGGGGACATGCTCTTTAGTTCAGTGGTAGAGGTGTTCTTGAGGAGCCTCTGCTGGAGCAGGGGGACATGCTCTTGAGTTCAGTGGTAGAGGTGTTCTTGAGGAGCCCCTCCTAGAGCAGGGGCACATGCTCGAGTTCTGTGGTAGAGGTGTTCTTGAGGAACCTCTGCTAGAGCAGGGGGGCATGCTCTTGAGATCAGTGGTAGAGGTGTTCTTGAGGAGCCTCTGCTAGAGCATGGGGACATTCTCTTGAGTTCGGTGGTGGAGGTGTTCTTGAGGAGCCTCTGCTAGAGGAGGGGTCCATGCTCTTGAGTTCAGTGGTAGAGGTGTTCTTGAGGAGCCTCTGCTAGTGCAGGGGGACATGCTCATGAGTTCTGTGGTAGTGGTGTTCTTGAGGAGCCTCTGCTAGAGCAGGGGGACATGCTCTTCAATTCTGTGGTGAAGGTGTTCTTGGGGAGCTTCTGCTAGAGCAGGGGGAAATGCTCTGGAGTTCAGTGGTAGAGGTGTTCTTGGGGAGCTTCTGCTAGAGCAGGGGGACATGCTCTTGAGTGCTGTGGTAGAGGTGTTCTTGAGGAGCCCCTGTTGGTGCAGGGGGACATGCTCTTGAGTTCTGTGGTGGAGGTGTTCTTGAGGAGCCCCTGTTGGAGCAGGGGGACATGCTCTTGAGTTCAGTGGTAGAGGTGTTCTTGAGGAGCCTCTGCTAGAGCAGGGGGACATGCTCTTGAGTTCTGTGGTGGAGATGTTCTTGAGAATCCCCTGGTGGAGTAGGGGGACAGGCGCTTGAGTTCAGTGGTAGAGGTGTTCTTGAGGAGCCTCTGCTAGAGCAGGGGAGATGCTCTTGAGTTCAGTGGTAGAGGTGTACTTGAGGAGCCTCTTCTAGAGCTGGGAGACAAGCTCTTGAGTTCAGTGGTGGAGGTGTTCTTGAGGAGCGTCTGCTAGAGCAGGGGGAGATGCTCTTGAGTTCAGTGGTAGAGGTGTACTTGAGGAGCCTCTTCTAGAGCAGGGGGACATGCTCTTGAGTTCAGTGGTAGAGGTGTTCTTTGGGAGCTTCTGCTAGAGCCAGGGGGCATGCTCCTGAGTTCTGTTTTTGAGGTGTTCTTGTGGATCTCTGCTACAGCAGTGGGGCATGCTCTGTAGTTCTTTGGTAGAGGTGTTCTTGAGGAACCTCTGCCAGAGCAGATGGGCATGCTCTTGAGGCTCGGTCGTAGAGGTGTTCTTGAGGAGCCTCTGCTAGAGCAGGGGGACATGCTCTTGAATTCTGTGGTGAAGGTGTTCTTGGGGAGCTTCTGATGGAGCACGGGGAAATGCTCTGGAGTTCAGTGGTAGAGATGTTCTTGAGGAGCCTCTAGTAGAGCAGGGGTACATGCTCTTAAGGTCAGTGGTAGAGGTGTTCTTGAGGAGCCTCTGCTAGAGCAGGGGGCACACTCTTGAGTTCAGTGGTAGAGGTGTTCTTGAGGAGCTTCTGCTAGAGCAGGTGGATATGCTCTTGAGTTCAGTGGTAGAGGTGCACTTTAGGAGCTTCTGCTAGAGCAGGGGACATGCTCTTGAGTTCAGGGGTAGAGGTGTTCTTGAGGAGCCTCTGCTAGTGCAGGGGGACGTGCTCTCGAGATCAGTGGTAGAGGTGTTCTTGAGGAGCCTCTGCTAGAGCAGGGAGACATGCTCTTGAGTTCAGTGGTAGAGGTGTTCTTGAGGATCCTCTGCTGGAGCATGGGGACATGCTCTTGAGTTCAGTGGTAGAGGTGTTCTTGAGGAGCCCCTGCTAGAGCAGGGGCACATGCTCGAGTTCTGTGGTAGAGGTGTTCTTGAGGAGCCTCTGCTAGAGCAGGGGGACATGCTCTTGAGTTCAGTGATAGAGGTGTTCTTGAGGAGCCTCTGCTGGAGCAGGGGGACATGCTCTTGAGTTCAGTGGTAGAGTTGTTCTTGAGGAACCTCTGCTAGAGCAGGGGGACATGCTCTTGAGATCAGTGTTAGAGGTGTTCTTGAGGAGCCTCTGCTAGAGCATGGGGACATTCTCTTGAGTTCGGTGGTGGAGGTGTTCTTGAGGAGCCTCTGCTAGAGGAGGGGTCCATGCTCTTGAGTTCAGTGGTAGAGGTGTTCTTGAGGAGCTTATGTTTGAGTAGGGGTCCATGCTCTTGAGTTCAGTGGTAGAGGTGTTCTTGAGGAGCCCCTGCTAGAGCAGGGGCACATGCTCGAGTTCTGTGGTAGAGGTGTTCTTGAGGAGCCTCTGCCAGAGCAGATGGGCATGCTCTTGAGTTCAGTCGTAGAGGTGTTCTTGAGGAGCCTCTGCTAGAGCAGGGGGACATTTTCTTGAGTTCGGTGGTAGAGGTGTTCTTGAGGAGCCTCTGCTAGAGCAGGGGGCATGCTCTTGAGTTCAGTGGTAGAGGTGTTCTTGAGGAGCTTCTGCTAGAGCAGGTGGACATGCTCTTGAGTTCAGTTGTAGAGGTGTACTTTAGGAGCTTCTGCTAGAGCAGGGGGACATGCTCTTTAGTTCAGTGGTAGAGGTGTTCTTGAGGAGCCTCTGCTGGAGCAGGGGGACATGCTCTTGAGTTCAGTGGTAGAGGTGTTCTTGAGGAGCCCCTCCTAGAGCAGGGGCACATGCTCGAGTTCTGTGGTAGAGGTGTTCTTGAGGAACCTCTGCTAGAGCAGGGGGACATGCTCTTGAGATCAGTGGTAGAGGTGTTCTTGAGGAGCCTCTGCTAGAGCATGGGGACATTCTCTTGAGTTCGGTGGTGGAGGTGTTCTTGAGGAGCCTCTGCTAGAGGAGGGGTCCATGCTCTTGAGTTCAGTGGTAGAGGTGTTCTTGAGGAGCCTCTGCTAGTGCAGGGGGACATGCTCATGAGTTCTGTGGTAGTGGTGTTCTTGAGGAGCCTCTGCTAGAGCAGGGGGACATGCTCTTCAATTCTGTGGTGAAGGTGTTCTTGGGGAGCTTCTGCTAGAGCAGGGGGAAATGCTCTGGAGTTCAGTGGTAGAGGTGTTCTTGGGGAGCTTCTGCTAGAGCAGGGGGACATGCTCTTGAGTGCTGTGGTAGAGGTGTTCTTGAGGAGCCCCTGTTGGTGCAGGGGGACATGCTCTTGAGTTCTGTGGTGGAGGTGTTCTTGAGGAGCCCCTGTTGGAGCAGGGGGACATGCTCTTGAGTTCAGTGGTAGAGGTGTTCTTGAGGAGCCTCTGCTAGAGCAGGGGGACATGCTCTTGAGTTATGTGGTGGAGATGTTCTTGAGGATCCCCTGGTGGAGTAGGGGGACAGGCGCTTGAGTTCAATCAAAGCATTTATATAGCGCACTACTCACCCAGAGGGTCTCAAGGCGCTGGGGGAGGGGGGTCCGCTACTCCTCGAACAGCCAGGTCTTGAGTTGCCTCCTGAAGGCGAGGTGGTCCTGGGTCAGGCGGAGGTGGGTCGGGAGGGAGTTCCATGTCTTGACGGCGAGGTAGGAGAAGGACCGTCCCCCTGTGGTGGCTCTTCGGATGCAGGGGACGGCGGCGAGGGCGTGGCCGGTCGATCGAAGCTGGCGTTTGGGAGCGTAGAAGTTGAGGCGGCTGTTGAGGTATCCTGGGCCTTGGTTGTGTAGGGCTTTGTGTGCGTGGGTGAGGAGTCGGAAGGTGATTCTTTTGTTGACCGGGAGCCAGTGCAGGTCTCTCAGGTGTCCGGAGATGTGGCTGCGACGGGGGATGTCTAGGATGAGTCGTGCTGAGGCGTTCTGGATCCACTGGAGTCTCTTCTGGAGTTTGGCGGTGGTTCCGGCGTAGAGGGAGTTGCCGTAGTCCAGACGGCTGGTGACGAGGGCCTGGGTGACCGTCTTCCTGGTCTCGGTGGGGATCCACCGGAAGAGCTTACGTAGCATGCGCAGGATGTTGAAGCACGAAGAGGAGACGGCGTTGACTTGTCTGGTCATGGAGAGGGAGGAGTCCAGGATGAAGCCCAGGTTGCGTGCGTGGTCTGTTGGTTTGGGTGCGCTGCCTAGGGCGGGGGGCCACCAGGAGTCGTCCCAGGCGGAGGGTGAGGATCCCAGGATGAGGACTTCCGTCTTGTCCGAGTTCAGTTTCAGGCGGCTGTTCTTCATCCATTCGGCTACCTCTTTCATCCCTTCGTGAAGGTTGGCTCTGGCGGTGGCGGGGTCGTTGGTGAGGGAGAGAATCAGCTGGGTGTCGTCGGCGTAGGAGATGATGTTGAGGTTGTGCTGGCGTGCGATGTCTGCGAGGGGGCTCATGTAGACGTTGAAGAGGGTTGGACTGAGCGAGGAGCCTTGAGGAATGCCGCAGATTACTTCGGTGGCTTCAGATCTGAACGGGGGAGGCGGACTCTCTGTGTCCTTCCGGCGAGGAAGGAGATGATCCACTCCAGTGCCTTCTCCTGGATTCCGACGTTGCTGAGTCGCTGCACTAGTGTACGGTGGCAGACAGTGTCGAAGGCCGCGGAGAGGTCTAGGAGGATGAGGGCTGCTGTTTCTCCGTTGTCAAGCAGTGCTCGGATGTCATCGGTGGCTGCGATCAGGGCGGTCTCGGTGCAGTGGTTGGCCCGGAAGCCAGACTGCGAGAGGTCGAGGGAACCGTTCGTCTCGAGGAAGGCGGCCAGCTGCTTGTTGACGGTCTTCTCGATGACTTTTGCAGGAAACGGGAGCAGCGAGATGGGGCGGTAGTTCTTGAGGTCGGTGGGGTCGGCTGATGGCTTCTTTAGTAGAGCGCTGAGTTCGGCGTGCTTCCAGCTCTCCGGGAAGGTAGCGGTGTCGAAGGAGGTGTTGATGATGTCCCGCAGGTGGGGGGCGATGACAGCGTCGGCCTTGTTGAAGACGTGGTGAGGGCAGGGGTCGGTAGGAGATCCGGAGTGGATGGAGTTCATCGTGCGGACGGTGTCTTCGGTGCTGATCGGGGTCCAGGCGCGGAGGGTGGTGGTGGGGGGCGGTGGTTCGGTCGTGGCGTGCGTCGGTTGAGTGCTGAAGCTGTTGTGTATGTCCGCGATCTTGTTGTGGAAGTAGGAGGCGAGGGAGTTGCAGAGGTCTTGCGAAGGGGTGATGTCGTTGTTTCCGGCATTGGGGTTGGAGAGCTCTTTAACGATGTAGAAGAGTTCCTTGCTGTTGTGTGCGTTGTTGTCCAGTCGTTCCTTGAATGCGGTTTTCTTGGTGGCGTGGATGAGTTGGTGGTGTTTTCGGGTGGCGAGCTTGAGGGCAGTCAAGTTGTCCGGTGTTGGGTCTCTGCGCCATGTTCTCTCGAGGGCTCGGCAGTTCTTCTTGGAGCTCTTGAGTTCGTCGGTGAACCATGGGGCTTTCTTGCTACCGGGTCTGCTAGGCGGGGTCTTCAGAGGGGCGAGGTTGTCTGCGCAGTTGCTGATCCACTTCGCGAGGTTGGTGGCCGCCTGGCTTGGGTTCTTTGCGCTGGTGGGAGGGTTCATGCTCAGGGAGGTCGCGAGCTGGTCGGCTGTGATCTTGTTCCAGCTTCTGCGTGCAACCTGTTGCTGGTGGTGGTGGATCGTGGTCCTTCTGAAGCTGAAGTGGACGCAGCTGTGGTCCGTCCAGTGGAGTCCGGTGGCGTGGCTGAAGGCGATGTCCTTGCTGGATGAGAAAACGGGGTCGAGTGTGTGTCCGGCGTAGTGGGTGGGGGTGGTGACCAGCTGCTTGAGTCCCAGGTTTGCGAGGTTGTCCAGCAGGGTGGTGGTGTTGCGGTTGGTGTTGTTCTCCAGGTGGAAGTTGAGGTCCCCGAGGAGGATGTAGTCAGCGGAGAGGAGGGCGTGCGGGCTGATGAAGTCGGCGATGTCTTCGCTGAATTGTGTGCGTGGTCCCGGGGGTCTGTAGATGAGGGTGCCTCTGAGGGTGGTCGTGGGGTTGATGTGGACCTGGAAGTGCAGGTGCTCGGCGGGTGCGAGGGTGTCGTCGGTGTTGGTCGTGATGCGGATGGTGTTCCTGTGGATGATGGCGATGCCTCCTCCGGTCTGGTTGATGCGGTCCCTTCGGATGATCTTGTAGCCGTCTGGGATGGCGATGGCGATGTCGGACGCTGAAGAGGCGTTCATCCAGGTTTCCGTGAGGGAGGCGACGTCTGGTGAGGTTGTGTCGAGCAGGTTCCAGAGCTCGATCGCGTGTCTGTGGACGGAGCGGGTGTTGAGCAGGATGCATTTCAGGTGGCTGCTGCTGTTGCTCGTCTTGGTCTTGGTTGGTGCTGGAGTAGTGCTGGTCCGGATGCAGGTGAACTTGCAGGCGTTGCAGCAGAAGGGTCCGTGGGTGCGTCTCGGGGTGGCTCGGTAGCATCCTGGGATTCGGCCGGTGTTGAGTGCGTTGAGGGTGGCAGCGTCGTACGTCCGGCGGGTGGGCTGGGGTCTGCGGGGGCCAGGGGTCCTGGCGCTGGGCGCGGGCCAGGCGCAGACGGGCGCAGACGGGCTTACTTTTGGCGCACCTTCGGCGCTCAGTCGGCGCTCCCGCTGCGCGCGTCCGCTGCGCGGTCGCTCTGGGGGCGTCATAAGAAGGGGGACGAGAGGGCGGGTCTTGAGGAGCCTCTGCTAGAGCAGGGAGACATGCTCTTGAGTTCAGTGGTAGAGGTGTTCTTGAGGAGCCTCTGCTAGAGCAGATGGGCATGCTCTTGAGTTCTGTGGTAGAGGTGTTTTTGAGGAGCCTCTGCTAGAGCAGGGGGACATGCTCTTCAATTCTGTGGTGAAGGTGTTCTTGGGGAGCTTCTGCTAGAGCGGGTGGAAATGCTCTGGAGTTCAGTGGTAGAGGTGTTCTTGGGGAGCTTCTGCTAGAGCAGGGGGACATGCTCTTGTGTGCTGTGGTGGAGGTGTTCTTGAGGAGCTCCTGTTGGAGCAGGGGGACATGCTCTTGAGTTCAGTGGTAGAGGTGTTCTTGAGGAGCCTCTGCTAGAGCAGGGGGACATGCTCTTGAGTTCTGTGGTGGAGATGTTCTTGAGGATCCCCTGGTGGAGTAGGGGGACATGCGCTTGAGTTCAGTGGTAGAGGTGTTCTTGAGGAGCCTCTGCTAGAGCAGGGAGACATGCTCTTGAGTTCAGTGGTAGAGGTGTTCTTGAGGAGCCTCTGCTAGAGCAGATGGGCATGCTCTTGAGTTCTGTGGTAGAGGTGTTCTTGAGGAGCCTCTGCTAAAGCAGGGAGACATGCTCTTGAGTTCAGTGGTAGAGGTGTTCTTGAGGAGCCTCTGCTAGAGCAGATGGGCATGCTCTTGAGTTCTGTGGTAGAGGTGTTCTTGAGGAGCCCCTGTTGGAGCAGGGGGACATGGTCTTAAGTTCAATGGTAGAGGTGTTGTTGTGGAGCTTCTGCTAGAGCAGGGGGAAATGCTCCAGAGTTCAATGGTACATGTGTTCTTGAGGAGCTTCTGCTCGAGCTGGGAGACATGCTCTTGAGTTAAGTGGTGGAGGTGGTCTTGAGGAGCCTCTGCTAGAGCAGGGGGACATGCTCTTGAGTTCAGTGGTAGAGGTGTTCTTGAGGAGCCTCTGCTGGAGCAGGTGGCATGCTCTTGAGTTCAGTGGTAGAGGTGTACTTGAGGAGCCTCTGTTAGTGCACGGGGACATGCTCTCGAGTTCAGTGGTAGAGGTGTTCTTGAGGAGCTTCCGCTAGAGCAGGGGGACATGCTCTTGAGTTCAGTGGAAGAGGAGTTCTTGAGGAGCCTCTGTTAGTGCACGGGGACATGCTCTCGAGTTCTGTGGTAGAGGTGTTCTTGAGGAGCCCCTGTTGGAGCAGGGGGACATGCTCTTGAGTTCTGTGGTGGAGGTGTTCTTGAGGAGCCCCTGTTGGAGCAGGGGGACATGCTCTTGAGTTCAGTGGTAGAGGTGTTCTTGAGGAGCCTCTGCTAGAGCAGGGGGGCATGCTCTTGAGTTCTGTGGTGGAGATGTTCTTGAGGATCCCCTGGTGGAGTAGGGGGACATGCGCTTGAGTTCAGTGGTAGAGGTGTTCTTGAGGAGCCTCTGCTAGAGCAGGGAGACATGCTCTTGAGTTCAGTGGTAGAGGTGTTCTTGAGGAGCCTCTGCTAGAGCAGATGGGCATGCTCTTGAGTTCTGTGGTAGAGGTGTTCTTGAGGAGCCTCTGCTAGAGCAGGGAGACATGCTCTTGAGTTCAGTGGTAGAGGTGTTCTTGAGGAGCCTCTAATAGAGCAGATGGGCATGCTCTTGAGTTCGTGGTAGAGGTGTTCTTGAGGAACCCCTGTTGGAGCAGGGGGACATGGTCTTAAGTTCAATGGTAGAGGTGTTGTTGTGGAGCTTCTGCTAGAGCAGGGGGAAATGCTCCAGAGTTCAGTGGTACATGTGTTCTTGAGGAGCTTCTGCTCGAGCTGGCAGACATGCTCTTGAGTTAAGTGGTGGAGGTGGTCTTGAGGAGCCTCTGCTAGAGCAGGGGGACATGCTCTTGTGTTCAGTGGTAGAGGTGTTCTTGAGGAGCCTCTGCTGGAGCAGGTGGCATGCTCTTGAGTTCAGTGGTAGAGGTGTACTTGAGGAGCCTCTGTTAGTGCACGGGGACATGCTCTCGAGTTCAGTGGTAGAGGTGTTCTTGAGGAGCTTCCGCTAGAGCAGGGGGACATGCTCTTGAGTTCAGTGGAAGAGGAGTTCTTGAGGAGCCTCTGTTAGTGCACGGGGACATGCTCTCGAGTTCTGTGGTAGAGGTGTTCTTGAGGAGCTTCTGCTAAAGCAGGAGTCCATGCTCTTGAGTTCAGTGGTAGAGGTGTTCTTGGGAAGTGTTAGAAGTTGGCCTGGCATATGCTGTCCTCTAGTTATAGGGGACACCTTGTACCGGTCCAATTCGACTCTTATGGTGATAGGTGAAAGACAACCTTTAAAGAAAACTATCCTAGTGGTAGCTGTGGAGAGCAGCCTTCAGGCCTTAAGCTTAGTGTTTTACCATAGATAACCTCTTGAATAACCAAATGAAAGAGTAGTCCACACAGGTATATATATAAAATATATGTATTTATTCTAGGAATAACCTCACTAGTCTCTTTATGAGGCTAGAGGTGAAGATACAATTCAAAGCATTGATAGTTACAAGAAATAGCACTGGAATCATAGGGTCCAAGGGTGGGACCAGACCATATATCAACAAAGTGGTATAAGAACCACGACAATTCTACAGACAATGCCTAGGGCATTTAGGGTCGCTGGCCCCTTGTGAAACCACCCAAGGTAGTGAGGAAGTGGCTAAAGCTACTGTCTGGATCTCTATTAAAGCCTATGGAGAATGTCGCGGTTGAATTTTACAAGATTAAAAACACTTCTAGCAGGAGTTCAAGTTCAATACTTTAGAGTTAAGCTTTTGAAGGGCCCACACCCACGAGAGTACCGAGGTACCATTGTTACCTGCCCCAGGGAAGCCAGGTGCATAGGTCGTTTTCGATGTCGGGTCGCAGGCTGATTTTCAATGGCAAAACGTGAAGAACTGCTGCTAGCAAGAAGCGTCGTCGATGTCGTGAAGAATGAAAATGTAGATCTTGAAGAGAAGGACCTGAAAGCAGAGGGGACAGAGTCTGGGTCACGGCACAGTGACCAGGGGGCTCAAGAGAAGGAGCCCTTCAGTGTCGGGTGCTTCTAGGT
Source organism: Triturus cristatus (assembly GCF_964204655.1). NCBI lineage: Eukaryota > Metazoa > Chordata > Amphibia > Caudata > Salamandridae > Triturus > Triturus cristatus. The sequence continues at coordinate 171,155,791 of NC_140579.1, read as the reverse complement.
AGAAGAGGTGTAGCTTGGATCATCAGCCACAGGGTCCAGGAGGTGTCAAGGAAGGCCAGCTTCTGGAGGACAACTGTGCCACAAAGGATGAGGGTCGCTGCAGTGTTAGTGTCCGGATTGGATCCACTAAGCTTTGGCAACCGCAACCCACGCTAGAAACACAAAACTGCTACTGGTGCAGACCCACGAGGTCTGAGCGAGGTCTCCAGCGAGGAGACTGAAGAGAAGGCTTGGAGCAACCAGGGGAACTCTTAGAATTGAAGATTGACCTACACTAGGGCCCACCAGTCGAGAGACAAGGGACCGCGGTAGGCAGCAATTTGGCGTACGTAAAAATGCGCCCACGGGTCGCCGGAGCGAGCTAGGGTGTCGATCTTTGGCACAGATGATGCTGAGAGGTTGGCTCAATAATGGGCCAAAGCACAACTTCCCCACTCGTCGGGGTCGGGTGCTGTGCAAGAGGTGGCCAGTGTCCTGGGGTATAGGGGATCTCGGCACCCACAGGGTCCACTATGCTGAGCTTTGCTGTGCACACTCACTGGCCTCTGAGATGCTTGGAAACCCACCTCAAGGTAGGAAAGAGTCGTCGATGTCCGTAGGAGCAGCGAGGTTCCAACCGGGTCACCTGTAGTGTTTCAGGTGCCTGCCAAGCAGGGGGGTAACTCCTTTACCCCAAGGGAGATTTCTTCATTCAGCTGTGCGAAGTTCAAGTCTGTGAAGTTCAAGAATAATCTGAGACTCTGTATTCACCTTTATCCAGAGATTAGGGGAGTGTCCAGATCAGAGCCCACCAATGAGAGTTCAGGCGGGAAAGGGTGGCTACACCCTCTCCCCTTTGTGTGGTTTCCCGCATTGGCAGGGGAAAGGATGCCCCTGAACCGGTTTGAGGCGGTGTATGCAGAAGTAGGCACTGGAGAAGCCTACGTGCAAGTCTGAAAGACATCCTATGGTGCACCCACCCAGTTCCAATCCACATAGTCTGTCTGGGGAGGAGGGAGCACCTCCCTGCAACAAGATTCCTATTGTCCAGCTGCTGTGGCTGGAGTTCTGCCCAGCAACAGGCAGCCAGAGTCGTGTGGGTGGCAGGTAGCATCCATTTTGTACTACTTGTGCACTTTTAAATTGGTGTCTAAATTCTGCCTCTTTTCCCATATCGCCCCTCTAGCAGGGGGAATCATGCCCTTAGTCCCGTGGTTGGATTGGGGGTATGATTCCCACATGTTTAACACCAAACACGATATGGTTCTGTGTAGCCATTCTCAAGTTATCATGCTATCGCGATTTATTTATAATGCGGTTAAGAGTATATGGTATGGCTACACTACAATCAACCCAGCAATAGTTTTATGAAGGTTGCAGAGGGGCCCTACTCAGGTAGGGGTTCCCCCTCACACATATCTCAGCACCCTGCCTCGTGGGATTAGCAAGGCTTGCCTTAGTGATGACCTATGAGGATATATGTGTTGTATTTGGTGGGATACAGGATACCTATATCCCTGTAAGGAGTGCAAGCACCACCTTACCCAGACTACAGTAGTGGTCTGGTGGTGTCATTTGGTATGGCTGTCCCAGGGGTGGCACAATAAGTGCTGCAGCCCCTGGTAGGCCTCTGAGGGACCCATGCCCTGGGTACCTAGGGTACCATCTACAAGGGGCTGACAGGGTGTCCTCAGTATCCAATTAGAAGGTACCTAGGGTACTCACATCAGTTTAGAGAAGAAGCAGATAGGCTGGGGTCCTGGATAGCAGGGCCACAGCCTAGCTAGTGTCATAAAACAGTCAAAACATCAGCAAAAAGTTGGGGGCAACTATGCAGTCGATGCCACTCTCCTACATAACCCTCCCCCCAAACGCAGGGACATTAAACTAACCTTGACCAGTTGAGTCTTCATGTTCTAAGTGGAAATATCTGGAGAGGCCATCTGCATTGGCATGGTTGCTCCCAGGTCTATGTTCCACTGTATAGTCCATCCCCTGTAGGGAAATGGACCACCTGAGAAGTTTGGGATTTTCACCTTTCATCTGTTTTAGCCATAGGAGGGGCTTATGGTCGGTTTGAACAGTGAAGTGAGTGCCAAACAAGTATGGCCTCAGCTTCTTCAAGGCCCAGACCACAGCAAAGGCCTCCCTCTCTATAGCTGACCAACGTTTCTCTCTGGGGGTCAACCTTCTGCTAATAAAAGCTACTGGTTGATCCTGGCCCTCTTCATTCAGTTGTGATAATACAGCACCTACCCTGTGAGAAGTTTGCCTGGCATATGCTGTCTCCTAGTTATAGGGGACACCTTGCACCAGTCCAATTCGACTCTTATTGATGATAGGTTTAAGACAACCTTTAAAGAAAGCTATCCTAGTGGTAGCTGTGGAGAGCAGCCTTCAGGCTAAGTCTTGAAGGAGTGTTAAGCTTATTGTTTTACCATAGATAACCTCTTGAATGACCAAATGAAAGAGTAGTCCACACAGGTATATATATAAAATATATGTATTTATTCTAAACAGAATCCCACAAGTCTCTTTATGAGGCTGAGGCAAAGTTACAATTCAAACAAGCATTGATAGATACAATAAAATAGCACCTGGGCCCCGGGGGGGACCAAATCATATATTAAAAAAGTGGTATAAGAACCACGACAATTCCACAGACAATGCCTAGGGCATTTAGGATCGCTGGCCCCTTAAGAATCCATCCCAGGTTATGAGGAAGGGGACCCACGGGAGGCGCGTGTAGTGGAAATAGCTGCTATCGGGATCTCTATTAAAGACTATGGAGAATGTTGCGGTTTGATTTAAACAGATTAAAGTCACTTCTAGCAGGAGTACAAAGTTAAAACTTTAGAGTTAAGCTTTTGAAGAGCCCACTACCACGAGAGTACCGAGGTACCACTGTTACGTGCCCCAGGGAAGCCGGGTGCATAGGTCGTTTTCGATGTCGGGTCGCGGGCTGATTTTCAATGGGAAAATGTTCAAAAGTGCTGCTAGCCAAAAGCGTCGATGATGCAGTGAAGATTGAAGTTGTAGATCTTGTAGAGAAGAACCTGAAAGCAGAGGGGACAGAGTCTGGGTCACGGCACAGTGACCAGGGAGCACAAAGCAAAGAGCCCTTCAATGTCGGGTGCTTCAAGTGGAAAGAGGTGTAGCTTGGATCTGCAGCCACGGGCTCCGGGAGGCTTCAAAGAAGGCCAGCTTCTGGAGGGCGACTGTCCCACGTCGGATGAGGGTCGCTGCGGTGTTAGTGTCCAGATTGGATCCACTAAGCCTTGGCAACCGCAACCCACGCAAGATGAACAAATCAGCTACTGGTGCAGACCCACGAGGTCTGTGAGAGGTCTCCTTTGGAGAGACTATAGAGCAGGCCTGGAGCAACCAGGGGAATTCTTAGATGTTGAGATTGTCTTCCGCTCGGGCCCACAAGTCGAGAGACAAGGGACCGCGGAAGGCAGCAAAATGGAGTGCGTAAAAGGGAGCCCACGGGCCACGAAAGGGGGTTAGGGCGCTGATCTTTGGCACAAATGCTGCTTAGTGGTTGGCTCAATAATCAGCCAAAGCACAATTTCCCCACTGGTCAGGGTCGTGTGCTACGCAAGAGGTGGCTGGTGTCCTGGGGTATTGGGAATCTCTGCACCCACATGGTCCACGGTGCTCAGGGTCACTGAGCACACTCACTGGCTTCTGGGATGCTTAGGAAACACACCTCAAGGGTGCTGGAAGTCGTCGAAGTCCATAGGAGCAGCGAGGTTCCAACCGGGTCACTTGCAGTGTTTCAGGTGTCTGCCAAGCAGGGGGATAACTCCTTTATCCCAAGGGAGATTTCTTCAGTCAGCTGGGCAGCAGCTCGTCGAAGGTCAAGTCTGTAAAGTCCAAGATTAATCTGAGGCTCTGGGGCCACGTTATTCACCTATATCCCCAAGATTAGGGGAGTGTCCAGAGTAGTGTCCACCAATGAGAGGTGAGGTGGGAAAGGGTGGCTACACCCTATCCTCTTTGTGTGTTTCCCGCCTGGGCGATGGGCAGGATGCCCCTGAACCGGTTCCAGGAGGTGTATGCAGAATGTAGGCGCTGTAGCTGCCTACGTGCAACTCTGAAAGGCAACTTTGGTGCACCCACCCTGTTCCAATCCACATATCCTGTCTGGGGAGATGCTAGCACCTCCCTGCCACAGGAGCCCTATTGTCCAGCTGACGAGGCTGGGGTTTTCCCCAGCAACAGCCAGCCAGAGTCGTGTGGGTGGCGGGTAGTAGCCATTTTGTACTACTTGTGCACTTTTAAATTGGTGTCCGAATTCTGCCGCTTTTCCCATATCGCCCCTCTAGCAGGGGGGAATCGTGCCCTCATGCCCATGGCTGGACTGGGGGTAGGATTCCTACATGTTTGACACCAAACACAATATGGTTCTGTGTAGCCATTCTCAAGTTATCACGCTATCGCGATAGACTTATAATGCGGTTAAGAGTATATGGTATGGCTACACTACAAACAACCCAGCAATGATTTTACGAGGGTTGCAGAGAGGCCCTACTCAGGTAGGGGTCCCCCCTCACACATACCTCAGCACCCTGCCTTGTAGGATTAGCAAGGCCTGCTATAGGAGTGACCTATGAGAGTACATGTGTTGTAATGGGGTTGGATATAGGGTACCTATATCCCTGTAAGGGGTGCTAGCACCACCTTACCCAGACTACAGTAGTGGTCTGGTGGTGTCAGTTTGTATGGCTGTCCCAGGGTGGCACAATAAGTGCTGCAGCCCTGGTAGGCCTACTGAGGGACCCATGCCCTGGGTACCTAGGGTACCATCTACAAGGGACTGTCAAGGCATCCTCAGCATCCAATTGGATTTGTACCTAGGGTACTCACATCATTTTTTTTTGTTGAAATCTTTTTATTAGGTTATTCAACAAAACAGAAAGTAAAAACCACTCTCTCAGTGTAGGGCTTAGGACAAAGCAGATTAGAATGTATCTTAGCAGTTCAGCACAAGTATTACAAAGATAAATAGGCCAGCAAAGGGTACAACACAATAGTCTCCATCCCCAACCGTTGTGCGGGACAGGGCAACTAGTCATGGTCGCTGAGGTCAGATTCTTCTGTATCGGGTGGGGGCTCACAGATGTTCCCTCTATATACATTCCAGCCACCCCACACCTGGGACCATTTCTTTGGGCATCCTCTATGTACATATACCGCTTTTTCCGTCACCATTACAAGGTCCATGTCTCGGATCCACTGTGCCAGGGTAGGTGCCTGTCCCGATCCCCATCGCTGGGCTATGTTCCGTTTTGCGAGCATGAGCCCCAATGTCACCCAAAGCTGGGCCACTCTTACGTGGTCCGTCTGCTCCCAGACATTGAGGAGGCAGAGCCGAGGTTCGGGCAGCGTGGGGATTTTTGTTACTTGGGAAAGAGTACGGAACACCCCCTTCCAATAAAGCGCTATGATAGGGCAGTCCCATAGGGTGTGGAGGAAGGTTCCTTCGTGGCCACAGTTCCTGAGGCACAGTGGGGACTCCGTCCGTTGTAATTTGAATAGAAGTGTACGGGTATAGTACGTGCGGTGCAGAATTTTAAGCTGGACAAGCCTTAATTTGGACGATATGCCCACTTCCCTGGGGGACGATAGCGCGGCCTGCCACTCCGTATCATCGAAGTCCCCAAGTTCTGCCTCCCATTTCCCCTTAAGGACCAAAAAGGGGTCAGGGCGATTATTTATTATTTTCCGGTATGTTAGGGACGTCGCTTTTTGATGTTCAGCGAGGAGCCGGTCCTCCAAGGGCGATGACTCAGGGAGCCGAGTCCCGGGTGAAATCGCCGTTCGAAGTGCATGCTGGATTTGCAAATAGCGGAAATGTTCGGTGTTGGCCAAATCGTACTCTGCCTGCAGTTGGGAAAAATTGATCACCTCTCCCCGCCGCCAGAGGTCCCCTACTCTAGAAATGCCAATAAGATCCCACTGATGGAATCCCTTGGTGGTACGCAGTATCCCAAGCTGTTTAGCGTCCCATAGTGGCGTTGCCTGGGTAATCCTACCCGCCCATCCCATCGCACGCTGTGCCGCAAACCATATCTGGAGGGTGTGGGCAGCGGGCCCTGCCTGGACACGACCTCCCTTAGGGTTATAAAGGGCTCCCATCACCCCCCCAGGGGCAAGCAGTTGTCTATCCATACGGTAAGCAGGGTCGTCTCTCGATACATGGAGCCACTGATTTATGATCATGAGGTGCGAGGCCCAGTAGTAGGTTTTGATATCTGGGAGGGCTATACCCCCGTCGTACCACCCACTGGTAAGCTTGTGGAGAGCAATCCGAGGTGCCCTGTCTTCCCAAAGGAGACGGGTGATCTCAGCATTAACAGCCGTGAAGTAAGAGGGCGCCACCGGGAAGGGGGTATTCTGTAGCGCATAGAGGAATCTAGGGAGGGCGAGCATCTTAAAGAGCGAGGCCCTTCCAAGCAAAGTCAGGGGCAAGGCGCGCCAGTGTTTGACATCGGTACGAAGCCGTTGGAGGGGCCTCATTAGGTTTTCGGCCACAAATTTATCCCGATCTGCAGTGACATATACCCCTAGATATTTGAATCCTTCCCGGGCCACGAGAATATTGCATCCCCTCGGGGGCCGAGGCGGGGAGCCTCGGAGCATATATAGGATGGATTTCTCCCAGTTGATTTCGTATCCCGACCGCCGCCCGTACGACTCACATATGTCGAGGAGACAGGCGATAGAGCGCGCCGGCGAGGCCAGATAAAGCAGAATATCGTCTGCATAAAGGGAGATCCGATCCTCCCAGTCCGGCCTCCATTTGAGGCCACGGATCACCGGATCCTGCCGCACCCATGCCGCCAAGGGCTCGAGAGCCATGGCAAAGAGGAGCGGGGAAAGGGGGCAGCCCTGCCTTGTCCCCCGGCCCAGAGGGAAGGGGTCAGAGACACGGCCGTTTACCACCACCTGTGCAAGCGGCTGGGTGTACAGAAGCCGAATCCACGCGCAGATCTTGGGGCCGAGCCCCATGTGACGGAGAACGGCGAACAGGAAAGGCCACTCCACCCTGTCAAACGCCATCCGGGCATCTAATGAGAGTATGGCCGCATCTTCCTCTATCGAGGAGCGGCAAGCAAGAATGCCATGGAGACGCCGTATGTTTAGAGCGGTGTTCCGGTGTGGCATAAAGCCTGACTGGTCAGGGTGGATTAGGGTTGAGAGGTAGGGCTGTAGTCGTGTTGCCAGTAATTTCGCCAGAATCTTAGCCTCGGCGTTGAGCAGCGAGATCGGGCGATAAGAGGAGCACTCGTGCGCCGGTTTGTTGGGTTTCGGGATCGCCACTATTGTAGCCATCCTCTGATCCAGGGGGAGGGACCCCTTAGATAGACAATCCCTATACATGGCCCGCAGGTGCGGGACCACTAGAGAGGAGTTTTGCTTATAATATTCGATCGGGAGTCCGTTGGGCCCCAGCGCCTTCCCTGTGCGAAGGGACAGAATTGCCAGCGTTATCTCATCATCCGTCAGATCCGCCTCAAGGGCCTCTGTTTCCGAGGAAGTCAGTCGTGGCATTGCGATGTCCCGAAGGAATAGCTCATTGTCTGCCACGGTAGAGGAAGCCTCAGGTGTATAGACGGATTGGTAGTGGGCCGCGAACGCCCCCGCTATGCGCTGAGGGTCCGAAGTAAATTCCCCCTCGTCGAGCCGGATCCGAGCCACCCACCGCGACGCCCGGTCCCCCACCTCAAGCCATGCAAGCAGTTTGCCCGCCTTGTCCCCAAGTTCATAGATTGTGTGTTGGGTCGCTACCTGCCGAGCACGCGCTGTCTCCCACAGATGGGACCTATACTCCTGCTGCGCCATGCGTAGTGTATGCGCCGAATCCTCGTCCCCTTGTAGTGTATGGGACGTTTCCGCCTCGTTTACCGACCGCTCCAGCTCTAGCACCGCCTGCCGCTGGGTTTTCTTGTGATCCGAGATGACGGAGATGGCCTGTCCACGGAGGACAGTTTTAAAGGCTTCCCAGAGGGTTGCTGAGCTCCTGACGGAGTCGGCATTTTCGGCGAAATAGTGCTTGGTCGCAGTTTTAAGGGCCTTATTGATTTTAGGGATTTTGAGATATCCGGGATGGACCGGAAACATAGTGCGTTTACACGGGTCGTTGGTCGCAAACGTGATGACCACCGGCGAGTGATCCGAGATGCCCCTGGGGAGGAGCGACACCTCGGTCACCCCAGTGAACCCGGCAGGTGAAGTGAAGATGTAGTCTATGCGTGAAAGGGTATGGTGTGCGCCAGAAAGAAAGGTGTATTGTCTCTCACTGGGCCTATACTCTCTCCAAGTGTCTACCAGGCCCAGCGCGGCGGTGAATTCTGTAAGAATGGAGGTGTCCCCACCATGTGCCCTGTGTGACGACCTGTCAAGTGTAGGATCCATGGTTGCGTTGAAGTCCCCACCCATAATGAGCTCCCCCTGCGGGAGTGCCAACAGGAATTCACCCAGTGCCCTAAAGGAGACCTGGTGTAGTGTCGGGGGGATGTAGACGGTCACTAGATTGTACACCTTCCCCTCCCATTGGCAGGTAAGTGCTGCGAAGCGGCCATATTCGTCCCTACGGGAGTCTAGAAGAATTAGGGGGAAACGTTTGTTAATCAGTATGCCTACCCCTCTGGAACCTGTCGTAAACTCTGAGTGTGTCGCCATCTTAAACCCAAGCCTATCTAGGGCCTTGGTGGTAGAGCCCACTAGGTGCGTTTCTTGCAAGAGTGCCACCGCGGGTCCCCTACGCCTGAGGTACTGCAGCACCAGCCCACGCTTAATCTTGTCCCCTAAACCATTAACGTTCCAGGATAGGACAGCATATGAAGGACATCGCTGCTGAGTAGGGACGCCGGGCATTGTGTCAGTGGTCGCTTGGGTCGCGCTACGTGATGCCATCCTCAGGGAGGGATATAGAAAGTGTCAACTGCAGTATGCCACCCCTGTGCACCTGTGCCTGCCTAGTCAGCCTGAAACGCCCGTGAGTGGTAGGTGAACCTGAAACAAAACACAAAACAACATAACAACAAAATCCCCCTCCCGCCTCCCCCCTCCCTGCCTCCCTGCCATGCGGATTTAAAACTACCCGCCACCCCAACTCAGCAGAGTGCTTAGTTCCCATAAACTGGTTACGTGCGTGTGGGGGGAAAACCGCTCACTGTTCAGCCGCCGATCCCCACACCATAGGCTTGTCCCTTCAAGCAGCCAAATGTCCGATACGAGCCAAGGGCCCCGAGTTCTTAGCCCCCTGCAAATTTAAAGCCCCACTGGGCCGTCTGGCGCATCAAGGTCGCAGATCGCCGAGTGTCCGCAAGTCCGATTTTCTCTATACCTCCATGCCTCAAGGCGTTCCATCGCCCGCCCCCGACTCCTCGACACCCAGGTCCTCGGGAGAGGCTGAGAGGCCGCCAGGGGCATGCTCCCTCTTGCCCCTGGGTCTAGCAGGACGCCATCCCTCCAGCCACTCTGAGGCCTCCGCTGGCGATGTAAAGAACCAAGTGCGCCCCTCCGCCTCCACTCGGAGCTTCGCAGGAAATAACATTGAGTATTTAAGCTCTCGAGAGCGGAGGTCCGCCTTGACCGCCATAAAGTCTCTCCGCTGTCGCACCACAGTCGCTGTGTAGTCCGGATACAGGGTGACCGTACTGTTTCCCACCCTCAGTGGGGGGGCGGTACGCGCCGCCTGGAGGATTGCATCGCGGTCACGGAAGTTGAAAATGCGGGCCAGGATCGGGCGCGGGGGGGCCCCCGGTCGAGGCCTCCCGCCCGGCACCCGGTGGGCCCGTTCCACCGAGAAGAACTTGGAGAGCCCACGGGGCTTGAGCTGGTCGGTAATCAGTTTTTCCACAAAGAGGTCTAACGCCGGGCCGCGTTCACTCTCCGGCACACCAACGACCCGCACGTTGTTGCGTCGGGACCGTCCTTCCTGGTCCTCCAGTTTGGCCAGCAATTGCTTTTGCGTCAGTTCCAGGGTTTGTATGCGCTTGTGGTGGTCTGCTGTGTCCTGCGTGAGGGTCGCCGCGGTGGCCTCGACCTCTGCGAGTCTAGAATTGATTTTCGCGACATCTGCTCGGAGGAGCGCCACATCCGTGGAGATCGTACCGATGGAAGCCTGCATCTGCGTCAATGTGGCCATGACGTCTGCCAGGGTAAACTCCGCAGGCTTGTCAGAGGGGGGGGACTGTTTCCGATCTGGGAGAAATGAGAATTTGTCCAGTTTAGCCTGCGCCCCACCACGGTGGCCTTTCCCTCCCATGGCGCCAGGCAGGCACCGAAGTTGCACCCGGTCGCTCAAGGTACCAGTCTATCGCAGTAGAATCAGACCTGCGTGTAGGGTGGGCACAGAGATGCCGCCGCCGGACCCAAGGGCATCAACTCCCCGTCGTCAGGAAGTACCAGAGTTGGGAGGCAGCACCGAGTCCCCAAAGCACCAGGGCCGCGAAGCCGCTCCCCCACAGGTCACCGGATGCTAGATGCACCCGTGCGGCGTGACAGCTGCCGCTCGCGGCGTCCAAGGGCTCGTAGTCCCAGGGGAAACGCTGCTCCGGCCGGGCCTCAGCGCGAGCGCCCCCCCAAACCCGGCAACACAGGAGTCAAGGCGAAGCAGCACCAGGGCCCAGGGCGACGCCAGTAGGTCAGAGTCTCAGGCCTCAGCAGGCGGTGCACAGGGAGCGTCGTCCGGGGGGTTCAAGCGCGAGGTCGGCCACCTGGTCAGGCGCACCCACTCTCCTCAGTAGGCCGCAGAGGCCGCAGCGAACCCACCCCGGCAAAGCCAGAGCCGTCCAGATGACTGCGCTGCCAAAGCGCACACTGACCTTTGCCTAGAAGGCACAGCCACCGCCTCTCGTTCACTTTGCAGGATCTCAAGTCGGGCCGGGGCGGAGGCGGCTGGACACGGAGGCCCACGCCTCCCCACCGCTGTCGGAAGGCTCCGGTCCCCGGTCCGCTCCGAGGGGCCATCTCGATCTCCCACTGGACCCGAAGCGCTCCGTGAACGCTCCGATGCTAGGCGGCTGAGGGTCGGGCGAGTCCCGCCGCGTCCGCTCCAGGGACCGGCACGTCTCGACGGAGCCCTGCCGCACGCAGGGCGACGCAGCCACGCCTCTCGTGCAGCACACCTCGGGGATGCGGGCCCAGTCCTCCGCCCGCCTCTCTGCTCCGCAGCTCAGGAATGGGGGGGTCTCGGGCCCCCAAGCTTCAAGTCCCGGGCGCCGAGGCTTTCGGACCCAGAATTAGCCGTCCAGAAGTAAGTATGCGTTGAAGGGTGGGCGGATAAATGACGGATTAAGGGCCGGTGCGGAGGAGCTCCGGGCTCAGGCGGCCATGTTCTTCAAGAGCCAAGCTCCGCCCCCGACTCACATCATTTTTAAGGAGAAAGCAGATAGGCTGGGGTCCTGGATAGCAGGATCCCAGCCAGACTAGTCAAAAACCACTCAAATACCAGGCAAAAAGTTGGGGGCAACCATTAGTCAGATTCCACCTTCCTACATAACCCCCCCCCCCAAACGAAAGGAGATAAGCCTGACCTTGTTCAGATAAGCCTTTATTTCCTGAGTGGCCATATAAGGAAGAACCTGCACTAGCATGGTTGCTCCCTGTCTCATGGTCCACTTGGGAAATCCTACCCCAAGGGGTTCTAGAGTTTTTCCAAAGTCTAGGGGAATTACCTGTATGGGTTCTTGGTACAGAGGTGGGCTGGTGGGGTGTCTGAGTCTGGAAGTGAGGCCCTATTTGGGGTGGTCTCAACCTCCTCAGGTCACTGGTCACCATGGAAGCCTTTCTGCCCATGACTGTGTCATATCTGGCCCTAAGGGTCAACCTCTGGCTGCCTACAGCTGGGGGTTGGGTCCCTCTGGTTGGAATAGTGGAGGGCATATAAATGTTTTGGGCAGCTATGCCCCAGGTTTCCCTGTGCCCAACAAAGTCCATCTGGGGGGTGCCTGTACCTAGGGGTAAGGGGGATCCCTCATGTTTGTAGAGGAATATTCACCTGGCGAGAACTACTCTGCTGGGTGTCCCTAATCTGCTGATGAGGGGGTTCCTCTGGACAGGGGCCCATTAAGGGTCCACTGACCTCCCTGACCTCTGCAGCCCTGGGCTGACTGAGACAGGGTAGAGAGGGGCAGGATACCTGCTCCAGACTGGGTGCCATCTTGGAAGGATCCCCTGCCATCAGAGATGTGGTCAGGCCCGGCCTGTCCACTTCTGGGGCAGTTACTTCACAAGGGGCAGGATCAGTTCCCTTAGAAACTTGGCCCTTACCTTTGGTCTGGTGGGGGGAGGACTGTTCCTCTCCCCCTATGCTCTCTGTTTGGGTGGAGTGATCCATAGTTTCAGGCTTCACTCCTTTTACTTTCTCCTGGGGTTGAGGTGAGGCCTTTAAGGTCTCATCCACTCTCTCAGGGATGCCTACCATTTTCAAATGGGCCTTGTGGTCTACCTCAGCCCAGGCTGAGATTTCCAGATCATTTCCCAGTAGACAATCTACAGGCAAGGTTGGGGACACTGCCACTCTCTTTGGGCCAGTGATCCCTCCCCAGCTGAGATTTACCACTGCCATGGGATGGTCTGTCCAAATTCCATCTATATTGGTCACCTGGTAGCTAAACCCAGGTAAAAGCTGTTCTAGGGGCACTAGTCTCTTGGTCACCATGGTGACACTGGCCCCTGTGTCCTTGTAGGCCACAGCCTTCTGACCATTGATCATGGGCTCTTGTCTGTACCTGCCCAAGATATTGGAACTCATGGTAAAGTTGGCAAACCCCATGCCACCATCACAGACTAGAGTTGCTTGTGTAGGGGACCTGGTTAGGCCAGAGTCCACCTGAGTTCCCCAAGAAAGCCCAACTAAGTTTTTGGGTGCACTCCCACCACCTGGGGGATTACTACTAGTAGTAACAGGAGGTGTTGGAGCTGCAATGGGAGGAACATCTTCTTTATTGCCATTCTTTGGACAGCTGGAGTCAGTTTTCCAGTGGCCAGGTTGCTTACACACATGGCAATATGGTTTCTTGTTAGAAGAGGAAGGATTTTGGGACCCACCCCCAGCACTGGGTTTTTGGGGCCCTTCAGAGGACTTTTCTGTTTTATTATCCCCACCTTTCTCTTTGGGCTTGGTAGAATCTTTCTTCTGGTCACCACCTTGGTTCTTGTGCCTGATCCTGGTTCTGACCCATTTGTCTGCCTTCTTTCCCAATTCTTGAGGAGAGGTCAGATCAGAGTCCACCAGGTGCTGGTGTAAGAGTTGGTTCTGACAATTATTAAGAATCTGCTCCCTCATAATGAGATTGTACAATCCTTGATAATCTTTTACTTTACTGCCATTCAACCAACCTTCCAATGCCTTGGTAGCACAATCCACAAAGTCTACCCAATCTTGATCCTGTGCTTTTTGGGTGTCTCTGAACTTAAGTCTGTACTGATCAGTGGTTAAGCCAAACCCATCAATTAAAGCATCTCTCAATATATAGTAATCATCTGCATCCTCTTCTCTTACAGAGAGGAGCTTGTCTCTTCCTTTGTCTGCAAAGGAGAGCCACAGGATTGCTGCCCACTGCTCTACTGGGACCCTTTGTACTTTACAGGCCCTCTCAAGAGCAGAGATCCATTAGTGGATATCATCCCCTGTCTGATAGGGGGGCACAATCTTGTGGAGGTTCCTATTGTCAGGGACTTTCTCTAACTCTAGGGCTTTCATTACTGCCACCAGGGGTCTCTAGACCCCACTTTCTTGAAGCTTTCTGAAGCTCCAGGGATTCCCTGTCCAATGCTAACTGTTCTCTCCTGAGCTGTAGTTTAGCCTGCTCAAAATGGATCAGTCTGCATTTTCTCTCTTGGGAGGATTCTCTTCTCTGAGAAGAGGCAGAGGTCCCCTTGGATCTCTCAGAATGGTTGGACTCCTCTGAGGGGGATCTGTTCCTTCTGCTTGGACCCACCATCCTCCCTTTAGGGATGGAGAGAGTGCCCTTTGGGCCATCACCTCCATGTTGTGAATGATCTTGTTCATCCAGGTTGAGTTCATCTTCCTCTTCCTGGTCCTCATCAGAGTCCACCCCAGGGGTGTCCTCTTCTGGGGGATGCCTACCCAACCTGTCTACCCCATCAGACATTAAAGTCTGCTTAAAGTCTGCTATGAGCAGGATTTCCCTGAGACGTTGGGTATTGGCACCTTTGTTTGTCTCAAGTTGCCTAGAGGTGCACATCTCCCTCAGCTCAGTAAAGGAGAGATGATCATACTTGTCGACTGGGACCCTTTGGGGTCCTTCCAGAGCCTTATGGGCACCTGAACTTAAAGACATTTCTAGTGTAGTGGTACTGGTGTATCTACCTACACTAGGTGTGGCCTACTGAACCCTTTCTTGAGTTGTAGTCACGGTGTGCTAAACCCTCTACACACAACTCCTAAGTTCAGTAGAACTTATTATATTCTAAGCTTGAATTTATATGTACCTTTGGTACCAAGTGGATTTCACTTTAGAAATTCAATTTGTTATCTGGTAAAACAATGGCAAGCTTGAATCCAACCGCTGCACACCAATGTGAGAAGTTGGCCTGGCATATGCTGTCTCCTAGTTATAGGGGACACCTTGCACCAGTCCAATTCGACTCTTATTGATGATAGGTTTAAGACAACCTTTAAAGAAAACTATCCTAGTGGTAGCTGTGGAGAGCAGCCTTCAGGCTAAGTCTTGAAGGAGTGTTAAGCTTATTGTTTTACCATAGATAACCTCTTGAATGACCAAATGAAAGAGTAGTTCACACAGGTATATATATAAAATATATGTATTTATTCTAAACAGAATCCCACAAGTCTCTTTATGAGGCTGAGGCAAAGTTACAATTCAAACAAGCATTGATAGATACAATAAAATAGCACTGGAATCATAGGGCCCCAGGGGGGGACCAAACTATGTATTAAAAAAGTGGTATAAGAACCACGACAATTCTACAGACAATGCCTAGGGCATTTAGGATCGCTGGCCCCTTAAGAATCCACCCCAGGTTATGAGGAAGGGGACCCACGGGAGGCGCATGCAGTGGAAATAGCTGCTATCGGGATCTCCATTAAAGCCTATGGAGAATGTCGCGGTTTGATTTAAACAGATTAAAGTCACTTCTAGCAGGAGTACAAAGTTAAAACTTTAGAGTTAAGCTTTTGAAGGGCCCACACCCACGAGAGTACTGAGGTACCACTGTTACCTGCCCCAGGGAAGCCGGGTGCATAGGTCGTTTTCGATGTCGGGTCGCGGGCTGATTTTCAATGGGAAAATGTTCAAAAGTGCTGCTAGCCAAAAGCGTTGATGATGCCGTGAAGATTGAAGTTGTAGATCTTGTAGAGAAGAACCTGAAAGCAGAGGGGACAGAGTCTGGGTCACGGCACAGTGACCAGGGATCTCAAAGCAATGAGCCCTTCAATGTTGGGTGCTTCAAGTGGAAAGAGGTGTAGCATGGATCTGCAGCCACGGGCTCCGGGAGGCTTCAAGGAAGGCCAGCTTCTGGAGGGCGACTGTCCCACGTCGGATGAGGGTCGCTGCGGTGTTAGTGTCCTGATTGGATCCACTAAGCCTTGGCAACCGCAACCCATGCAAGATGAACAAATCAGCTACTGGTGCAGACCCACGAGGTCTGTGAGAGGTCTCCTTTGGAGAGACTGTAGAGCAGGCCTGGAGCAACCAGGGGAACTCTTAGATGTCGAGATTGTCCTCCGCTCGGGCCCACAAGTCGAGAGACAATGGACTGCAGAAGGCAGCAAAATGGAGTGCGTAAAAGGGAGCCCACGGGCCACCGGAGGGGGCTAGGGCGCTGATCTTTGGCACAAATGCTGCTTAGTGGTTGGCTCAACTTCCCCACTGGTCAGGGTCGTGTGCTACGCAAGAGGTGGCCGGTGTCCTGGGGTATTGGGAATCTCGGCACCCACGCGGTCCACGGTGCTCAGGGTCGCTGAGCACACTCACTGGCCTCTGGGATGCTTAGGAAACCCACCTCAAGGGTGGTGGAAGTCGACGAAGTTCATGAGAGCAGCAAAGTTCCAACCGGGTCACTTGCAGTGTTTCAGGTGCCTGCCAAGCAGGGGGATAACTCCTTTATCCCAAGGGAGATTTCTTCAGTCAGCTGGGCAGCAGCTCGTCGAAGGTCAAGTCTGTAAAGTCCAAGATTAATCTGAGGCTCTGGGGCCACGTTATTCACCTATATCCCCAAGATTAGGGGAGTGTCCAGAGTAGTGTCCACCAATGAGAGGTGAGGCGGGAAAGGGTGTCTACACCCTCTCCCCTTTGTGTGTTTCCCACCTGGGCGATGGGCAGGATGCCCCTGAACCGGTTCCAGGCGGTGTATGCAGAATGTAGGCGCTGTAGCTGCCTACGTGTAACTCTGAAAGGCAACTTTGGTGCACCCACCCTGTTCCAATCCACGTATCCTGTCTGGGAGGTGCTAGCATGTCTTCTTATGCCCATAGCATTACATATGGGCTTCACCCACTTGCGACGTGGAGCCATATATAGCAGGCAAAAGAACAGTAGATGGGATACAGATTCTTGTTGGTCCATACACATAGGGCACTTATCGTTGGTTGATCCAACCCTCTTAGCGGTAAATAACTGTGTTGGCAAAGTACCTACTCTAAATTGGAAATAGAGTTTACGATCATACGGTTTCTCAATAAGATCCCAATACTTCTCTAGTGCAGGCCAAGACTTATAGTCTAAAAAACGTCCAGTGAGATGGGAAGAAAGTCCTGTGCAGCAAGCTGACGTGAAAACCATTTCCCAATACCTTTCCTTCAGGATCTTCTTTGAAGGAAAAACAGACAGCTGTAGAGGGTTCATCTCATAATGCAATCATATCCAATCTGACTAACAGAGAACGGATCTCCTTAAGCCACTTGATTATATGGTAGAGATCTGATTGGATAACATCAGTGAGGCCCTGAGCATAATGTATTAATTCCTCAGTGCACCATATTCTACGCCAAAATAGTAGGGGACGAAGTTTGGCCATATTTGCTACTGTTTTCCTTCCCAAGTCCAAGAAAAGGGGCCTCATGGGGGTACTTTGCGGGACACCAGTTATTTTACGTAGGAATGCATTCTCTGCTATTGTTAGGTGCTTTAGATTTTCAAACCCCCATAACTCATCTCCATACAGGGCCGAGCTCAATACCTTCATGCCATAAATTTCTAATGCGGGGCTAATAGGTTTGGTAAAGGAGGATTTGAATTTGGTTAAAAGAATCCCAGCTTGCTGCTGATGCTTCAGGACTACCAGGTCAAGTTGCATTTTCCAACACATGTTCTTCTGAAGGGTAACACCTAGGTAAGAAAAAGCATTGACCTGTTCTAAGGGAAGTTCATTCATATACACTCTACCTTTAAAAGATTTATGCTCTTTAAAGGACATACATTTAGTCTTAGCAGCGTTGATTTCCAATCCAATCAGACCGCAGGAGGGCCTTCTGGAGACCACTCGGTGTTTTAGAGATGATTAACGTATCATCCGCAAACATTAGGATAGGGATAAGATTACCTGCCAGCACCGGCGCGTCATTGGGGGTCTGAGAAAGATAATCTGCAACTCCATTGATGAAGAGCGAGAATAGAATAGGGACCAGAACGCATCCCTGGCGTACTCCTCTTTCAACGGGAAAAGTTTCTGTCACATCACCCTGTGACCCCCACCGTACCCGGGCAAAATTATCCTCATGTAAGCGGACAATCAATGTCAACAGCTCTGGGGCCATCCCCATCTCCCGAAGAACTTGCCATAGCTTACAACGTGGGACTAAGTCAAAAGCTGACTTTAAATAAACGCATACAGCATATAATGTCCCTTCACCTAAGACCACTGTTCGCCAATATATTGTTGTAAAACTGAATATTTGGTCTATCGTACTCGTGGAGGGACGAAACCCTGCCTGCAAAGGGGACAGGATATTATGCTCCTCCACCCAAGCCTGCACCTTACTCAATACTAATCGGCCCATGACCTTCTGCATTGAGTCAATAAGGCTGATGGGCCTATAGTTACCTGCAACAGCCTTATCTCCTTTCTTGTATACAGGTATTATCCCTGCCCCTTTCCACGAGGGAGGGACCTTCTGATCCATGTGCTATGGCATTAGACAGGATGACGATATACCGACGCCAGATTGTCTTTTCTTGCAAGAAAACATCTGCTGGGATACAATCCATTCCTGGTGCTCTACCCTCTGTAACAGCATCCAATGCTAAGTCAACTTCCTCTGGGGTAAAAACCACACCAGAATAAAATGTGTGAGGAAATATGCTGTTTGACAGTTCATCGGGACTACTAGCGTACTGTGGTTTGAAATAATCAACCCATTGGTTCTGGGCTACGTTATTCTGTGGAGGATCTGGACATCCCCCCCTATCCCATTTGAAGATGTCCCAAAATAATTTCGGATATTTGGCCTCACACGCTTGTCTCAACTCCTGCCATCTACATTGATCCCATTGCTTTTTGGCCTCAATCTGTAGTTTCCTAAACAATCCCGTGCCTCTCTTACTTTGTCAAGGTCACTTACACTTAATGCTTCACTCAACTTACCCCGGGCTTTTCGGCAGGCTCCATTATACCACCCACAGGGTTTCCTATTCTTTAGACTCTTACCTAATCCTGGTTTGCAGAAATACGTTTTTAACCTGGAGAAGAGCTTAACATGGGCTTCTATCATAATCGAATGAAAATCCAGATGATTGATACTAGTACCCATATCTGCTAGTATATTATTGCCTTCCTTATTTATAGCAACCAGGGTATCGGGATGTTTAATGATTTTATTCCATTTAAGATGACGCATATCGTTGGTCAGAATTAAATCAGATGTTGTTACGCCTTTATATGCAATTACCTCGCCCCCCACCTGGAAATTAAATGTTGAAAAGAGGGGATTATGATCGCTTTCTAGACGTCTCATTATCACCATATCCTTTAGACAGTGCCATAATTTTAGATTAATTAGCAAATAGTCAATACGGCTAGACCTATAGCCATTGTCGTAAGTATTAGCACCTTGCCTATCGGAAGGTGTACGACCATTAGCAGCCCTTAACCCTTTCCCCATGCACAGCCCCTTCATTTGTATGGCCGCCTCCGTCCATTTTTTTATAGATGTTAGCTCAAGTTTGGGGATACCCCATCTAATGTCTTCCTCATCAGTGAGGTCCAAATCTTCTTGCCCTAACGGTTCAAAAGTTTTGTTAAAATCCCCTGCTATGAGTGGCAATATGTTACAAGGAACAGCTTCCAATAAATCATCTAGAATTGCAATTACTTCTGAACTACGCCCCCCCACTTGACCTCTTGCATAAATGTTATAGACATCAATACTACAACCAGTGGATAAACTTATTCTAACTGCAAGAATATCATTGTTTATGACTGGTAGTAAATGAACTTTGTATCTTAGAGCCTGCCGGACCCAGATAACAAGTCCCCCTTATTGGTCGACCTTTATCTTTCTTTGTAGCAGGATCCTGAAAATTAAGATAGCCTATATGAAAAACCGGGTCCACGGACCATGTCTCTTGAAAGATACAAATATCATAATTGTCAATGAAGTTAGACCAGTCGGGCGATGATAATTTGGACCCGAGTCCCACTATATTCCATGATAACATTGATATTTTGCGATTGTTGGAGATCTTATCGTAAGGACCATTAATCCTACCGAGATGACATTGCTGACTTAATTCGGTTATTGACCCAGGTGCTATCTTTGTATTCGATACAGTTACCAAATGGGTTAGAATTACCTCAGGGCTAGATAGATCCTGGACTATTTCCTGAATTCTAGTTTGCTCTTTGGGAAGACAGGAATTATTTATCCCACTCTGAGTGTTAGCTGTGTCAGCAGTTATATTTCTCCCCCAATATGGATTGCTATCGTTTGGTATCTCAGTTTTTACCTTCTGCTCAAAATTACGATATGTACCTGGGCGTCAATCGCAATCCTCCAACCCTGACAAGGCATTAAATCTGTTATTCAATCTGATTTCCCCTCCTTTACACCCAGCTTCACTTCTACCCTCCAGAGATGTAAACGAAGGGACATTATATCCGCGTAGGGAACACTTTGATGGAGGAGGTCTACAATAAAAAAACTCTAAAGTAAGTGGAATTATTGGGGAGCTCCTAACTTGAGGAGGGAAAAGGTTAATCAATATTTTTGGGAGAACTCTTGAATTAGAAAAATTGATTATAACACAGTCACCTTCAAACAACTTCTTCTGCGTTCCCACCCATACCACCCTCCTAGCCATAATAATTTCATTAGCCAGCTCGTAGCTCCCCTCTTTAGTAATATTCATATTGTTAGTCAACCAATGTAAACATTTATCCAATAAATCGCTTGCATGTTCAGTTTGTTTGGCTCTTAACTGGGAACATTTGCTAGAACCATAGCCAATGGTGCAGCAGCTGGAACAGGATGAAATGGCATCGGATGAAACTGTGCTCTATGTCTAGTAGAGGTTGATTTTGTTTCCGCCGACTTACTTCTGATATTTTGAATTCTCTCTGCCAAATCTGGGGTACATAGGGGGTCCCGTTTCGACACATTCCTGGAGCAGATGTTTGTCAAGTCAAAATTAGGTGCATGGTTATTCAGACCTAAATCAGGAAGAGATGGAACAATGATCTCTGACGAATGATTGACTATGTCCCCCTCGTTTCTAGGCATTGGTGGGGATGAATTTATCATCACAGACGAGTTTTGGAACTCGGGCTCTCCATCTCGTTGACCATCCTTTTTATGGGCATTAGCAATGATAGGCCTATGACGATTCTGAGTTTCCAGTTCTGTCATCCGATTTTCCATAAGCAACAACCTTGTTAGAACTGGTGCCATTAGATTGTCTATGTTTGTAGCAATGGTTTCCCAAAGAAGATTGTTAGACTGAATTAAAGTGGTAGAAGAGTCATTGGACATCTTGGGGCCCGTCAGCTTTTTGGAGGAGGCAGGTAGTTTTTTCGCATTTGTTTTGATAGCCCGAGTAGGCCTTGTCTGCTTTGGTTTGTTAGAAACCACCATACCTCCTATTCTTGTACAATTGACCTGTGCTGTTGACAGAGAAGTGGGATCAACCGAAAGAGAATCCAAAGGAAGCACTATCAAGCTATCGTCATGAGGCGATCCTATACATGAAACAGATGGAAGAGGGGTTTCTTCTCCTTGAATAAGATCCCTTGGGATACCTGGAGAAAGTTCATGAGAGGGTGAAGGAGGGGCATCAGAGACTTCAAGTACAACTCCCGATGTTATGCTCCCAACATCCATGAATAATCGCCTTTCGGTACGCTCAATTTCATCCGAGAGTACGCTCACAGCTCTAGTCAAATATGAATCCAGGGTGGCCCCCACCCCTCCATTCACCTTGTCACTTCAGCCCCGACGTTTAGCCATTGTTAATAGTGAATAAAATTAGAAGTGCACTATACCTTATCCTACTTCAAACGTTGGAGCGTAGGCCCGGCCCAGCCTCTTCCGGGCTCAGAGGGGCAGGGACGGCTTGCGTGGGCGCCTGTCTGTGATGTAGGCGCCTTAGGGCGCGTGACCCCCGTGCCCCCCTGGGTGCTGGAGTCCGAGGCTGCCGCCGCTCACCTCGCGGCAGGCTCTACCGGCAAAAGTGCAACTGTGCTGCAGGGTTCCAATCAAGCAAGGCGTCCAAACAGTCCAAACAGTCAAATTCAGCTATGTCAGAGTGAGTGGCGATGTGCTGTATGCTCAGATGGTGCAGAGAGGCCCGTGGGGATTTTGAACAAATCAACCGATATCTGCCTCACTTATCAGCTCCCAAGCACTCGCGTAGGCCCTGTGCAGCCAACGGAAGTCACACACCAGGAAACCAAGGTCCAGCTCAGGAGCGCGCAGTGACTCTCTCTGTGTGCAAGAAGCCCCAGGAGAGGAAAGTTTTGGAAGCCCTGCAAAAGGCAGGACTCACTATCAAGGCTACTAAGTGCCAGATAGGGCAGAGTCAGGTTGTGTACCTGGGCCACCTTGTAAGTGGAAGCCAGGTTCAACCACTACAGAGCAAAATCCAGACCATCATGGACTGGGTTGCTCCAACCACCCAGACTCAGGTCCGAGCTTTCTTAGGCCTGACTGGTTATTACAGAAGATTTGTCAAGGGATATGGATCCATTGTGACCCCCTTAAAGTTTGTACCTCGGTCAGATAATACCTCCTTAGGGAAACCCACCCTGGAAAAGATTCCCAGGAGGGCCCTTGCCACCACAGGGGCTGTGATGGGCCTAAGGGGAATAGCTTCTGGGTATCTGGTGGCATGATCCACTTCCACCAGAATAAACCTGTGCCCAGATGCTGTTGGTGGGTCAAGGGGACCAACTATGTCAATCCCTACCCGTTCAAAGGGTACCCCCACCACAGGTAGTGGTATCAGGGGGGCCTTTGTGGATTTACCTGCCTTGCCACTTGCCTGGCAGGTAATGCAAGAGCTACAGAAACTCTTACAGTCCTCACTCATTTGAGGCCAATGAAAGTGAGGGACAATTCTGTCCCTCACCTCCCTCTTATTTTGGCCTAGGTGTCCTGCCAAGGGAATATCATGGGCCAGTGTGAATAGGAAACCCCTGAAATTCTGAGGTATGACCAACCTCCTGGCTGCACCAGGCTTGGGGTCTCGACCCTCAGAGTACAGGAGTCCATCATCCCAATATATATTATGGGTTCCACTAGCATTCCCGGCAGCCTCAGCAGCAGCTTGCTGTCTGAGGGATTCAAGAGTGGGGCAGCTCTGCTGCTCCAGGCTTAAGTCTGCCCTGGAAGGTCCCCCTGTCCCCAAGAACTCAACCTGATCAGGTTCAAGCTCCTCTGGGACAGTTCCTTCTTCAGGTGTCAGATCCTCTTCTGCTAAAAGAGTCTCTTCAGACTGATCCTGGTGGGAAGGCACTGCCTTACCCCTGCTACTCCTCCTCTTGGAAGGTCCTTGGTCCATTTTTCCAGGATCCAAGGCCTGTTCAGTTTATGTCAGCTTTGCTTTTGACCTTGTCAGGGCAAATACTTCTGCTGGGATACCCAGCATCGCTGCATGGGTAGTTAGCTCCACCTCAGCCCATGCTGAGGTCTCCAAATCATTCCCTAGCAAACATTCTACTGGTAGGTCTGCACTCACCACAACCTTCTTTAGGTCAGTTACCCCTCCCCAAGAGAAGTTAACAACTGCCAGAGCATGGTTAGTACTGACATTGCTTGCATTGGTCACCTGGTAAGTTTCTCCAAGTATGATCTGGCTAGGGTCCACAAGCTCCTTAGTCACCATGGTTACACTAGCCCCTGTGTCCCTGTAAGCTAGAGACTCCCTTCCATTTATTTTAGGCTGTTGCTTGTATTTGCCCAGACCACTGGGACTCACAAATAGGGACAGGTCCCCATCACAAACTAATACAGCCTAGTAGGCATTCTGACTAGGCCAGATTCCTCTCCAGATCCCAGGGTCAACCCTACTATCCCCTTGTTCTGTGTACCACCACCTATAGCTGGACTAGGGGGAACAGATGCCTTAGGGGCAGGTGTAGTGGTACTTGTGGAGTCTTTGGCCTTGTTGCAGTCTGAAGTCCATTGGGTTTTCTGTTTACAGATTTTACACCATGGCTTCCTTGGCTGCTTAGCTTTGTTGGATTGGGAATTATCAGATGCTGATTTTTGGGGGCCTGTTGAAGACTGCTGGTCTTTTCCCTTTTCCCCACCCTTCTCAGAGTTTTTGGCATCTTCCTTTTTAGTTGCACCCCCCAAGGGCTGGACCTTTTGCTTGATCCTGGTTCTGACCCATTTGTCTGCCTTCTGCTATCCAGGACCCCAGCCTATTTGCTTCCTCTCTAAACTGATGTGAGTACCCCAGGTACATACCAATTGGATACTGAGGACACCCTATCAGCCCCTTGTAGATGGTACCCTAGGTACATACCAATTGGATACTGAGGACACCCTATCAGCCCCTTGTAGATGGTACCCTAGGTACCCAGGGCATGGTCCCTCAGAGGCCTACCAGGGGCTGCAGCACTTATTGTGCCATCCCTGGGACAGCCATACAAACTGACACCACCAGACCACTACTGTAGTCTGGGTAAGGTGGTGCTTGCACCCCTTACAGGGATATAGGTTTCCTGTATCCCACTTAATACAACACATATATCCTCATAGGTCACCCCTAAGGCAGGCCTTGCTAATCCTACAAGGCAGGGTGCTGAGATATGTGTGAGGGGGAACCCCTCCCTGAGTAGGGCCCCTCTGCAACCTTCGTAAAACTATTGCTGGGTTGTTTGTAGTGCAGCCATACCATATACTCTTAACCGCATTATAAGAAATCGCGATAGCGTGATAACTTGATAACTTGAGAGTGGCTGCACAGAACCATGTCGTGTTTGGTGTCAAACATGTAGGAATCATATCCCCAATCCAACCATGGGAGTGAGGGCATGATTCCTCCCTGCTAGAGGGACGATATTGTAAAAGAGGCAGATTTTAGACACCAATTTAAAAGTGCACACATAGTACAAAATGGATGCTACCCGCCACCCACACGACTCTGGCTGCCTGTTGCTGGGCATAACTCCAGCCACGGCAGCTGGACAATAGGGATCTTGTTGCAGGGAGGTGCTCCCACCTCCCCAGACAGACTATGTGGATTGGAACTGGGTGGGTGCACCATAGGATGTCTTTCAGACTTGCACGTAGGCTTCTCCAGTGCCTACTTCTGCATACACCGCCTCAAACCGGTTCAGGGGCATTCTGTCCCCTGCCCAGGTAGGAAAACACACAAAGGGGAGAGGGTGTAGCCACCCTTTCCCGCCTGAATTCTCATTGGCGGGCTCTGATTTAGACACTCCCCTAATCCTTGGATAAAGGTGAGTGCAGGGTCCCCAGAGCCTCAGATTACTCTTGGACTTCACAGACTTGAACCTTCAACTTGCTGCCGCATAGCTGAATGAAGAAATCTCCCTTGGGGTAAAGGAGTTACCCCCCTGCTTGGCAGGCACCTGAAACACTGCAAGTGACCTGGTTGGAACTCCGCTGCTTCTATGGACAACGAAGACTTCTGCCTACCTTGAGGTGGGTTTTCAAGCATCCCAGAGGCCAGTGAGTGTGCACAGTAAAGCTCAGCACCGTGGACCCCATGGGTGCCGAGATCCCCAATACCCCAGGACACCAGCCACTTCTTGCACAGCACACGACCCTGACCAGTGGGGAAGTTGTGCTTTGGTCCATTATTGAGCCAACCTCTCAGCATCATCTGTACCAAAGATCAACACCCTAGCCTGCTCTGCTGACCCGTGGGCGCATCTTTACACATGCCAAATTGCTGCCTCCCGCAGTCCCTTGTCTCTCAACTGGTGGGCCCTAGCGGAGGTCAATCTTCACTTTAAAGGGCTCCCCTGTTTGCTCCAGGCCTGCTCTACAGTCTTCTTGCTGAAGACCTTGCTCAGATCTCGTGGGTCTGCACCGTAGCTGTTTTGTGATCTTTGCGTGGGTTGCAGTTGCCAAGGATTAGTGGATCCAATCTGGACACTAACACCTCAGCGGCCTTCATCCTTTGTGGAACAGTTGCCCTCCAGAAGCTGGCCTTCCTTAAAGCCTCCTGGACCCCGTGGCTGCTGATCCGAGCTACCAATCTTCCACATGGAAGCACCCGACATTGAAGGGCTCTTTCTCCTGAGCTCCCTGGTCACTGTGCCGTGACCCAGACTCTGTCCCCTCTGCTTTCAGATCCTTACCTTCAAGATCTACATCTTCAATCTGCACGACATCGACGACGCTTCACGCCAGCAGCATTTCTTCCCCTTTTTCCATTGAAAACGAGATTGCGACCCGACATCGAAAACAACCTATGCACCCGGCTTCCCTGGGGCAGGTAACAGTGGTACCTCTGTACTGTCGTGGGTGTGGGCCCTCCAAGAGCTTAACTCTAAGC
Organism: Triturus cristatus; assembly: GCF_964204655.1. Lineage (NCBI taxonomy): Eukaryota > Metazoa > Chordata > Amphibia > Caudata > Salamandridae > Triturus > Triturus cristatus. Next base: position 171,129,842 of record NC_140579.1, on the reverse strand, counting down.
TGCTGAACTTGAACTCCTGCTAGAAGTGTTTTAATTCTTGCAATTTCCAACCGCAACATTCTCCATAGGGTTTAATAGATATCCCGACAGTAGTTTATACCACTGCACGCGTCTCCCGTGGGCCCCCTTCCTCACTACCTTAGGTGGTTTATTAAGGGGCCAGCGACCCTAAGTGCCCTAGGCACTGTCTGTAGAATTGTCGTGGTTCTTATACCACTTTTTCAAAATATGGTTTGGTCCCCCCCATGGGGCCCTATGAGTCCAGTGCTATTTATTGTAACTATCAATGCTTGTTTGAATTGTATCTTTACCTCCAGTTTCATAAAGAGACTAGTGGGATTATTCTTAGAATAAATAAATATATTTTATATATATACCTGTGTGGACTACTCTTTCATCTGGTTATTCAAGAGGTTATCTATGGTAAAACAATAAGCTTAACACTCCTTCAAGACTTAGCCTGAAGGCTGCTCTCCACAGCTACCACTAGGATAGCTTTCTTTAAAGGTTGTCTTTTAACCTATGACCTTAAGAGTCGAATTGGACTGGTGCAAGGTGTCCCCTATAACTATTGGACAGCATATGCCAGGCCAACTTCTCACATTGGTGTGCAGCGGTTGGATTCAAGCTTGCCATCATTTTACCCGATAACAAATTGAATTTCTAATGTGAAAGCCACTTTGGTACTAAAGGTACATATAAATTTAGCTTAGAATACAATAAGTTCTACTGAACTTGGAGTTGTGTGTAGAGGGCTTAGCACACCTTGACTACAACTCAAGAAAGGGTTCAGTAGGCCACACCTAGTGTAGGTAGATACACCAGTACCACTACACTAGAAATGTCTTTAGGTTCAGGAGCCCATAAGGCCCTGGAAGGACCTTCAAAGGTCCGAGTCGACAGGTATGACAATCTCACTTTTGCTGAGCTTAGGGAGATGTGCACTGCTAGACATTTGAAGACAACCAAACGTGCCAACACTCAACGTCTCAGAGAAATTCTGCTCATTGCAGACTTCAAGCAGACTTTAGTGTCTGATGGGGTAGACAGGTTGGGTGGGCATCTCACAGAAGAGGACACCAAGGTGGTGGTCTCTGATGAGGACCAGGAAGTGGAAAATGAACTTGACCTGGATGAACCAGACCACTCACAACATGGAGGTGATGGCCCAAGGGGCACTCCCTCCATCCCTAATGGGAGAGTGGTGGATCCAAACAGAAGGGACAGACAGATCCCCCTCAGAGGAATCTAACCATTGTAAGAGATCCACAAGGACCTCTGCCTCTTCTCAGAGAAGAGAGTCTTCCCAAGAGAGGAAAAGCAGACTGATCCAGTTTGAGCAAGCTAAGCTTCAGCTCAGGAGAGAACAGCTAGCATTAGACAGGGAGTCCCTGGAGCTTCAGAAAGCTTCAAGAAAGTAGGGTCTAGAGACCCCTGGTGGCAGTAATAATACCCCTAGAGATAGAGAGAAAGCTCCTGACCATAGGAACCTGCATAAGATTGTGCCCCCCCTATCAGTCAGGGGATGATATCCATAAATGGATCACTGCACTTGAAAGGGACTTTAAAGTTCAGAGGGTCCCAGTAGAGCAGTGGGCAGCAATCTTATGGCTCTCCTTTGCTGACAAAGGAAGAGACAAGCTCCTCTCTGTTAGGGAAGAGGATGTAGATGATTATTATATCTTGAAAAATGCTTTGATAGATGGGTTTGCATCTAATCAGTACACAAGGTAGTGGTGGATAGTGAGTCGCACAATCACATAAACAATTTAAATCAGATAATGGGGCAGTTTGATACAGTATATATAATCAACTGTGAGACACATGTAAAGAAGGTGCGGACTCGAGGTCAGATACCCCACTACCAAGGATATCGGTTAAACAGGTCAAACATGGCCCGTAATATGAACAAACAAAAAAACCCTGGCACTCTTCATCAAATTGAAAACAATCACATTTGTTTGAAATTAATCATATGAGCTGCACGCACCAAGTAATATAGAGAGGAAACCAATTGGTATAGAGAATGTCATGAAACGTACAAATGTCTGCTGTGAACTCAGTTGTAATGATTGTCAGACACAAAGCACTTCATCTAGCGTGTAACATCACATGTCAGATAAGACATCAGACAAAGAAGATTTTTTTGTTGGTATACACATCTCAGTTCTTGCAGTTCTTGTAAATGCAAGGGTTGACACGTGGAGCATTCTATCTGAAACAGCCAACGAGCGTTTCGTCACCACCGTGACTTCCTCAAGGCTGTAAGGTAATAGTAGAACAAACATTGAAGTGTTCTGACATAAGTGCACAAGATACTTTAAATGTCCATTTCTAAAAAGTTTGTTTAAATACTACTAGAAAGATATATATCGGTGACAGAAGACCGCTTAAAAACGATTTCTATGTTTTAATATCACCCTAGAATCATGAGCCAAGAATAAGTAAAAAGACATACAGAGATTGAAGTGATGTGGGAAGCGTGAAAAGACTCCAAGCACAGTAGGGACAGTCAAACAAACGAATTCAAAGATCTAGCCAACTAAACAGGTGTTCGTAGTTATAAAAAGAAAACTGAAAACCAGTGAAGAGGATCTATAGATCAATGTCCACTCCCAAGATTTAGTGAGAAAAAAAACAGCTCCATTAGTCTGAGAAAAGGATAAAAGAGTATTTTAACAAGAAGTAAAGTGAATCTGAAGTGGTCCCCCTGTTGACCCCAAATATACCGAGTCATAGGATAAGAATTGAAAAGTGTATATGGAAAAATTATGTAGTCCACATTCATTTAATTCACCTTCAATTCTGGTGTTTGCGAAAGACTTAGGGATGGCTATAGTAGGCCTGATCCCCTAGGTTTCTCTGGAATCCCTAGAACTATCACGAGGACTCCGGATATCCACTGTCTCGTAAGGTTAGGAATATACCAAAGCTGCAAAAGGAGAAAAAGAGAACCAGTCATAGCAACATTACATAATCCATTTGAGCAAATATTGGTAATTCTAGGACCTAGGCCAATACATTATATTGTCTGCACATATAACCGGACAGCTAGACATTCACCTTATTCGGCTTCTTTTGGGTGAAAGAAAGGGTTATCCTACACTAGGATCGTCTACAACCTCCAAAGTCCTGGAGAGTGTTGGAGTCCAGTAAATACAGAGTAATTTGGTGCGATTTGGCAAAAACTAAATATAAGACAAAAAAGAAATGAAGTTACAAAATATTTTTTTAAATTCTTTTAAGATTTTTTCTGACATTTAAGGCCTCATCTCAAGCAGCCCAAAAAAAGTCAGAATTACAAGGCCTTGTTATTTGTAAAAAACATGAAATGAGCGTGACTTACGTAAAGCACGTTACAGTCTAAGGACACAGGGTCTTACATCCAGAAGTAATGGATATCCGTGTCAATCTATCCAAATACATAAAAGTCTATGGAAAGAATGAAGATGTGCAGATTCAGTACATAGTAGGAAGAGTTATTCAATTGAAGTATTGGATTTCTCATGTTAATAATAAAACTAAAATAAGAGAATTGATTATGTCTAGCTCAATAGCACTTACGAGATCGCCAGCAAGCTATATATGCTCCGCTTTCGTCAAATATCCCGTGAGTTCAAGTTTCTAAGGCACCATGATAAGGTCCTAAAATTCAAGGGTATAAAAATAAATATCACTAATGCGTCAAACCCAAGATATAACTAGTTACTACAAGTTTGAATAATTCAATTTGATTTAATTTGTAGCCGAACCATTGGTATCGTTGGTTGCAGTTGTATCGTGGAGAGGAGCATAGAATATGACAACCCGAGAGATACGAGCAAATGAATATATAAAATGCTCCACTATCTCCATAGTGTATTATGATCAATTCTCCAAGTCAAAGGCACTCTTTCTTTTTACTCTTATCTTCCCCCCACCACAAAAAGTGAATCATAAGCATTCGGCCATCGTCTTTGCTAGGTTGTCCAGTCGTGGCAGTTACAGCAATTTATTTCTGATTACGAGTATAGGCACTGCCAACCACCAGCAAGATCCTCCCGTCACACACTTCACTATCCACCGCATTTACCTTCAGTCTGCAAATTGTAACGTCCTAAGAATCCTCCCGTCCGTGGCCTTCCTGCATTAACTAGACCCGCCCGAGGTCTGCTTTAAAAAACCAATTATGCCCCGGAAGTGTTCCCTGCAATGTCACGAGTAAGCAAGCAAGTTGGAAAACGGACTATTGCTCATCAGTATGAGCGCCATATTGGAATGGGAAAAGAAGGGATAAGTTCAATTAGAACATTCCGAAGCTATGTGTTTAAATCACACCTAAAAACGGTATTCTAAGTCGTAAGATGCTGGAAAGGTAAAACAGAAGAAATGGAGGAAATGTAGTGCAGGAGATCAGTTAGATTTATTTACGTTGGCATGAAAGCATAGACCTAGAATATCACCAAGAAGTCGAGTTTCAGAGGAAGAGAAAGAGGAAGGGAGTGCAAAAACCCAATCCACCATGGTTCTAAAGTAAAAAAAAAACATTCTGACCATTTTCGCCTGTACAGTTTTGGAGAAAAACATTCAGGAAATCCCTGAGACATCAAACAGAGCAATCATCATAATTCATACAGTAACGATGTGTTTCTTGCTCATGGTAACAGTCTGATACAAAATAGCACATATTGAAAAGGAAAAACTCAATTTTTAGACCGACACTTGGATCAATGATGTTGTAATCTCTAATTCCAGTGTTAGGCACAAAAATAAAGTACAACCAGACCCACAGTAGGCGAGTTGGGCTAGAGAACACCAATATGCTCATTGCTTGTGGAATTGTTTAAGTCAAGCCTACGCAAGAGTATCAACATGAATAAATCATTCAAGTTAAACCTTGGCAGAAATGTCAACATGAGTATATAATACAGGATCACATTGTAGGTCATGGTAACGCTCTTGGTTTTAGTCCCATAGTATAAAATTAGGTTCTAGTACACTTTCTTAGATAAAGAATACTTCTGTGACTCTCAGCTCAAAATGTGGGTGATCACTCAGACAAGAAGACATGTAGTTCCTTATCAAAATTTAAACCCTGTTCCACCGCTCTCAGTCTGATGATCCATTGTGTTTCGGTTCTGCGTAAACTTAAGACCCGGTCACCCCCTCTTTGCTGTAATTTAATTTGAGTGATGCCATGAAAACGGATATCCTTCATGTTCGCTATCAAGTGTGAATTATTAAAGTGGACCGCAAAGGGATACTCTCTGTTGTTGTTCCTGACTGCTCTGATATGTTCTTGTATTCGCTCTTTAAGAGTATGCAGTGTACTGCCCACATAGATAAGCCCACATATGCATACTAGGCAATAAACCACATAGCAAGTGTTGCAGTTTATACATTCACGCACCGAATACTTTACTTGAGTGTTATATTTAAAGTCCATTAGTTTGTTCAGTGCAAAAGGGCAAACATTGCATTGTGTACATTTAAAGAAACCCTTCGGTTTATTTGGAAGACAAGTAGTAGTTTGACCTTTGGGGGGCAAATAGCTGGGACATAGGATGTTGCGTAAGGTAGTACCCCTCCTATGTGCAACCATTATTTTTTGGTGATGTGCTTAGCTAAAGATTTATCTAGATGTAATAGATGCCAATGTTTTAGTAGGATTTTATAGAAAACATTGCTGTGTGTGTGGAAACCAGTCACAAGTGCAAGCTTGTTGCATCTATTCCCTTTCTTCCTATGTGTGTTGTGTAACAGCGATTCTCTCGAGGTCTTAAGTATTTTGGTTTTGGCCTTCTTCAGAACAGTTTGTGAGTACCCTCTCTGTGCAAAACGTCCTTCCAAGATGTTTAGTTCCGAGGCAAAAACTGAGGGGTCTGAACAGTTTCTTCTAATCCTAGTCATTTCCCCCAGAGGGATTGCATTAATTTGTGAGCTAGGGTGTGCACTGCTCGCATGTAAGACTGAGTTGCAGGATGTTTCTTTCCTATACAGTTTAGATAGGATTCTATTGTCCTCCACATATAGAACTACATCTAAGAAGTCTATTTTAGTTCGATGAGCTTTGTATGTGAAACTCAGATTATACGTATTGACATTGAGATGGTCCACCAATTTCAAAAGATCTCTTTCATTACCTGGCCATATCATAAAGATGTCATCTATATATCTGGACCAGTAAATGATATGTTCAGTCACTTCTGGGGGGCCTTCACGCCAAAGATGTCTCTGCTCAAACTTCCCCATATACAAATTCGCGTATGACGGCGAAAACTTAGAGCCCATTGCGACTCCCACCGCTTGTCTGTACCAACTACCCAAATGTAGGAACACGTTGTTCTGTAATACTAGGCGAGTTAAATCTAAGAGCATCTCTGTGTGCTCATATAGTGTCGCATCCCTTTGCCCTAGGCAGTCACTTAGAACCTGAAGTCCCTTTTCCAATAGTATGCTAGTATATAGAGAGCGGACATCTAGTGTCACAAAGGTATAGTCACTAGACCACTCAAAATCCTCCAGTTTGTTCAGTAGATCTCCTGTGTCCCTAAGGTATGAGGGTAAGTTATGTACTAGGGGTTGCAAATAGACATCAATGAATTCTGATATTCGCTCGGTGGGTGAACCCAACCCAGAGATGATTGGTCTACCCTGTGGGAACACCCCCGGTTTGTGAATTTTCGGTAGAATGTAGATACACGGTGCTCGGGGGGAACTATTGAAAAGGTATTTTTATTCAGTGTCCGAAATGAGCCCTTGTTCCCGCAAAGAAGTGAGTTTCGTCTTGATCAGTGTGGTGATCTCACCTAATGGGTTGTGTGTTAAGCCTGTGTATGCTAGTCCTTCCGCAAGTTGTCTCTCAATTTCCTGGATGTAATCGGTTTCTCGCATGATTACTATATTTTCACCCTTGTCAGCTTCTTTTATGACAATATCTGTCTTTTTTGCAAGAGATTTAAGTGCTTCATTTTCTCTTTTTCTTAGATTAGATTTGTGGAATACAGCGTTTGGAACAAAAGTGTCCTCAAGTTTATGCAAGTCACAGGTAACAGCTTTGCAGAAAGCATCCACCAAGTTGTCCGATGGTAGGGGTGGTATAAACTTAGATTTGGGTTTCAGGCCACTGTCTAGCCCCAGATTTGGAACAATGTCCAGATCCGCAAGGATATCTAGCATGGTTGGCGGTGTCCCAGAGCAATCATCAAGTGATAACAGCAGATGCAAGTCTTGTATTTCCTTGATTGTTTTATTACAAGGAGTCACATTTGTTTCAATACATTGTACATCTGTGCAATCGCTTTCAAAAAATTTCTTCAGTTTAAGACGACGTACAAACTTGAAAAGATCAATGTGGATGCGTGTAAAGTCTGGCAATGAAGTAGGACAGAAATTAAGGCCCCTACTTAGTACATCTACATCACATTTGGTAAATTCACAACCAGAGAGATTAACAATTGTTACATTCTGCTGTACAGAGTGTGATGTCTTTACACTATTTAACGGTAAGTGTGTTGTCTGATTCAATTCATCAGATTGCGTGAGACCGATCTGATCCTTGCCCCTTCTCTCGTGTTTGCTCCGTTTTCTTCCCCTCCTTGTTTTTTTGAAATTGGTCTGTTGTACCCTTGTCTGGTACCTTTCCTGTACCTGGTCATTTCTTCTAAAAAAGAGGAAGATGTATTGTTGTGTGCAAGGCTTCTGAGTCTAGTCTCCACATCCCCACCCAGGCTAGCTTCACTGTGTACACTTGAGATATCAGAACCGCTGGTGGAAGCTACCACACTAGGTGTATTCCGTGTGGTATTTATTGCAGTGGGCGGTTGTTTTATTTCGTCAAATTTCTTGGCGAACGTAAATACCCTATTGTTTTTGTAATCATTTTCATCTCTTTTAAGCTTCCTCATTTTCTTACCCTTTATATACAGTTGGTGTGCACTTAACACATCCTTCAAGATTTTGAAGTTTTTCTCTGTCGCTTCTTGCAGATTGAGATTCTTAATCTCCATCTCCAGTTTTTCTATCTCCTCCAGCAACTTACTCCTTTTCCCTTCTGCATGTCTGATCAGAATGTCCATCATATTGTATGATGATGAACATATGAGTTCTTCCCATTCTTTCAGTAGATCCGGATCAAGGTCTTCGAAAGTAGGGAAAATTATTATTCTAAGGCCACGTGGTACCTGTTTGATTTCAATGTATCTTTTCAGTACAGTTAGGTCCCACCACCTGGAAAGTTCTTGCTTCCTCAGCCTCTCTAGTCTAATAAACTTGAGTTTTAGCCCCTCCTGTTCTGGATGTTTTATGCTATTCGGAGTCTGTTCCACGGTCCCTGAAAATAATTCCCGAATCAATTGGTCTCTCTCATCATTGAAAGTCGCCATTCTAGAAAAATTCAATGTTAGTGAAACCAATAGGCGTAATGATTCCTATTGGTCGTATCCCCCTACAATCTGAAGAATTGAGTGCAGACTCCCACACTTTACATCTAATCAGTACACAAGGTAGTGGTGGATAGTGAGTCGCACAATCACATAAACAATTTAAATCAGATGATGGGGCAGTTTGATACAGTATATATAATCCACTGTGAGACACATGTAAAGAAGGTGCCGACTCGAGGTCAGATACCCCACTACCAAGGATATCGGTTAAACAGGTCAAACATGGCCCGTAATATGAACAAACAAAAAAACCCCGGCACTCTTCATCAAATTGAAAACAATCACATTTGTTTGAAATTAATCATATGAGCTGCACGCACCAAGTAATATAGAGAGGAAACCAATTGGTATAGAGAATGTCATGAAACGTACAAATGTGTGCTGTGAACTCAGTTTTAATGATTATCAGACACAAAGCACTTCATCTAGCGTGTAACATCACATGTCAGATAAGACATCAGACAAAGAAGATTTTTTTGTTGGTATACACATCTCAGTTCTTGCAGTTCTTGTAAATGCAAGGGTTGACACGTGGAGCGTTCTATCTGAAACAGCCAACGCGCATTTCGTCACCACCGTGACTTCCTCAAGGCTGTAAGGTAATAGTAGAACAAACATTGAAGTGCTCTGACATAAGTGCACAAGATACTTTAAATGTCCATTTCTCAAAAGTTTGTTTAAATACTACTAGAAAGATATATATCGGTGACAGAAGACCGCTTAAAAACGATTTCTATGTTTTAATATCACCCTAGAATCATGAGCCAAGAATAAGTAAAAAGACATACAGAGATTGAAGTGATGTGGGAAGTGTGAAAAGACTCCAAGCACAGTAGGGACAGTCAAACAAAATAATTCAAAGATCTAGCCAACTAAACAGGTGTTTGTAGTTATAAAAAAAAAACTGAAAACCAGTGAAGAGGATCTATAGATCAATGCCCACTCCCAAGATTTAGTGAGAAAAAAAACAGCTCCATTAGTCTGAGAAAAGGATAAAAGAGTATTTTAATGAGAAGTAAAGTGAATCTGAAGTGATCCCCCTGTTGACCCCAAATATACCGAGTCATAGGATAAGAATTGAAAAGTGTATATGGAAAAATTATATAGTCCACATTCATTTAATTCACCTTCAATTATGGTGTTTGCGAAAGACTTAGGGATGGCTATAGTAGGCCTGATCCCCTAGGTTTCTCCGGAATCCCTAGAACTATCACGAGGACTCCGGATATCCACTGTCTCGTAAGGTTAGGAATATACCAAAGCTGGAAAAGGAGAAAAAGCGAACCAGTCATAGCAACATTACATAATCCATTTGAGCAAATATTGGTAATTCTATGACACACGTTCTTAAGAATTCCAGTATTGGGCTCGGGGCCCGCAACGCCTTATTTCCCCGTCCGCAGGAGCCGATTTTCTGTAAGTACTGGAACCACAAGTAACATTTGCGAGAGACTGCAAAATGTCCCTTTGAAACCGCGAACAAAGAATATTTGCCTGCTTTACGATCTGGTGGCATAAAGAAAAACGTTACTGGTCTTGTATTAAGTCTGCCTATTTATTTTTATATAAAGAAGCATATTTTCACATACCTAAGCCTGGTGTCCATTTCTGGGGGAGATTAAGGTATTTACTGTGTGTGTGATTATAATTGCTTAACCAACAACGCCTGAAGAATCGCCTTGGCTGCTCACGCCACGCACCTAGAGGGTGAGCAAGGGTCATTCCAAAAGGGGTTATCCTTTGCCCTGACGTGGAGGAGAGGGTCCCTGCTTGACACAAGGACATCCTTGCGCCAATCAGAGATCCCCGAGTCTAACATTGGTGGCAGCGGCTGGGATTTCGGATTTGCATTTGTAATTTGCTTGCAGTGAATTATTAATCACCAGATAGTGAGAGCAGACCAAGTAACGCAGCCACAGGTTTTCATTTTCTGAACTTTGTTGAGACATCTGCCATTATTGCAACCATGCCTGGCTCACTCCCTGCTGGAAGAGCACTCTCTGTGATTTCTGGAATAGATGAGGTGGATTGGGAGGAGCTGGAAGGATACACAGTAGAGCAATTGAAAGGCTACAGTGTAAAACTCCGAGTTCCCCATGCTGGATTCAAGAGGAAGATCCAGTACACCAAGGCGTTGAGAGCCTGGAAGGAGTCAAGAGACCCACAGAATGCGGGGGACATCGTTCCACCCGACAACCTTGGGGAGCCCAGCAGAGACCTGTCGCCAGAGGAGCTAACAGACAGGGCAGCAGACAGGGCGCATGCAATGGAGATGGCAAAGTTGGCAGGACAAATGGAAATGGAAAAGCAGAAGTTGGCCTTGGAGGCACAACAACGTCAAATGGATCATGATATAAGATTGAAGGAGTTGGAGCTGAAGGCGAAAAGTTTGGACACAGCTCCTTCTGGTGGCAGCACTCCGCCGGTGCAGGTAGAGTCCAAGGTGTATGTAGGAGAGTGGAATCTGACTAATGGTTGCCCCCAACTTTTTGCCTGGTATTTAAGTGGTTTTTGACTAGTCTGGCTGGGATCCTGCTATCCAGGACCCCATCCTATCTGCTTTCTCCCTAAAACTGATGTAAAGTACTCTAGGTACAAACCTAATTGGATGCTGGGCATGCCCTACCAGTCCCTTGTAGATGGTACCCTAGGTACCCAGGGCATGGGTCCCCCAGTAGGCCTACCTGGGCTGCAGCACTTATTGTGCCACCCTGGGACAGCCACACAAACTGACACCACCCGACCACTACTGTAGTCTGGGTAAGGTGGTGCTAGCACCCCTTACGGGGATGTAGGTACCCTATATCCCACAACCTTACAACACATATACTCTCACAGGTCACCCCTATGGCAGGCCCTGGTAATCCTACAGGGCTGGGTGCTGAGGTATGTGTGAGGGGGGACCCCTACGTGAGTAGGACCTCTCTGCAACCTTCGTAAAATCATTACTGGGTTGTTTGTAGTGTAGCCATACCATATACTCTTAACCGCATTATAAGTTATCGTGTCATCGCTGTAACTTGGGAATGGCTACACAGAACCATATCGTGTTTGGTGTCAAACATGAAGGAATCATACCCCCAGTCCAGCCATGGGCATGAGGGTACGATTCCCCCTTGCTAGGAGGGTGATATGGGAAAAGCAGTAGAATTTAGACACCAATTTAAAAGTGCACATGTACCACAAAATGGCTACTGTCCGCCACCTACACGACTCTGGCTGGCTGTTGCTGGGGAAAACCCCAGCCTCGCCATCTGGACAATAGGGCTCCTGTGGCAGGGAGGTGCCAGCACCTCCCCAAACAGGATATGTGGATTGGAACAGGGTGGGTGCACCAAATGTCCATTCAGAGTTGCACGTAGGCAGCTGCAGAGCCCCAATTCTGCATACACCGCCTGGAACCGGTTCAGGGGCATCCTGCCCCTCGCCCAGGCGGGAAACACACAAAGGGGAGTGGGTGTAGCCACCCTTTCCCGCCTCTACTCTGATTGGTAGGCTCTATTTGGGACCATCCCCTAATCTTAGGGATATATGGGAATAACTTTGCCCTAGAGCCTTAGATTCGTCCAGAACTTTACAGAACTGACCTTCGACGAGCTGTTGCCCAGCTGACTGAAGAAATCTCCCTTGGGATAAAGGAGTTATCCCCCTGCTTGGCAGGCACCTAAAAGACTGCAAGATACCCGGTTGGAACTTCGCTGCTCTCACGAACTTCGACGCCTTCCATCAACCTTAAGGTGGGTCTCCAGTGCATCCCAGAGTCCTGTGAGCGTGCCCAGCAAGTCTGAGCACCGTGGACCACGTGGGTGCTGAGATCCCTGCATACCCCAAGACCCCAGCCACCTCTTGCATAGCACACGACCCCAACCAGTGGGGAAGTTGTGCTTTGGCCCATTTCTGAGCCAACCTTTAAGCAGCATCCGTGCCAAAGCTCAGCTCCCTAGTCCACTCGGGTGGCCCGTGGGAGCCCTTTTACGCACTCCATTTTGCTGCATTCTGCGGTCCCTTGTCTCTCGACTTGTGGGCCCTGACGGAGGACAATCTACTTTTCCAAGAGTTCCCCTGGTTGCTCCAGGCCTGCTCTGCGCTCCCTGCAAAGGAGAGCACCCTCAGACCTCGTGGGTCTGCACCAGCAGCTGCTTTGTACATCTTGTGTGGGTTGCGGTTGCCAATGCTTAGTGGATCCAATCGGGACACTAATACCGCAGCGACCCTCATCCGACGTGGGACAGTTGCCCTCCAGAAGCTGGCCTTCCTTGACGCCTCCCGGAGCCCTTAACTGCAGAGCCCAGCTGTACCTTTCTCACCTGAAGCATCCGACATCCACGAGCTCCTTCCTGTGAGCTCCCTGGTCACTGTGCCGTGACCCAGACTCTGTCCCCTCTGCTTTCAGGTCCTTCTCTACATTTCCTACATCTTTAATCTTCACGACTTCAGCGACGCTTTCAGCTAGCAGCAGTTTGGACTACTTTTCCATTGAAAATCAGCCCGCGACCCGACACCAGAATCGACCTATGCACCCGGCTTCCCTGGGGCAGTTAACAGTGGTACTTCGGTACTTCCGTGGTGGTGGGCTCTCCAAAGCCTTAAGTCTCAAGTCTTAACTTTGTACTACTGCTAGAAGTGTCCTTTAACTTTAAATATTCAACCGCGACATTCCCCATAGGCTAACATTGAGATCCCGACAGCAGCTTCTCGCACTGCACACGCCTCCCGTGGGTCCCCTTCCTCATAACTGTGGGTGGATTCTGAAGGGGCAAGCAATCCTGAATGCCCTAGGCATTGCCTGTAGAATTGTCGTGGTTCTTATACCACTATTTTAGTATATGGTTTGGTCCCCCCCTGGGGCCCATTGATTTCTGTGCTATTTATTGTGTTTATAAATGCTTGTTTGAAGTGTAACTTTGCCACTAGTCACATAAAGTGTCTGTGGGATTCTACTTAGAATAAATACATATATTTTATATATATACCTGTGTGGGCTACTCTTTCATTTGGTCATTCAAGAGGTTATTATGGTAAAACAATAAGCTTAACACTCCTTCAAGACTTAGCCTGAAGGCTGCTCTCCACAGCTACCACTAGGATAGCTTTCTTTAAAGGTTGTCTTAAACCTATCATCAATAAGAGTCGAATTGGACTGGTGCAAGGTGTCCCTATAACTAGGAACAGCATATGCCAGGCCAACTTCTCACAGTGTACATCCCCAAAGATGTAGTTAAGGAGTATTTTAGAAAGGATGACATAGGGCAGTGGTTTAGAGCCTATGAGGTAGCCATGTCTTCACACCGGGTCCCTGAGAAAGACTGGGGAGCGGGGTTGTGGGGAAGGTTCCTTGCGGAAGGGCGTGACACACTTTTAGATTTGCCCCTAGATCTCCAGGCCTCATACCCCCATATGAAGGAAGCTTTAATGACCAGGTATGGGTTAACTCCTGAGCTATATAGACAGAGGTTCAGGGAGACTAAGAAGATCTCTGAGAGTACGTATGTGGAGTATGTAACTTTTTTCTGCAGAGCACTGGATGGTTGGGTGAAGGGTAGCAAAGTGAATGATTATCAAGGGCTGCTTGATTTAATTGCATGGGAGCACTTGTCCAGTCAATGTTTTCCTGAGCTACGCCAGCACCTGATTGATAGCAAGCTGTCCAACCCGAGGAAGCTTGCTGAGGAGGCGGACCGCTGGCTCAGCACCAGGGTCCACAAGGGTCAAGTGGGAGACTCCGCCAAAGGTGGGCAGGGTCCCCAGCAGAAGAGTGGGGGGGACAAGGGTAAACAGAAAGGGTTCCAAAAAGGCCCCCAAAGTAATCCCCAAGGGAACCAGCAGAAGGGTTCTCAGCCTCCCCCACCCCCGCAGCAGAACGGGGGCCCGACAGGTAGGCCTGTTCCAAAGGGGCCCTTCAATTGTTACAGGTGTGGTGACCCGGGTCACATTGCCTCTGATCCTAAGTGTCGCCTGTTTGGTAAGACAGCACCCACTGGTGCTCCACCCCGGCAAGTAGCTCATGTTAATTTTGGGGAGGAGGTAGCAGTCCAGGGGGGTGGGGGTCCTGCGCATATGACCCTAGTCTCGCTAGGAGACAGTGAGATGGTCCCTGAAACCTACTTGCCCTCTAACACTAAGAAATATGGGCAAGTAGTGACCATCAATGGAAAGAAGGTTGAGGCTCTTAGAGATACAGGAGCCAGCGTGACCTCGGTGAGGCAACACCTGGTGTCTCAAGAGCAGATTGTACCCAATGCCTACTGTAGGGTTGTCAATGCTGACAACATAGAGAGTCGTTGTCCAATGGCTCAAGTTCCCTTTGAGTGGGGGGATGTCTCTGGTACTCTACAAGTCGCTGTGAGAACTGACATGCCTGTAGACTGTCTGCTAGGGAACGACCTGGAGAGCTCCCCTTGGGAAAAGGTGGAGAAGACCACGCATCTGCGGATGGTGGGTCTACCCGACTGGGCGTGCGTGACCCCCCGGTCCATGGCAGCCAGTAGGGGTGTTGAGAGGGTCCTGGAGCCTGAGGGAGAGGTCCAGGAACCGGCCTTAGGGAGAAGGCGCAGGAGGCGCGGGAAACCGGCCCCCGAAGTTCCCACGGCCCAGGAGGAAGCAGACCCTGAGGGGGATGCTCTGGAGCCTACCGGGGAACAGATTGCCGAACTGGGAGACCTGCCTGAGCTGACCCATTGGCAGCAAGAAGGAGGTCCCTCCAGGGAGGAATTCTGCAGGGAGCAGAAAGAATGCCCTTCTCTCATGGGTATGCGGCAGCAGGCTGCAGACCAGGCCAATGGTGTTCAGGCCAAGACACATTACGTGTACTGGGAGAGTGACCTCCTGTATTCAGAGCCTAAGGCTGCTGAAACTGGGTCAGCCCGTGTGCTGGTGGTACCCCAGAAGTTCAGAGCCTTCCTACTGGGGCTGGCTCATGATGTGCCTTTAGCAGGACATTTGGGGATGGACAAGACCTATGACAGGCTTGTCACCCACTTTTACTGGCCCCAAATGCACAAGAATTCAGATTCCTACTGCAGAACCTGTCAGACTTGCCAGGCAAGTGGTAAGAGCGGAGGGAAGCACAAGGCTCCTCTGCAGCCCTTCCCCGTGGTCGGTACGCCATTCCAGCGAGTAGGTATTGATATTGTGGGGCCTCTGGACCCCAAGACAGCCCTGGGCAACAGGTTCATCCTGGTCTTGGTGGACCATGCCACCCGGTACCCTGAAGCCATCCCTCTGAGGACAGTGACGGCCCCCGTGGTGGGACGAGCACTGATGGGAATTTTCTCCAGAGTGGGATTCCCTCTAGAGGTGGTGAGCGACAGGGGGACCAATTTCATATCCACCTATATGAAATCCCTGTGGAAGGAGTGTGGGGTAACTTACAAGTTCACCACTCCTTACCACCCCCAAGGAAATGGGTTGGTTGTGCTCGTCTATCCATTTGGGGAAAATAAACGGAAAGGAACACAAACCTGCCTAGCGTGTCTCAGCCTTCGGTCTTCCCTCCCGCCGTCGCAACCTGTCATCTAGCGGCCGCAGTGAGGAGGGAGACTACATCCCCCAGCCTGCCCTGCTTGCTGTGACGCTGTTCCCGCGCCCAGAGACCATTCAAAAGACCGCAAGGGCCGGTGGAGCGGGTGCTCGTCTATCCATTTGGGGAAAATAAACGGAAAGGAACACAAACCTGCCTAGCGTGTCTCAGCCTTCGGTCTTCCCTCCCGCCGTCGCAACCTGTCATCTAGCGGCCGCAGTGAGGAGGGAGACTACATCCCCCAGCCTGCCCTGCTTGCTGTGACGCTGTTCCCGCGCCCAGAGACCATTCAAAAGACCGCAAGGGCCGGTGGAGCGGGTGCTCGTCTATCCATTTGGGGAAAATAAACGGAAAGGAACACAAACCTGCCTAGCGTGTCTCAGCCTTCGGTCTTCCCTCCCGCCGTCGCAACCTGTAATCTAGCGGCCGCAGTGAGGAGGGAGACTACATCCCCCAGCCTGCCCTGCTTGCTGTGACGCTGTTCCCGCGCCCAGAGACCATTCAAAAGACCGCAAGGACCCGCGTCGCGGGATCGCGCGCGGGTCGCGCCGGGCTAAGCCCGGGCAAAGGGCGGGCCCTCTGTAGCCCTCAGGAGCCGAAGGAGGCCGGGTCGGGCCCACCCCATTGACTTGTTGCTGTTGAGATACTGTATGGGCAGAACTGGTACGTGCGGTCATCATTACTAGAACTGTAACTATTGACTGGGTGGCAACACAGAGACTATTGTGCCCTCTGCTTTTAATTGGTGAGCAGTGATATCTTCGCACCATGAATGAGCCGTTTAAAAAGGGTACCCTTGATAGTTATTTTACGAAAACTAACTCTGGTCCCGACCGGGAGGCTGCTCTTGCAGAACTTAGGGCTAGGCGTCGTTGTTCAATAGAGCATATCAAAAATATGTCATTAGCCACGGCCACTTTTTCTGAGGCTGCATGCCCGGTCAACGAGGTTTGCTCTCCTCAAGAGTCCCTGCTACCCCTGGGTATTAATGACTCCGCAACTTGTTTTGTTACCTCTATTGTAAGGGACCAAAGTACTGATTTGGCCTTAACTGTTCTTCCTTCCCCCATTGACACAAGTAATATCTTGGCTGTGCCAAATGAGTTATCGACTCAAGTCACAGAGTCGCTACCCCCTACCGACATCACACTTAGTCAGACCACATTGTCAGGTCCATTGCCCAGGAAAAGGAGGAAGATAGTTTCTGAGCTACGCAAAAACAAAAGCAATAACGTTTCTAATAGCAATTCCACTGTAGCCTGTTCTGGAAAAGGTGCTATTCCCTGCACTGTGAAACCATCTTCCACTGGTAGTATTGCCTCTTGTTTAATCCAAAATGCAACTACTGTGGAATTATTGGATAAAATTGATAAATTATTGAAAACATTTATGCTGCCAATTGTCGAGAGCTTAAAGAATATCGGAAGAAGGCTAGAGAAAGTCGAAACTCTAGTGGGTAACAAGAGGGACCAAACTACGACCTCCGCCGGCCCCTCACTTACACTTTCCACTGCCTCGGCTTCTGTTATAGTTTCTCCTAATTTGCCCCCAGGTGAGACAGCCTCTCAAATGATCACAACTATAAGCAAGGGAGGGGTTAGCCATATAGATAGTACTACCAATTCTAAATCATCTTGTACAACCACGGCTAGGAATAGTGTAGTAGTAAATACCCCAAAGCAAGGGGGTCAATTGCCTGTTAAACCAGGTTATAATGCAGATTCCTCGACTAAATCACGAGGTCCGTTTTCTATCAATTTACCACCAGAGGCTGTTCCTCTGGTAGTTGTGCTTGCAGGGGTTCCTACGATAAAAACAGATGATGCAGAAGGATACCAACAATTAAAAAATAAAATTATCCACTGGCTAGGCCAAAATCGCCCTCTTCCTCCACATATCAATGGGGAAATTTTGCATGTAAGACGCTTGCCCTGGCTGGGTAATACGCCAAAAACTATAAACGGGGATGTTATCCTAATTAATTTTAGGGACCCAAGAGCTGTTGCTCATATTTTATATTGGCACACGCAGTATAGGAGATCCCTTATTACAACATGGGAACTTACCTATTTTTTCCCAAGACCAAAGCCAGCTGTCCTCTCTGGCTTGGGGGGCTTATCTAACACCCAACATATTCCTGTGATTCCTTTGAGAAATAGATTTGAGGTGTTAGAAAGTCTAGAGGATGTTGATTGACTCAACAACCATGAGTCTATGACAGTACTATCTGAGGAGTCCCAGACCAATACAAATATACACCATAATGAGTCCAGCACTGTACTATTCGCAGTAGGGGTAGAACATACCTCCGAGCATCTTGTTGATCCCGTCCTGCCTACATCAGACAATGATATGGTTAATACTCAGGAATCATTGGGTAATTTATTCTCATGGAATATTGCTGGGTTGACCTCCAAAATGGAATCTACGGAGTGGATGAGTTATGTTAATAAATTTGACCTATGCATATTCCAGGAGACTTGGTCCTGTGAACCCTGTTTTATTCAGGGATATTTGAACTACTTTGTCCCTGCGGTAAAAGGCCCTAGGGGCAGACCAATGGGGGGCCTAGCAATATGGGTTCGCCAATCTTTAAAACTGGGCATTAAAGCTGTTGATACCAAAAACAAGGATATCCAACTAATTAGATTAGATTTAGATAAGCTGGGTAGTGTAGACATCTATAATGTATATGTTCGGAGGAAGAGGAAAGGGAGGTCTGAGGTACTAGAAGCCCTGGATAGTCTTATTGACATACACTCGTCGACCAATAACATTATCATTGCGGGTGATTTTAATAGCACATTCGAACCCCTGATAAGCAATGATGAGTTGTTTGGAGACGAGGAGGATCGACTATGGGGCGTGCCTAAACTAGAGTTGCCTCCCATAGTGCGATGGTCTGCTGATGCCATTGGTCTAAATGCTTTATGTTACGAAAAAGAGTTAAGAGCGCTGAATGGCAGGACTAGTGGAGATAGGAATGGTGTAAGCACATTTGACAATGGTCGACATAACAGCAGAATTGATTATGTGCTATGCAGTCTAAAGTTATGGCCATCAATTTGTGACATGACGGTGGAAGGGAGGCTCGAGAGCGACCACAACCCCTTGTGCCTGTCGCATAAATGGTGGTCTCGCATTAGCTTGCCTGTGAGACTTCCTGTGTTCGTCCCACCCCGGACTGTTCCTACTAACAACATGAGGAGATTAAGATGGGAAAAGGTAGCAATTAATCAACAGGCTATTGCTAGTATTAATAGTTATGTTGACCAAGCTATACTAGACCTAGAGTACTGTAATACACTTAGCAATGGCTTAGATAAGGTCGAAGGAATTCACAATTCTCTTTTTGACACAATTAAGGGATATTTCCTTAAACCTGTGAAAAGTAGAGGTGATAGAGTTCCAAAGCCAGCTAAATGGTATAACGACGAATGTAGGGAGTCACGACTTACTCTGGGCAACGCTATCAAGGGAGGGCAAACAGCTTTAATTCAAGCCGCTAGGAAAAATTATAAAACTATTATCCTCAAGGCTAAACAAGCTTGGGATGAGCAACACTGGATTGAGCTAAAGGCAGCTAGCGATAGCAGGGATTCTCGGCTGTTCTGGCACATTGTTAGGTGGGGAAAATCAGGTGGCCCTTAGTCCCCTCACAACAATGTCCCTGAAGCTGAATGGATAAAATTCTTTAAAAATCAATATGCTGCTTTTAACATCGCAGACCTGCATGAGATAATTAGTGTAGACCTTCCAAAAGAAAACCTTTTTTGCCCTAGTGAAATCATGATGGCCCTTGACGCAGTTGCTTGCGGTCGTGCCCCCGGCCTTGATGGAGTGCCAGCGGATCTATTTGCTAATGATAAGGAGCGCTGGTGCCCATATATCCATCACCTTATTAATGCTATTGCTCTGGGTGCATCAGTACCAAAATCCTGGCAGGGTGCTGTAATTATCCCAGTTTTTAAGAAAGGTGATCGATCGTTGCCAGGTAACTACCGGCCTATAAGCCTTATAGATACCATCCAAAAGGTAGTGGGGCGTGTGATCGTCAATAGGCTCCTGGACTGGGCGGAAGAGACTAATGCCCTTTCAACCTTCCAGGCTGGCTTCCGACGATCCACAAGCACGGTGGATCAGGTCTTTCGTTTCACCATGATACAATGGAGGACGGTAGTGCTCGGCAAAGGAAGCCTGTATGCGGCCTTTGTCGATCTACGGGCTGCTTTCGATTTTGTCCCCCGACTAAAGCTATGGACGGTTCTTCAGAAGCAGGGCATCCCAAACGATTTGTTATCTATGATAATGAGGCTTCATGAATCAAATTATGCAAGAATCCAGTGGGGTGGTTTAGGTTCGGTAACCTCAGACTTCCCAGTTGAGAGGGGCGTCCGGCAGGGATGTTCGATGGCCCCAGTTCTTTTTACACTTTATATTAATGATGTTGTAACACGTATGACTTCTGCACAAGTGGATGCTCCTTTTTTAGACGGGATTAAAATCCCCATTTTAATGTTTGCTGATGACACACTCATCCTAGCTAAAACTCCTAGCGGATTGCAGTGTGCTTTGTCTATCTTTGACCAATTTTGTAGTGAGTACGGCCTAGAGGTAAATATTGCCAAAACCAAGCTGATGACTTTCAACCCCTATCGTAGTTCTAAGACAAAAATTACCTTTAATAATCGACCGCTGGAGGTAGTGAACAATTTCATTTACTTGGGTATGCATATATCTAATGCGAAGACCTGGCGGCACCATATCGAAATTACAACAATTAAACATAGGCAATTGGCAGGCGCAATTAGCTCAGAGCATAGAAAATCCTTCACCAAACCTGTGAAACCTGTCTTACAGGTCTATGAAGCAAAAGCTCTGGGTTCTGTACTTTATGGCGCAGAGCTGTGGGGTTTTGAAAAAATGCCTGCTCTTCAACTTTCAGAGAATAAATTTTTTAGGGCCATCACAGGTGTTCCCAAAAGTACTCCACTGTTGCCCCTTAAGTATGATTTGGGCAGAAGAGCCATTTTAGATTTGGCGCGGCTCCGCCCAATATTGTACTGGCGCAGGCTATGGACAACACCTGCGCTTTCTCACTATGCAGGGGGTTTCTTAGATATTATAAGAACCGATGTCCATCACAAAATAGGTTGGTTAAATGCGCTTAGGGCATCCTTGCTTGAGCTTGGTTTGAGCACACTTTGGGAAGATCCTGCAGGTTCAACCTTCCCTTCTAAAAGTGTGCTTAAGACCATTTATTGGGAGAAGGTTGCCCAGCGGCATTGGTGCAGCTCCAGCACTGGTAATATGACTAGAGAGTTCCTAGAGGCCAAGATGTATCCCCATCTTGAACCTTACTGGGACATTATAACTAAGCCCAGAGACAGGAAGCTTCTCTTCCAATTGAGAGCTGGTGCACTCCCCCTCAGATTTTTGACATCAAAGTGGGAAGCGGGAACTAGTGCTGTCTGCCCTGTCTGTGGTACAAACAAAGAAACCATTGGTCATTTTTTGTTTTCTTGTAAAGTTTATGCTTTACCAAGGCGTATATGGCTGTCCCCGATGTGCAAAAATTTAGGAACTACCAGTAGCACTGTTGCTTTACGTATTATATGCACCAGTACATTGCCCTGGATTTCGGTTGCCACTGCAAAATATCTAGGATGGGCGTGGATGATTAGATTGAGACTGCTAGTCATTTGACTATTCTCTCGAACAGGGAGAGACTGCTAGTCTTTTGACTATTCTCCCCCTTGCTATTCTTAGCATTTTATTATTTGTAATCTGTTTTTAAAAATGTTTTTATCAATTAATTATTTCTGTTTTTTAATAATTAGTATCCACTGTTATTAATGCGGAATGTTTAACCCAGGGTTTCAACCATGTTTACCTGCCTGACGTTAACAAATAACACTTGTCGCTAATTGACTATAATGTCTCCCTTATGGACGTAATTCAGCCAGAATTTGTTTAAGTATGTTGCATCGAATTATACTGAATTTAATAGTTTTTTAACTCATTTAATGAAATGTTTATTGTAAATTGTACTTTGCTTTTATGAATACTATTCGAATAAAGCATACTTTGACTTGACTTGATTCAACCGAACCCTCAAAGGCATGATCATGGGCCTAGACGGTCCAATGAGGCGTAAGTGGGACGTCCTCTTGCCATGCCTGCTCTTTGCTTACCGAGAGGTGCCACAGAAGTCTCTAGGGTTCAGCCCCTTTGAGCTTCTGTATGGTCACCCGGTAAGAGGACCTCTGAGTTTGGTAAAGGAAGGCTGGGAGCGATCTCCCAGGAAACCTCCCCAGAATGTATACAGTTACATGCTGGCCTTCAGAAACCAGACTAGGCGTTTCAGGCAACTTGCTGAGGCAAATCTGGAAGCCAGCCAGGAGGAGATCAAGCGGTGGTACGACCGAATGCCACTCTGGTAGAGCTTCAACCTGGACAAAAGGTGTGGGTCTTGGCCCCAGTGGAGCCTTGTGCACTTCAGGATAAGTGGACAGGTCCATTCGAGGTTGTGGAGCGCAAAAGTCCTATCACCTACTTGGTGGACATGCAGTCTCCCAGGAACCCTTTGAGGGTCCTACATGTTAACCGCCTTAAGCCCCACTTAGAGAGGACCGAAGTGGGCATGTTGCTGGCCACTGATGATGGAATGGAAGAGGAGACTGAGCCTCTTCCTGACCTCTTAGTAGCCTCTGAGAAAGATGGGTCAGTGGATGGAGTTAACCTCTCACCCACCCTGACGCCTGACCAACAGGAAGATTGCCGCCACTTGCTGGGGCAGTTTCCAGATAGGTTCTCCCTGGTTCCTGGTGTCACAGAGTGGTGCGTCCATGATGTGGACACAGGAGACAGCTTACATGTGAAGCACAAGGCTTACAGGGTAACTGACAGGGTCAGAGCTTGCATCAAGGAGGAGGTCTCCAAGATGCTTGCGTTAGGGGTGGTTGAGTCCTCCAGCAGTCCTTGGTCCAGCCCGCGGTCTTGGTCCCCAAAGCTGCTGCGCCGGGAGCCACACCCGAACTCCGGTTCTGTGTGGACTACAGAGGACTCAATTCAGTAACTAAGACTGACGCGCACCCCATCCCCAGAGCTGACGAGCTCATTGATCGGCTGGGGGCTGCCCGGTTCCTCAGCACGTTTGATTTAACGTCTGGGTACTGGCAGATCACCTTGACCGATGGGGCCAAAGAGAGGTCAGCATTCTCTACACCAGATGGGCACTTCCAGTTCCGGGTCATGCCATTTGGAATGAATAATGCCCCTGCCACCTTTCAGAGGTTGGTCAACCAGGTACTGGTTGGGCTGGATGAGTTCAGTGCCGCCTACCTGGATGACATCGCAGTGTTCAGTGCCACCTGGCCCGAGCACTTGCGCCACCTCTGGGAAGTGTTGATGGCTCTGCGCCGAGCAGGCCTCACGATCAAGGCAAGCAAGTGCCAGATCGGGCAGGGTTCCGTGGTGTACTTGGGACACCAAGTGGGGAGTGGCAAGGTGGCCCCCTTGCAACCCAAAATTGAGACCATCCTGGCTTGGGAACCCCCCAAGACACAGACCGCAGTGAGGGCCTTCCTGGGGCTCACTGGGTACTACAGGAGGTTTGTCAAGGGCTATGGAACGATTGTTGCCCCCTTGACAGAGCTGACTTCCAAGAAGCAGCCCAGGAAAGTGATCTGGACTGACACCTGTCAGAAAGCTTTTGACACCCTGAAGACTGCCATGTGCACGACGCCCGTGCTCTTGGCCCCTGACTTCTCCAAGGAATTCCTAGTACAGACAGACGCTTCAGAGCATGGTGTAGGGGCTGTTCTCTCACAGATGACTGAGGAGGGCTGGGACCAACCCGTAGCCTTCATCAGTAGGAGGTTACTTCCACGGGAAAGTAGGTGGAGTGCAATCGAGCGAGAAGCATTTGCTGTGGTCTGGGCGCTGAAGAAGCTAAGACCCTACTTGTTTGGGTCTCACTTCCGGGTTCAGACGGACCATGGCCCCTCAGATGGTTGATGCAAATGAGGGGTGAGAACCCAAAACTGTTGAGGTGGTCCATCTCCCTACAGGGTATGGACTTTACGGTGGAACACCGTCCTGGTACAGATCACGCCAACGCTGACGGTCTGTCCAGGTATTTCCGCCTTAGTGATGAGGAACCCCCTGGGCAAGGGTAGTTCTCCCCACATTTCAGCTGGAGGGGACACGTGTTAGACCTGTCACCTTGGCGTGAGTTTCCCTTCCACTTTTTGATGGTGTGCCTCGATTGTTTTGCTGGTGTTGTCCGCTCAGGGCGCCGCGCCACGGCTAATCCGTGACCGCAGCGCAAGTGCTCCCTAGATAAAGTGTTCATAATTGATATACATGATTGGTTTATTGGATTCCCTGTCAGTCCCCAGTAAACTGCACCCGGAGTGCCAGGGCCTGTGAATGCCAATGCCGCTAGTGGGCTGCAGCGCTGGTTGCGCCACCCACAACAGCGGCCGTGTAAAATGTGTCCTGGGTCTGCCACTGCAGACCCCGCGTGCAGTCCCGTACTGTCCCGCTGGCTGGGCAAGTGCCCACACTTGCCAGCCTCCAGAACCTTCCCTTAGCCTCATGTTAGTCACCCCTATGGTAGGCCCGCGGGCAGGGTGCGCTGTAGGTGTAAGGTAGGACAAGCCCTGGTTGTGTGGCCTGTCCTAGTAGTGAATTACCGCCATATTCGTGGTTCACTATTGCAAGGCTACCTGTTCCCATTAGGCCAGATGAGCTGCTGGAATTATTACACCTTATAATCCCAGCATGTGGTACTTTAAAATTTGGGACCGCGTAGGAGGCAGGGCCCTACCCCTGTCTCTTCCGGTATTAGCAAACCGCGAATGGCCAATGCGGTATGTACAAGTGCTTTATATAACGTTTCATTGATAAATGCACTATGTATACGATATTATACATCACTACGTGGGTTCCATCTTAGAGCGGTGGCCATCTTATGGTTGCCCTCACATAGGCTACATATTATGAAGCAAATACGGGCCTTTAGAGCACATGTGCCTTCCTTTGACTTCTCTATGACCTGGGCAGCTTGGCTCTGCTGCCCCAGGTCAGTCCGGTCTCACGAGCTCCCCGTCCTCTGGCCACCTGTGATTAGCATCAGGGCTTGACACACCATAAAGCCTTTACATTAAACACGAGCCTCCAGCTAATCTCTTTCACACCTGACTGTTCCTGCTTTATGGCTTGTTTCCCAAACAGGAGATGCTCATGTTTATTGGGGCCTATCGATATCTGATGTGGGATCTGAGCCTCGCTGGGTAAATAATTGTGGGCTGGTTGAACAGGAATGTGGGATTGTCACCATGACTCTGCCTTTTCTTTGAAGCCAAAATATGTGAATGACCACTTGTAAAACAGGGGCGGTGTTGCCCAAAGCGTAATATTCTGTATAAAATAGAAGACTGGTTTTTGTTCTGGAGACTGCCTCATTCAGTTGCTAAGGCTTCTGTGCGACGTAGTCTCACTCATTTAAGTTTAATAAAGATGTCTTTTTCATATTTCAGCTTCTTCTGCCAAGTTCTTTGTTACATTACCATGAGAGCGTCTTTTATAATACTACAGCAACAGGATAACCCAAAGTCATAGGGTGCTATCCCTGGCACCGCTGGGGTCCTAAAATCCCCGGTACTTCAGTTGGCGCCCGACAGCGCGGCATCAATACAAGTGACTATCTGGAGGAGCGATCTTGTCAGAGGACAGAAATCTACTGGGGAGAACAGGACAGAAATCCACTAAGCAGGTACCGAGGTTCTGGGGGATTCTTTGTCTCTGCAGCCCAGTATATCTCTGATCTTTCTGACTTTGACTCTCCAAAAGATGTCACTCCCGATTAGAACCCTTTTTGGCGTGAGTATTATAAAAGACGTTTTGTTATGAAGAACTTGACAGTTAGAATTTGGATAACCTTTTGATTAATAAAAGTAAGAGTTAAGTGAGTGGGGCGGAGCTAGCCGGCGGCTATGGCGGACGTGTAAACGCGGAGCTCCCGCTCTAAGCCCCTAAATATCCGACCACAGGATCCTGAGCAGCGGCACTGAACAGAGAGCTGGCGAGGGGGTTCCCTCCGGCACTGGGCTGCGTCGCCCCGGAGGCCCGGCGGCAGCGAGCGAGGCCCGGAGAGCCGACAACGGCGGGCGCTGAGCGAAGGAGCGGACTGGGCCGTGATCCCCGGGCTGTCCTGTGGCTCTCCCCGTCGTGCGTCACGCGACGTGCGGCCGACTTGCAGGGGGAGGACCCGACCGTCCTGGTCCGACTGCCGGGAACCCGGGAGACGACGGAGAGGCGGAGATGGGCGCACCGGACACACGAGCGGAGGGTTGCGGACCCGCATAGGGTACGGAGAGGCAGTTGTGGTGTCTCCCCCCCCTCCCCTCCCCCCCCCGGCTGGATTGCTGCCTGGGCCCCCTGGCAGAAGCGGCTGCCCACGCCGCGTTGAACCCTAGTCACCCCTGGAGCTCGGGCCCGGAGGCCCCCCCGAGACACCTTTGATTCGGACGGCGGGGGAGACAGGCGTGCTGGTGTGGATCGCCCCCCCCCCTCTGGCTGCCCTGGGGAGCGGCGCAGGCTGAGGGGCACCCTCGAGACGGGAAGCGGCAGGGAAGCGCACTGGTGCTGCACCTGGGTGCCCGGGAGCCGCGGGCACTTGCGGACTGCCCGGGTGTTGGCGCGCTCCCCCCCCCCCCCTGCACCATAGGCGCTGACCCAGGCCCGCGGAGACTACAGAGGGATTGCCGTTCTTCCTTGCTCAGATCTGTGACTTGTTGCGGCGGCGCCCTCCTTTGCTTCCCTCTGCTTGACGGGAGCCCGACGTCTGTGCCGTGGACGGTCCGGTGAGCGACGGCGGCGGCCCGGAGGACTAGACTGCGTGACCAGTGCTGTGGCCTGGCTGTGTGTGCTGGAGGGGCCACTGGGGCTGTCGTGCGGAGAGGAGCGGTCTGCTGCCGCGGCCCTTTGGGGTGTAGCCATCGTGAATAGCAGTCTCCAGCCGTGGCCCCTGGGGCGCCCTCCCTGTCCTGGATAGCGACGGAACACGTGGAGGAGCGTGGAATAACTGACTCGGGCAGGGAGCGCCCCACTCTCACTCGGGCCTGAGGTGGCGACCGGACACTGGGAGTGGCGCAGGCTGATATACGACTCTGCGACCAGTCTGGTGGCTGTGACCGGGGAGAGACCAGAGAGTGGAACTGTGACACGGGGTGGTCGGCGCCCCAGACATCTGCGAGTTGTGGTGGGGGTGACCTGCAGTGCGGCCCCCCTAGGATCAGGACTTTGCCCCGGAGAGGCGGACGTGCGCTGGCCGCTGACCCTCAGCGTCGCCATGGGCAAAAGCGATAAGTCCCAGCCCAAACTGTCTTTTGACCCCCGTAAGCCGAAGGGGCCCGACGAAGCACCGCCGGCGCGGCCTCCAGATGGAGCGGCTGCGGAGAGCTCTATGTGCGCCGACATCAAGGCAATGCTGGCGGCAATGGAAAAAGGGCTGCAGGGCAGTCTGACCGCGATAGACACCAAGCTCGATGCGCTCACATACCGCATGGACCGCATGTCGGAACGAGTGGATAAGAATGCGGAGCGGCTGGATGCGTCCGAACAGAGAATAACACAGGTGGAGGAGGCACAGACGGCATGGGACTCGGACCGCAGGCAATTCAGTAAGCTGCTGCAGGTCATTCAGGACAAGTCCGAAGATTTGGAGGCCCGTTCGAGGAGGTCGTACGTCCGCATCACCGGTGTGGCGGAATCGACGCACACCGGGCGAATGGAACTCTTCGTGGAAAAATTGCTGCGGGCACTGCTGGGGGAGGACGTGTTCTCCCCAATGTTTGTTGTTGAGAGAGCCCATCGTTCGTTGGGCCCTCGCCCCAAGCCTGGGGCGCCTGCAAGACCCATAATAGCAAAACTACTGAATTATAGAGACAGAGACACAGCCCTGCGAGTGGCGAGGGAAAAGGGGAAGCTGCAATATGAAGGGATGGATATCTCCATCTATCCCGACTTCACGGCGAAGGTTCAGGAGGAGCGCAGGCAGTTCGCACCCTACAAAAAACAACTCCGCGACTTGGGCCTGGACTATGCCATGTTATACCCGGCGAGGCTCCGAATCAACAGGCAGGGGCACTCGCACTTCTTCACGGACCCGAGGGAGCTGCAGCGATCTCTGAAGGAGTGGTCGAAGGAGCAACGGCGTGGGCTGCAGGACGGCGCGGCTGCCCGGGCGGAGGTCTCCGGGCTGGGGGAGCAGGACTAGATCACTGGCAGTGGCCGCTTGATACGCTCTGTCTCCTGGCGGGGGGTCGTTGCCCTGTCGTGGAGGCTGCCGCTTCCCTGGCGGTGCTGCAGTGGCTGGAACATTGTTGTTGTGCAGGAGACGACGACCGCCCCGGAGGACTCTGAGGCTGTGGCTGGGTGAGAACTTTCTGATGTGTTGGGGGAGGCCCGGGTGTTGCGGCCCTAGACTTGGAGGGGAGGCGGGGGCTGGTCCTCTTTCATGGTCTGGTCAAGGGCAGGATAGCCCTGCGGCCTTAATAACTGCGGGACTCTGGTTTGTGTGGCGCCTGGAGCTCACCGCACGGGCCGGTCTAAGAGACAAATGGGCTATGGCCTAGATGACTTAATGGGGGCGTTTGGAGGGTGCCTTGCAAGTTTCGATAGGTGGGGTGGCTCGCCGCTGATGGGAGTGTTGGGGTCCCCCCTAGAACTAATGGTGGGGAGGCGATAATAGCTCGAGCTGCACTGAGACTGGGGGCTTGGAAGTGGGGGCACGGCCATATGGTGGACTGTTGAGAGTTTTAGGGTAGCTGTTCATCGGAGGCCCCTGCCCCAGCGCTGATAGCTTTCATGGCCCCTCTGGGGGCTGGTTCGGGGATGGTTTTGTATGTTTGTTGTGGGGTAGGGAGGGGGGTGGGACTGGGGATCTGTCTGGCCAGGTTGGGGGTGGTCGGCTGTGGGTGGTGGGCTGGGAAGTTAGGGGGACGTTCTGCCGTTGGGAACTGTGATCCGCACTGTCTGTTGAGTGGCAAGCTTTTTGTCTTACTGTTGTATGGCTGTTTCAGACTGTCTGGAACCGAGTGGTGGGCGGGGACTCCCACCTGGCCTGTGCGCAGCGGTGGTTGCTGTATGTTTCTGCCGGGATGACTGGAATAGGTGAACGGAAGGGTGACATTGGCGAGGAGGCCATTAGAGCGCTGACGTGGAATGTCCGGGGGCTGAACGATTATCGCAAACTCAGGAAAGTTTTAAATTATCTCCACCGGCATCACATTGACCTGGCACTACTTCAGGAGACTCACCTCCCTCTTACAAGTAAACTGTTAGCGGCGAAGGGGCTAGTGGGCACCAGCGCGGCGGCAGGCTTTACATCACATTCCAGAGGGGTGGTTACTTGGGTAAACCCACGATCGAACTTGCGGTTGACGTCGCTGACCTCCGACCCGGACGGGTGTTACTTAATAGCGAGGTGCGCTGGTAAGGGCCATGACTTGATTGTAGTCAATGTGTACGGCCCCAATTACGACTCCCCTGAGTTCTATGATGCACTGGCGGCACAATGTAGGCTGCACATGCACACTGGCATGGTATGGGGTGGTGACTTTAACTTCACATTCAATCCGGATTTAGACCGCTCCTCGGGGCCAGCCCGCCGCCCGGTGACCGCCGCCCTACATATGCAGGCAGAATTAATCAGGCTAGACATGCTAGACATCTGGCGGCATCGCCACCCGGGTAAAGGGGGCTTCACGCATTACTCGGCATTCCACGACGTGCATACCAGAATAGACTATTGGTTGGTGTCGCGGTCGCTGCTTGCGTGCGTTAAGGACAGCGAGGTTTTGCCGCGCACATTGTCGGACCACTCCCCTCTTCTACTAGTACTGGCTACCCCGCACCGACGAGTACCGCCGTTCACGTGGCGGCTGCCGCCTTACTCACTGTTGGATGACGTGTTCCGGGGGGAACTGGCGGACGAAATAGACTCGTTCTTTGAGGTAAACTCAGGCTCAGTCCAGAGTTTCCAAACGGTGTGGGATTCGTTCAAGGCTTATATTCGCGGTGTTGCAATGACTAAGCATTCGGGCGTGCTTAAATCCATCCGGCGGCGGCTTGGGGCCCTGGAGATGCAGATTGCTCAGCTGGAGGAGAATCAGGGGGCTTCGGCGGACCCCGAGGTGGCTACGAGGCTGCAGAACCTGGTCACTGAGTTCAACAGTGAAGCGGACCGAGAGGTGCAACATATGGGGAAGTACGCCACGGCTCGCACTTATGGGGAGGGCGAGCGCCCGGGATCCTTACTTGCGGGGATACTCCGTAACTCTAGGCGACCCCTAGTCATTGACGAGCTCGTCACTACTTCGGGCGATGTGATTACCGATGAGACGGGGATCATAGAAGAATTCAGGGCCTATTATGCTGGACTGTATAAATCTCAGTCCTCTCACATGGAAGAGGAGATAGACGACTACCTCAGTTACATTAAAATGCCGTTTTTGTCCAACTCGCGGCGGGAATTCCTGGCGCTGCCCATACAAAAGGATGAGATCTTGGAGGCTTTGGGAGGTATGAGGGCGGGCACTGCCCCGGGAGAGGACGGGCTGACGGTGGCCTTTTATAAGGCCTTCCAGGACCAGCTCCTCCCGCACCTTATGGCTCTTTTTGACGACATATGTCTTGAAGGCTGTATGCCTGACACGATGCGAGAGGCCCTGCTTGTTACAATTTTAAAACCCGGGAAGCCTTCCAACCTGTGCGGCTCCTATAGGCCTCTCTCCCTGATAAATGTCGATGCCAAGATATATGCAAAGGTGCTGGCCACGTGTTTGGCGCTTCTGGTGCCGGAGCTCGTGGCGCCGGAGCAGGCAGGCTTTGTTCCATCCAGGAATCTCACGTACAATATCCGCACGGTCCTTGGAGTCATGCAGCATGTGCGCCCAGAGAGTAAGGCCATAGCGCTCTTCCTGGATATGGAGAAAGCGTTTGACTCAGTGGAATGGCCGTTTATGGTACGGGTGCTGAGGAAGCTTGGGCTGGGAGAGCCTTTTTTGCAGATGCTTGGTGCTTTGTATTTTAGGCCCACTGCCCGGCTGCGCCTCGGAGACCGAGTCACGGAGCCGTTTGCAATCACTAGGGGGACCAGGCAGGGTTGCCCTCTCTCCCCACTCCTCTACGCGCTGGTGGCGGAACCTTTAGCGTGCGCAATAAGAGAATACCACAGATTTGAGGGAATCAACTTTCCCTCCTATAAGATTGGTATTTCTACCTACGCGGACGATACGCTGCTGTACATCCGAGACCCGGAGGAGAATCTCGCTTCTATCTTGCGGGAGGTGGTCCGGTTTGGGGCGCTGTCGGGCCTCAGGGTCAACTGGAACAAATCGCTAGCATTTCCGTTGACCCCGGCTACATTGCCATTCCCTATGGAATACCCTTTGCAGTGGACAACGGACTCAATCCGCTACCTGGGAATTCGGCTGCATAGGGACCCGGAGGTCTTGCTGAGGGAAAACTATGGGGTAGCTTATTCCAAACTTGTAGACGAGGTGGAAGAGTGGAACAGGCTCCCTTTGTCGCTGATGGGCAGGATTGCCATCATGAAAATGATCATCCTACCGCGATTTCTGTTCCTCTTTAACAACATCCCTATAGTGCTCCCCAGGTCTTTCTTTACACAGCTGACTCAGACCCTGACCCGACTGGCCTGGGGTGGTAAACAACCTAGAGTCCAGTGGAAAGTGCTGACGCTGCCATACGAGATGGGGGGGCTTGGAGCTCCGGACCTAGAGAGCTACTACAGAGTGGCGCAGGCGTCCCATTTGCATACGTGGATACACGCCGAACCAGACGTTCCGCATGTGTTGCTGGAGCGCTTGTTTGCGGATCCGCTCCCACTCCCGGCGACGGTCTTTCTACCCGTGGATCGTAGGGTGGGTCTGTTGGACTCGCTCAGAACTACTAACCATGCGTGGCACGCGATTATGAGAAGGCAAGACCGTGACCTCTTATACTCTCCGTTGATGCGGGTGGAGTGGGCAGTTTGGCTCCCCCCTCTGCGGGAAGCAGGGGTGAAACGGGCGCTGGGTGATTTGGGAATAGTTAGGATGGCGGACTTGTTTCAGGACGGAGGGGCCAAGACGCTAGAGAGTGTTGTCTCGACTCAGCCGGGGATCACGTTACTCCAGCGCTTTCAATTCCACAGGGTTCGGGGCGCGTTGCTGTCTCTTTTGGGGCCGTCTGGGGAGGAACCCCCCGAAATCCCAGAGCTTTCCTATGTCATTAAAACTGCGGCGCCGTCCAAAATGGTCTCGATCCTCAAAAAACTTGGTGACCAGCAAAGGGAGCACCAGTGTTCTGCAGCGCGGCGAGCCTGGCAGACGGATCTTGAAATGGACATTTCGGATGAGATGTGGAAGTACTGCTGCTCTAGTACTAAAAAGGTCTCCTTGAATGGTCGACACCGATTAATACACTTTAAGTTTTTGCAGCGGGTCTACTACACCCCTGAAAGGCTACATAGGTACGGGTTGCGCCCCACGGCGGAGTGCGAGCGTTGCCATGTCCCCGTGGCTGACTTCCTACACATGGCCTGGCTTTGCCCAGGTGTTGCCCGGTTTTGGACGGCGGTGTTCCGGGAGTTGAACCAGATCTTGGAAAAAGAGATCCCCCCTGATCCGGCCCTGGCGTTGTTGGGCTACTCCAGGCCTCTTCCGCGGGCGCTGAGGCGTCTGACGGACATGGCGTTATTGATCGCGCGACGCGTCGTGGCGGCCTGCTGGATGAGAGGGCCGCTTCCTACTAAGAAACGATGGGTTAGAGATATGCTGTATTGCAGCACGCAGGCGGAAACGTATAGCGAACTGTTACCCCCTAGGAGTCGCCCCAAGAACTTCTGGGCGCTGTATAGAACATACATGACTGCCGGAGACCCTGAGGAGG
Organism: Triturus cristatus; assembly: GCF_964204655.1. Taxonomy (NCBI): domain Eukaryota; kingdom Metazoa; phylum Chordata; class Amphibia; order Caudata; family Salamandridae; genus Triturus; species Triturus cristatus. Next base: position 171,096,935 of record NC_140579.1, on the reverse strand, counting down.
TTGGTCAGGGGGAGACACAACATGAAGCCCCAGGGGCGTGCAGTGGGGCGGTGGGGGGCGTTCCACAAGAATAGGACTCTATTGTGGTGTGATGGGCTATGATGTCAGTGAATCGTCTGGGATGGCGGCCGGTTTGCGGGAGGGGGGTCGGGGTGTCCTCCGTCTGCGGCGTGTGCTTCTTAGCAGTGTGCTTGCGAGACGGAAACGAGAACGGCAGGGTTGGAATGGCCTGGAAGCGAGGGGCGCAGTGTCTGGTCGGAGTTCGGCGCCTGGGTTTGCGACAGCGTGTACAAGTAGAAACAATGAAGGAGGAGACAGTGGCATGGTGGCGGACGGGGGGGGGGGGTTGGGTGTTGAGATATGGTTTACGAAATCTTAGGGGTTTGACCAGACTAGCGGCAGGTTGGCCATGCGGGAAGGTTAGACTACTGTGCAGGCTGGGGGCGAATACGTATTTCACGCATCGGTAGTGATTCGGTCTGGACTGCTTGATGTAGAATTGCAATGCCGCCGGTCCTCTGGGATGTCGGCTAAATGGCTGTGTGAGAGATACTGGACCGGTTCAGAAGAGCTCGCTGGAGCAACCCATTGTATTAGGAGCCTATGGCAGTCTGATATGTCTATTTACTATATCTCAATAAAGGTTTTTCAAAAACAAACAAAACAAACAAAAAAAAAAAAAGTAAGAGTTAAGTATAAGTGGGTCGCTCCCACTCCTTTGGTTCTTTGGGTCTTTGATTTGGTTATCGCAATTACCAAAGCCGAGGGGTTGGTTTCTTGGTTTTTAATTTGGTCATTGCAATTACCATAGCCAAGGGTCTCGTATATTTGCGAGTGTATTGATAGAGATAACCCCTTGAAGTTTGAAGTTAGATTAGTGAGCTATAAGATGCCTGATCTTAGCAAGTTTAAAATGTAGAAATTTGTGTTGGCCAACTTTTGGTTTGTATAGGTTTGGATATGCGAATTGCAATTTGTGTAGGCAGGTAATGAGGAGATATTTCTCCATTTGGTTTAGTTGCATGCCTGTTTGTAAGCTCACATGGAAAATGTGTTGCTTTTTTGGACGGTACCATAGTTAAAATCGGTTAGATTTGAAAACATATTTCTTCCTTGGTGATTTTGTATCCCCAGGGAATTAAAATATGACATAATACAAAACAAGGATCCTTCGTTCTGCGCAGTTTCATGAATAAAGATATGCAGAACGATTTTGTGTGATGTTCTGCTAGGCAAAGCTAGTGAATTGAGCGCACTCACTACTTCTTGGACATACATCTGTCTGTTGGGCTGTTTATGCAGCCTTTTGGAATACTATTGAGAAGCGTTTCTTGTAAATATGACTTACAACTAGTATTTGCAAATGGTTTGGTTCAAGTATAGTCTGTGAGCTGTTCTTTCTTTCTGTCATGCGTATTGATTTGCAAGTCAACTGTGTGTTTAAATGTCTATGTGGTTTTCTCATTAGTGCAACTTCCGTAAGTAAATTGCGACGGCGCTATTTATGAAAAATGGCTAAAGCACGCTGTATTGTCTGTTTGGCCCCCCTTTCCGTTTATGTCTGAAATGAGCTCAATATGTGTTTGTGGGTCTTCTGATGTTTTCAGTCTGTTAAGCAAAATGTTGGTTAAGTAGAAACTTAGGAAAAATCCAGAAATGAACAATGTGATGTGCTAAAATAGCTATGTGTTGCTATTTAATTTATAGAATGAGCAGTTGTGCACATATACAAAACTGCCGTTATATGCTTCAAGGATAAAATTAGAACCACATTCAATAGATATAAATAAGGCCCCAAAAACGAAATTATCTATTTTTGCAAAAGTAAATAAATTTACAGCATTTTCCTTAGATGCATTGTATTAGATGTTCACAGGCAAACTTTTCAGCTGCAGTATATTTGATAGGAATGTTCATTCAGCCAGCACTTTCCCAGTTAAACACGGGTGGAATTTTGCATAACCGTCCTTTTAAATGAAAGTGGCGCAAAAATGTGACGCGTTTCAAATTGGGCTTATGCGCTTAGGCTTGTGAGTTAAATGTGTCCAAATTGATAGGCAAGGGATGCAGCTTGTTTTTTATACATGGAATTATCACAAAAACGAATAATTGGGATTTTTTTTTAAAGAAAATTATTAATCATGGAAAAATTATTTTAAAAAAATAAGTGCTTTTCAAAATCGTTTTTTGATATTTATAAAGCTTAATACTCATACTATGGCCTCCTAGCATTAAAATTTGATTTGAGTTGTGTTGCATCACTAAAATGGCAAGCATTCGTGTGTACAATTTTCCCTTGGCGCAGGCGCAAACAAGCTCATTTTTATAAAGTATAAGTTATTATTTCCAATGCCTGACTCATGGGTTATGTAATGGACATTCTGGTAATGCATATTATGCAAGAAAATTGTAGGATACTCATTTTTTAATACCTAAAATATCAAAGTCGAATTTGGGTAAAAGCGCTGTTTTAACTGCATTTTCTTTCATTCAGTGTACTTTTTAAAGTGTCTCAGGCTTCAGTAAATACATACATTTAGGTTTGATATATATTTACAGGTTGTGCCTTCTTATGATTCAATGAGTTAATATGCCAGTACATCGGCTTGTTTTAATATCAGGGTTGAAGGTTCTAACTTCAGCTGGGCCTACTGAGAAGTTCATTAATTTAAAGTTGATGAAATGTGTACCATTGCATAGGATTGCAACAAGCATTTATTCTAAAAACTGGTATGTGTGTTATTAAGTTTTGTGAATTATTCACAGTACATGTAGTTTAACAATCTGGGAATAGGGATAATTTTTTTAGCGCCTAAAAAGGAGAAATTATTTTTCAAAATAGAGTGAATTATTGCAAGTTAGGAGGAATTAGGAAGGCCTTCTGGCTTTGACAAATTCAGAGTGGCAGAAGCTGGGGGCTGGGAGAGCTGCAGAGGCTGGCTCGGTCACGCTGCTGAGATGCTATCTTTCCCGTAAACAATGGAGTTGACATTTATGACCTTTTAAATTAGGGCCTTGCCTCTGTGGAATGCAGAATGACCTTGCTACACGGGCCTCTAAAGCTGGGGTTTCTGGTTTCTCCATAACAACATCACTAAAACTAAAGAACTTAATTCCAAAGGGAAAATATAGAAAAGGGGTTTTTTTTGAAAGCCCAAACTTCATGTTAAATGCTTTGCAGAACTGATACATTTGTGTTATTTAACAGAAAACGAAGTGTTGCATTAAGTCTTAGACAGAAAACAAGATGCAGCCTTTTTCTAAAATTTTTTTAAGGCTACATGCCTACGTGAGAACGCATTGCCAATTAAGACCTTTTTTTTTTCACAGTGGAAATTGTAGGTGCCAAATTAATATGGAGTGTCATGTAACGATTTTTACTTTCAGAAAGGTAAAACTACGGTGGCTTGATGTTGCAACAAGAGGGTAACAGTTAAGTAATGGAAATTTATTTTTGTGTATTTGGTCCTATCATGAATTGTTCTTGCTGGTCCTGTATGTTAGAAGAGAGACAGTAAAGTTATGTTTGACAGCAGATTTCCATTGACTGGGGATCTACTGTCAAAAAGGAGGGTAAGGATTTTAAACCTGACAAATTAAACAGGCCCAAATATTGGGTTTTGGGCTGCAGTTTTACAGTGCATAAAGTACATGACATGGTGTTTGTGTGTCACCGCTTACTCACATATGCTATTGAAATTTGCCTATGCTTTTTGTGCTTGATATACAGCAAGTATATCTGATGGCTTGACGTTTTGTGCGTTTTTTATTTTTTTTTGCATGTTTTCGTTGTTTTTGTTGCTGCTTTTGATACTATTACAAATTTACCTGTGTTGTGAGGGGATGGTCATGACGATGCCCATCGCTACGCAACAATTGGTTGAACTTGTTCTGGTTACTAAATTCCACAGCTAATGATATTTCATGCTGTGAACATGAGAGACAACACTTTACCAGTGTATGTCTATTTGGCTATAATTGTATTGAAGGGAAATAAAAGAGATATACAGGATCAAAGTGTGTCACCTGTAGTTAGTCACGTTACTGCCCCTTCCCTTAAAGGAACAGGCAGCCTTACATTTATGTATCCTTGATTGGACCTAAGGATGAAATTATAGATCTGTGACTCAAGGTGGCCTAATTTCTATATTACATTAGTTTATGATGTTCTGTTTCCTAAGTAGCATATGGCTCTTGTTCCTAAAAAAAAACAACAGGTTTTCATTTTTTCCTGAAGTAGGAACTGGAATATTACCTAGGAGTATCGTATATGGTGTAGTCACCAGCGGTAGAGTTAAAATGTGTGTAACTCCGGCCTTTTGTGTATCATCCGTACTCTTGATGTTGTGTCACATGCCTGACTATCACCCAAATAATTTTTGTTCTTCCTATAGATTTTTTTTTTTTCCTTTTGTTGCTTCTCCCCTGACCGATGTCGCATCATGCTTAGTTATTGTGGATTTTAGTTGTGTCCTAGTTCCAATTCCCTTTTCCGTATTCCTTTCACCAGTCAGCCCATTTATTATTGTAGGTGTATTGTACACACTTCCAGACTGCAGTGATGCACCAGGGCCCCCCATATTATGTATAATTCCCTTTTGTATGACCAGACTGGTTTCCAAGAATTTTCCTTAGGCCTGCTTCAATGTTTTCCAGCCTGACTGTCAGAGTAGCGATAGACTGGTTAACTGACTCAATATTATAGTAAGACAAGTTTTCCATCTCAAAAGGAGATATCTTACGTTTACTTTTTGAACATGACGAATTTTCAATGTCTATTTTTAATGTGGTTTTTACCCTTTTGTTCCTGCTGCTTTAATTTTTGGTGGGATCAGATGTGTTATAATCATGCAAATATCAGGACCCTCTAGTTCTTGTCTTTTGTTTGCATATTTGACTATTAGCCTGTGTATTGCATATTGCACCTGATGTGAAAGTTTTCTACATGCCCATGATAATCTGTACCATGTGATTTCTCTATTGAGATGTTCTAGATAAGGAATTTAGGAACACCTAATCATTGAAAAAAAAAATGTTTGCCCCATTACACAATGCCACCATATGTGAAGACATCCATGTAGACAGAATTCTCGTGTAGTTATCTACCCTTAAATGATGGAGGCTCTCACACGGAAACCCAATTGAAAAGATTAGAGACGCTGTTTTACCTACTGCCTTTATATTTGTATTGCTTTTTGAGAATGACAGTGTATTCTAGACCAAAATTGACCCATGGCGTGTGGCCACTCCTTTGAAAGACCGCAGGCCACCTGTTTGCAGTCCCCTTGTTATACAATGAACTGTTTAAAGCATTGCACTTGCTTCATCAGAAGGCGTTCAACATCAGAAAAGATGGAGGAGCTGGTTTTGCCACAGAACCAGAATTTCAGTGCACAAGAGCGCCTGTCATGTGCTGGTAACCTCTGACAGTGTGCAGTCCCTTGAGCCCCTGGGCCTGAGTTTTTGGCCACACACCCCCCTTTCCTTTGCTCCAATGGAAGTGCAGTGCACCGGCGGATCCAAGATTGACAAAAGGCACTAATTCTAGGGCCCATGGAAGAACAGCCCGAGCGTCCTCTGACACTGAATGATGAGTGTTGGAGCCTGAGAATGGTCCCAGGTCTGCACGAGATGACCTATGCCCTTGATCAATGGAGAGCACACTACCTGTAGTGCCTGCCGCAAAGGAAAGATACTGGCGCACTGCCTTGAGACATTGAGACTCTCGAGTGAGCTGTGGGTGTTTGCCAGGAGGGCACTCCAACTAAGCAGTACTTTTCTCATGTAAGGCTTGAATGAAGAGGCCCATGCAAAAGAAAACAACAGAAGAAGATTTGATGGACAATAGAAGCCTGCCAGAGAGGCTTTTTGAACGGACTCTGGGCATAGGTGGTTTCACAAGAGGTTTCCGTGTGATTGTATAGAGTAGGTGTTAAGGAAACAGATTGTTTTGCTGGCATTGTTTTAAAGTACTATTCTGTTTAGTATAAGCAGAATAAAGTCAATTTTCTGTGGAAAGAGTACCCCCTTTTCACCTTAGAGCATTGATGAGGGTCACCACTGTTTCACCTGAACATACAAGAATTACTGAAATTACTGAGCCCTAAAAATGTTACTAGATAATTTTGGGATTTGCTTTTTGCTTAGGGTTGTGAAAAACTATTATTTCATTTGCAATAGTGGTTACTACTTTCTCCCGTTGTTTATATGTTCTTAATAACGTGTTTTCTAGTGTCTTTTCAAGCATGACATTGTCATTTATGGGTGGGATCGTTTTTCTCTACTCAATTGACTTCTGCACCCGCTTCCCAAACTATGTCTTTTCCTACCACTGCTTCTTTGTACTCTTTTCACCCTATCCTGAACATGGGCAGATTAAAAGATTAGAATTCGTAAGCAATTCTCTTGTACAGCTTCTGCATCAACATTAGTTAGTAGTGAACATCACTAATTATTGGGTGTGTGATCTTATGCCGCCTACTACAGACAGAGGTATTCCTTATTTTGTCCCGCCATATGTGGCCTTTGTGCTACTACATATGTAAGGAAACATGTATCAGAAAACGAGCTAAGTAATAGGATGATGCTACAGCAACATCTCCATGACTTCATGAATATTGACCTAGACTCGGATTGATGTGAGTATAGTTATTGCCTATGTAAGGGCAAAAGGAGGGTCTGTGGTACTTTAAAATTTGGGACCGCGTAGGAGGCAGGGCCCTACCCCTGTCTCTTCCGGTATTAGCAAACCGCGAATGGCCAATGCGGTATGTACAAGTGCTTTATATAACGTTTAATTGATAAATGCACTATGTATACGATATTATACATCACTACGTGGGTTCCATCTTAGAGCGGTGGCCATCTTATGGTTGCCCTCACATAGGCTACATATTATGAAGCAAATACGGGCCTTTAGAGCACATGTGCCTTCCTTTGACTTCTCTATGACCTGGGCAGCTTGGCTCTGCTGCCCCAGGTCAGTCCGGTCTCACGAGCTCCCCGTCCTCTGGCCACCTGTGATTAGCATCAGGGCTTGACACACCATAAAGCCTTTACATTAAACACGAGCCTCCAGCTAATCTCTTTCACACCTGACTGTTCCTGCTTTATGGCTTGTTTCCCAAACAGGAGATGCTCATGTTTATTGGGGCCAATCGATATCTGATGTGGGATCTGAGCCTCGCTGGGTAAATAATTGTGGGCTGGTTGAACAGGAATGTGGGATTGTCACCATGACTCTGCCTTTTCTTTGAAGCCAAAATATGTGAATGACCACTTGTAAAACAGGGGCGGTGTTGCCCAAAGCGTAATATTCTGTATAAAATAGAAGACTGGTTTTTGTTCTGGAGACTGCCTCATTCAGTTGCTAAGGCTTCTGTGCGACGTAGTCTCACTCATTTAAGTTTAATAAAGATGTCTTTTTCATATTTCAGCTTCTTCTGCCAAGTTCTTTGTTACATTACCATGAGAGCGTCTTTTATAATACTACAGCAACAGGATAACCCGAAGTCATAGGGTGCTATCCCTGGCACCGCTGGGGTCCTAAAATCCCCGGTACTTCAAGCAGGCTCAGGGAACATGGTAGAGAGATATGTTTCGTATGCCTGAACTCGGAATGATAAAATACTTCTTGTAGCCAAGTTTATTTTACTATCCTAGATTTGTAAATACGACTTTTAGAAAGTCAGTATTTACTCGCTTAATCATTTCAGCCGCCTCTGCTGTGCGTGTATCTGACGGTCTAGGCTATGTGAGTGACAGGGCTGGGGGGATGACAGGTAGCGAATGGCAGGAGAACACCTTGGTGGGAGGTGGGGGTGCCCCTTGGACTCTGAATAGGGCAGTGCTCCACCACCACAATGCTGGCTCCGCCCCCTGGGGAGCGACTGATGACTCAGCCTGCACCTGGCCCAGGACGGGCGAAGCGCTGTCCACAAGGTGCTCCTGAAGGTACTTGTCCCCTGAATGCCGGCTCCACTCCCTGTGGAGCGGCTGATGTGCCTGCCCCTCACAGTGAAAGCAGAAATCAGAGTACCCCCAACAAAGTGCTCAGGACTGAGAACGGTTATGCGAAGGCCCCCCTGGCCTGAAAGAACAAAAGAAATGTGGTATAAAAGTAGGAGCCCTGCTCCTTGCAAATCAGAATCCTGTTTACCACAAAGAACCTCTGCCCGACTAGGAGGAGAAGAAGACGCTGGAAGGACTGGCCTGCTGCCTGCCTTGCTGAGAAAGGAGAGGAAAAAGACTTGCTGAAAAGACTTTGCTGCTTTGTGCTTGAACATTCTCCAAGGGCTTGATCTGAGCTTTCCCCCTGAACTGAACCCCAGGACCAGTGGGTTCTCTGTGCTTTTGCTCGTCCTCCAATTTGAGCCGTGTGTGCATCCCGCTGGAAAGAGACTGCGCCCCTCAGCGCCCCCTCCTAGGGCCGTGACACTCAGGAGCTTGCCTGCCGCAACCCTGTGAGAGCCCCGCTCCGTTCGGAGCCGCTCTCTGTCCCCGGGCTAGGTTGCCTGCGCCCCTGTCACCGCCTGCCACTGGAGCGCGCTGAAAGCGCTGTCACCCCTCCCGCCGGAATCCTTCCGACGATCGTGATCTTTGCCGGGTCACCAGCTGCACGGACCGTGCCCTGTGACCCCGCTTCGTTAACCTCGGAACACCCCGGGCCGCGCCGCCCCCGCTGTGGAGACCCCCCCCTGCACCGCCGTGCTAAGGGTCTCTGGCCGCGCCTGCCTACCTGCCCACACACGCTGATTGAGGACCCAAGAACACTTCCCCAAGCTGAGCGTCGCACCGACCCGTGCCGACTCTCCCCACACGTTCTTAAGAATTCCAGTATCGGGCTCGGGGCCCGCAACGCCTTATTTCCCCGTCCGCAGGAGCCGATTTTCTGTAAGTACTGGAACCACAAGTAACATTTGCGAGAGACTGCAAAATGTCCCTTTGAAACCGCAAACAAAGAATATTTGCCTGCTTTACGATCTGGTGGCATAAAGAAAAACGTTACTGGTCTTGTATTAAGTCTGCCTATTTATTTTTATATTAAGAAGCGTATTTTCACATACCTAAGCCTGGTGTCCGTTTCTGGGGGAGATTAAGGTATTTACTGTGTGTGTGATTATAATTGCTTAACCAACAACGCCTGAAGAATCGCCTTGGCTGCTCACGCCACGCACCTAGAGGGTGAGCAAGGGTCATTCCAAAAGGAGTTATCCTTTGCCCTGACGTGGAGGAGAAGGTCCCTGCTTGACACAAGGACATCCTTGCGCCAATCAGAGATCCCCGAGTCTAACATGGAGCATTTTATATATTCATTTGCTCGTATCTCTCGGGTTGTCATATTCTATGCTCCTCTCGACGATACAACTGCAACCGATACCAATGGGTCGGCTACAAATTAAATCAAATTGAATTATTCAAACTTGTAGTAACTAGTTATATCTTGGGTTTGACGCATTAGTGATATTTATTTTTATACCCTTGAATTTTAGGACCTTATCATGGTGCCTTAGAAACTTGAACTCACGGGATATTTGACGAAAGCGGAGCATATATAGCTTGCTGGCGATCTCGTAAGTGCTATTGAGCTAGACATAATCAATTCTCTTATTTTAGTTTTATTATTAACATGAGAAATCCAATACTCCAATTGAATAACTCCTCCTACTATGTACTGAATCTGCACATCTTCATTCTTTCCATAGACTTTTATGTATTTGGATAGATTGACACGGATATCCATTACTTCTGGATGTAAGACCCTGTGTCCTTAGACTGTAACGTGCTTTACGTAAGTCACGCTCATTTCATGTTTTTTACAAATAACAAGGCCTTGTAATTCTGACTTTTTTTGGGCTGCTTGAGATGAGGCCTTAAATGTCAGAAAAAATCTTAAAAGAATTTAAAAAAATATTTTGTAACTTCATTTCTTTTTTGTCTTATATTTAGTTTTTGCCAAATCGCACCAAATTACTCTGTATTTACTGGACTCCAACACTCCCCAGGACTTTGGAGGTTATAGACGATCCTAGTGTAGGATAACCCTTTCTTTCACCCAAAAGAAGCCGAATAAGGTGAATGTCTAGCTGTCCGGTTATATGTGCAGACAATATAATGTATTGGCCTAGGTCCTAGAATTACCAATATTTGCTCAAATGGATTATGTAATGTTGCTATGACTGGTTCGCTTTTTCTCCTTTTCCAGCTTTGGTATATTCCTAACCTTACGAGACAGTGGATATCCGGAGTCCTCGTGATAGTTCTAGGGATTCCGGAGAAACCTAGGGGATCAGGCCTACTATAGCCATCCCTAAGTCTTTCGCAAACACCAGAATTGAAGGTGAATTAAATGAATGTGGACTACATAATTTTTCCATATACACTTTTCAATTCTTATCCTATGACTCGGTATATTTGGGGTCAACAGGGGGACCACTTCAGATTCACTTTACTTCTCGTTAAAATACTCTTTTATCCTTTTCTCAGACTAATGGAGCTGTTTTTTTTCTCACTAAATCTTGGGAGTGGACATTGATCTATAGATCCTCTTCACTGGTTTTCAGTTTTCTTTTTATAACTACGAACACCTGTTTAGTTGGCTAGATCTTTGAATTCTTTTGTTTGACTGTCCCTACTGTGCTTGGAGTCTTTTCACGCTTCCCACATCACTTCAATCTCTGTATGTCTTTTTACTTATTCTTGGCTCATGATTCTAGGGTGATATTAAAACATAGAAATCGTTTTTAAGCGGTCTTCTGTCACAGATATATATCTTTCTAGTAGTATTTAAACAAACTTTTTAGAAATGGACATTTAAAGTATCTTGTGCACTTATGTCAGGACACTTCAATGTTTGTTCTACTATTACCTTACAGCCTTGAGGAAGTCACGGTGGTGACGAAACGCGCGTTGGCTGTTTCAGATAGAACGCTCCACGTGTCAACCCTTGCATTTACAAGAACTGCAAGAACTGAGATGTGTATACCAACAAAAAAATCTTCTTTGTCTGATGTCTTATCTGACATGTGATGTTACACGCTAGATGAAGTGCTTTGTGTCTGACAATCATTAAAACTGAGTTCACAGCACACATTTGTATGTTTCATGACATTCTCTATACCAATTGGTTTCCTCTCTATATTACTTGGTGCGTGCAGCTCATATGATTAATTTCAAACAAATGTGATTGTTTTCAATTTGATGAAGAGTGCCGGGGTTTTTTTTTTTTTTTTTGATAGATGGGTTTGGCTTAACCACTGATCAATATAGATTAAATTTCAGAGAAACACAGAAAGCACAAAATCAAGATTGGGTAGACTTTGTAGATTGTGCTACCAAGGCCCTGGAAGGTTGGTTAACTGGCAGCAAAGTAAATGATTACCAAGGATTGTACAATCTCATTATGAGGGAGCAGATCCTTAACAATTGTCAGAATCAACTATTGCATCAGCACCTGGTGGACTCAGATCTGACCTCTCCCCAAGAATTGGGAAAGAAGGCAGACAAATTGGTCAGAACCAGGATTAAGCAGAAGGTCCAGCCCTTGGGGGTGCAACTAAAAAGAAGGATGCCAAAAACTCTGAGAAGGGTGGGGAAAAGGGAAACGACCAGCAGTCTTCAACAGGCCCCCAAAAATCAGCATCTGATAATTCCTAAGCTACTAAAGCTAAACAACCAAGGAAGCCATGGTGTAAAATCTGTAAACAGAAAACCCATTGGACTTCAGATTGTAACAAGGCCAAAGACTCCACAAGTACCACTACACCTGCCCCTAAGGCACCTGTTCCCCCTAGTTCAGCTATAGGTGGTTGGACACAGAACAAAGGGATAGTAGGGTTGACCCTGGGATCTGGAGAGGACTCTGGCCTAGTCAGAACTCCTACTCAGGCTGTATTAGTTTGTGATGGGGACCTGTCCCTATTTGTGAGTCCCAGTGGCCTGGGCAAATACAATCAACAGCCTAGAATAAATGGAAGGGAGTCATTAGCTTACAGGGACACCGGGGCCAGTGTCACTATGGTGACTAAGGACCTTGTGGACCCTAGCCAGATCATACTTGGAGAAACTTACCAGGTGACCAATGCAAGCAATGTCAGTACTAACCATGCTCTGGCAGTTGTTAACTTCTCTTGGGGAGGGGTAACTGGCCTAAAGAAGGTTGTGGTGAGTGCAGACCTACCAGTAGAATGTTTGCTAGGGAATGATTTGGAGACATCAGCATGGGCTGAGGTGGAGCTAACTACCCATGCAGCGATGCTGGGTATCCCAGCAGAAGTATATGCCCTGATAAGGTCTAAAGCAAAGCTGACACAAACTGAACAGGCCTTGGATCCTGAAAAAATGGACCAAGGACCTTCCAAGAGGAGGAGTAGCAGGGGTAAGGCAGTGCCTTCCCCCCAGGATCAGTCTGAAGAGACTCTTTTAGCAGAAGAGGATCTGACACATGAAGAAGGAACTGTCCCAGATGAGCTTGAACCTGATCAGGTTGAGTTCTTGGGGACAGGGGGACCTTCTAGGGCGGACTTGAGCCTGGAGCAGCAGAGCTGCCCCACTCCTGAACCCCTCTGACACCAAGCTGCTGCTGAGGCTGCTGGGAATGCCAGTGGAACCCATAAGATATATTGGGATGATGGACTCCTTTACTCTGAGGGTCGAGACCCCAAGCCTGGTGCAGCCAGGAGGTTGGTCATACCTCAGAAGTTCAGGGGTTTCCTACTCACACTGGCCCATGATATTCCCTTGGCAGGACACCTAGGCCAAAACAAGACTTGGGACAAAATTGTCCCTCACTTTCATTGGCCTCAAATGAGTGAGGACTGTAAGAGTTTCTGTAGCTCTTGCATTACCTGCCAGGCCAGTGGCAAGGCAGGTAAATCCACAAGGCCCCCCTGATACCACTACCTATGGTGGGGGTTCCCTTTGAACGGGTAGGGATTGACATAGTTGGTCCCCTTGACCCACCAACAGCATCTGGGCACAGGTTTATTCTGGTGGTAGTGGATCATGCCACCAGATACCCAGAAGCTATTCCCCTTAGGACCATCACAGCACCTGTGGTGGCAAGGGCCCTCCTGGGAATCTTTTCCAGGGTGGGTTTCCCTAAGGAGGTCTTATCTGACAGAGGTACAAACTTTATGAGTAGTTACCTCAAAGCAATGTGGAAGGAGTGTGGTGTCAACTACAGGTTCACCACCCCCTATCATCCTCAATGCAATGGGCTTGTTGAGAGGTTCAGCAAGACCCTCAAGGGTATGATCAAAGGGCTCCCAGAAAAACGTAGGCGAAAATGGGATGTTCTTCTGCCCTGCCTTCTCTTTGCATACAGGGAGGTGCCACAGAAGGGGGTTCGTTACAGTCCTTTTGAACTTTTGTTTGGCCACCCTGTTAGAGGGCCACTCTGTCTAGTGATGGAGGGATGGGAGTTACCTCTCAAACCCCCTAAACAGGATATTGTGGACTATGTACTTGGTCTCCGCTCCCGGATGACTGATTATATGAAGAAGGCGACTAACAACCTTGAGGCAAGCCAGGAACTGCAAAAAGCCTGGCATGACCAAAAGGCTGTTCTGGTGGTGTACCAGCCAGGACAGAAGGTATGGGTGTTGGAGCCAGTGGCCCCAGCAGCCCTCCAGGACAAATGGAGTGGACCCCATGCCATTTTGGAAAAGAAGGGAGAGGTCACCTACTTGGTGGACCTTGGCACTCCCAGAAGTCCCCACAGGGTACTTCATGTAAACAGATTAAAGCCATATGTGGACAGGGTTGACATGGGCTTGCTCATGGCAATGGATGAGGGACAGGAGGAAGAGAGTGACCCTCTCCCAGACCTGCTCTCTCACAACCCTGATGATGGGTCAGTAGATGGAGTAGCCTTGGCAGGCAGCCTCACTGCTCAGCAACAGTCTGACTGCAGACAAGTTCTACAGTCATTCAGGCATCTGTTTTCACTGACTCCAAGTCAGACCACATGGTGCACTCTTGAAGTGGACACTGGGGACAGTCTGCCTATGAAGAATAAGATCTACAGGCAACCTGACCATGTCAGGGACTGCATAAGGACAGAAGTCCAAAAGATGATTGAATTGGGAGTAATTGAGCCCTCAGATAGCCCCTGGGCTAGCCCAGTAGTCCTTGTGCCAAAACCTCACACCCAAGATGGTAAGAGAGAGATGAGGTTCTGTGTTGACTACAGAGGACTCAATGCAGTCACTAGGATGGATGCAAATCCCATTCCCAGAGCAGATGAGCTCATAGATAAATTGGCCTCAGCCAAATATCTGAGCACATTTGATCTGACAGCTGGCTACTGGCCGATAAGGGTAGCTGAATCTGCAAAAGCCAAAACAGCATTCTCTACCCCTGCTGGGCATTATCAATTTATTGTGATGCCCTTTGGTTTGAAGAATGCACCTGCCACTTTTCAAAGGTTGGTGAACCAAGTCCTCTCAGGCCTGGATGACTTTAGTGCAGCATATCTAGATGATATTGCTGTCTTCAGCTCCACCTGGGAAGATCACCTGATCCACCTGAGGAATGTTTTGGAAGCCCTGCAAAAAGCAGGACTCACTATCAAGGCTACTAAGTGCCAGATAGGTTAGGTTTCAGGTTGTGTACCTGGGCCACCTTGTAGGTGGAGGCCAGGTTCAACCACTACAGAGCAAAATCCAGACCATCACGGACTGGGTTGCTCCAACCACCCAGACTCAGGTCCGAGCTTTCTTACGCCTGACTGGTTATTACAGAAGATTTGTCAAGGGATATTGATCCATTGTGACCCCCTTAAATGACTTAACCTCTAAGAGGATGCCCAAGAAAGTTCAGTGGACTGTCAGCTGTCAGGAAGCTTTTGATGACCTAAAACAGGCAATGTGCTCTGCTCCAGTGCTCCAAAGCCCCAACTAACTCCAAAGAATTCATAGTTCAAACTGATGCTTCTGAGGTGGGGGTAGGTGCTGTATTATCACAACTGAATGAAGAGGGCCAGGATCAACCAGTAGCTTTTATTAGCAGAAGGTTGACCCCCAGAGAGAAACGTTGGTCAGCTATAGAGAGGGAGGCCTTTGTTGTGGTCTGGGCCTTGAAGAAGCTGAGGCCATACTTGTTTGGCACTCACTTCATTGTTCAAACCGACCATAAGCCCCTCCTATGGCTAAAACAGATGAAAGGTGAAAACCCCAAGTTACTTGGGTGGTCCATTTCCCTACAGGGGATGGACTATACAGTGGAACATAGACCTGGGAGCAACCATGCCAATGCAAATGGCCTCTCCAGATATTTCCACTTAGAACATGAAGTCTCAACTGGCCAAGGTTAGTTTAATGTCCCTGCGTTGGGGGGGGGAGGGGTTATGTAGGAGAGTGGCATCGACTGCATAGTTGCACCCAACTTTTTGCTGATGTTTTGACTGTTTTATTACACTAGCCAGGCTGTGGCCCTGCTATCCAGGACCCCAGTCTATCTGCTTCTTCTCTAAACTGATGTGAGTACCCTAGGTACCTTCCAATTGGATACTGAGGATACCCTACCACCCCTTGTAGATGGTACCCTAGGCACCCCGGGCATGGGTCCCTCAGAGGCCTACCAGGGGCTGCAGCACTTATTGAGCCACCCCTGGGACAGCCATACCAAATGACACCACCAGACCACTACTGTAGTCTGGGTAAGGTGGTGCTTGCACCCCTTACAGGGATATAGGTATCCTGTATCCTACTTAATACAACACATATATCCTCATAGGTCACCCCTAGAGCAGGCCTTGCTAATCCTACAAGGCAGGGTGCTGAGATATGTGTGAGAGGGGAACCCCTACCTGAGTAGGGCCCCTCTGCAACCTTCGTAAAATCATTACTGGGTTGTTTGTAGTGTAGCCATACCATATACTCTTAACCGCATTATAAGTATATCGAGATAGCGTGATAACTTGAGAATGGCTACACAGAACCATATCGTGTTTGGTGTCAAACATGAGGGAATCATACCCCCAATCCAGCCATGGGACTGAGGGCATGATTCCCCCCTGCTAGAGGGGCGATATGGGAAAAGCGGCAGAATTTAGACACCAATTTAAAAGTGCACGCGAAGTACAAAATGGATGCTACCCGCCACCCACACGACTCTGGCTGCCTGTTGCTGGGCAGAAGTCCAGCCACGGCAGCTGGACAATAGGGATCCTGTTGCAGGGAGGTGTTCCCACCTCCCCAGACAGACTATGTGGATTGGAACTGGGTGGGTGCACCATAGGATACCTTTCAGAGTTGCACGTAGGCTTCTCCAGTGCCTACATTCTGCATACACCGCCTGGAACCGGTTTAGGGGCATCCTGTCCCCTGTCCTGGCGGGAAACACACAAAGGGGAGAGGGTGTAGCCACCCTTACCCGCCTGACCTCTCATTGGTGGACTCTGATCTGGACACTCCCTTAATCTTTGGATAAAGGTGAATACTGGGTCCCCAGAGCCTCAGATTATTCTTGAACTTCACAGTCTTGACCTTTGACTTGCTGCCGCACAGCTACCTGAAGAAATCTCCCTTGGGGTAAAGGAGTTACCCCCCTGCTTGGCAGGCACCTGAAACACTGCAAGTGACCCAGTTTGAACCTCGCTGCTCCTGCGGACATCGACGACTCTTTCCTACCTTGAGGTGGGTTTCCAAGCATCCCAAAGGCCAGTGAGTGTGCACAGCAAAGCTCTGCACCGTGGACCCCGTGGGTGCCGAGATCCCCAATACCACAGGACACCGGCCACCACTTGCAGAGCACCCGTCCCCGACAAGTGGGGAAGTTGTGCTTTGGCCCATTATTGAGCCAAACTCTCAGCAACATCTGTGCCAAAGATCGATGCCCTAGCCCGCTCCGGCGACCCGTGGGCGCACCTTTATGCACACCGAATTGCTGCCTCCCGCGGTCCCTTGACTCTCGACTTATGGGCCCTAGCGGAGGTCAATCTTCAATTCCAAGAGTTCCCCTGGTTGCTCCAGGCCTGCTCTTCAGTCTTTTTGCATGAGACCTTGCTCAGACCTCGTGGGTCTGCACCAGTAGCTACTTTGTGTTTCTTGAATGGGTTTCGGTTGCCAAGACTTAGTGGATCCAATCCGGACACTAACAACGCAGCGACCCTCAACCTGCGTGGGACAGTTGCCGTCCAGAAGCTGGCCTTCCTTGACGCCTCCTGAACCCCGTGGCTCACGATCGAATCTACACCTCTTCCACCTGGAAGCACCCGACATTGAAGGGCTCCTTCTCTTGAGCCCCCTGGTCCCTGTGCCGTGACCCAGACTCTGTCCCCTCTGCTTTCAGGTCCTTCTCTACAAGATCTACATTTTCATTCTTCACAACAACGACACTTTTGGCTAGCAGCAGTTCTTCACGTTTTGCCAGTGAAAATCAGCCCGCGACCCGACATCGAAAACGACCTATGCACCCGGCTTCCCTGGGGCAGGTAACAGTGGTACCTCGGTACTGTCGTGGTTGTGGGCCCTTCAAAAGCTTAACTCTAAAGTGTTGAACTTGAACTCTTGCTAGAAGTGTTTGTAAACTTGTAAAATTCAACCGCGACATTCTCTATAGGCTATAATAGAGATCCCGACAGTAACTTTAGTCACTGCACGCGTCTCCCGTGCGTCCCCTTCCTCACTACCTTGTGTGGTTTCACAATGGGCCAGCGACCCTAAATGCCCTAGGCATCGTCTGTAGAATTGTCGTGGTTCTTATACCACTTTTTTGATATATGGTTTGGTCCCCCCCTGGGGCCTTGTGATTCCAGTGCTATTTATTGTAACTATCAATGCTTGTTTGAATTGTATCTTCACCTCTAGCCTCATAAAGAGACTAGTGGGGTTATTCCTAGAATAAATACATATATTTTATATATATACCTGTGTGGACTACTCTTTCATTTGGTTATTCAAGAGGTTATCTATGGTAAAACAATAAGCTTAACACTCCTTCAAGACTTAGCCTGAAGGCTGCTCTCCACAGCTACCACTAGGATAGCTTTCTTTAAAGGTTGGCTTTAACCTATCACCTTAAGAGTCGAATTGGACTGGTGCAAGGTGGCCACTATAACTAGTGACAAGCATCTGCCAGGCCAACTTCTCACAGGGAGGTTCTGCTAGAGCAGGGGGAAATGCTCTGGAGTTCCGTGGTAGAGGTGTTCTTGGGAAGCCCCTGTTGGAGCAGGGGGACATGCTCTTGAGTTCTGTGGTAGAGTTGTTCTTGAGGAGCCCCTGTTGGAGCAGGGGGACATGCTCTTGAGTTCAGTTGTAGAGGTGTTGCTGGGACGCCTCTGCTAGAGCTGGGAGACATGCTATTGAGTTCAGTGGTAGATGTGTTCTTGAGGAGCCTCTGCTAGAGCAGGGGGGGCATGCTCTTGAGTTCAGTGGCAGAGGTGTTCTTGAGGAGCCTCTGCTAGAGCAGGGGGACATGCTCTTGAGCTCAGATGTAGAGGTGTTCTTGAGGGGCCTCTGCTAGAGCAGGGGGACATGCTATTGAGTTCTGTGCTGAAGGTGTTCTTGAGGATCCCCTGTTGGAGCAGGGGGACATGCTCTTGAGTTCAGTGGTAGAGGTGTTCTTGAGGAGCCTTTGCTGGAGCAGGGGACATGCTCTTGAGTTCTCTGGTGAAGGTGTTCTTGAGGAGCCTCTGCTAGAGCAGGGGGAAATGCTCTGGAGTTCAGTGGTGGAGTTGTTATTGGGAAGCCTGTGCTAGAGCAGGGGGACATGCTCTTGAGTTCAGTGGTAGAGGCGTTCTTGGGGAGCTTCTGCTAGAGCAGGGGAACATCCTCTTGAGTTCTGTGGTGGAGGTGCTCTTGAGGAGCCCCTGTTGGAGCAGGGGGACATGCTCTTGATTTCAGTGGTAGAGGTGTCCTTGAGGAGCCTCTGCTAGAGCTGGGAGACATGCTCTTGAGTTCAGTGGTGGAGGTGTTCTTGAGGAGCCTCTTCTAGAGCAGGGGGACATGCTCTTGAGTTCAGTGGTAGAGGGGTTCTTGGGGAGCTTCTGCTAGAGTAGGGGGAATGCTCCTGAGTTCTTTTTTTGAGGTGTTCTTGAGGACCTCTGCTACAGCAGGGGGGCATGCTCTTGAGATCTGTGGTAGAGGTGTTCTTAGGCAGCTTCGGCTAGAGCAGGGGGATATGCTCTTGAGTTCTGTGGTGGAGGTGTTCTTGAGGAGCCACTGTTGGAGCAGAGGGACATGCTCTTGAGTTCAGTGGTAGAGGTGTTCTTGAATAGCCTTTGCTAGAGCAGGGGGGCATGCTCTTGAGTTCTGTGGTGGAGGTGTTCTTGAGGATCCCCTGTTGGAGTAGGGGGACATGTTCTTGAGTTCAGTGGTAGAGGTGTTCTTGAGGAGCCTCTGCTAGAGCTGGGAGACATGCTCTTGAGTTCAGTGGTGGAGGTGTTCTTGAGGAGCCTCTGCTAGAGCAGGGGGCATGCTCTTGAGTTCTTTGGTAGAGGTGTTCTTGAGGAGCCTCTGCTAGAGCAGATTTGCATGCTCTTGAGTTATGTCATAGAGGTGTTCTTGAGGAGCCTCTGCTAGAGCAGGGGGACATACTCTTGAGATCTGTGGTGAAGGTGTTCTTGAGGAGCTTCTGCTAGAGCAGGGGGAAATGCTCCTGAGTTCAGTGGTAGAGGTGTTTTTGAGGAGCTTCTGCTAAAGCAGGAGTCCATGCTCTTGAGTTCAGTGGAATAGGTGTTCTTGGGAAGCCTCTGCTAGAGCAGGGGGACATGCTCTTGAGTGCTGTGGTAGAGGTGCTCTTGAGGAGCCTCTGCTAGGGCAGGGGGCATGCCCTTGAGTTCAGTGGTAGAGGTGTTCTTGAGGAGCCTCTAGTAGAGCAGGGGGACATGCTCTTAAGTTCAGTGGTAGAGGTGTTCTTGAGGAGCCTCTGCTAGAGCAGGGGGCATGCTCTTGAGTTCAGTGGTAGAGGTGTTCTTGAGGAGCTTCTGCTAGAGCAGGGGGACATGCTCTTGAGTTCAGTGGTAGAGGTGTACTTGAGGAGCTTCTGCTAGAGCAGGGGGACATGCTCTTGAGGTCAGTGGTAGAGGTGTTCTTGAGGAGCCTCTGCTAGAGCAGGGGGACATTCTCTTGAGTTCGGTGGTGGAGGTGTTCTTGAGGAGCCTCTGCTAGAGGAGGGGTCCATGCTCTTGAGCTCAGTGGTAGAGGTGTTCTTGAGGAGCTTCTGCTTGAGTAGGGGTCCATGCTCTTGATTTCAGTGGTAGAGGTGTTCTTTAGGAGCTTCTGCTTGAGATGGGGTCCATGCTCTTGAGTTCAGTGGTAGAGGTTTTCTTCTGGAGCTTCTGCTTTAGAAGGATCTATGCTCTTGAGTTCCGTGGTGGAGGTGTTCTGGGGAAGCCTCTGCTAGAGCAGGGGTGCATGCTCTTGCGATCAGTGGTAGAGGTGATCTTGAGGAGCCTCTGCTTAAGCAGGGGGACATGCTCTTGAGTTCAGTGGTAGAGGTGTTCTTGGGGAGCTTCTGCTAGAGCAGGGGAACATGCACTTGAGTGCTGTGGAAGAGGTGTTCTTAAGGAGCCTCTAATAGAGCAGGGGGACATGCTCTTGAGTTCGGTGGTAGAGGTGTTCTTGAGGAGCCCCTGTTGGAGCAGGGGGACATGCTCTTGATTTCAGTGGTAGAGGTGTTCATGAGGAGCCTCTGCTAGAGCAGGGGGACATGCTCTTTAGTTCTGTGGTGGAGGGGTTCTTGAGGATCCCCTGTTGGAGCAGGGGGACATGCTCTTGAGTTCAGTGGTAGAGGTGTTCTTGAGGATCCTCTGCTAGAGCAGGGGGACATGCTTTTGCATTCAGTGGTAGAGGTGTTCTTGAGGAGCCTCTGCTAGAGCAGGGGGACATGCTCTTGAGTTCAGTGGTAGAGGTGTTCTTGAAGAGCCTCTACTAGAGCAGGGGGACATTCTCTTGAGTTCGGTGGTGAAGGTGTTCTTGAGGAGCCTCTGCTAGAGGAGGGGTCCATGCTCTTGAGTTCAGTTGTAGAGGTGTTCTTGAGGAGCCTCTGCTAGAGCAGGGAGACATGCTCTTGAATTCTGTGGTGAAGGTGTTTTTGGGGAGCTCCTGCTAGAGCAGGGGAAAATGCTCTGGAGTTCAGTGGTAGAGGTGTTATTGGGAAGCCTGTGCTAGAGCCGGGGGACATGCTCTTGAGTTCTGTGGTAGAGGTGTTCTTGAGGAGCCCCTGTTGGAGCAGGGGAGGGGGACATGCTTTCAAGTTCAGTGGTAGAGGTGATCTTGAGGAGCCTCTGCTAGAGCAGGGGGACATGCTCTTGAGTTCTCTGGTGAAGGTGTTCTTGAGGAGCATCTGCTAGGGCTGGGAGACATGCTCTTGAGTTCAGTGGAGGAGGTGTTCTTGACGAGCCTCTTCTTCAGCAGGGGCACATGCTCTGGAGTTCAGTGGTAGAGGTGTTATTGCAGAGATTCTGATAGAGCAGGGGTCCATGCTCTTGGGTTCAGTGGTAGAGGTGTTCTTGGGAAGCTTCTGCTAGAGCAGGGGGACATGCTCTTGAGTTCAGTGGTAGAGGTGTTCTTGAGGAGCCTATGGTAGAGCAGGGGGGCATACTCTTGAGTTCAGTGGCAGAGGTGTTCTTGAGGAGCCTCTGCTAGAGCAGGGGGGCATGCTCTTGAGTTCAGTGGTAGAGGTGGTCTTGGGGAGCCTCTGCTGGAGCAGGGAGACATGCTCTTGTGTTCTGTGGTGAAGGTGTTCTTGAGGAGCATCTGCTAGAGCTGGGAGACATGCTCTTGAGTTCAGTTGTTGAGGTGTTCTTGAGGACCTCTGCTACAACAGGGGGGCATGCTCTTGAGTTCTTTGGTAGAGGTGTTCTCCAGGAGCCTCTGCTAGAGCAGATGGGCATGCTCTTGAGTTCTGTGGTAGAGGTGTTCTTGAGGAGCATCTGCTAGAGCTGGGAGACATGCTCTTGAGTTCAGTTGTTGAGGTGTTCTTGAGGACCTCTGCAACAACAGGGGGGCATGCTCTTGAGTTCTTTGGTAGAGGTGTTCTCCAGGAGCCTCTGCTAGAGCAGATGGGCATGCTCTTGAGTTCTGTGGTAGAGGTGTTCTTGAGGAGCCTCTGCTAGAGCAGGGGGAAATGCTCTGGAGTTCAGTGGTAGAGGTGTTCTTGGGAAGCCTCTGCTAGAGCAGGGGGACATTCTCTTGAGTGCTATGGTAGAGGTGTTCTTGAGGAGCCTCTGCTAGAGCAGGGGGACATGCTCTTGGGTGCTGTGGTAGAGGTGTTCTTGAGGAGCCTCTGCTAGAGCATGGGGCATGCTCTTGAATTTAGTGGTAGGGGTGTTCTCGAGGAGCTTCTGCTGGAGCAGGGAGACATGCTCTTGAGTTCAGTGGTAGAGGTGTTCTTGAGGAGCCTCTCCTAGAGCAGGGGGACATGCTCTTGAGTTCTGTGGTAGAGGTATTCTTGGGGAGCTTCTGCTAGAGCAGGGAAACATGCTTTTTAGTTCTGTGGTAGAGGTGTTCTTGAGAAGCCCCTGTTGGAGCAGTGGGACATGCTCTTAAGTTCAGTGGTAGGGGTGTTCTTGAGGAGCCTCTGCTAGATCAGGGGGACATGCTCTTGAGTTCAGTGGTAGAGGTGTTCTTGGGAAGCCTCTGCTGGAGCAGGGGGATATGCTCTTGAGTTCTGTGGTAGAGGTGTTCTTGAGGAGTCCCTGTTGGAGCAGGGGGACATGCTCTTAAGTTCAGTGGTAGAGCTTCTTCTTGAGGAGCCTCTGCTAGAGCAGGGGGGCATTCTCTTGAGTTCAGTGGTAGAGGTGTTCTTGGGGAGTCTCTGCTGGAGCAGGGGAACATGCTGTTGAGTTCTCTGGTGAAGGTGTTCTTGAGGAGCATCTGCTAGAGCTGGGAGACATTCTATTGAGTTCAGTGGAGGAGGTGTTCTTGATGAGCCATTGCTAGAGCAGTGGGACATGCACTTGAGTTCAGTGGTAGAGGTGTTCTTGGGGAGATTCTGCTAGAGCACGGGGGCATGCTCTTGAGTTCTTTTTTTGAGGTGTTCTTGAGGACCTCTGCTACAGCAGGGGGCATGCTCTTGAGTTCTTTGGTAGAGGTGTTCTTCAGGAGCCTCTGCTAGAGCAGATGGGCATGCTCTTGTGTTCTGTGGTAGAGGTGTTCTTGAGGAGCCTCTGCTAGAGCAGGGGGACATGCTCTTGAGTTCTGTGGTGAAGGTGTTCATGTGGAGCTTCTGCTAGAGCAGGAGGAAATGCTCTGGAGTTCAGTGGTAGAGGTGTTCTTGAGGAACTTCTGCTGGAGCAGGTAGACATGCTCTTGAGTTCAGTGGTAGAGGTGTTCTTGAGGAGCCCCTGTTGGAGCAGGGGGACATGCTCTTGAGTTCAGTGGTAGAGGTATTCTTGGGGAGCTGCTGCTAGAGTAGGGGGACATGCTCTTGAGTTCTGTGGTAGGGGTGTTCTTGAGGAGCCCCTGTTGGACATGCTCTTATGTTCAGTGGTAGAGGTGTTCTTGAGGAGCCTCTGCTAGAGCAGGGGGACATGCTCTTGAGTTCAGTGGTAGAGGTCTTCTTTGGGAGCCTCTGCTGGAGCTGGGGGACATGCTCTTGAGTTCTCTGGTGAAGGTGTTGTGCAGGAGCATCTGCTAGAGCTGGGAGACATGCTCTTGAGTTCAGTGGAGGAGGTGTTCTTGATGAGCCTCTGCTAGAGCTGGGGGACATGCACTTGAGTTCAGTGGTAGAGGTGTTCTTGGAGAGCTTCTGCTAGAGCAAGGGGGCATGCTCTTCAGTTCTGTTTTTGATGTGTTCTTGAGGACCTCTGCTACAGCAGGGGGGCATGCTCTTGAGTTCTTTGGTAGAGGTGTTCTTCATGAGCCTCTGCTAGTGCAGAGGGACATGCTCTTGAGTTCTGTGGTAGAGGTGTTCTTGTGGAGCTTCTGCTAGAGCAGGGGGAAATACTCTTGAGTTCAGTGGTAGAGGTGCTCTTGAGGAGCTTCTGCTAGAGCAGGGGTCCATGCTCATGAGTTCAGTGGTAGAGGTGTTCTTGGGAAGCCTCTGATAGAGCAGGGGGACATGCTCTTGAGTGCTATGGTAGAGGTGTTCTTGAGGAGCCTATGCAAGAGCAGGGGGGCATGCTCTTGAGTTCAGTGGTAGAGGTGTTCTTGAGGAGCTTCTAATAGAGCAGGGGGACATGCTCTTTGTAGGAAGGTGGAATCTGACTATATGGTTGCCCCCAACTTTTTGCCTGGTATTTGGATGGTTTTTGACTAGTCTGGCTGGGATCCTGCTGTCCAGGACCCCAGCCTATCTGCTTCCTCCCTAAAACTGATGTGTGTACCCTAGGTACATTCCAATTGGATACTGAGGACGCCCTACCAGCCCCTTGTAGAGGGTACCCTAGGTACCCAGGGCATGGGTCCCTCAGAGGTCTACCAGGGGCTGCAGCACTTATTGTGCCACCCCTGGGATAGCCACACCAAATGACACCACCAGACCACTACTGTAGTCTGGGTAAGGTGGTGCTTGCACCCCTTACAGGGATATAGGTAGCCTGTATCCCACTCAATACAACACATATATCCTTATAGGACACCCCTATAGCAGGCCTTGCTAATCCTACAGGGCAGGGTGCTGAGATATGTGTGAGGGGGGACCCCTACCTGAGTAGGGCCCCTCTGCAACCTTCGTAAAATCATTACTGGGTTGTTTGTAGTGTAGCCATACCATATACTCTTAACTGCATTATAAGTATATCGCGATAGCGTGATAACTTGAGAATGGCTACCCAGAACCATATCGTGTTTGGTGTCAAACATGTAGGAATCATACCCCCAATCCAGTCATGGGACTGAGGGCATGATTCCCCACTGCTTGAGGGGCGATATGGGAAAAGCGGCAGAATTTAGACACCAATTTAAAAGTGCACGCGAAGTACAAAATGGATGCTACCCGCCACCCACACGACTCTGGCTGCCTGTTGCTGGGCAGAACTCCACCCACGGCAGCTGGACAATAGGGATCCTGTTGCAGGGAGGTCTTCCCACATCCCCAGACAGACTATGTGGATTGGAACTGGGTGGTTGCACCACAGGATGCCTTTCAGAGTTGCACGTAGGCTTCACCAGTGCCTACATTCTGCATACACCGCCTGGAACCGGTTTAGGGGCATCCTGTCCCCTGCCCAGGTGGGAAACATACAAAGGGGAGAGGGTGTAGCCAGCCTTTCCCACCTGAACTCTCATTGGTGGACCCTGATCTGGACACTCCCCTAATCTTTGGATAAATGTGAATACTGGGTCCCCAGAGCCTCAGATTATTCTTGAACTTCACAGTCTTGACCTTCGACTTGCTGCCGCACAGCTACCTGAAGAAATCTCCCTTGGGGTAAAGGAGTTACCCCCCTGCTTGGCAGGCACCTGAAACACTGCAAGTGACCCGGTTGGAACCTCGCTGCTCCTTCGGACATCGATGACTCTTTCCTACCTTGAGGTGGGTTTCCAAGCATCACAGAGGCCAGTGAGTGTACACAGCAAAGCTCTGCACCGTGGACCCCGTGGGTGCCGAGATCCCCAATACCCCAGGACACCGGCCACCTCTTGCATAGCACTCGACCCCGACGAGTGGGGAAGTTGTGCTTGGCCCATTATTGAGCCAACCTCTCTGCAGCAACTGTGCCAAAGATCGACGCCCAAGCCCGC
This sequence comes from Triturus cristatus, assembly GCF_964204655.1. Classification (NCBI taxonomy): domain Eukaryota; kingdom Metazoa; phylum Chordata; class Amphibia; order Caudata; family Salamandridae; genus Triturus; species Triturus cristatus. Next base: position 171,071,304 of record NC_140579.1, on the reverse strand, counting down.
TCCGGCGACCCGTGGGCGCACCTTTACGCACGCCAAATTGCTGCCTTCCGCGGTCCCTTGTCTCGCGACTTGTGGGCCCTAGCAGAGGACAATCTTCGATTCCAAGAGTTTCCCTTGTTGCTCCAGGCCTGCTCTTCAGTCTCCTCACTGGAGACCTTGCTCAGACCTCGTGGGTCTGCACCAGTAGCTGCTTTGTGTTTCTTGCGTGGGTTGCGGTTGCCAAGGCTTAGTGGATCCAATCCAGACACTAACACTGCAGCAACCCTCACCATTCATGGGACAGTCGCCCTCCGAAAGCTGGCCTTCCTTGAAGCCTCCTGGACCCCGTGGCTGACGATCCAAACTACACCTCTTCGACCTGGAAGCACCCGACATTGAAGGGCTCCTTCTCTTGAGCCCCCTGGTCACTGTGCCGTGACCCAGACTCTGTCCCCTCTGCTTTCAGGTTCCTCTCTACAAGATCTACATTTTCATTATTCACGACAACGACGACACTTGTGGCTAGCAGCAGTTCTTCACGTTTTGCCATTGAAAATCAGCCTGCGACCCGACATCAAAAACGACCTATGCACCCGGCTTCCCTGGGGCAGGTAACAGTGGTACCTCGGTACTCTCGTGGGTGTGGGCCCTTCAAAAGATTAACTCTAAAGTGTTGAGCGTGAACTCCTGCTAGAAGTGTTTTTAAACTTTTAAAATCAAACCGCGACATTCTCCATAGGCTATAATAGAGATCCCGACAGTAACTTCAGTCACTGCACGCGTCTCCCATGGGTCCCCTTCCTCACTACCTTGGGTGGTTTCACAAGGGGCCAGCGACCCTAAATGCCCTAGGCATTGTCTGTAGAATTGTCGTGGCTCTTATACCACTTTTTTGATATATGGTTTGGTCCCCCCCTGGGGCCTTGTGATTCCAGTGCTATTTATTGTAACCATCAATGCTTGTTTGAATTGTATCTTCCCCTCTAGCCTCATAAAGAGACTAGTGGGGTTATTCCTAGAATAAATACATATATTTTATATATATACCTGTGTGGACTACTCTTTCATTTGGTTATTCAAGAGGTTATCTATGGTAAAACAATAAGCTTAACACTCCTTCAAGACTTAGCCTGAAGGCTGCTCTCCACAGCTACCACTAGGATAGCTTTCTTTAAAGGTTGTCTTTAACCTATCACCATAAGAGTCGAATTGGACTGGTACAAGGTGGCCACTAGAACTAGTGACCAGCATATGCCAGGCCAACTTCTCACACTCTTAAATTCAGTGGTAGAGGTGTTCTTGACGAGCCTCTGCTAGAGCAGGAGGCATGCGCTTGAGTTCAGTGGTAGAGGTGTTCTTGAGGACCTTCTGCTAGAGAAGGGGGACGTGCTCTTGAGTTCAGTGGAAGAGGTGTTCTTGAGGAGCCTCTGCTAGAGCGGGGGACGTACTCTTGAGTTCAGTGGTAGAGGTCTTCTTGAGGAGCCTCTGCTGGAGCATGGGGACATGCTCTTGAGTTCAGTGGTAGAGGTGTTCTTGAGGAGCCTACGCTAGAGCAGGAGGACATCCTTTAGAGTTCGGTGGTGAAGATGTTCTTGAGGAGCCTCTGCTAGAGCAGGGGGGACATGCTCTTGAGTTCGGTGGTGGAGCTGTTCTTGAGGAGCCTCTGCTAGAGCTGTGGGACATGCTCTTGAGTTCAGTGTTAGAGGTGTTCTTGAGGAGCCTCTGCTAGAGAAAGGGGACATGCTCTTGAGTTCTGTGGTAGAGGTGTTCTTGAGGAGCCTCTCCTAGAGCAGGGGGACATGCTCTTGAGTTCAGTGGTAGAGGTGTTCTTGTGGAGCCTCTGTTGGAACAGGGGGACATGCTCTTCAGTTCTGAGGTAGAGATGTTCTTGGGGAGACCCTTTTGGAGCCGGGGCCATGCTCTTGAGTTCTCTGGTGAAGGTGTTCTTCAGGAGCATCTGCTAGAGCTGGGAGACATGCGCTTGAGTTCACTGGAGGAGGTGTTATTGATGAGCCTCTGCTAGAGCAGGGGGACATGCACTTGAGTTCAGTGGTAGAGATGTTCTTGGGGAGCTTCTGCTAGAGCAGGGGGGCATGCTCTTGAGTTCGTTGGTAGAGGTGTTCTTCAGGAACCTCTGCTAGAGCAGATGGGCATGCTCTTGAGTTCTGTGGTAGAGGTGTTCTTGTGGAGCTTCTGCTAGAGCAGGGGGAAATGCTCAGGAGTTCAGTGGTGGAGGTGCTCTTGAGGAGCCTCTGCTAGAGCAGGGGGGCATGCTCTTGAGTTCAGTGGTAGAGGTGTTCTTGAGGAGCCTCTGCTACAGCAGGGGGACATGCTCTTAAGTTCAGTGGTAGAGGTGGTATTGGGAAGCCTGTGCTAGAGCAGGGGGACATGCTATTGAGTTCAGTGGTAGAGGCATTCTTGGGGAGCTTCTGCTAGAGCAGGGGAACATGCTCTTGACTTCTGTGGTGGAGGTGCTCTTGAGGAGCCCCTGTTGGAGCAAGGGGTCATGCTCTTGAGTTCAGTGGTAGAGGTGTTCTTGAGGAGCCTCTGCTAGAGCAGGGGAACATGCTCTTGAGTTCTGTAGTGGAGGTGTTCTTGAGGAGCCCCTGTTGGAGCAGGGGGACATGCTCTTGAGTTCAGTGGTAGAGGTGTTCTTGAGGAGCCTCTGCTAAAGCAGGGGGACATGCTCTTGAGTTCAGTGGCAGAGGGGTTCTTGGGTAGCTTCTGCTAAAGCAGGGGGGCATGCTCCTGAGTTCTTTTTTAAGGTGTTCTTGAGGACCTTTGCTACAGCAGGGGGGCATGCTATTGTGTACTTTGGTAGAGGTGTTCTTGAGGAGCCTCTGCTAGAGCAGAAGCGCATGCTCTTGAGTTCTATCATAGAGGTGTTCTTGAGTAGACTCTGCTAGAGCAGGGGGACATGCTCTTGAGTTCTGTGGTAGAGGTGTTCTTGGGGAGCTTCTGCTAGAGCAGGGGGAAATGCTCTGGAGTTCAGTGGTAGAGGTGTTCTTGAGGAGCTTCTGCTGAAGCAGGAGTCCATGCTCTTGAGTTCTGTGGTAGAGGTGTTCTTGAGGAGCCCCTGTTGGAGCAGGGGAACATGCTCTTGAGTTCAGTGGTAGAGGTGTTCTTGAGGAGCCTCTGCTAGATTAGGGGGACATGCTCTTGAGTTCTGTGGTGGAGGTGTTCTTGAGGATCCCCTGTTGGAGCAGGGGGAAATGCTCTTGAGTTCAGTGGTAGAGGTGTTCTTGAGGAGCCTCTGCTAGAGCTGGGAGACATGTCTCGAGTTCAGTGGTGGAGGTGTTTTTGAGGAGCCTCTGCTAGAGCAGATTTGCATGCTCTTGAGTTCTGTCATAGAGGTGTTCTTGAGGAGCCTCTGCTAGAGCAGGGGGACATACTCTTGAGATCTGTGGTGAAGGTGTTCTTGGGGAGCTTCTGCTAGAGCAGGGGGAAATTCTCTTGAGTTCAGTGGTAGAGGTGTTTTTGAGGAGCTTCTGCTAAAGCAGGAGTCCATGCTTTTGAGTTCAGTGGTAGAGGTGTTCTTGGGAAGCCTCTGCTAGAGCAGGGGGACATGCTCTTGAGTGCTGTGGTAGAGGTGTTCTTGAGGAGCCTCCGCTAGAGCAGGGGGCATGCTCTTGAGTTCAGTGGTAGAGGTGTTCTTGAGGAGCTTCTGCTAGAGCAGGGGGACATGCTCTTGAGTTCAGTGGTAGAGGTGTACTTGAGGAGCTTCTGCTAGAGCAGGGGGACATGCTCTTGAGTTCAATGGTAGAGGTGTTCTTGAGATGCCTCTGCTAGTGCAGGGGGACATGCTCTCGAGTTCACTGGTAGAGGTGTTCTTGAGGAGTGTGAGAATTGGCCTGGCATATGCGGTCCACTAGTTATAGGGGTAACCTTGCAACAGTTCAATTCGACTCTTAAGGTGATAGGTTAAAAGACAACCTTTAAAGAAAGCTATCCTAGTGGTAGCTGTGGAGAGTGTTAAGCTTATTGTTTTACTATAGATAACCTCTTAAATGACCAAATGAAAGAGTAGTCCACACAGATATATATATAAAATATATGTATTTATTCTAAGAATAATCCCACTAGTCTCTTTATGAGACTGGAGGTAAAGATGCAATTCAAACAAGCATTGATAGTTACAATAAATAGCACTGGAATCATAGGGCCCCAGGGGGGGACCAAACCATATATTAAAAAAGTGGTATAAGAACCACGACAATTCTACAGACAGTGTTTAGGGCACTCAGGGTCGCTGGCCCCTTACAAAACCACCCAAGGTAGTGAGGAAGGGGACCCACGGGAGAAGCGTGCAGTGGTAGAAGCAACTGTCGGGATCTCTACTAAACCCTATGGAGAATGTTGCGGTTTGAAATTACAAGAATCTTAAACACTTCTAGCAGGAGTTCAAGTTCAGCAGCTTAGAGTTAAGCTCTTGGAGGGCCCACACCCACGACAGTACCGAGGTACCACTGTTACCTGCCCCATGGAAGCCGGGTGCATAGGTCGTTTTCGATGTCGGGTCGCGATCTCGTTTTCAATGGAAAAAGGTGAAGAACTGCTGCTGGCGGGAAGCGTCGTCGATGTCGTGTAGATTGAAGATGTAGATCTTGAAGGTAAGGACCTGAAAGCAGAGGGGACAGAGTCTGGGTCACTAGCCAGTGACCAGGGAGCTCAGGAGAAAGAGCCCTTCAATGTCGGGTGCTTCTAGGTTGAAGATGGGTAGCTTGGATCAGCAGCCACGAGGTCCAGGAGGCTTCAAGGAAGGCCAGCTTCTGGAGGGCAACTGTCCCATGAAGGATGAAGGCTGCTGCGGTTTTAGTGTCCGGATTGGATCCACTAAGCCTTGGCAACCGCAACCCATGCAAGAATTAGAAAACAGCTACGGTGCAGACCCACAAGGTCTAAGCGAGGTCTCCAGCGAGGATATTATAGAGCAGGCCTGAAGCAACCAGGGCAGCCCTTCAAAGTAAGATTGACCTCCGCTAGGGCCCACCAGTCGAGAGACAAGGGACAGCGGGAGGCAGCAATTTGGAGTGTGTAAAGATGAGCCCACGGGTCGCCGGAGCGGGCTGGAGCAACGTCCTTTGGAACACGTAATGCTGAGAGGTTGGCTCAATGATGGTCCAAAGCACAACTTCCCCACTGGTAGGGTTCATGTGCTGTGCAAGAGGTGGCTGGTGTCCTGGGGTATTGGGTATATCGGCACCCACGGGATCCACGGTGCTAAGCTTTGCTGTGTGCACTCACTGGCCTCTGGGATGCTTGGGAACCCACCTCAGGGTAGGCAGATGTCTTCGTTGTCCATAGGAGCAGTGGACTTCCAACTGGGTCACTTGCAGTGTTTCAGGTGCCTGCCAAGCAGGGGGGTAACTCCTTTACCCCAAGGGAGATTTCTTCATTCAGCTGAGCGGCAGCTCATCGAAGGTTCAAGTCTTTGAAGCAAAGTTCTCGTCCAAGATTAATCTGAGGCTCTGGGGACCCTGCACCCACCTTTATCCAGGGATTAGGGGAGTGTCTAAATCAGAGCCCACCAATGGGAGTTCAGGCGGGAAAGGGTGGCTACACCCTCTCCCCTTTGTGTGTTTCCCGCCTGGGCATGGGACAGGATGCCCCTCAACCGGTTTGAGGCGGTGTATGCAGAAGTAGGCACTGGAGAAGCCTACGTGCAAGTTTGAAAGACATCTGTGAGAAGTTGGCCTGGCATATGCTGTCCACTAGTTATAGGGGACACCTTGCACCAGTCCAATTCGACTCTTATGGTGATAGGTTAAAAGACAACCTTTAAAGAAAGCTATCCTAGTGGTAGCTGTGGAGAGCAGCCTTCAGGCTATCTTGAAGGAGTGTTAAGCTTATTGTTTTACCACAGATAACCTCTTGAATAACCAAATGAAAGAGTAGTCCACACAGGTATATATATAAAATATATGTATTTATTCTAAGAATAATCCCACTTGTCTCTTTATGAGGCTGGAGGTAAAGATACAATTCAAACAAGCATTGATAGTTACAATAAATGGCACTGGAATCATAGGGCCCCAGGGGGAAACCAAACCATATATCAAAAAAGCGGTATCAGAACCACGACAATTCTACAGACAATGCCTAGGACATTTAAGGTTGCTGGCCCCTTGTGAAACCACCCAAGGTAGTGAGGAAGGGGACCCACGGGAGACGCGTACAGTGGTAGAAGCTATTGTTGGGATCTCTATTAAAGCCTATGGAGAATGTCACGGTTGAATTTTACAAGATTAAAAACACTTCTAGCAGGAGTTCAAGTTCAAGACTTTAGAGTTAAGCTTTTGAAGGGCCCACACCCACGAGAGTACCGAGGTACCACTGTTACCTGCCCCAGGGAAGCCGGGTGCATAGGTCGTTTTCGATGTCGGGTCGCGGGCTTATTTTCAATGGCAAAACGTGAAGAACTGCTGCTAGCAGGAAGCGTCGTCGATGTCGTGAAGATTGAAGATGTAGATCTTGAAGAGAAGGACCTGAAAGCAGAGGGGACAGAGTGTGGGTCACGGCACAGTGACCAGGGGGCTCAGGAGAAAGAGCCCTTCAATGTCGGGTGCCTGCAGGTGGAAGATTGGTAGATCGGATCGTCAGCCACGGGGTCCAGGAGGCTTTAAGGAAGGCCAGCTTCTGGAGGGCAAGTGTCCTGCAAAGGATGAGGCTCGCTGCGGTGTTAGTGTCTGGATTGGATCCACTAAGCCTTGGCAACTGCAACCCACGCAAGAATCACAAAACAGCTACTGGTGCAGACCCACAAAGACTGAGCAAGGTCTCCAGTGAGGAGACTGAAGAACAGGCCTGAAGCAATCAGGAGAACTCTTGGAAGTGAAGATTGACCTCCGCCAGGGCCCACCAGTCGAGAGACAAGGGACCGCGGGAGGCAGCAATTTGGCGTGGGTAAAGATGCGCCCACGGGTCGCCGGAGCGGGCTAGGGTGTCGATCTTTGGCACAGATGATGCTGAGAGGTTGGTTCAAAAACGGGCCAAAGCACAACTTCCCCACTTGTCGGGTTCATGTGCTTTGCAAGAGGTGGCTGGTGTCCTGGGGTATTGGGGATCTCCGCACCCACAGGGTCCACGGTGCTGAGCTTTGCTGTGCACACTCACTGGTCTCTGCAATGCTTGGAAACCCACCTCAAGGTAGGAAAGAGTCGTCGATGTCCATAGGAGCAGCGAAGTTCCAACTGGGTCACTTGCAGTGTTTCAGGTGCCTGCCAAGCAGGGGGGTAACTCCTTCACCCCAAGGGAGATTTCTTCATTCAGCTGTGCGGCAGCAAGTCGAAGTTCAAGTCTGTAAAGTCCAAGAATAATCTGAGGCTCTGGGGACCCTGTATTCACCTTTATCCAAAGATTAGGGGAGTGTCCAGATCAGAGCCCACCAATGAGAGTTCAGGCGGGAAAGGGTGGCTACACCCTCTCCCCTTTGTGTGGTTTCCCGCCTGGGCAGGGGACAGGATGCCCCTGAACCGGTTTGAGGCGGTGTATGCAGAAGTAGGCACTGGAGAAGCCTACGTGCAAGTCTGAAAGACATCCTATGGTGCACCCACCCAGTTCCAATCCACATAGTCTGTCTGGGGAGGTGGGAGCACCTCCCTGCAACAAGATCCCTATTGTCCAGCTGCCGTGGCTGGAGTTCTGCCCAGCAACGGGCAGCCAGAGTTGTGTGGGTGGCGGGTAGAATCCATTTTGTACTACGTGTGCACTTTTAAATTGGTATCTAAAATCTGCCGCTTTTACCATATCGCCCATCTAGCAGGGGGGAATCATGCCCTCACTCCCATGGCTGGATTGGGGGTATGATTCCTACATGTTTGACACCAAACACGACATGGTTCTGCGCAGCCACTCTCAAGTTATCACGCTATCGCGATTACTTATAATGAGGTTAAGAGTATATGGTATGGCTGCACTACAAACAACCTCGCACTACTTTTAATGAAGGTTGCAGAGGGGCCCTACTCAGGTAGGGGTTCCTCCTCACATATAACTCAGCACCCTGCCTTGTAGGATTAGCAAGGCCTGACTTAGGGGTGACCAATGAGGATATATGTGTTGTAATTAAGTGGGATACAGGGTACCTGTAACCCTGTAAGGGGTGTAAGCATCACCTTACCCAGACTACAGTAGTGGTTTGGTGGTGTCAGTCTGTATGGCGGTCCCAGGGGTGGCACAATAAGTGCTGCAGCCCCTGGTAGGCCTCTGAGGGACCCATGCCCTGGGTACCTAGGGTACCATCTACAAGGGCCTCATAGGGTGTCCTCAGTATCCAATTGGTATGTACCTAGGGTACTCACATCGTTTAACAGAGGAAGCAGACAGGCTGGGGTCCTGGATAGCAGGGCCACAGCCTGGCTAAAGTCATAAAAACAGTCAAAACAGTTGGGGGCAACTATGCAGTCGATGCCACTCTCCTACATAACCCCCCCCCCCCACCCAAACGCAGGGACATTAAACTAACCTTGACCAGTTGAGTCTTCATGTTCTAAGTGGAAATATCTGGAGAGGCCATCTGCATTGGCATGGTTGCTCCCAGGTCTATGTTCCACTGTATAGTCCATCCCCTGTAGGGAAATGGACCACCTGAGTAGTGTGGGGTTTTCACCCTTCATCTGTTTTAGCCATAGGAGGGGCTTATGGTCTGTCTGAACAATGAAGTGAGTGCCAAACATGTATGGCCTCAGCTTCTTCAGGGCCCAGACCACAGCAAAGGCCTCCCTCTCTATGGCTGACCAACGTTTCTCTCTGGGGGTCAACCTTCTGCTAATAAAAGCTACTGGTTGATCCTGGCCCTCCTCATTCAGTTGTGATAACACAGCACCTACCCCCACCTCTGAAGCATCAGTTTGAACTATGAATTCTTTGGAGTAGTTGGGGCTTTGGAGCACTGGAGCAGAGCACATTGCCTGTTTTAGGTCATCAAAAGCTTTCTGACAGCTGACAGTCCACTGAACCTTTTTGGGCATCCTCTTAGAGGTGAGGTCATTCAAGGGGGTCACAATGGATCCATATCCCTTTACAAACCTCCTATAATAACCAGTCAGGCCCAAGAAAGCTCGAACCTGAGTCTGGGTGGTTGGAGCAACTCAGTCCATGATGGTCTGGATTTTGTTCTGAAGTGGTTGAACCTGGCCTCCACCTACAAGGTGACCCAGGTATACAACCTGACTCTGCCCTATCTGGCACTTAGTAGCCTTGATAGTGAGCCCAGCCTTCTGCAGGGCTTCCAAAACGTTCCTCAGGTGGATCAGTTGATCTTCCCAGGTGGAGCTAAAGACAGCAATATCATCTAGATATGCTGCACTAAAGTCTTCCAGGCCTGAGAGGACTTGGTTCACCAAGCTTTGAAAAGTGACAGGTGCATTTTTCAAACCAAAGGGCATCACAATAAATTGATAATGCCCACTAGGGGTAGAAAATGCTGTTTTGGCTTTTGCAGACTCAGCTAACCTTATCTGCCAGTAGCCAGCTGTCAGATCAAATGTGCTCAGATATTTGGCTGAGGCCAACCTATCTATGAGCTCATCTGCTCTGGGAATTGGACGAGCATCAGTCTTAGTGACTGCATTGAGTCCCCTGTAGTCGACACAGAACCTCATCTCTCTCTTACCACCCTGGGTGTGAGGTTTTGGTACTAGGACTACTGGGCTAGCCCAAGGGCTATCTGAGGGCTCAATCACTCCCAACTCCAACATATTTTGGACTTCAGTCCTTATGCAGTCCCTGACATGATCAGGTTGCCTGTAGATTTTATTCTTGACAGGCAGACTGTCCCCAGTGTCCACTTCGTGAGTGCACCAGGTGGTCTGACTAGGAGTCAGAGAAAACATATGTCTGTAGGTCTGTAGAACCTGTCTACAGTCTGCTTGCTGCTGGTCAGTGAGGCTGCCTGCCAAGGCTACTCCATCAACTGACCCATCGTCAGGGTTCTGAGAGAGCAGGTCTGGGAGAGGGTCACTCTCTTCCTCCTGTCCCTCATCTGTTGCCATGAGCAAGCCCATGTCAGCCCTGTCCACATATGCTTTCAACCTATTCACATGAAGTACCCTGTGGGGACTTCTGGGAGTGCCAAGGTCTACCAGGTAGGTAACCTCTCCCTTTTTCTCCAAAATGGTATGGGGTCCACTCCACTTATCTTGAGGAGCTGCTGGGGCCACTGGCTCCAACACCCATACCTTCTGTCCTGGCTGGTACACCACCAGGACAGCCTTTTGGTCATGCCAGGCTTTCTGTAATTCCTGACTTGCCTCCAGGTTTTTAGTTGCCTTCTTCATGTACTCAGCCATCCGGGAGCGGAGACCAAGTACATAGTCCACTATATCCTGTTTAGGGGGTTTGAGAGGTAACTCCCATCCCTCCTTCACTAGACAAAGCGGCCCTCTAACAGGATGGCCAAACAAAAGTTCAAAGGGGCTATAACCAACCACCTTTTGTGGCACCTCTCTGTATGCAAAGAAAAGGCAGGGCAGAAGAACATCCCATTTTCGCCTAAGCTTTTCTGGGAGCCCTTTGATCATACCCTTTAAGGTCTTGTTGAACCTCTCAACAAGACCATTGCATTGTGGGTGGTAAGGGGTGGTGAACTTATAGTTAACCCCACACTCCTTCCACATTGCCTTCAGGTAACTACTCATAAAGTTGTTACCGCTGTCAGACAATACCTCCTTAGGAAACCCCTCCCTGGAGAAGACTCCAAGGAGGGCCCTTGCCACCACACGTGCTGTGATGGTCCTAAGGGGAATAGCTTCTGGGTATCTAGTGGCATGATCCACCACCACTAGAATGAACCTGTGCCCAGATGCTGTTGGTGGGTCCAGGAGACCAACAATGTCAATCCCCACCCGCTCAAAGGGCACCCCCACCACAGGCAATGGTATCAGGGGGGCCTTTGTGGATTTACCTGCCTTGCCACTTGCCTGGCAGGTAATGCAAGAGCTGCAAAAGCTCTTACAGTCTTCACTCATCTGGGGCCAATGAAAGTGAGGGACAATTCTGTCCCAAGTCTTGTTTTGGCCCAGGTGTCCTGCTAAGGGAATATCATGGGCCAGTGTGAGCAGGAAGCCCCTAAACTTTTGAGGTATGACCAACCTCCTGGCTGCACCAGGCTTGGGGTCTCGACCCTCAGAGTAAAGGAGCCCTTCATCCCAATATATCTTATGGGTCCCACTGGCATTCCCTGCAGCCTCAGCAGCAGCTTGCTGTCTGAGGGGTTCAAGAGTGGGGCAGCTCTGCTGCTCCAGGCTCAAGTCTGCCCTAGAAGGTCCCCCTGCCCCCAAGAACTCAACCTGATCAGGTTCCAGTTCCTCTGGGGCAGTTCCTTCTTCAGGAGCTAGATCCTCTTCTGCTAAAAGAGTCTCTACAGACTGACCCTGGGGGGAAGGCTCTGCCTTACCCCTGCTACTCCTCCTCTTCGAAGGTCCTTGGTCCATTTTTCCAGGATCCAAGGCCTGTTCAGTTCCTGTCAGCTTTGCTTTTGACCTTGTCAGGGCAAATACTTCTGCTGGTATACCCAACATTGCTGCATGGGTACTTAGCTCCACCTAAGCCCATGCTGAGGTCTCCAAATCATTCCCTAGTAAACATTCAACAGGTAGGTCTGCACTCACCACAACTTTCTTGAGGCCAGTTACCCCTCCCCAGGAGAAGTTCACAACAGCTAGAGCATGGTCTGTACTAACGTTGCTAGCATTGGTCACTTGGTATATCTCTCCAAGTATGATCTGGCTAGGGTCTACAAGGTCCTTAGTCACCATAGTGACACTAGCCCCTGTATCCCTGTAAGCTAGTGACTCCCTTCCATTTATGGTTGGCTGTTGTCTGTATTTGCCCAGACCACTGGGGCTCACAAACAGGGACAGGTCCCCATCACAAACTAGAACAGCCTGAGTAGGAGTTCTGACTAGGCCAGAGTCCTCTCCAGATCCCAGGGTCAACCCTACTATACCCTTGTTCTGTGTACCACCACCTATGGTTGCACTAGGGGGAGCAGCTGCCTTAGGGGCAGGTGGAGTGGTACTTGTGGAGTCTTTGGCCTTGTTACAGTCTGAAGTCCAATGGGTGTTCTGCTTACAGAACTTACACCATGGCTTCCTTGGTTGTTTAGCTTTATTAGCTTGGGATTTGTCAGATGCAGGTTTTTGGGGGCCTGTTGAAGACTGCTGGTCTTTTCCCTTTTCCCCACCCTTCTCAGAGCTTTTGGCATCTTCCTTTTTAGTTGCACCCCCCAAGGGCTGGACCTGTTGCTTAATCCTGGTTCTGACCCATTTGTCTGCCTTCTTTCCCAATTCATGGGGAGAGGTCAGATCAGAGTCCACCAGGTGCTGATGTAAGAGCTGGTTCTAACAATTATTAAGAATCTGCTCCCTCATTATGAGATTATACAATCCTTGATAATCATTTACCTTGCTGCCAGTTAACCAACCTTCCAGTGCCTTGGTTGCACAATCAACAAAATCTACCCAGTCTTGATTCTGTGCTTTTTGGGTATCTCTGAACTTAAGTCTGTACTGATCAGTGGTTAAGCCAAACCCATCTATTAAAGCATCTCTCAAGATATAGTAATCATCAGCATCCTCTTCTCTTACAGAGAGGAGCTTGTCTCTTCCTTTGTCTGCAAAGGGGAGCCACAGGATTGCTGCCCACTGATCTACTGGGACCCTCTGTACCTTACAGGCCCTCTCAAGAGCAGTTATCCATTTGTGGATGTCATCCCCTGTCTAATAGGGGGGCACAATCTTGTGGAGGTTCCTATTGTCAGGGACTTTCTCTCTAACTCTAGGGGTTTCATTACTGCCACCAGGGGTCTCTAGACCCCACTTTCTTGAAGCTTTCTGAAGCTCCAGGGATTCCCTGTCCAATGCTAACTGTTCTCTCTTAAGCTGTAGCTTAGCCTGCACAAATTTGATCAGTCTGCATTTCCTCTCATGATAGGATTCTCTTCTATGAGAAGAGGCAGAGGTCCCTTTGGATCTCCCAGAATGGTTGGATCCCACTGAGGGGGATCTGTTCCTTCTTGGATCCACCACTCTCCCTTTAGGGATGGAGGGAGTGCCTCCTGGGCCATCACCTCCATGTTGTGAGTGGTTTGTTTCTTCCAGGTCAGGATCTTCATCCTCTTCCTGGTCCTCATCAGAGTCCTCTCTTGGAGGGTCCTCTTCTGATGGATGCCCACCCAACCTGTCTACCCTACCAGACCCTAAAGTCTGCATAAAGTCTGCTATGAGCAGGATTTCCCTGAGACGTTGGGTATTGGCACCTTTGTTTGTCTTAAGTTTCCAAAGGGTGCACATCTCCCTGAGATCAGCAAAGGATAGATGATCATACTTGTCGACTGGGACCCTTTGGGGTCCTTCCAGAGCCTTAGGGGCACCTGAACCTAAAGACATTTCTAGTGTAGTGATAGTGGTGTATCTACCTACACTAAGTGTGGCCTACTGAACCCTCTCTTGAGTTGTAGTCAAGGTGTGCTAAACCCTCTACACACAACTCTAAGTTCAGTAGAACTTATTGTATTCTAGCTTGAATTTATATGTACCTTTGGTACCAAGTGGCTTTCACTTTATAAATTCAATTTGTTATCTGGTAAAACAATGGCAAGCTTGAATCCAACCGCTGCACACCAATGTGAGAAGTTGGCCTGGCATATGCTGTTCCTAGTTATAGGGACACCTTGCACCAGTCCAATTTGACTCTTATTGATGATAGGTTTAAGACAACCTTTAAAGAAAGCTATCCTAGTGGTAGCTGTGGAGAGCAGCCTTCAGGCTAAGTCTTGAAGGAGTGTTAAGCTTATTGTTTTACCATAATAACCTCTTGAATAACCAAATGAAAGAGTAGCCCACACAGGTATATATATATAAAATATATGTATTTATTCTAGACAGAATCCCACAGTCGCTTTATGTGACTAGTGGCAAAGTGACACTTCAAACAAGCATTTATAAACACAATAAATAGCACAGAAATCACTGGGCCCCAGGGGGGGACCAAACCATATACTAAAATAATGGTATAAGAACCACGACAATTCTACAGGCAATGCCTAGGGCATTCAGGATCGCTTGCCCCTTCAGAATCCACCCACAGTTATGAGGAAGGGGACCCACGGGAGACGCGTGCAGTGCAAAGAGCTGCTATCGGGATCTCAATGTTAGCCTATGGAGAATGTCACGGTTTGAAATAAACAGATTAAAAATACTTCTAGCAGGAGTAAAAAGTTAAAACTTTAGACTTAAGCTTTTGAGATGCCCACAACCCCGAGAGTACCGAGGTACCACTGTTACCTGCCCCAGGGAAGCCGGGTGCATAGGTCGTTTCTGCTTTCCGGTCGCGGGCTGATTTTCAATGGGAAAATAGTCAAAAGTTCTGCTGGCCAAAAGCGTCGATGATGCCATGAAGATCAAAGATGTGAAGAATGTAGAGAATAACCTGAAAGCAGAGGGGACAGAGTCTGGGTCACGGCAAAGTGACCAGGAGGCTCAAAGCAAGGAGCCCTTCGATGTCGAGTGCTTCAGGTGAGAGGTGCTGTTGCTTGGATCTGCAGCCACGGGCTCCGGGAGGCTTCAAGAAAGGCCAGCTTCCAGAGGGCGACTGTTCCACGTCACAATGAGGGTCGCTGCAGTATTAGTGTCCGGATTGGATCCACTAAGCCTTGGCAACTGCAACCCACGAAGAATAAACAAATCAGCTACAGTGCAGACCCACGAGGTCTGGGAGAGGTCTCCTTCAAGGAGACTGTAGAGCAGACCTGGACCAACCAGGGGAACTCTTGTTTTTAAAGATAGACCTCCGCTAGGGCCCAAAAGTCGAGAGACCAGGGACCGCAGGAGGCGGCAATTTGGAGTGCGTAAAAGGGCACCCACGGGCCACCGGAGGGGGCTAGGGTGCTGGTCTTTGGCACAATTGCTGTAGAGTGGTTAGCTCGTAAACGGGCCAAAGCACAACTTCCCCACTGGTCAGGGTCGTGTGCTATGCAAGAGGTGGCCGGGGTCTCGGGGTATTGGGGATCTCGGCACCCACGCGGTCCACGGTGCCCAAACTCGTTGAGCACACTCACTGGCCTCTGGGATGCGCTGGAAACCCACCTCAAGGGTTCTGGAAGTCGTCGAAGTTCATGAGAGTAGTGAAGTGCCAACCGGGTCACTTGCTGTGTTTCAGGTGCCTGCCAAGCAGGGGGATAACTCCTTTATCCCAAGGGAGATTTCTTCCGTCAGCTGGGCAGCAGCTCATCAAAGGTCGGTTCTGTAAAGTTCCAAATTAATCTGAGGCTCTGGGGCCACGTTATTCACCTTTATCCCCAAGATTAGGGGAGTGTCCAGAGTAGTGTCCACCAATGGCTGGTGAGGCGGGAAAGGGTGGCTACACCCTCTCCCCTTTGTGTGTTTCCCACCTGGGCGAGGGGCAGGATGCCCCTGAACCGGTTCCAAGCGGTGTATGCAGAATTAGGTCTCTGCAGCTGCCTACGTGCAACTCTGAAAGGACATTTGGTGCACCCACCCTGTTCCAATCCACATTATCCTGTCTGGGGAGATGCTAGCACCTCCCTGTCACAGGAGCCCTATTGTCCAGCTGGCGAGGCTGTGGTTTTCCCCAGCAACAGCCAGCCAGGGTCGTGTAGGTGGCGGACAGTAGCCATTTTGTGAAACTTGTGCACTTTTAAATTGGTATCTAAATTCTACCGCTTTTCCCATATCGCCCTTCTAGCAAGGGGGAATCGTACCCTCATGCCCATGGCTGGACTGGGGGTATGATTCCTACATGTTTGACATCAAACACGATATGGTTCTCTGTAGCCATTCTCAAGTTATCGCGATATCGCAATAGACTTATAATGCGGTTAAGAGTATATGGTATGGCTACACTACAAACAACCCAGTAACGATTTTACGAAGGTTGCAGACAGGCCCTACTCAGGTAGGGGTCCCCCTTCACACATACCTCAGCACCCTGCCCTGTAGGATTACCAGGGCCTGCTATAGGGGTGACCTATGAGAGTATATGTGTTGTAATGGGGTGGGATATAGGGTACCTATATCCCTGTAAGGGGTGCTAGCACCACCTTACCCAGACTACAGTAGTGGTCTGGTGGTGTCAGTTTGTATGGCTGTCCCAGGGTGGCACAATAAGTGCTGCAGCCCTGATAGGCCTACTGAGGGACCCATGCCCTGGGTACCTAGGGTACCATCGACAAGGGAATGTCAGGGCATCCTCAGCATCCAATTGGTTTGTACCTAGGGTACTCACATCAGTTTTAAGGAGAAAGCAGATAGGCTGGGGTCTTGGATAGCAGGATCCCAGCCAGACTAGTCAAAAACCACTCAAATACCAGGCAAAAAGTTGGGGGCAACCATTAGTCAGATTCTACCTTCCTACATAACCCCCCCCCCCCCCCCAAATGAAAGGAGATAAGGCTAACCTTGCCCAGATAAGCCTTTATTTCCTGAGTGGCCATATAAGGAAGAACCTGCACTAGCATGGTTGCTCCCTGTCTCATGGTCCACTTGGGAAATCCTACCCCAAGGGGTTCTAGAGTTTCTCCAAAGTCTATGGGAATTACCTGTATTGGTTTTTGGCACAGAGGTGGGCTGGTGGGGTGTCTGAGTCTGGAAGTGAGGCCCTATTTGGGGTGGTCTCAACCTCCTCAGGTCACTGGTCACCATGGAAGCCTTTCTGCCCATGACTGTGTCATATCTGGCCCTAAGGCTCAACCTTTGGCTGCCTACAGCTGGGGGTTGGGTCCCTCTGGTTGGAATAGTGGAGGGCACTGGAATGTTTGGGGCAACTATGCCCCAGGTTTCCCTGTGCCCAACAAAGTCCATCTGGGGGGTGCCTGTACCTAGGGGTAAGGGGGATCCCTCAGTTTGTAGAGGAATATTCACCTGGCTAGAACTATTCTGCTGGGTGTCCCTAATCTGCTGATGAGGGGGTTCCTCTGGACAGGGGCCCATTAAGGGTCCACTGACCTCCCTGACCTCTGCAGCCCTGGGCTGACTGAGACAGGGTAGAGAGGGGCAGGATACCTGCTCGCTCCAGACTGGGTGCCATCTTGGAAGGATCTCCTGCCATCAGAGCTGCGGTCAGGCCAGGCCTGTCCACTTCTGGGGCAGTTACTTCACAAGGGGCAGGATCAGTTCCCTTAGAAACTTGACCCTCACCTTTGGTCTGGTGGGGGAAGGACTGTTCCTCTCCCCCTATGCTCTCTGTTTGGGTGGAGTGATCCATAGTTTCAGGCTTCACTCCTCTTACTTTCTCCTGGGGTGGAGGTGAGGCCTTTAAGGTCTCATCCACTCTCTCAGGGATGCCTACCATTATCAAATGGGCCTTGTGGTCTACCTCAGCCCAGGCTGAGATTTCCAGATCATTCCCCAGTAGACAATCTACAGGCAAGGTTGGGGACACTGCCACTCTCATTGGGTCAGTGACCCCTCCCCAGCTGAGATTTACCACTGCCATGGGATGGTCTGTCCTAATTCCATCTATATTGGTCACCTGGTAGCTAAACCCAGGTAAAAGCTGTTCTAGGGGCACTAGTCTCTTGGTCACCATGGTGACACTGGCCCCTGTGTCCTTGTAGGCCACAGCCTTCTGTCCATTAATCATGGGCTCTTGTCTGTACCTGCCCAAGATATTGGGACTCATGATAAAGTTGGCAAACCCCATGCCACCAGACTAGAGTTGCTTGTGTAGGGGACCTGGTTAGGCCAGAGTCCACCTGAGTTCCCCAAGAAAGCCCAACTAAATTTTTGGGTGCACTCCCACCACCTGGGGGATTACTACTAGTAGTAATAGGAGGTGTTGGAGCTGCAATGGGAGGAACATTTTCTTTATTGCCATTCTTTGGACAGCTGGAGTAAGTTTTCCAGTGGCCAGGTTGCTTACACACATGGCAATATGGTTTCTTGTTAGAAGAGGAAGGATTTTGGGACCCACCCCCAGCACTGGGTTTTTGGGGCCCTTCAGAGGACTTTTCTGTTTTATTATCCCCACCTTTCTCTTTGGGCTTGGTAGAATCTTTCTTCTGGTCACCATCTTGGTTCCTGGGCCTGATCCTGGTTCTGACCCATTTGTCTGCCTTCTTTCCCAATTCTTGGGGAGAGGTCAGATCAGAGTCCACCAGGTGCTGGTGTAAGAGTTGGTTCTGACAATTATTAAGAATCTGCTCCCTCATAATGAGATTGTATAATCCTTGATAATCTTTTACCTTACTGCCATTCAACCAACCTTCCAATGCCTTGGTAGCACAATCCAAAAAGTCTACCCAATCTTGATCCTGTGCTTTTTGGGTGTCTCTGAACTTAAGTCTATACTGATCAGTGGTTAAGCCAAACCCATCAATTAAAGCATCTCTCAAGATATAGTAATCATCTGCATCCTCTTCTCTTACAGAGAGGGGCTTGTCTCTTCCTTTGTCTGCAAAGTAAAGCCACAGGATTGCTGCCCACTGCTCTACTAGGACCCTTTGTACTTTACAGGCCCTCTCAAGAGCAGAGATCCATTTGTGGATATCATCCCCTGTCTGATAGGGGGGCACAATCTTGTGGAGGTTCCTATTGTCAGGGACTTTCTCTCTAACTCTAGGGGTTTCATTACTGCCACCAGGGGTCTCTAGACCCCACTTTCTTGAAGCTTTCTGAAGCTCCAGGGATTCCCTGTCCAATGCTAACTGTTCTCTCCTGAGATGTAGTTTAGCCTGCTCAAACTGGATCAGTCTGCATTTCCTCTCTTGGGAGGATTTTCTTCTCTGAGAAGAGGCAGAGGTCCCCTTGGATCTTTCAGAATGGTTGGACCCCTCTGAGGGGGATCTGTTCCTTCTGTTTAGACCCACCATTCCCCCTTTAGGGATGGAGAGAGTGCCTTTTGGGCCATCACCTCCATGTTGTGAATGGTCTTGTTCATCCAGGTTAGGTTCCAGGTTAGGTTCATCTTCCTCTTCCTGGTCCTCATCAGAGTCCACCCCAGGGGTGTCCTCTTCTAGGGGATGCCCACCCAATCTGTCTACACCATCAGACATTAAAGTCTGCTTAAAGTCTGCTATGAGCAGGATTTCCCTGAGACGTTGGGTATTGGCACCTTTGTTTGTCTTAAGTTGCCTAGAGGTGCACATCTCCCTCAGCTCAGCAAAGGAGAGATGATCATATTTGTCGACTGGGACCATTTGGGGTCCTTCCAGAACCTTATGGGCACCTGAACTTAAAGACATTTCTAGTGTAGTGGTACTGGTGTATCTACCTACACTAGGTGTGGCCTACTGAACCCTTTCTTGAGTTGTAGTCAAGGTGTGCTAAACCCTCTACACACAACTCCTAAGTTCAGTAGAACTTATTATATTCTAAGCTTGAATTTATATGTACCTTTGGTACCAAGTGGCATTCACTTTAGAAATTCAATTTGTTATCTGGTAAAACAATGGCAAACTTGAATCCAACCGCTGCACACCAATGTGAGAAGTTGGCCTGGCATATGCTGTCTCCTAGTCATAGGGGACAACATGCACCAGTCCAATTCGACTCTTACTGATGATAGGTTTAAGACAACCTTTAAAGAAAGCTATCCTAGTGGTAGCTGTGGAGAGCAGCCTTCAGGCTAAGTCTTGAAGGAGTGTTAAGCTTATTGTTTTACCATAGATAACCTCTTGAATGACCAAATGAAAGAGTAGTCCACACAGGTATATATATAAAATATATGTATTTATTCTAAACAGAATCCCACAAGTCTCTTTATGAGGCTGAGGCAAAGTTACAATTCAAACAAGCATTGATAGATACAATAAAATAGCACTGGAATCATAGGGCCCCAGGGGGGGACCAAACCATATATTAAAAAAGTGGTATAAGAACCACGACAATTCTACAGACAATGCCTAGGGCATTTAGGATCGCTGGCCCCTTAAGAATCCACCCCAGGTTATGAGGAAGGGGACCCACGAGAGGCGCGTGCAGTGGAAATAGCTGCTATCGGGATCTCTATTAAAGCCTATGGAGAATGTTGCGGTTTGATTTAAACAGATTAAGGTCACTTCTAGCAGGAGTACAAAGTTAAAACTTCAGAGTTAAGCTTTTGAAGAGCCCACTACCACAATAGTACCGAGGTACCACTGTTACCTGCCCCAGGGAAGCCGGGTGCATAGGTCGTTTTCGATGTCGGGTCGCGGGCTGATTTTCAATGGAGAAATGTTCAAAAGTGCTGCTAGCCAAAAGTGTTGATGATGCCGTGAAGATTGAAGTTGTAGATCTTGTAGAGAAGAACCTGAAAGCAGAGGGGACAGAGTCTGGGTCACGGCACAGTGACCAGGGAGCTCAAAGCAAAGAGCCCTTCAATGTCGGGTGCTTCAAGTGGAAAGAGGTGTAGCTTGGATCTGCAGCCACGGGCTCCAGGAGGCTTCAAGGAAGGCCAGCTTTGGGAGGGTGACTGCCCACGTCGGATGAGGATCGCTGTTGTGTTAGTGTCCGGATTGGATCCACTAAGCCTTGGCAGCTGCAACGTACGCAAGATAAACAAATCAGCTACTGGTGCAGACCCACGAGGTCTGTGAGAGGTCTCCTTTGGAGAGACTGTAGAGCAGGCCTGAAGCAGCAAGGGGAACTCTTAGTTGTTGAGATTGTCCTCTGCTCGGGCCCACAAGTTGAGAGACAAGGGACCGTGGAAGGCAGCAAAATGGAGTGCATAAAAGGGAGCCCACGGGCCACTGGAGGGGGCTAGGGTGCTGATCTTTGGCACAAATGCTGCTTGGTGGTTGGCTCAATAATGGGCCAAAGCACAACTTCCCCACTGGTCATGGTCGTGTGCTACGCAAGAGGTGGCCGGTGTCCTGGGGTATTGGGAATCTCAGCACCCACGCGGTCCACGGTGCTCAGGTTTGCTGTGCACACTCACTGGTCTCTGGGATGCTTAGGAAACCCACCTCAAGGGTGCTGGAAGTCGACGAAGTTCATGAGAGCAGCAAAGTTCCAACCGGGTCACTTGCAGTGTTTCAGGTGCCTGCCAAGCAGGGGGATAACTCCTTTATCCCAAGGGAGATTTCTTCAGTCAGCTGGGCAGCAGCTCGTCGAAGGTCAAGTCTTTAAAGTCCATGATTAATCTGAGGCTCTGGGGCCACGTTATTCACCTTTATCCCCAAGATTAGGGGAGTGTCCAGAGTAGTGTCCACCAATGAGAGGTGAGGCGGGAAAGGGTGGCTACACCCTCTCCCCTTTGTGTGTTTCCCACCTGGGCGATGGGCAGGATGCCCCTGAACCGGTTCCAGGCGGTGTATGCAGAATGTAGGCGCTGCAGCTGCCTACATGCAACTCTGAAAGGCAACTTTGCTGCACCCACCCTGTTCCAATCCACATATCCTGTCTGGGGCGGTGCTAGCACCTCCCTGCCACAGGAGCCCTATTGTCCAGCTGGCGAGCCTGGGGTTTTCCCCAGCAACAGCCAGCCAGAGTCGTGTGGGTGGCGGGTAGTAGCCATTTTGTACTACATGTGCACTTTTAAATTGGTCTCCGAATTCTGCCGCTTTTCCCATATCGCCCCTCTAGCAGGGGGGAATCGTGCCCTCATGCCCATGGCTGACTGGGGGTAGGATTCCTACATGTTTGACACCAAACACAATATGGTTCTGTGTAGCCATTCTCAAGTTATCACGCTATTGCGATAGACTTATAATGTGGTTAAGAGTATATGTTATGGCTACACAACAAACAACCCAGCAATGATTTTACGAGGGTTGCAGAGAGGCCCTACTCAGGTAGGGGTCCCCCCTCACACATACCTCAGCACCCTGCCCTGTAGGATTAGCAAGGCCTGCTATAGGGGTGACATATGAGAGTACATGTGTTGTGCTGGGGTGGGATATAGGGTACCTATATCCCTGTAAGGGGTGCTAACACCACCTTACCCAGACTACAGTAGTGGTAGTGGTGTCAGTTTGTATGGCTGTCCCAGGGTGGCACAATAAGTGCTGCAGCCCTGGTAGGCCTACTGAGGGACCCATGCCCTGGGTACCTAGGGTACCATCTACAAGGGACTGTCAGGGCATCCTCAGCATCCAATTGGTTTGTACCTAGGGTACTCACATCAGTTTTAAGATGAAAGCAGATAGGCTGGGGTCCTGGATAGCAGGATCCCAGCCAGACTAGTCAAAAACCACTCAAATACCAGGCAAAAAGTTGGGGGCAACCATTAGTCAGATTCCACCTTCCTACACAGAGCTTAGGGAGATGTGCACTGCTAGGCAACTGAAGACAAACAAGGGTGCCAACACTCAACGTCTCAGGGAAATCCTGCTCATAGCAGACTTCATGCATATTCTAGTGTCTGAAGGGGTAGCCAGGTTCGGAGGGCATCCTGCGGAAGAGGACACCCCAGTGGTGGACTCTGATGAGGACCAGGAAGAGGAAGTTGAACTTGACCTGGATGATTCAGACCATTCACAACATGGAGATGATGGCCCAAGAGGCACTCTCTCCATCCCTAAAGGGAGAATGGTGGATCCAAACAGAAGGAACAGATCCCCCTCAGAGGGGTCCAACCTTCTGGGAGATCCAAAGGGACCTCTGCCTCTTCTCGGAGAAGAGAATCCTCCAAGGAGAGGAAATGCAGACTGATCCAGTTTGAGCAGGCTAAACTACAGCTCAGGAGAGAACAGTTAGCATTAGACAGGGAATCCCTGGAGCGTCAGAAAGCTTCAAGAAAATGGGGTCTAGAGACCCCTGGTGGCAGTAATACCCCTAGAGTTAGAGAGAAAGCTCCTGACAATAGGAACTTGCATAAGATTGTGCCCCCTGTCAGTCAGGGGATGATATCCATAAATGGATCACTGCACTTGAGAGGACCTGTAAAGTTCAGAGGGTCCCAGTAGAACAGTGGGCAGCAATCTTATGGCTCTCCTTTGCAGACAAAGGTAGAGACAAGCTCCTCTCTGTCAGAGAAGAGGATGCAGATGATTATTATATCTCGAGAGATGCTTTGATAGATGGGTTTGGCTTAACCACTGATCAATATAGATTAAAGTTCAGAGACACCCAGAAAGCACAGAATCAAGATTCGGTAGACTTTGTAGATTGTGCTACCAAGGCACTGGAAGGTTGGTTAACTGGCAGCAATGTAAATGATTACCAAGGATTGTACAATCTCATTATGAGGGAGCAGATCCTTAACAATTGTCAGAATCAGCTCTTACATCAGCACCCGGTGGACTCAGATCTGACCTCTCCCCAAGAATTGGGAAAGAAGGCAGACAAATGGGTCAGAATCAGGATTAAGCAGAAGGTCCAGCCCTTGGGGGGTGCAACTGAAAAGGAAGATGCCAAGAACTCTGAGAAGGGTGGGGAAAAGGGAAAAGACCCACAGTCTTCAACAGCCCCCCAAAAATCAGCATCTGATAATACCCAAGCTAATAAAGCTAAACAACCAAGGAAGCCATGGTGTAAAGTCTGCAAACAGAAAACCCATTGGACTTCAGATTGTAACAAGGCCAAAGACTCCACAAGTACCTCTACACCTGCCCCTAAGGCACCTGTTTCCCCTAGTTCAGCTATAGGTGGTGGTACACAGAACTAAGGGATAGTAGGGTTGACCCTGGGATCTGGAGAGGACTCTGGCCTAGTCAGAACTCCTACTCAGGCTGTATTAGTTTGTGATGGGGACCTGTCCCTATTTGTGAGTCCCAGTGGCCTGGGCAAATACAAGCAACAGCCTAGAATAAATGGAAGGGAGTCATTAGCTTACAGGGACACAGGGGCCAGTGTCACAATGGTGACTAAGGACCTTGTGGACCCTAGCCAGATCATACTTGGATAAACTTACCAGGTGACCAATGCAAGAAATGTCAGTACTAACCATGCTCTGGCATTTGTTAACTTCTCTTGGGGAGGAGTAACTGGCCTGAAGAAGGTTGTGGTGAGTGCAGACCTACCAGTAGAATGTTTGCTAGGGAATGATTTGGAGACCTCAGCATGGGCTGAGGTGGAGCTAACTACCCATGCAGCGATGCTGGGAATCCCAGCAGAAGTATTTGCACTGACAAGGTCTAAAGCAAAGCTGACACAAACTGAACAGGCCTTGGATCCTGGAAGAATGGACCAAGGACCTTCCAAGAGGAGGAGTAGCAGGGATAAGGCAGTGCCTTCCCACCAGGATCAGTCTGAAGAGACTCTTTTAGCAGAAGAGGATCTGACACCTGAAGAAGGAACTGTCTCAGATGAGCTTGAACCTGATCAGGTTGAGTTCTTGGGGACAGGGGGACCTTCCAGGACAGACTTGAGCCTGGAGCAGCAGAGCTGCCCCACTCTTGACCCCCTCAGACAGCAAGCTGCTGCTGAGGCTGTCTGAAATGCCAGTGGAACCCATAAGATATATTGGGATGATGGGCTCCTGTACTCTGAGGGTTGAGACCCCAAGCCTGGTGCAGCCAGGAGGTTGGTCATACCTCAGAAGTTCAGGGGTTTCCTACTCACACTGGCCCATGATATTCCCTTGGCAGGACACCTAGGCCAAAACAAGACTTGGGACAGAATTGTCCCTCACTTTCATTGGCCTCAGATGAGTGAGGACTGTAAGAGTTTCTGTAGCTCTTGCATTACCTGCCAGGCCAGTGGCAAGGCAGGTAAATCCACAAAGGCCCCCCTGATACCACTACCTGTGGTGGGGGTTCCCTTTGAAAGAGTAGGGATTGACATAGTTGGTCCCCTTGACCCACCAACAGCATCTGGGCACAGGTTTATTCTGGTGGTAGTGGATCATGCCACCAGATACCCAGAAGCTATTCCCCTTAGGACCATCACAGCTCCTGTGGTGGCAGGGGCCCTCCTGGGAATCTTTTCCAGGGTGGGCTTCCCTAAGGAGGTCTTATCAGACAGAGTTACAAACTTTATGAGTAGTTACCTCAAAGCAATGTGGAAGGAGTGTGGTGTCAACTATAGGTTCACCACTCCCTATCACCCACAATGCAATGGGCTTGTTCAGAGATTCAACAAGACCCTTAAGGGTATTATCAAAGGGCTCCCAGAAAAGCTTAGGCGAAAATGGGATGTTCTTCTGCCCTGCCTTCTCTTTGCATACAGGGAGGTGCCACAGAAGGGGGTTGGTTACAGCCCTTTTGAACTTTTGTTTGGTCACCCTGTTAGAGGGCCACTCTGTCTAGTGAAGGAGGGATGGGAGTTACCTCTCAAACCCCCTAAACAGGATATTGTGGACTATGTACTTGGTCTCCGCTCCCGGATGGCTGAATTTATGAAGAAGGCGACTAAAAACCTTGAGGCAAGCCAGGAACTGCAAAAAGCCTGGCAAGACCAAAAGGCTGTTCTGGTGGTGTTCCAGCCAGGACAGAAGGTATGGGTGTTGGAGCCAGTGGCCCCAGCAGCCCTCCAGGATAAATGGAGTGGACCCCATACCATTTTGGAAAAGAATGGAGAGGTCACCTACTTGGTGGACCTTGGCACTCCCAGAAGTCCCCACAGGGTACTTCATGTAAACAGATTAAAGCCATATGTGGACAGGGCTGACATGGGCTTGCTCATGGCAACAGATGAGGGACAGGAAGAAGAGAGTGACCCTCTCCCAGACCTGCTCTCTCACAACCCTGATGATGGGTCAGTTGATGGAGTAGCCTTGGCAGGCAGCCTCACTGATCAGCAACAGTCTGACTGCAGACAAGTTCTACAGTCATTCAGGCATCTGTTTTCACTGACTCCAAGTCAGACCTCCTGGTGCACTCATGAAGTGGACACTGGGGACAGTCTGCCTGTGAAGAATAAAATCTACAGGCAACCTGACCATGTCAGGGACTGCATAAGGACAGAAGTCCAAAAGATGTTCGAATTGGGAGTACTTGAGCCCTCAGATAGCCCCTGGGCTAGCCCAGTAGTCCTTGTACCAAAACCTTACACCCAAGATGGTAAGAGAGAGATCAGGTCCTGTGTCGACTACAGAGGACTCAATGCAGTCACTAGGACTGATGCACATCCCATTCCCAGAGCAGATGAGCTCATAGATAAATTTGCCTCAGCCAAGTATCTGAGCACATTTTATCTGACAGCTGGCTACTGGCAGATAAGGTTAGCTGAGTCTGCAAAAGGGATATGGATCCATTGTGACCCCCTTGAATGACCTAACCTCTAAGAGGATGCCCAAGAAGGTTCAGTGGACTGTCAGCTGTCAGAAAGCTTTTGATGACCTAAAACAGGCAATGTGCTCTGCTCCAGTGCTCCAAAGCCCCAACTACTCCAAAGAATTCATAGTTCAAACTGATGCTTCTGAGGTGGGGGTAGGTGCTGTATTATCACAACTGAATGAAGAGGGCCAGGATCAACCAGTAGCTTTCATTAGCAGAAGGTTGAACCCCAGAGAGAAACGTTGGTCAGCTATAGAGAGGGAGGCCTTTGATGTGGTCTGGGCCTTGAAGAAGCTGAGGCCATACTTGTTTGGCACTTACTTCATTGTTCAAACCGACCATAAGCCCCTCCTATGGCTAAAACAGATGAAAGGTGAAAACCCAAATTACTCAGGTGGTCCATTTCCCTACAGGGGATGGACTATACAGTGGAACAACGACCTGGGAGCAACCATGCCAATGCAGATGGCCTCTCCAGATATTTCCACTTAGAACATGAAGACTCAACTGGTCAAGGTTAGTTTAATGTCCCTGCGTTTGGGGGGGGGGGGTTATGTAGGAGAGTGGCATCGACTGTATAGTTGCCCCCAACTTTTTGCTGATGTTTTGACTGTTTTATGACACTAGCCAGGCTGTGGCCCTGCTATCCAAGACCCCAGCCTATCTGCTTCTTCTCTAAACTGATGTGAGTACCCTAGGTACCTTCCAATTGGATACTGAGGACACCCTATCAGACTCTTGTAGATGGTACCCTAGGTACCCAGCGCATGGGTCCCTCAGAGGCCTATCAGGGGCTGCAGCACTTATTGTGCCACCCCTGGGACAGCCATACCAAATGACACCACCAGACCACTACTGTAGTCTGGGTAAGGTGGTGCTTGCACCCCTTACAGGGATATAGGTATCCTGTATCCCACTTAATACAACACAAATATCCTCATAGGTCACCCCTAGAGCAGGCCTTGCTAATCCTACAAGGCAGGGTGCTGAGATATGTGTGAGGGGGGACCCCTACCTGAGTAGGGCCCCTCTGCAACCTTCGTAAAATCATTACTGGGTTGTTTGTAGTGTAGCCATACCATATACTCTTAACCGCATTATAAGTCTATCGCGATAGCGTGATAACTTGAGAAGGGCTACACAGAACCATATCGTGTTTGGTGTCAAACATGTAGGAATCATACCCCCAATCCAACCATGGAACTGAGGGCATGATTCCCCCCTGCTAGAGAGGCGATATGGGAAAAGCGGCAGAATTTAAACACCAATTTAAAAGTGCACGCGAAGTACAAAATGGATGCTACCCACCACACACACGACTCTTGCTGCCTGTTGCTGGGCAGAACTCCAGCCACAGCTGCTGGACAATAGGGATCCTGTTGCAAACAGACTATGTGGATTGGAACTGGGTGGGTGCACCATAGGATACCTTTCAGAGTTGCACGTAGGCTTCTCCAGTGCCTACATTCTGCATACACCGCCTGGAACCGGTTTAGGGGCATCCTGTCCCCTGCCCAGGCGGGAAACACACAAAGGGGAGAGGGTGTAGCCACCCTTTCCCGCCTGACCTCTCATTGGTTGACCCTGATCTGGACACTCCCCTAATCTTTGGATAAAGGTGAATACTGGGTCCCCAGAGCCTCAGATTAATTTTGGACTTCACAGACTTGACCTTCGACGAGCTGCTGCCCAGCTGACTGAAGAAATCTCCCTTGGGGTAAAGGAGTTACCCCCCTGCTTGGCAGGCACCTGAAACACTGCAAGTGACCCAGTTGGAACTTTGCTGTGTTCTATGGTGAAGATGTTCTTGAGGGGCCTCTGCTAGAGCAGGGGTCCATGCTCTTGAGTTCAGTGGCGGAGGTGTTCTGGAGGCGCCTCTACTAGAGCAGGCGAACGTGCTCTTCAGTTCTGTGGTAGAGATGTTCTTGGGGAGCTTCTGTTAGAGCAGGGGGACATGCTCTTGAGTTTAGTGGTGGAGGTGTTCTTGAGGCGCCTCTGCTAGAGCTGGGGGACATGCTCTTGAGTTCAGTGGCAGAGGTGTTGTTGGGAAGCTTCTGCTAGAGCAGGGTGACATGCTCTTGAGTTCTGTGGTCAAGGTGTTCTTGAGGAGCCTCTGCTAGAGCAGGGGGACGTGCTCTTGAGTTCAGTGCTAGAGGTGTTCTTGAGGAGCCTCTGCTAGAGCAGGGGGACATGCTCTTGAGTTCAGTGGTAGAGGTGCACTTAGGGAGCTTCTGCTAGAGCAGCAGGACATGCTCTTGTGTTCTGTGGTGAAGGTGTTCTTGAGGAGCCTCTGCTAGAGCTGGGTGGCATGCTCTTGAGTTCAGAGGTGGAGGTGTTCTTCAGGAGTCTCTGCTAGAGAAGGGGTCCATGCTTTTGAGTTCAGTGGTGAGGTGTTCTTGAGGAGCCTCTGCTAGAGCAGGGGGACATGCTCTTGAGTTCAGTGGCGGAGGTGTTCTTGAGGAGCCTCTGCTCGAGCAGGGGGACATGCTCTTGAGTTAAGTGGTGAGGTGTTCTTGAGGAGCCTTTGCTAGAGCAGGGGGACATGCTTTTGAGTTCAGTGGTAGAGGTGTTCTTGAGGAGCCTCAGCTAGAGCAGGTGGACATGGTCTTGAATACAGGGGTAGAGGTGGTCTTGAGAACCCTCTGCTAGAGCAGGTGTCCATGCTCTTGATATCTGTGGTAGAGGTGTTCTTGAGGAGCCTCTGCTAGAGCAGGGGGACATGCTCTCGAGTTCGTGGTTGTGTTCTTGAGGAGCCTCTGCTAAAGCAGGTGAACAGGCTCTCGAGTTCGGTGGTAGAGGTGTCCTTGAGGAGCCTCAGGTAGAGCAGGGAGACATGCTCTTGAGTTCTGTGGTGGAGGTGTTCTTGGGGAGCCTCTGCTAGAGCAGGGGGACATGGTCTTGAGTTCAGTGGTGGAGGTGTTGTTGAGGAGCCTCTGCTCGAGCAGGGGGACGTGTTCTTGAGTTCAGTGGTAGAGGTGTACTTGAGAAGCTTCTGCTAGAGCAGGGCTCCATGTTCTTGAGTACTGTGGTAGAGGTGTTCTTGAGGAGCCTCTGCTAGAGCAGGGGGACATGCTCTCGAGTTTGTGGTGGTGTTCTTGAGGAGCCTCAGCTAGAGCAGGGGAACAGGCTCTCTAATTCGTTGGTGGAGGTGTTCTTGAGGAGCCTCTGCTAGACCAGGGGGGGCATGCTCTTTAGTTCAATTGTGGAGGTGGCCTTGAGGAGCCTCTGCTAGAGCAGGGGGACATGCTCTTGAGTTCAGTAGTAGCGGTGTACTTGGGGAGCTTCTGCTAGAGCAGGGGGACAGCTCTTGTGTTCTGTGGTGAAGGTGTTCTTCGGAAGCTTCTGCTAGAGCAGGGGGACATGCTCTTGAGTTCAGTGGTGGAGGTGTTCTTGAGGAGCCTTTGCTAGAGCAGGGGGATTTGCTCTTGAGTTCAGTGGTAGAGGTGTTCTTGAGGAGATTCTGCTAGAGCAGGGTCCATGCTCTTGTGTTCAGTAACAGAGGTGTTCTTGAGCAGCCTCAGCTAGAGCAGGGGGACGTGCTCTTAAGTTCTGTGGTAGAGATATTCTTGGGGAGCTTCTCCTAGAGCAGGGAGACATGCTCTTGTGTTCAGTAACAGAGGTGTTCTTGAGCAGCCTCAGCTAGAGCAGGTGGACGTGCTCTTGAGTTCTGTGGTAGAGATGTTCTTGGGGAGCTTCTGCTAGAGCAGGGGGACATGCTCTTGAGTTTAGTGGTGGAGGTGTTCTTGAGGAGCCTCTGCTAGAGCAGGGGGACGTGCTCTTAAGTTCTGTGGTAGAGATATTCTTGGGGAGCTTCTCCTAGAGCAGGGAGACATGCTCTTGTGTTCAGTAACAGAGGTGTTCTTGAGCAGCCTCAGCTAGAGCAGGGGGACATGCTCTTGAATAAAGGGGTAGAGGTGGTCTTGAGAACCCTCTGCTGGAGCAGGTGTCCATGCTCTTGAGTTCAGTGGTAGAGGTGTTCTTGAGGAGCCTCTGCTAGAGCAGGGGGACATGCTCTTGAGTTCAGTGGTGGAGGTGTTCTTGAGGAGCCTTTGCTAGAGCAGGGGGATATGCTCTTGAGTTCAGTGGTAGAGGTGTTCTTGAGGAGCTTCTGCTAGAGCAGGGTCCATGCTCTTGTGTTCAGTGGTGGAGGTGTTCTTGAGGAGCCTCTGCTAGAGCAGGTGGACGTGCTCTTGAGTTCTGTGGTAGAGATGTTCTTGGGGAGCTTCTGCTAGAGCAGGGGAACATGCTCTTGAGTTTAGTGGTGGAGGTGTTCTTGAGGAGCCTCTGCTAGAGCAGGGGGACTTGCTCTTGAGTTCTGTGGCAGAGATATTCTTGGGGAGCTTCTCCTAGAGCAGGGGGACATGCTCTTGAGTTCAGTGGCAGAGGTGTTCTTGAGGAGCCTCAGCTAGACCAGGGGGACATGGTCTTGAATACAGGGGTAGAGGTGGTCTTGAGAACCCTCTGCTAGAGCAGGTGTCCATGCTCTTGAGTTCAGTGGTAGAGGTGTTCTTGAGGAGCCTCTGCTAGAACAGGGAGACATGCTCTTGAGTTCTGTAGTGAAGGTGTTCTTCGGTAGCTTCTGCTTGAATAGGGGTCCATCCTCTTGAGTTCGGTGGTAGAGGTGTTTTTGGGAAGCTGCTGCTAGAGCAGAGGGACATGCTCTTGAGTTCAGTGGTAGAGGTGTTCTTGAGGAGCCTCTGCTAGAGCAGGGGTCCATGTTCTTGAGATCTGTGGTAGAGGTGTTGTTGAGGAGCCTCTGCTAGAGCAGGGGGACATGCTCTCGAGTTAGTGGTTGTGTTCTTGAGGAACCTCTGCTAAAGCAGGTGAACAGGCTCTCGAGTTCGGTGGTAGAGGTGTCCTTGAGGAGCCTCTGGTAGAGCAGGGAGACATGCTCTTGAGTTCTGTGGGGGAGGTGCTCTTATGGAGCCTCTGCTAGAGCAGGGGGACATGCTCTTGAGTTCAGTGGTGGAGGTGTTCTTGAGGAGCCTCTGCTAGAGCAGGGGGACATGTTCCTGAGTTCAGTGGTAGAGGTGTACTTGAGAAGCTTCTGCTAGAGCAGGGGTCCATGTTCTTGAGTTCTGTGGTAGAGGTGTTCTTGAGGAGCCTCTAGTAGAGCAGGGGGACATGCTCTCGAGTTCGTGGTGAAGGTGTCCTTGAGGAGCCTCTGCTAGAGCAGGGGGACATGCTCTTGAGTTCAGTGGTACAGGTGTACTTGGGGAGCATCTGCTAGAGCAGGGGGACATGCTCTTGAGTTCCGTGGTGGAGGTGTTCTTGAGGAGCCTTTGCTAGAGCAGGGGGATATGCTCTTGAGTTCAGTGGTAGAGGTGTTCTTGAGGAGCTTCTGCTAGAGCAGGGTCCATGCTCTTGTGTTCAGTGGTGGAGGTGTTCTTGAGGAGTCTCTGCTAGAGCAGGGGGATGTGCTCTTGAGTTCTGTGGTAGAGATGTTCTTGGGGAGCTTCTGCTAGAGCAGGGGGACATGCTCTTGAGTTTAGTGGTGGAGGTGGTCTTGAGGAGCCTCTGCTAGAGCAGGGGGACGTGCTCTTGAGTTCCGTGGTAGAGATATTCTGGGGGGGCTTCTCCTAGAGCAGGGGGACATGCTCTTGAGTTCAGTAGCAGAGGTGTTCTTGAGGCGCCTCTGCTAGAGTAGGGGGACATGCTCTTGAGTTCAGTGGTAGAGGTGTTCTTGAGGAGCATCTGCTAGAACAGTGGGACATGCTCTTGTGTTATGTGGTGAAGGTGTTCTTCGGAAGCTTCTGCTAGAGCAGAGGGACATGCTCTTGAGTTCTGTGGTAGAGATATTCTTGGGGAGCTTCTCCTAGAGCAGGGGGACATGCTCTTGAGTTCAGTAGCAGAGGTGTTCTTGAGGCGCCTCTGCTAGAGTAGGGGGACATGCTCTTGAGTTCAGTGGTGGAGGTGTTCTTGAGGAGCCTTTGCTAGAGCAGGGGGATTTGCTCTTGAGTTCAGTGGTAGAGGTGTTCTTGAGCAGCTTCTGCTAGAGCAGGGTCCATGCTCTTGTGTTCAGTGGTGGAGGTGTTCTTGAGGAGCCTCTGCTAGAGCAGGTGGACGTGCTCTTGAGTTCTGTGGTAGAGATGTTCTTGGGGAGCTTCTGCTAGAGCAGGGGGACATGCTCTTGAGTTTAGTGGTGGAGGTGTTCTTGAGGAGCCTCTGCTAGAGCAGGGGGACGTGCTCTTAAGTTCTGTGGTAGAGATATTCTTGGGGAGCTTCTCCTAGAGCAGGGAGACATGCTCTTGTGTTCAGTAACAGAGGTGTTCTTGAGCAGCCTCAGCTAGAGCAGGGGGACATGCTCTTGAATAAAGGGGTAGAGGTGGTCTTGAGAACCCTCTGCTGGAGCAGGTGTCCATGCTCTTGAGTTCAGTGGTAGAGGTGTTCTTGAGGAGCCTCTGCTAGAGCAGGGGGACATGCTCTTGAGTTCAGTGGTGGAGGTGTTCTTGAGGAGCCTTTGCTAGAGCAGGGGGATATGCTCTTGAGTTCAGTGGTAGAGGTGTTCTTGAGGAGCTTCTGCTAGAGCAGGGTCCATGCTCTTGTGTTCAGTGGTGGAGGTGTTCTTGAGGAGCCTCTGCTAGAGCAGGTGGACGTGCTCTTGAGTTCTGTGGTAGAGATGTTCTTGGGGAGCTTCTGCTAGAGCAGGGGAACATGCTCTTGAGTTTAGTGGTGGAGGTGTTCTTGAGGAGCCTCTGCTAGAGCAGGGGGACGTGCTCTTGAGTTCTGTGGCAGAGATATTCTTGGGGAGCTTCTCCTAGAGCAGGGGGACATGCTCTTGAGTTCAGTAGCAGAGGTGTTCTTGAGGAGCCTCAGCTAGAGCAGGGGGACATGGTCTTGAATACAGGGGTAGAGGTGGTCTTGAGAACCCTCTGCTAGAGCAGGTGTCCATGCTCTTGAGTTCAGTGGTATAGGTGTTCTTGAGGAGCCTCTGCTAGAACAGGGAGACATGCTCTTGAGTTCTGTAGTGAAGGTGTTCTTCGGTAGCTTCTGCTTGAATAGGGGTCCATCCTCTTGAGTTCGGTGGTAGAGGTGTTTTTGGGAAGCTGCTGCTAGAGCAGGGGGACATGCTCTTGAGTTCAGTGGTAGAGGTGTTCTTGAGGAGCCTCTGCTAGAGCAGGGGTCCATGTTCTTGAGATCTGTGGTAGAGGTGTTGTTGAGGAGCCTCTGCTAGAGCAGGGGGACATGCTCTCGAGTTAGTGGTTGTGTTCTTGAGGAACCTCTGCTAAAGCAGGTGAACAGGCTCTCGAGTTCGGTGGTAGAGGTGTCCTTGAGGAGCCTCTGGTAGAGCAGGGAGACATGCTCTTGAGTTCTGTGGGGGAGGTGCTCTTATGGAGCCTCTGCTAGAGCATGGGGACATGCTCTTGAGTTCAGTGGTGGAGGTGTTCTTGAGGAGCCTCTGCTAGAGCAGGGGGACATGTTCCTGAGTTCAGTGGTAGAGGTGTACTTGAGAAGCTTCTGCTAGAGCAGGGGTCCATGTTCTTGAGTTCTGTGGTAGAGGTGTTCTTGAGGAGCCTCTAGTAGAGCAGGGGGACATGCTCTCGAGTTCGTGGTGAAGGTGTCCTTGAGGAGCCTCTGCTAGAGCAGGGGGACATGCTCTTGAGTTCAGTGGTACAGGTGTACTTGGGGAGCATCTGCTAGAGCAGGGGGACATGCTCTTGAGTTCCGTGGTGGAGGTGTTCTTGAGGAGCCTTTGCTAGAGCAGGGGGATATGCTCTTGAGTTCAGTGGTAGAGGTGTTCTTGAGGAGCTTCTGCTAGAGCAGGGTCCATGCTCTTGTGTTCAGTGGTGGAGGTGTTCTTGAGGAGCCTCTGCTAGAGCAGGGGGATGTGCTCTTGAGTTCTGTGGTAGAGATGTTCTTGGGGAGCTTCTGCTAGAGCAGGGGGACATGCTCTTGAGTTTAGTGGTGGAGGTGGTCTTGAGGAGCCTCTGCTAGAGCAGGGGGACGTGCTCTTGAGTTCCGTGGTAGAGATATTCTGGGGGAGCTTCTCCTAGAGCAGGGGGACATGCTCTTGAGTTCAGTAGCAGAGGTGTTCTTGAGGCGCCTCTGCTAGAGTAGGGGGACATGCTCTTGAGTTCAGTGGTAGAGGTGTTCTTGAGGAGCATCTGCTAGAGCAGTGGGACATGCTCTTGTGTTATGTGGTGAAGGTGTTCTTCGGAAGCTTCTGCTAGAGCAGAGGGACATGCTCTTGAGTTCTGTGGTAGAGATATTCTTGGGGAGCTTCTCCTAGAGCAGGGGGACATGATCTTGAGTTCAGTAGCAGAGGTGTTCTTGAGGAGCCTCTGCTAGAGTAGGGGGACATGCTCTTGAGTTCAGTGGTGGAGGTGTTCTTGAGGAGCCTCTGCTAGAGCAGGGGGACGTGCTCTTGAGTTCTGTGGTAGAGATGTTCTTGGGGAGCTTCTGCTAGAGCAGGGGGACATGCTCTTGAGTTTAGTGGTGGAGGTGTTCTTGAGAAGCCTCTGCTAGAGCAGGGGGACGTGCTCTTGAGTTCTGTGGTAGATATGTTCTTGGGGAGCTGCTGCTAGAGCAGGGGGTCAAGCTCTTGAGTTTAGTGGTGGAGGTGTTCTTGAGGAGCCTCTGCTAGAGCAGGGGGACGTGCTCTTGAGTTCTGTGGTAGAGATATTCTTGGGGAGCTTCTCCTAGAGCAGGGGGACATGCTCTTGAGTTCAGTGGTAGAGGTGTTCTTGAGAAGCCTCTGCTAGAGCAGTGGGGCATGCTCTTGAGTTCAGTGATGGAGGTGTTCTTGAGGAGCCTCTGCTCGAGCAGGGTGACATGCTCTTGAGTTAAGTGGTGGAGGTGTTCTTGAGGAGCCTCTGCTAGAGCAGGGGGACATGGTCTTGAGTTCAGTGGTGGAGGTGTTGTTGAGGAGCCTCTGCTCGAGCAGGGGGGCATGCTCTTGAGTTCAGTGGTAGAGGTGTTCTTGAGCAGCCTGTGCAAGAGCAGGGGGACATGCTCTTGAGTTCAGTGGTAGAGGTGTTCTTGAGGAGCGTCTGCTAGAGCAGGGGGACATGCTCTTGAGTTCCTTGGTGAAGGTGTTCTTGGGAAGCATCTGCTAGAGCAGGGGGACATGCTCTTGAGTTCAGTGGTGGAGGTGTTCTTGAGGAGCCTCTGCTAGAGCAGGAGGACATGCTCTTGAGTTGCGTGGTGAAGCTGTTCTTGGGAAGCTTCTGCTAGAGGAGGGGGACATGCTCTTAAGTTTGGTGGTGGAGGTGCTCTTGAGGAGCCTCTGCTAGAGCAGGGGGACATGCTCTTGAGTTCCGTGGTGGAGCTGTTCTTCGGGAGCCTCTGCTATAGCAGGGGGGCATGCTCTTGAGCTCAGTAGTAGAGGTGTTCTTGAGGAGCCTCTGCTAGAGCAGGGGTACATGCTCTTGACTTCCGTGGTGGAGCTCTTCTTCGGAAGCCTCTGCTAGTGCAGGGGGGCATGCTTTTGAGTTCAGTAGTAGAGGTGTTCTTGAGGAGCCTCTGCTAGAGCACGGGGACATGCTCTTGAGTTCAGTGGTAGAGGTGTTCTTGAGGAGCCTCAGCTAGAGCAGGGGGACATGCTCTTGAGTTCCGTGATAGAGGTGTTCTTGATGAGCCTCTGCTAGAGCAGGATCCATGCTCTTGAGTTCAGTGGTGGAGGTGTTCTTGAGGAGCCTCTGCTAGTGCTAGAGTAGGGGGACATGCTCTTGAGTTCAGTGGTAGAGGTGTACTTGGGGAGCTTCCGCTAGAGCAGGGGGACATGCTCCTATACTCTGTGGTGAAGGTATTCTTGGGAAGCTTCTGCTAGAGCAGGGGAACATGCTCTTGTGTTCAGTGATAGAGGTGTTCTTGAGCAGCCTCTGCTAGAGCAGAGGGGCATGCTCTTGTGTTCCCTGGTAGAGGTGTTCTTGAGGAGCCTCTGCTAGAGCAGGAGGACATGCTCTTGAGTTGCGTGGTGAAGCTGTTCTTGGGAAGCTTCTGCTAGAGGAGGGGGACATGCTCTTAAGTTTGGTGGTGGAGGTGCTCTTGAGGAGCCTCTGCTAGAGCAGGGGGACATGCTCTTGAGTTCCGTGGTGGAGCTGTTCTTCGGGAGCCTCTGCTATAGCAGGGGGGCATGCTCTTGAGCTCAGTAGTAGAGGTGTTCTTGAGGAGCCTCTGCTGGAGCAGGGGGACATGCTCTTGAGTTCAGTGATAGAGGTGTTTTTGAGGAGCCTCGGCTAGAGCAGGAGGACATGCTCTTGAGTTCAGTGGTAGAGGTGTTCTTGAGGAGCCTCTGCTAGAGCAGGATCCATGCTCTTGTGTTCTGTGGTGAATGTGTTCTTGAGGAGGCTCTGCTAGAGCAGGGGGGCATGCTCTTGAGTTCAGTTGTGGAGGTGTTCTTGAGGAGCCTCTGCTGGAGCAGGGGGACATGCTCTTGAGTTCAGTGGTAGAAGTGTTCTTGAGGAGACTCTGCTAGAGCAGTGGGGCATGCTCTTGAGTTCAGTGGTAGAGGTGTTCTTGAGGAGCCTCTGCTAGAGCAGGAGGACATGCTCTTGAGTTCAGTGGTAGAGGTGTTCTTGAGGAGCCTCTGCTAGAGCAGGGGGACATGCTCTTGCGTGCTGTGGCGGAGGTGTTCTTGAGGAGCTTCTGCTAGAGCAGGGGGACATGCTCTTGAGTTCAGTGGTGGAGGTGTTCTTGAGGAGCCTCTGCTAGAGTAGGTGGACATGGTCTTGAGTTCAGTGGTGGAGGTGTTGTTGAGGAGCCTCTGTTCGAGCAGGGGGGCATGCTCTTGAGTTAAGTGGTGGAGGTGTTCTTGAGGAGCCTCTGCTAAAGCAGGGGGACATAGTCTTGAGTTCAGTGGTGGAGGTGTTGTTGATAAGCCTCTGCTCGAGCAGGGGGACATGCTCTTGAGTTCAGTTGTAGAGGTGTTCTTGAGGAGCCTCTGCTAGAGCAGGGGGACATGGTCTTGAGTTCAGTGGTGGAGGTGTTGTTGAGTAGCCTCTGCTCGAGCTGGGGGACATGCTCTTGAGTTAAGTGGTGGAGGTGTTCTTGAGGAGCCTCTGCTAGAGGAGGGGGACATGGTCTTGAGTTCAGTGGTGGAGGTGTTGTTGAGAAGCTTCTGCTAGAGCAGGGGACCTGCTCTTGAGTTCATTGGTAGAGGTGTTCTTGAGGAGCCTCTGCTAGAGCAGGGGTTCATGTTCTTGAGTTCTGTGGTAGAGGTGTTCTTGAGGAGCCTCTGCTAGAGCAGGGGGACATCCTCTTGAGTTCAGTGATAGAGGTGTTCTTGAGGAGCCTCTGCTAGAGCAGGGGGACATGCTGTTGAGTTCAGTGGTAGAGGTGTACTTCGGGAGCTTCTGCTAGAGCAGGGGGACATGCTCCTGTGTTCTGTGGTGAAGGTGTTCTTGAGGAGCCTCTGCTGGAGCTGGGTGGCATGCTCTTGAGTTCAGTGGTGGAGGTGTTCTTGAGGAGCCTCTGCTAGAGAAGGGGTCCATGCTCTTGAGTTCGGTGGTAGAGGTGTTCTTGAGGAGCCTGTTCAAGAGCAGGGGGACATGCTCTTGAGTTCAGTGGTAGAGGTGTTCTTGAGGAGCGTCTGCTAGAGCAGGGGGACATGCTCTTGAGTTCGGTAGTGGAGGTGTTCTT
Source organism: Triturus cristatus (assembly GCF_964204655.1). Taxonomy (NCBI): domain Eukaryota; kingdom Metazoa; phylum Chordata; class Amphibia; order Caudata; family Salamandridae; genus Triturus; species Triturus cristatus. The sequence continues at coordinate 171,033,650 of NC_140579.1, read as the reverse complement.
GAGGAGCCTCTGCTAGAGCAGGAGGACATGCTCTTGAGTTGCGTGGTGAAGCTGTTCTTGGGAAGCTTCTGCTAGAGGAGGGGGACATGCTCTAAGTTTGGTGGTGGAGGTGTTCTTGAGGAGCCTCTGCTAGAGCAGGATCCATGCTCTTGTGTTCTGTGGTGAATGTGTTCTTGAGGAGGCTCTGCTAGAGCAGGGGGGCATGCTCTTGAGTTCAGTTGTGGAGGTGTTCTTGAGGAGCCTCTGCTGGAGCAGGGGGACATGCTCTTGAGTTCAGTGGTAGAAGTGTTCTTGAGGAGACTCTGCTAGAGCAGTGGGGCATGCTCTTGAGTTCAGTGGTAGAGGTGTTCTTGAGGAGCCTCTGCTAGAGCAGGAGGACATGCTCTTGAGTTCAGTGGTAGAGGTGTTCTTGAGGAGCCTCTGCTAGAGCAGGGGGACATGCTCTTGCGTGCTGTGGCGGAGGTGTTCTTGAGGAGCTTCTGCTAGAGCAGGGGGACATGCTCTTGAGTTCAGTGGTGGAGGTGTTCTTGAGGAGCCTCTGCTAGAGTAGGTGGACATGGTCTTGAGTTCAGTGGTGGAGGTGTTGTTGAGGAGCCTCTGTTCGAGCAGGGGGGCATGCTCTTGAGTTAAGTGGTGGAGGTGTTCTTGAGGAGCCTCTGCTAAAGCAGGGGGACATAGTCTTGAGTTCAGTGGTGGAGGTGTTGTTGATAAGCCTCTGCTCGAGCAGGGGGACATGCTCTTGAGTTCAGTTGTAGAGGTGTTCTTGAGGAGCCTCTGCTAGAGCAGGGGGACATGGTCTTGAGTTCAGTGGTGGAGGTGTTGTTGAGTAGCCTCTGCTCGAGCTGGGGGACATGCTCTTGAGTTAAGTGGTGGAGGTGTTCTTGAGGAGCCTCTGCTAGAGGAGGGGGACATGGTCTTGAGTTCAGGGTGGAGGTGTTGTTGAGAAGCTTCTGCTAGAGCAGGGGACCTGCTCTTGAGTTCATTGGTAGAGGTGTTCTTGAGGAGCCTCTGCTAGAGCAGGGGTTCATGTTCTTGAGTTCTGTGGTAGAGGTGTTCTTGAGGAGCCTCTGCTAGAGCAGGGGGACATCCTCTTGAGTTCAGTGATAGAGGTGTTCTTGAGGAGCCTCTGCTAGAGCAGGGGGACATGCTCTTGAGTTCAGTGGTAGAGGTGTACTTCGGGAGCTTCTGCTAGAGCAGGGGGACATGCTCCTGTGTTCTGTGGTGAAGGTGTTCTTGAGGAGCCTCTGCTGGAGCTGGGTGGCATGCTCTTGAGTTCAGTGGTGGAGGTGTTCTTGAGGAGCCTCTGCTAGAGAAGGGGTCCATGCTCTTGAGTTCGGTGGTAGAGGTGTTCTTGAGGAGCCTATGCAAGAGCAGGGGGACATGCTCTTGAGTTCAGTGGTAGAGGTGTTCTTGAGGAGCGTCTGCTAGAGCAGGGGGGCATGCTCTTGAGATCAGTAGTAGAGGTGTTCTTGAGGAGCGTCTGCTAGAGCAGGGGGACATGCTCTTGAGTTCCTTGGTGAAGGTGTTCTTGGGAAGCATCTGCTAGAGCAGGGGGACATGCTCTTGAGTTCGGTGGTGGAGGTGTTCTTGAGTAGCCTCTGCTAGAGCAGGGGTACATGCTCTTGAGTTCCGTGGTGGAGCTGTTCTTCGGAAGCCTCTGCTAGAGCAGGGGGGCATGCTTTTGAGTTCAGTAGTAGAGGTGTTCTTGAGGAGCCTCAGCTAGAGCAGGGGGACATGCTCTTGAGTTCCGTGATAGAGGTGTTCTTGATGAGCCTCTGCTAGAGCAGGATCCATGCTCTTGAGTTCAGTGGTGGAGGTGTTGTTGATAAGCCTCTGCTCGAGCAGGGGGACATGCTCTTGAGTTCAGTTGTAGAGGTGTTCTTGAGGAGCCTCTGCTAGAGCAGGGGGACATGGTCTTGAGTTCAGTGGTGGAGGTGTTGTTGAGTAGCCTCTGCTCGAGCTGGGGGACATGCTCTTGAGTTCAGTGGTAGAGGTGTTCTTGAGGAGCCTCTGCTAGAGCAGGGGTTCATGTTCTTGAGTTCTGTGGTAGAGGTGTTCTTGAGGAGCCTCTGCTAGAGCAGGGGGACATCCTCTTGAGTTCAGTGATAGAGGTGTTCTTGAGGAGCCTCTGCTAGAGCAGGGGGACATGCTCTTGAGTTCAGTGGTAGAGGTGTACTTCGGGAGCTTCTGCTAGAGCAGGGGGACATGCTCCTGTGTTCTGTGGTGAAGGTGTTCTTGAGGAGCCTCTGCTGGAGCTGGGTGGCATGCTCCTAAGTTCAGTGGTGGAGGTGTTCTTGAGGAGCCTCTGCTAGAGAAGGGGTCCATGCTTTTGAGTTCAGTGGTGAGGTGTTCTTGACGAGCCTCTGTTAGAGCAGGGGTACATGCTCTTGAGTTCAGTGGTAGAGCAGTTCTTGAGGAGCCTCTGCTAGAGCAGGGGGACATGCTCTTGAATTCAGTGGTAGAGGTGTTCTTGGGGAGCCTCTACTGGAGCTGGGGGACATGCTCTTGAGCTCAGTCGTAGAGGTGTTCTTGAGGAGATTCTGCTAGAGCAGGGGAACATGCTCTGAGTTCAGTGGTAGAGGTGTTCTTGAGGAGGCCCTGCTAGAACAGGGGGACATGCTCGAGTTCTGCGGTGGAGCTGTTCTTGAGGAGCCTCTGCTAGAGCAGGGGGACATGCTCTTGAGTTCGGTGGTGGTGGTGGTCTTGAGGAGCCTCTCCTAAAGCAGGGGGACATGCTCTTGAGTTCGGTGGTGGAGGTGTTCTTGAGGAGCCTATGCTAGAGGAGGGGTCCATGCTCTTGAGTTCAGCGGTAGAGGTGTTCTTGAGGACCTTCTGCTTGAGTAGGGGTCCATGCTCTTGAGTTCAGTGGTAGAGGTGTCCTTGAGGAGCTTCTGCTTGAGCAGGGGTCCATGCTCTTGAGTTCCGTGGTGGAGGTGTTCTTGGAAAGCTTCTGCTAGAGCAGGGGGGCATGCTCTTGAGTTCTCTGGTGGAGGTGTTCTTGGGGAGCTTCTGCTAGAGCAGGGGGACATGCTCTTGAGTTCTGTGATAGAGGTGTTCTTGAGGAGCCTCTGTTAGAGCAGGAGTACATGCTCTTGAGTTCAGTGGTAGAGGTGTTTTTGGGGAGCCTCTGCTTGAGCATGGGTACATGCTCTTGAGTTCGGTGGTGGAAGTGTTCTTGAGGAGCCTCTGCTAGAGCAGGGGGACGTGCTCTTGAGTTCTGTGGTAGAGATGTTCTTTGGGAGCTTCTGCTAGTGCAGGCGGACATCCTCTTCAGTTCTGTGGTAGAGGTGTTCTTTAGGAGCCTCTGTTAGAGCAGGTGTACATGCTCTTGAGTTCAGTGGTAGAGGTGTTCTTGGGAGCCTCTGCTAGAGCATGGGTACATGCTCTTGAGTTCAGTGGTGGAGGTGCTCTTGAGGAGCCTCTGCTAGAGCAGGGGGAAATGCTCTCGAGTTCAGTGGTAGAGGTGTACTTGAGGAGCTTCTGCTGGAGCAGGGGGACATGCTCTTGAGTTCAGTGGTAGAGGTGTTCTTGAGGAGCCTCTGCTAGAGCAGGGGAACATGCTCTTGAGTTCAGTGGTAGAAGTGTTTTTGAGGAGCCTCTGCTAGAGCAGGGGGACATGCTCTTGAGTTCAGTGGTGGAGGTGTTCTTGAGGAGCCTCTGCTAGAGCAGGGGGACATGCTCTTGAGTTCAGTGGTAGAGGTGTTCTTGGGAAGCTTCTGCTAGAGCAGGGGGACATGCTCTTGAGTTCAGTGGTAGAGGTGTTCTTGAGGAGCCTCTGCTAGAGCAGGGGAACATGCTCTTGAGTTCAGTGGTAGAAGTGTTTTTGAGGAGCCTCTGCTAGAGCAGGGGGGTATGCTCTTGAGTTCAGTGGTGGAGGTGTTCTTGAGGAGCCTCTGCTAGAGCAGGGGGACATATTCTTGAGTTCAGTGGTAGAGGTGTTCTTGAGAAGCCTCTGCTAGAGCAGGGGTCCATGCTCTTGAGTGCTGTGGTAGAGGTGTTCTTGGGGAGCCCCTGCTATAGCAGGGGGACATGCTCTTGAGTTCCGTGGTGGAGGTGATCCTGGGGAGCCTCTGCCAGAGCAGGGGGGCATGCTCTTGAGTTCTCTGGTGGAGGTGTTCTTGGGGAGCTTCTGCTAGAGCAGGGGGACATGCTCTTGAGTTCTGTGGTAGAGGTGTTCTTGAGGAGCCTCTGTTAGAGCAGGGGTACATGCTCTTGAGTTCAGTGGTAGAGTCGTTTTTGGGGAGCCTCTGCTTGAGCATGGGTACATGTTCTTGAGTTCGGTGGTGGAAGTGTTCTTGAGGAGCCTCTGCTAGAGCAGGGTGACGTGCTCTTGAGTTCTGTGGTAGAGATGTTCTTTGGGAGCTTCTGCTAGAGCAGGGGGACATCCTCTTGAGTTCTGCCTCTGTTAGAGCAGGGGTACATGCTCTTGAGTTCAGTGGTAGAGGTGTTCTTGGGGAGCCTCTGCTAGAGCATGGGTACATGCTCTTGAGTTCAGTGGTGGAGGTGCTCTTGAGGAGCTTCTGCTAGAGCAGGGGGACATGCTCTTGAGTTCAGTGGTAGAGGTGTTCTTAAGGAGCCTCTGCTAGAGCAGGGGAACATGCTCTTGAGTTCAGTGGTAGAAGTGTTTTTGAGGAGCCTCTGCTAGAGCAGGGGGACATTGAGGAAGTTCGATTTTCTATCACGATCGCATTGAGCCGCCATTTTGTGCTCTGCCGCCATTTTTGTGTTGCCCTCACTCAGGCAGCACGACGAACGAAGTCTTTTCTGCTTTTCCTGCAATATTGTGTCAAAATAGCCTTGTGCCTCTGTTTACGAAGCTGTTGTTAGAGACTGGCCGAGTACACTAATCCCTGTCTGGTTCTTCTAATCACTGTTTTAACTATTTGTTGGTTCACACTATTCTCTCCTGACTTTATCTTATCTTCAGGCCTTCGCTGTCCTCTGCTCGTATTCTCTTGTTTCACAACTGTCCTCCAAAACACACGAACGTATCTCGCCACCTGCAAACCAGTTACAAACATGTTAATACCTTAACCTGTGGGAGGGATGGCAAACACCATTGGAGGAGAGGCTTCTTCGAGTTACTCGATAGCTTTGTTTTTCAACCTTTTCTATTGGACATGTTCTGTCTTTAACCTTACCTTATTGGTCCTCTATGTATGTTTTATGTGTGTTCTTTGTAAATGTATATGTTATCTATGTACTATATAAGATTGTGTGCCACGGAGTGAAGTGGCAGTCTCCTGAGAACATACCGTGTGTACTTCTAGGACAACTGTACTAGCTGCAGCTAATAAAATCTGATCTTTTACGCCGACAGAGTGTCCCCGTGTCTCTGTTAGCTGAAGCAGGAGAACTCAGGAGATTAAGGCGTACCCTGCGCCGCCAGGCCCAATTGGTTCTGGTTCTTCAACTGGCGCCCAACGTGGGGCGGCTTCAGAGGTAGTGGTTCTGCCTGAAGGTCGTGAGGAACCCCGCAAGAAAATTCTGGAGGAATCGCGAGCCACGTCAAGCTACCCATGTATGTCGAAAGTGGTCCGAAGGTCTTTTGCAGCGTGGTTACTCCTTCCTGATGGCTACTGACGACTGCTGCCCTGACTGCCGCCCTGCCTTGGCCCTCTTTCGATGATGTATGGTAAAGCGAGACGATAGACGGGGCCTCTGTTGGTGTAAGAAGACATCTTAGTTAAGTATTGGTGGGCCGCTCCCACATTTGGTTCTTTGGTTCGTTGGTTCTTTGGTTCTTTGGTTCTTTGGTTCTTTAGTTCTTAGGTTCTTTGGGTCTTTGATTCGGGTATTGCAATAACCGAAGCCGAGGGGTAAGTACATTTGTGCTGTGTTAATTGAGTTAACCCCCTTGATGTTTGTGAATAGTCCAGTGAAATAACGATGCCTGGTCTGACTAAGTTTGAGAAACTTTGTTGTTTTGGTTGTAATAGGGATTCCCGGCTGGAGGACTCTTGTCCGATTCCTTCGGTTGGAACTCCCACTTATGAGCTCTATTCTAAACATGGTGTTGGCCCCATCGCCTTTAACGAGGCATGGTTTCGATACACGAAGAATGATGGTGTTTTAAAATGGCCAGAAAATGGTAGCTTTGAGCCCGACATTTTAGATAATTTGGAAACTATTTTATTTAAAAGAAAAGCCCGGCCGGCAATGTTTGACTCTTTCCGCATTTGGCGTAAGGAAGCCAAACAGAGAAAAATTAAGCAAGAAAAACGAGATAAGAAAGCACAGGGTATGACCATTATACAGGCTGCTCAGCAATTCAAAGATGATGAAGTTGATAATGCGAAGGAAATTTCAGAGAGACAGCATCGTATGGCAATAGATAAATGCTATCCGATGTTGCCAGCTTCCCCTTCTGATAAAAGAAAGGATTTAGAGGAAGATCCTTTGATGTCTCACCTATTGAGATTGCCTCCGCCCTATGTACAAGGTGCTAATGCACCCCCGTTGTTACAGCCTGTTCAGCCGCCAGTTGCGCCTCCGCCTGCTCCGGCTCTTCCACATTTGCCCCCTCAAGTATTGCCGCCTTTGCCAGCTTCGCCTTCGACTCCTTTACCTTCATCTTCTTCGCCTTCCGCTCCTCCGGTAATTACTGATTTCCCTTCAGTTAGTTCGCCTAATACCTTGTCCCCTATCCTTATGTCCAATTCTCCGTCTATGCGTAAACGACTCACAGAAACGGTCTCTGGTCTTTTATCACCTTTCTTTGAGGCATTAAATGTGTCTCCGGCTTTTTCTCGAAGACAGTCTCGTAGTCAGTTCCCAGCTTCTGAAGAACGAGAAAAGTTGGACTCTCTCGCTCGTAAATGGATTGAGAAGGGTCCTCGGTATAGTGTACCCGACATTATGCCTACCTTCTCACAGTGGAATGCGCCTACGCAGAGATATGTTTTCAATACTATGTGTGATACTCTTGTTAAAGGATGGGAGGATATGGACTTGGGTTCGGTCCCTCAGGGTCTGTTAGATATTCAGGCTGATTTTGATAAGGGACTCATTGTGGGTTCTAAGGTTGAGGACGCTGTAAAGACACTTGTTTCCTTTAGAACCTTATTTACTTCACAGACATTTCTTGACTCCGATCCCTCAGTTAGGATGACACTGAAAAATTATCCAATGAGAGAGGTTCCTCCAGTATGGAGAGAAGAGGTTGCAGCAGCAGGTGGTAATCTAGCTATTCCTGCTCATTTCCAGCGTATATGGGTACATGTCCCCTGGAAAAGATCTGAAGTTTTAGCCCTTAAACAGTCTCTACCGGATCCTCGTAAAAACCCTGCAGGTTATTATAAAGAATTGTCACAAACAGTTGAAGCCTGCATCATGAATTTAGCAGATATCGATATGTTGATGGGGAATGTAGTTCCACAAGCGTTATGGGCTAGGATTCGTAAGGAGAATCATGCACAGGAATTAGGTGCTGATTGGGATGCTATAATTGCCGCATATAGAAACCAAGTGTGTGGTGCGAAGCCTGATGCTTTGATTTCAGAACTCCCTGGTAGGATTATTACATTAATGAAAACGATGATGCCTGCCTTGAGAGTTAACTGGGATAAACTAGCCGCGTGTAAAGAGAAGAAAGATGAGAGTGTTTCCGATTTCTTCACTCGTTTCGAGGAAACATTCATTGATCACAGTGGTCAGGATATGACTACGGAGGGTGGACAGCGATTATTTGTAGATAAGTTCGTATTTAATTTGCTTCCCGAGCTGTCGCATAAGCTGAAAGACTCTGAAAGTTCATGGGCTGTTTCTTCTTCAGCCCAGATATTGGCTACTGCTCAATATTATGAAAATAGAGATAAAGAAGAAAAAGATAAGCAAGAGAAAAAGACTAAAGAATTGAAAACTAAGGTTTTCTTGCAACAGGCTTATCCACCTCGTTATGCTCAGCCCCAGTTTCAACAGTCTCCGCAGTTCCAGAGGGTGTATCAAAAGTCTGAGCCATATATTTCGCGACCTTTGCTGGGTCCTAATCAATGTGCCTATTGTAGAGAGGAAGGTCATTTTAAGAATAGTTGTCCGGTTTTATTGCAGCGAAATGGGACACTATCTGCTTCACGAGGTCGTGCTGGCCTCCAGTCAGCAAACAGAGGTAGAGGTCGAGGTATATTGACCCAAGAACAGCGTTCCCTTCCTCCCTCTAGTTCTGTGAACTACTTTGATCAGCAAAACGCTCGGTCTACACAGTATTACAATGAGGATTGTTATGTTGGAGACGGGAATGAAAGTCTTCATGCTAACTAGGACAGCCATGGACAAAGTAAGGGAGTTGTGTCGATTCCAGTAGACCAGAATGGACCTTATGTTAATGTCACTACAATGGGTGTTTCAGAGCCATTCCTTTTAGATACTGGTGCGATGAGAGGTTCTATCATTCATTCAAAACTCCCTGGGGCACCTTTGTCTGGCTTAACGAATGTATCTGTTGGTTTTTCTGGCGCCCCAGTTCGTAATCCGGTTTCTTGCCCTTTGCCTATTTCAATTGGCCCTTATGATTTAGAAGTTCCGCTTCTCTTAACGAATGGTTGCGGCTAGAATCTATTGGGCTTGGATCTATTGAAAAGATTGCATGCAACGATATATTGTTCTCCTTCTGGTGTATATCTCACCTTAGGACAGAAACTGACTTCTCCAATGTACTTGTCTAAAGATCAATTTCCTCCTGTATTGCTCTCTCTTCCTACAACGCTTTGGGCTACGGGTCCAAATGATGTTGGTTGTCTTGAAATTCCACCTTATGTTGTTACTCTCAAGCCCAATGGTGAATTGCCACGCGTTCCTCAATATAGAATTTCCACTGAAGGTGAAAAAGCGCTTTTGGAAATCATTCATGACTTGATTCGGAAAGATGTGGTTGAGGAAACGAGAGGTAACATATGTAATAGCCCTATTCTTCCTGTTCTTAAACGCACTGATCCTTCTCAGCCTCCTGTTTATCGCTTTGTAATTGATCTTCGGGAGGTAAACAAAATTGTTGTACCGCAGTTCCCTGTTGCCCCAGATATCACTGCGTTGTTGACGATGATAGCTTCTACAGCGGTTTGGTTTTCTGTTATCAATCTGAAAAATGCTTTCTTTAGTATTCCCATTGCTGAAGAGAGTAGGGACATTTTTGGCTTCTCTCTTGGAGGCCGAAGCTTCCGGTTCAAACGCGCACCTCAAGGCTATTGTGAAAGTCCCTCTATTTACAGTCAAGCTTTGAAATGTCATCTCGATGCTTTCTCTTTGCCGTCTGGTGCTGCTCTCATTCAGTACATGGACGATTTGCTAATCGCTGCTGATTCAGAGGATCTATGTAAGAATGTGACGGTTGCATTGTTGCGACACTTATCCGATCTTAATCATAAGGTTTCACCTTCTAAGCTACAATATGTTCGCCAAGAGGTTACCTACTTGGGTCATCTCTTATCAAAGGAGGGAAGACGATTAACCCCAGAACGTATCCAAGCTATTGCGCGAACGCCTGTGCCATCCACACAAAGAGAGGTACGTGCCTTCCTGGGCATTACTTCTTATTGTAGGCAGTGGATCCCTAACTTCTCCCTGTTGGCCAAGCCTTTGTTGGCACTCACTTTGAAAGATACGCCTCAGCCCCTTCCATGGACTGACGAGTGTCAGAGGAGTTTTACTGACTTACGTGCTGCTCTGTGTTCTGCTCCTGTACTAGGTACTCCTGATTACAGTAAGCCTTTTACGCTCTATGTTGATGAAAAAGAAGGTTGTGCGTTGTCAGTCATAACACAGCGATTTGGAGATAAACAGCGGCCATGTGCCTATTTTTCGGCTACGTTAGATCCAGTAGCTAAAGCATTGCCTAGTTGTCTTAAAGCGACAGCAGCAGCAGCAATTTCTATTCGACAGTCTGCTGGAGTGGTGCTAGATAATACTCTCATTGTTATGGTGCCACATGCAGTGGATACTTTGCTAAACAGAACAAAAACACAGCACCTTATGAGTGCTCGTTTGACTGGATATGAGCTGACGCTTTTGGCTAGTCACGTGCACATCAAACAATGTAATACTTTAAATCCAGCTATTCTGTTGCCTCTTCCAGAAGAGAAAGGTGTTCAGGAGCAACATGATTGTTTCTTTCGTACTGAGGAAGAGACAAAAGGTAGAATTGACTTAACAGATACGCCATTAGTGAATCCGGATGGAACGCTATGGGTAGATGGTTCTTGTTTTACGCTTCCTAATGGAGAAGTAACTTCAGCCTATGCTGTTACTACCTTGCATACAGTCATGGAAACAGCACGCATCAGACATAACTCAGCCCAGGCAGCTGAACTGATAGCCTTAACTAAGCGTGTGTATTATCCGAAGGAAAAAGAGTGAACGTGTACACCGACAGTCAGTATGCTTTTGGTGTAGCGTTCAATTTTGGACGTTTGTGGAAAGAAAGGGGATTCCTTACTTCCCACGGCACTAAGATACAACATGGTCAGTTGGTGACTGATCTTCTTGAGTCACTTACTTTGCCTACCCAAATAGCAATTGTGAAGTGTAGTGCGTACAGGAAGATTACTGACGATGTTGGTCGCGGGAATGCATTTGCGGATGAGGTAGCGAAAGAGACAGCCAGAGATGCTACAAGTCGCATGTATGTTGCAGGCCCTGCAAATTGGGTCAGAGAAAGAGGAATGTATGAGGACACAGTAGAAAGTGTGAAATCACTTCAAGAAGAGGCTACAGAGAAAGAATTGAGTAGGTGGAAAGAAAGTACAGGAATGTGAGATGAGATGGGATGTTGGGTGGAATTGTCCGAGCACCAACGTTGGCTGTTACCAGACGCTTATGTACTACCTGTAGTTACTATGGCGCATGGTCCAGCCCACCTAAGTGCGAAAGGAATATGCAAGCTTCTGGCTCCAGTATGGCAAAACGAAGGAATACCAAAGTGTGCAGACAATGTAGTGAAACATTGCATTGTTTGCTTAATGTACAATCCGGGAAAGGGAACCCCAACTCCAGCAGGTCACTTTGCTCCTCCGACCTATCCATTTGAGGTGTTGTAAATCGATTACATTCACATGGAACGATGCAACAATCTCAAATATGTTCTAGTGGTGGTATGTGCCTTTTCCCGATGGATAGAGGCATACCCCCTGAAAGACAATACTGCTTTATTTACAGCCAAAGTACTTCTAAAAGAGTTTTTTCCTAGATTGTCTGGAGTGACAATGGGAGCGAATTTGTGGGCCAAGTCATGCAAAAGGTTTGTGCAGGTCTTGGTATAAAACAAAAGTTCCATGCGGCAAACCATCCACAGCCAGCGGGTCTAGTGGAGTGCTATAATGGCACTCTAAAACTCAAACTTGCTAAAGTACAGGCCAGTACAGACCTTAATTGGCCCGATGCACTACCTTTGGCTCTTCTATCTACCAGAACGGCTGTGCATTCTCGTTTGGGACTTAGCCCTTATGAGGTAGTTTTTGGACGCCCAGCCAATATATGGGGAGTCCCTCGCCCTAAAAAGTATTCAGACTTGCCATACCCAATGTTGATTGATTACTTGCATGACCTTACAACTAAATTGCGTGTTCTCCATCAACAGGTTCAGAGCGCTTTGCCAGAGGCCTCCACAGACTCAGGTCATTCCATCCGACCAGGTGACTGGGTTTGTGTGAAGAATTTTCAAAGGACGAAGAATTTGGAGCCTCGCTGGAGGGAACCCCGTCGGATCCTCCTAACAACCCGTACAGCAGTGAAGGTCGAAGGAAAGAAAAACTGGATTCACAGCGTGCACTGCAAGAAGGTTCCTTTGCCTTTGCCCTTTGATCAGTGGGTCCGTAAGGGTATAAGTGACTTTGAAAGCGAGAAGGTTCCCCGATTTGTACCCTTTAGAGATGCACGTTTGACTGGAACATTGTCAGAAAAAGAAAACGACAACATTCTCCAAGAAGCTGTACCATCACATTTCCGTCTGAACACCACAAACCCACGAACATTGTTTCAGGATCAGACTGTACCTGACAAGACCCATTACAATTTGAGACCCAGACTGAAGAAGAAAACTTGAGGATCTCTCTTCTATGTAGTTTCTATCCCGGTTGCAGGGTCACGGTAGGAGTCTTGGTTGTGACCTGAGTAGTGGCAATAGGCCTGCAGGACTTGCAGTGTCATAGGACTGCAGACAATCGTAATCAAGTGATTAAGGAAGATTGCCGTGAGCATCCATTTAGAAGATGGAAACTACATTAGGTGAAAGAGAGAAAAGGAGCAAAATGAAGAATAATCATTGTAAAATAATATACAGTTGTTGTAGTATAACCTTATGTGTTTTCATATTATTGTGTATTCTATTGGCGTGTATAGGTTGGATTGTTTATGCTATGCAGCAAAAAGTTGTCCCTTCTTCTATTACTGTGCCTTCTTATTCCACTATCTCTCCGCATCTCTTTCATACACTTCCTCAACATAAACTCGTAAGAAGAATCGAATACTACAATAATTCGTTTATTCAATTATTACACCAACACCAATTAGTAATTAATACAACCGATTGTTGGGTGTGTGGACTAATGCCTCATACCACAGAAAAAGGGATGCCATATTTAGTCCTTCCATTCTCTTATGAAGGTTCTGCTTGGGCTTATTTTGTAATTTTCTCTAACGCCTATCAAAGCCGATTCAAACGACCTGTCAGTTCTTATATTGGTGGACCAGATTTCAGTCATAGTTCATTGATAAAGGGAATGGTAGCTATGGCTAAAATCATGGAAAATAGCAAAATTGCTATCGATGAGAGAAAAGCATACGCTAATTGGAATGTCACTCATTTTATCACAAGCCTTAGTGATAAGGTTAAACAAGGAAAGTCTCCACCAATTTGGACTGTACCTCATCAAGGCAATTTCTGTTTGCAACTAAATGGCCAAACTACTGACCCCGAACAGAGAAAAAGCTTTTGTTCCCATACTTACATCCACTCCTCTCAGAATTCGCCGCCGTTAGTGCCATCTCAGGGCACATATTTCATCTGTCATGATAGAGCCTATACGTGGTTGCCGACTGGTTTTTCTGGAACTTGCTATATAGCTTTTCTTCTTCCCCCTACATACACTGCTTCTTCAAATTTTCATAAAAACAGATATGGCAGAGGAATTATTGATTCCAAAGACACAGCAGGTCAAGAGGGAGGAGACTTCCTAAAAGGATTTCTTCCTTTTTGGGGTCCTATGGCAAACAGCAGGAATATGAGGCAACTGGTTTGTGTCGTAGAGACTACTATAGACATCACTGTAGGAGCTTTAAGTAATATTACAGCGGAACTACAGGCGGATCGTCTTATGACTTTACAGAACCGAGTTGCCCTAGATGTTATTCTTGCAGATCGTGGTGGAGTCGATTCATCAGGATGAAGAAGATTGGTCGTTATTGGGATGGTTTTGGGGACTACTGTCCAAATGGGGTTGGAAAGTGCTAACATTCCTTGGTATGGTTTTAGCCATCGTATTCTCTTGTTGTCTTTGTATGCACTGTGGTCCCGCCATCTGCGACCTTTGTGCTACTGTGTGCATCCCAAAACCCAAGGCACAAAGAACAGAGAATATTAGAATGATGTTACAGCAACAGCTTGATGACCTCATGGCCATCGACATCGACTCAGATTGACATGAGTCTATGTATCTTGCCAGAGTTCTGGTAAAAGGAGGGTCTGAGGAAATTCGATTTTCGATCACAATCGCATTGAGCCGCCATTTTGTGCTCTGCCGCCATTTTTGTGTTGCCCTCACTCAGGCAGCACGACGAACGAAGTCTTTTCTGCTTTTCCTGCAATATTGTGTCAAAATAGCCTTGTGCCTCTTTTAGAAACAATCGCAATGGAGCGCACACCGCTAGCCCCTCCTCCGGGTCGCCCCAAGGGAAGCTGGTACATGAAGTTCTTGGGTGGTTCACCCCAGTGGGTGCAAGTAAGTACTTGTTGGACTGATGATCTCTAGACCCGATACATGTCCCGGGTTTATAAGTATCGCCCGAGACATGGCTCGGGTTTCGGGATAACTTCCCTCATCAGTAGAGAAAATAGTCAGGGGTGGAAGAGAGGGCCGCCAAGCAACCGTCAAAGGCCTCAGTGCCCGCACAGGCACGCAGGTGCGTCGTCCAGGAGCTCGTCAGCTCAAAGCTCGAGGGAGCCATTTTTAGAAACAATCGCAATGGAGCGCACACCGCTAGCCCCTCCTCCGGGTCGCCCCAAGGGAAGCTGGTACATGAAGTTCTTGGGTGGTTCACCCCAGTGGGTGCAAGTAAGTACTTGTTGGACTGATGATCTCTAGACCCGATACATGTCCCGGGTTTATAAGTATCGCCCGAGACATGGCTCGGGTTTCGGGATAACTTTCCTCATCAGTAGAGAAAATAGTCAGGGGTGGAAGAGAGGGCCGCCAAGCAACCGTCAAAGGCCTCAGTGCCCGCACAGGCACGCAGGTGCGTCGTCCAGGAGCTCGTCAGCTCAAAGCTCGAGGGAGCCATTTTTAGAAACAATCGCAATGGAGCGCACACCGCTAGCCCCTCCTCCGGGTCGCCCCAAGGGAAGCTGGTACATGAAGTTCTTGGGTGGTTCACCCCAGTGGGTGCAAGTAAGTACTTGTTGGACTGATGATCTCTAGACCCGATACATGTCCCGGGTTTATAAGTATCGCCCGAGACATGGCTCGGGTTTCGGGATAACTTCCCTCATCAGTAGAGAAAATAGTCAGGGGTGGAAGAGAGGGCCGCCAAGCAACCGTCAAAGGCCTCAGTGCCCGCACAGGCACGCAGGTGCGTCGTCCAGGAGCTCGTCAGCTCAAAGCTCGAGGGAGCCATTTTTAGAAACAATCGCAATGGAGCGCACACCGCTAGCCCCTCCTCCGGGTCGCCCCAAGGGAAGCTGGTACATGAAGTTCTTGGGTGGTTCACCCCAGTGGGTGCAAGTAAGTACTTGTTGGACTGATGATCTCTAGACCCGATACATGTCCCGGGTTTATAAGTATCGCCCGAGACATGGCTCGGGTTTCGGGATAACTTCCCTCATCAGTAGAGTAAATAGTCAGGGGTGGAAGAGAGGGCCGCCAAGCAACCGTCAAAGGCCTCAGTGCCCGCACAGGCACGCAGGTGCGTCGTCCAGGAGCTCGTCAGCTCAAAGCTCGAGGGAGCCATTTTTAGAAACAATCGCAATGGAGCGCACACCGCTAGCCCCTCCTCCGGGTCGCCCCAAGGGAAGCTGGTACATGAAGTTCTTGGGTGGTTCACCCCAGTGGGTGCAAGTAAGTACTTGTTGGACTGATGATCTCTAGACCCGATACATGTCCCGGGTTTATAAGTATCGCCCGAGACATGGCTCGGGTTTCGGGATAACTTCCCTCATCAGTAGAGAAAATAGTCAGGGGTGGAAGAGAGGGCCGCCAAGCAACCGTCAAAGGCCTCAGTGCCCGCACAGGCACGCAGGTGCGTCGTCCAGGAGCTCGTCAGCTCAAAGCTCGAGGGAGCCATTTTTAGAAACAATCGCAATGGAGCGCACACCGCTAGCCCCTCCTCCGGGTCGCCCCAAGGGAAGCTGGTACATGAAGTTCTTGGGTGGTTCACCCCAGTGGGTGCAAGTAAGTACTTGTTGGACTGATGATCTCTAGACCCGATACATGTCCCGGGTTTATAAGTATCGCCCGAGACATGGCTCGGGTTTCGGGATAACTTCCCTCATCAGTAGAGAAAATAGTCAGGGGTGGAAGAGAGGGCCGCCAAGCAACCGTCAAAGGCCTCAGTGCCCGCACAGGCACGCAGGTGCGTCGTCCAGGAGCTCGTCAGCTCAAAGCTCGAGGGAGCCATTTTTAGAAACAATCGCAATGGAGCGCACACCGCTAGCCCCTCCTCCGGGTCGCCCCAAGGGAAGCTGGTACATGAAGTTCTTGGGTGGTTCACCCCAGTGGGTGCAAGTAAGTACTTGTTGGACTGATGATCTCTAGACCCGATACATGTCCCGGGTTTATAAGTATCGCCCGAGACATGGCTCGGGTTTCGGGATAACTTCCCTCATCAGTAGAGAAAATAGTCAGGGGTGGAAGAGAGGGCCGCCAAGCAACCGTCAAAGGCCTCAGTGCCCGCACAGGCACGCAGGTGCGTCGTCCAGGAGCTCGTCAGCTCAAAGCTCGAGGGAGCCATTTTTAGAAACAATCGCAATGGAGCGCACACCGCTAGCCCCTCCTCCGGGTCGCCCCAAGGGAAGCTGGTACATGAAGTTCTTGGGTGGTTCACCCCAGTGGGTGCAAGTAAGTACTTGTTGGACTGATGATCTCTAGACCCGATACATGTCCCGGGTTTATAAGTATCGCCCGAGACATGGCTCGGGTTTCGGGATAACTTCCCTCATCAGTAGAGAAAATAGTCAGGGGTGGAAGAGAGGGCCGCCAAGCAACCGTCAAAGGCCTCAGTGCCCGCACAGGCACGCAGGTGCGTCGTCCAGGAGCTCGTCAGCTCAAAGCTCGAGGGAGCCATTTTTAGAAACAATCGCAATGGAGCGCACACCGCTAGCCCCTCCTCCGGGTCGCCCCAAGGGAAGCTGGTACATGAAGTTCTTGGGTGGTTCACCCCAGTGGGTGCAAGTAAGTACTTGTTGGACTGATGATCTCTAGACCCGATACATGTCCCGGGTTTATAAGTATCGCCCGAGACATGGCTCGGGTTTCGGGATAACTTCCCTCATCAGTAGAGAAAATAGTCAGGGGTGGAAGAGAGGGCCGCCAAGCAACCGTCAAAGGCCTCAGTGCCCGCACAGGCACGCAGGTGCGTCGTCCAGGAGCTCGTCAGCTCAAAGCTCGAGGGAGCCATTTTTAGAAACAATCGCAATGGAGCGCACACCGCTAGCCCCTCCTCCGGGTCGCCCCAAGGGAAGCTGGTACATGAAGTTCTTGGGTGGTTCACCCCAGTGGGTGCAAGTAAGTACTTGTTGGACTGATGATCTCTAGACCCGATACATGTCCCGGGTTTATAAGTATCGCCCGAGACATGGCTCGGGTTTCGGGATAACTTCCCTCATCAGTAGAGAAAATAGTCAGGGGTGGAAGAGAGGGCCGCCAAGCAACCGTCAAAGGCCTCAGTGCCCGCACAGGCACGCAGGTGCGTCGTCCAGGAGCTCGTCAGCTCAAAGCTCGAGGGAGCCATTTTTAGAAACAATCGCAATGGAGCGCACACCGCTAGCCCCTCCTCCGGGTCGCCCCAAGGGAAGCTGGTACATGAAGTTCTTGGGTGGTTCACCCCAGTGGGTGCAAGTAAGTACTTGTTGGACTGATGATCTCTAGACCCGATACATGTCCCGGGTTTATAAGTATCGCCCGAGACATGGCTCGGGTTTCGGGATAACTTCCCTCATCAGTAGAGAAAATAGTCAGGGGTGGAAGAGAGGGCCGCCAAGCAACCGTCAAAGGCCTCAGTGCCCGCACAGGCACGCAGGTGCGTCGTCCAGGAGCTCGTCAGCTCAAAGCTCGAGGGAGCCATTTTTAGAAACAATCGCAATGGAGCGCACACCGCTAGCCCCTCCTCCGGGTCGCCCCAAGGGAAGCTGGTACATGAAGTTCTTGGGTGGTTCACCCCAGTGGGTGCAAGTAAGTACTTGTTGGACTGATGATCTCTAGACCCGATACATGTCCCGGGTTTATAAGTATCGCCCGAGACATGGCTCGGGTTTCGGGATAACTTCCCTCATCAGTAGAGAAAATAGTCAGGGGTGGAAGAGAGGGCCGCCAAGCAACCGTCAAAGGCCTCAGTGCCCGCACAGGCACGCAGGTGCGTCGTCCAGGAGCTCGTCAGCTCAAAGCTCGAGGGAGCCATTTTTAGAAACAATCGCAATGGAGCGCACACCGCTAGCCCCTCCTCCGGGTCGCCCCAAGGGAAGCTGGTACATGAAGTTCTTGGGTGGTTCACCCCAGTGGGTGCAAGTAAGTACTTGTTGGACTGATGATCTCTAGACCCGATACATGTCCCGGGTTTATAAGTATCGCCCGAGACATGGCTCGGGTTTCGGGATAACTTCCCTCATCAGTAGAGAAAATAGTCAGGGGTGGAAGAGAGGGCCGCCAAGCAACCGTCAAAGGCCTCAGTGCCCGCACAGGCACGCAGGTGCGTCGTCCAGGAGCTCGTCAGCTCAAAGCTCGAGGGAGCCATTTTTAGAAACAATCGCAATGGAGCGCACACCGCTAGCCCCTCCTCCGGGTCGCCCCAAGGGAAGCTGGTACATGAAGTTCTTGGGTGGTTCACCCCAGTGGGTGCAAGTAAGTACTTGTTGGACTGATGATCTCTAGACCCGATACATGTCCCGGGTTTATAAGTATCGCCCGAGACATGGCTCGGGTTTCGGGATAACTTCCCTCATCAGTAGAGAAAATAGTCAGGGGTGGAAGAGAGGGCCGCCAAGCAACCGTCAAAGGCCTCAGTGCCCACACAGGCACGCAGGTGCGTCGTCCAGGAGCTCGTCAGCTCAAAGCTCGAGGGAGCCATTTTTAGAAACAATCGCAATGGAGCGCACACCGCTAGCCCCTCCTCCGGGTCGCCCCAAGGGAAGCTGGTACATGAAGTTCTTGGGTGGTTCACCCCAGTGGGTGCAAGTAAGTACTTGTTGGACTGATGATCTCTAGACCCGACACATGTCCCGGGTTTATAAGTATCGCCCGAGACATGGCTCGGGTTTCGGGATAACTTCCCTCATCAGTAGAGAAAATAGTCAGGGGTGGAAGAGAGGGCCGCCAAGCAACCGTCAAAGGCCTCAGTGCCCGCACAGGCACGCAGGTGCGTCGTCCAGGAGCTCGTCAGCTCAAAGCTCGAGGGAGCCATTTTTAGAAACAATCGCAATGGAGCGCACACCGCTAGCCCCTCCTCCGGGTCGCCCCAAGGGAAGCTGGTACATGAAGTTCTTGGGTGGTTCACCCCAGTGGGTGCAAGTAAGTACTTGTTGGACTGATGATCTCTAGACCCGATACATGTCCCGGGTTTATAAGTATCGCCCGAGACATGGCTCGGGTTTCGGGATAACTTCCCTCATCAGTAGAGAAAATAGTCAGGGGTGGAAGAGAGGGCCGCCAAGCAACCGTCAAAGGCCTCAGTGCCCGCACAGGCACGCAGGTGCGTCGTCCTTAAGCTAACGGGCTGACGAGCCTTGAGTCTGCACCTGCGCGCCAGGAGAGGTACTTGACCTGCTTTTAATTACATTTGGCAGTCCACGCGGCACCCCTTTACATTGACCTGCTCCCTGCTGACGAGAGGCAACTACCTCGAAACACGTGTCCAGGGATGGCTAACGCATACACATACTGTTCTATTTACATTCTGTGGCATAGGCGTACCCGCCGTCGCCACTACATTTCCCACAGTCCTTTGGGGCAACTTGCTGGTGTGACGAGCGGTGTGCGACCTACTTTTCCTTAATTTAAACGGCTTCCTTAAGCTAACGGGCTGACGAGCCTTGAGTCTGCACCTGCGCGCCAGGAGAGGTACTTGACCTGCTTTTAATTACATTTGGCAGTCCACGCGGCACCCCTTTACATTGACCTGCTCCCTGCTGACGAGAGGCAACTACCTCGAAACACGTGTCCAGGGATGGCTAACGCATACACATACTGTTCTATTTACATTCTGTGGCATAGGCGTACCCGCCGTCGCCACTACATTTCCCACAGTCCTTTGGGGCAACTTGCTGGTGTGACGAGCGGTGTGCGACCTACTTTTCCTAGCCTTGTGCCTCTGTTTACGAAGCTGGTGTTAGAGACTGGCCGAGTACACTAATCCCTGTCTGGTTCTTCTAATCCCTGTCTTAACTATTTGTTGGTTCACACTATTCTCTCCTGACTTTATCTTATCTTCTGGCCTTCGCTGTCCTCCGCTCATATTCTCTTGTTTCACAACTGTCCTCCAAAACACACGAACGTATCTCGCCACCTGCAAACCAGTTACAAACATGTTAATACCTTAACCTGTGGGAGGGATGGCAAACACCGTTGGAGGAGAGGCTTCTTCGAGTTACTCGATATCTTTGTTTTTCAACCTTTTCTATTGGACATGTTCTGTCTTTAACCTTACCTTATTGGTCCTCTATGTATGTTTTAGGTGTGTTCTTTGTTAATGTATATGTTATCTATGTACTATATAAGATTGTGCGCCACGGAGTGAAGTGGCAGTCTCCTGAGAACATACCGTGTGTACTTCTAGGACAACTGTACTAGCTGCAGCTAATAAAATCTGATCTTTTACGCCGACAGAGTGTCCCCGTGTCTCTGTTAGCTGAAACAGGAGAACCCAGGAGATTAAGGCGTACCCTGCGCCGCCAGGCCCAATTGGTTCTGGTTCTTCAACATGCTCTTGAGTTCAGTGGTGGAGGTGTTCTTGAGGAGCCTCTGCTAGAGCAGGGGGACATGCTCTTGAGTTCAGTGGTAGAGGTGTTCTTGGGAAGCTTCTGCTAGAGCAGGGGGACATGCTCTTGAGTTCAGTGGTAGAGGTGTTCTTGAGGAGCCTCTGCTAGAGCAGGGGAACATGCTCTTGAGTTCAGTGGTAGAAGTGTTTTTGAGGAGCCTCTGCTAGAGCAGGGGGGTATGCTCTTGAGTTCAGTGGTGGAGGTGTTCTTGAGGAGCCTCTGCTAGAGCAGGGGGACATGCTCTTGAGTTCAATGGTAGAGGTGTTCTTGAGGAGCCTCTGCTAGAGCAGGGGTCCATGGCCTTGAGTTCAGTGGTAGAGGTGTTCTTGAGGAGCCTCTGCTGGAGCAGGGGGATATGCTCTTGTGTTCTGTGGTAGAGGTGTTCTTGAGGAGCCTCTGCTAGAGCAGGGGTCCATGGCCTTGAGTTCAGTGGTAGAGGTGTTCTTGAGGAGCCTCTGCTGGAGCAGGGGGATATGCTCTTGTGTTCTGTGGTAGAGGTGTTCTTGAGGAGCCTCTGCTTGAGCAGGGGGATATGCTCTTGTGTTCTGTGGTAGAGGTGTTCTTGGGGAGCCTGTGCTAGAGCAGAGGGCATGCTTTTGAGTTCAGTGTTAGAGGTGTTCTTGAGGAGATTCTGCCAAGGAAGGAAGATATGCTCTTTAGTTCTGGGGTAGAGGTACTCTTGAGGAGTCTCTGCTAGAGCGGGGGGCATACTCTTGTATTCTGTGGTGGAGCTATTCTTGAGGAGCCTCTGCTGGAACATGAGGGTCTTTTTCTTGGTTTCTGGGATAGAGGTCTTTTCGAGGGGGCTTTGCTGGAACACAATGACCTTTTCCTGAGTTGCATGTCTTCTTAAGGAGCTTCTGCTGGAGCAAGAGGACCTGCTTCTTCACTTCTGGGGTAGATGTCTCTTGAGAGGCTCAGGTAGGAAGGATTGTTTCTTTTTTGCCTTCATTCACCTCATTTTTGTACCCTAAACATCCAGCTTTGTGTCCTTACATTACAGGGTTGCCACACCAGGTCAGCAATTTAGCCTCCAACCCACTGCTTCTCATGTTATTGGCTGTCTAACAGGGATGAATTTATAGACAAACTGCTCAAGAAGAATCAAATGCCTGATGCAGTGGCACAGTGCCCGATTAAACCCTGTGGAGGCCCTTCAGCAGTTAAAATTGTGTGCCCCCCCCCCATAGCAAATTGTGTTCTAATATGTTTTTAATTTTACCAACAATTTTTTATTTTTGTTTTTTGCCTTCAGTTTTCTCCTAAAAGTCCTCATTCTTCAACAAAATGTAAGTGTTTGTGTAAACCGTAAGTCATGCGGGCACACTATTTTGCCACAGCTTAGGGTGTACCTTAGAGTGTACATACCGCCGTGGTATTTTTGGTCCTGAAGAAAGCCTCGCCAACTTGCATACATGGGGCTGAAACATGTAGACCACCTGTTTGTTACACCAGTGATGTAAATGGACAATTTATCCAGTCTATCATCCATTTCACGTTTTTCAATTTTGTCTTACCTTGCCACTAATAAATATTCCTTGTGGTTTGGTAAATTCAATTTTAATATTCACTTTTGATTCACTCCTATGCACTGTCACGTTTACTTTAACCTGCTCCGCTGTAATCAGGAGTTGTAGCACACCAGAGAGGTATTCGACCTCTCTGGTGGGAACCCAATGATGAAGCATGTCACCAACTAGGTTGGTGAGTGAGACTTCTTTTTACACTTTAGAGTGATTCTCTGTGCCATTGTTGTTTCTTTTGTGGCCCCACTCTTTTGTTGATTTTTTGCGACAGAGACTAAGATGCCAAAACTCACTGGCCAAATTCTCCGTAAGTATGAGCAATAAAAATGATACATTAATCTGCTCGTGGGATTGGATATTTAACAAGTCTGCCTAGACTTTCAGGAGTGGAGTACAGAGCAGGTGATAAATACTGGTGCTCATGTAAGGCGCTCTGATATCTTCGGGTCTAGTTTGTGCTATAAAAAACTCCCCATTTAAAAAAACAAAAAACAAAGCTTTTCAATATCTCTACACTAAATAAAAAATATTCATAGATTCATTTGCATTGTAGCTATCTTAGTAAACTGGCATGGGGTATGTGACAGCCTTGTTCTATCCTGTCTCTGGATGCAAGCCAAAGACTTTATTTTCGTGAGCCAGTACTGAATTACTCAATCCAGAGTAATATTCCTTTTAGAAGGCGAAAAATGATAAATAGCCGATTGGATTTTTCTTACCTCTATGATTTCTCATGAAGTGGTGAAATTACTCAGCTGAAGTTTTGATTGCCTCTTGAGTTAGAATGTGTGTAGTGAAGCACCCCACTATTAAATTCACCAACCTCTGATCTTTCAAGATAGAGGATGTAGTTGGATGCTAACAAATTTTGTTTCTTGTTCCGTTAGGTCTCTGGCCCTGGGGCAACAGTATACTTCACTTGGGTCGCAACCCATCCATCCTCTGTGGCTCGATTCCCGGACTCGTCCCCAAGCAGCTCCGCTTTTGCCGGAACTACCTTGAGATCATGCCCAGTGTTGCTGAGGGGGTGAGGCTGGGCATTCAGGAATGCCAGCACCAGTTCCGCGGAAGGCGGTGGAGCTGCACGACCATCAATGATAGCCTTGCGATCTTCGGGCCTGTTCTAGATAAAGGTAGGAGGCATTCTTGGTCGGGCATGGTTGTTTTCCAGGAAGTGGTGAGTGGTGTAGGGCAGAAGGCTTTACTCTTGTACATTTATATACGTACTTTTCAGCAGCCCTGAACATGCACCATACCCACTAGAGGGATGGACTGTCCGAATTGATTTTTGTTCTGTCCCCCCCCCCTCCAAATAGTCTTGGACAAAATCTGAAATGTAAATATGTACTTGAAAGAAACAAACAACTCTCATGCACCGAGAAATAATACTGCATACATCAATCTGATGTAATGTCCTATTAGACCTGTGTCCATTAGCCGAACCCTTTCCAATGAAAAAACAAAACTTACTTTAACATTCTACTAACCCCACCAACTCTGATCTCACAAAACCTTGTGTAAAACTGACCTAAATCCAAATTAGCATTTTAACAAGTGCAGCACTATAGAGAAACAAAGCACTCACTTTGGAGAAATTCAACCCTAACTGTGAGAAGTTGGCCTGGCATATGCTGTCCACTAGTTATAGGGGACACCTTGCACCAGTCCAATTCGACTCTTAAGGTGATAGGTTAAAAGACAACCTTTAAAGAAAGCTATCCTAGTGGTAGCTGTGGAGAGCAACCTTCAGGCTAAGTCTTGAAGGAGTGTTAAGCTTATTGTTTTACCATAGATAACCTCTTGAATAACCAAATGAAAGAGTAGTCCACACAGGTATATATATAAAATATATGTATTTATTCCAAGAATAATCCCATTAGTCTCTTTATGAGGCTGGAGGTAAAGATACAATTCAAACAAGCATTGAAAGTTACAATAAATAGTACTGGAATCATAGGGCCCCAGGGTGGGACCAAACCATATATAAAAAAAGTGGTATAAGAACCACGACAATTCTACAGACAATGCCTAGGGCATTTAGGGTCGCTGCCCCCTTGTGAAACCACCAAAGTTAGTGAGGGAGGCGCGTGCAGTGGTATTAGCTACTGTCGGGATCTCTATTAAAGCCTATGGAGAATGTCGCGGTTGAAATTTACAAGATTAAAAACACTTCTGGCAGGAGTTCAAGTTCAAGAGTTTAGAGTTAAGCTTTTGAAGGGCCCACACCCACGAGAGTACCGAGATACCACTGTTACCTGCCCCAGGGAAGCCGGGTGCATAGGTCGCGGGCTGATTTTCAATGGAAAAACGTGAAGAACTGCTGCTAGCAAGAAGCGTCGTCAATGTCGTAAAGATTGAAGATGTAGATCTTGAAGAGAAGGACCTGAAAGCAGAGGGGACAGAGTCTGGGTCACGGCACAGTGACCAGGAGGCTCAGGAGAAATAGCCCTTCAATGTCGGGTGCTTCCAGGTGGAAGATGGGTAGCTTGGATCGTCAGCCACGGGGTCCAGGAGGCTTCAAGGAAGGCCAGCTTCTGGACGGCGACTGTCCCACGAAGGAAGAGGGTCGCTGCGGTGTTAGTGTCCGGATTGGATCCACTAAGCCTTGGCAACCCACGCAAGAATCACAAAACAGCTACTGGTGCAGACCCACAAGGTCTGAGGGAGGTCTCCAGCGAGGAGACTGAAGAGCAGGCCTGGAGCAACCAGGGGAACTCTTGGAAGTAAAGATTGACCTCCGCCAGGGCCCACAAGTCGAGAGACAAGGGACCACGGGAGGCAGCAATTTGGCGTGTGTAAAGATGGGCCCACGGGTCGCCGGAGCAGGCTAGGGTGTAGATCTTTGGCACAGATGATGCTGAGAGGTTGGCTCAATAATGGGCCAAAGCACAACTTCCCCACTCGTCGGGTTCGTGTGCTGTGCAAGAAGTGGCCAGTGTCCTGGGGTATTGGGGATCTCGGCACCCACGGGGTCCACGGTGCTGAGCTTTGCTGTGCACACTCACTGGCATCTGGGATGCGTGGAAACCCACCTCAAGATAGGTAGGAGTCATCGATGTCTGTAGGAGCAGCGAAGTTCCAACCGGGTCACTTGCAGTGTTTCAGGTGCCTGCCAAGCAGGAGGGTAACTCCTTTACCCCAAGGGAGATTTCTTCATTCAGCTGTGCGGCAGCAAGTCGAAATTCAAGTCTGTAAAGTCCAAGAATAATCTGAGGCTCTGGGGAGCCTGTATTCACCTTTATCCAAGGATTAGGGGACTGTCTAGATCAGAGCCCACCAATGAGGGTTCAGGCGGGAAAGGGTGGCTACACCCTCTCCCCTTTGTGTGTTTTGCCACCTGGGCAGGGGACAGGATGCCCCTGAACCGGTTTGAGGCGGTGTATGCAGAAGTAGGCACTGGAGAAGCCTACGTGCAAGTCTGAAAGACATCCTATGGTGCACCCACCCAGTTCCAATCCACATAGTCTGTCTGGAGAGGTGGGAGCACCTCCCTACAACAAGATCCCTATTGTCCAGCTGCCATGGCTGGAGTTCTGCCCAGCAACAGGCAGCCAGAGTCGTGTGGGTGGCGGGTAGCATCCATTTTGTACTACGTGTGCACTTTTAAATTGGTGTCTGAAATCTGCTGCTTTTACCATATCGCCCCTCTAGCAGGAGGGAATCATGCCCTCACTCCCATGGTTGGATTGGGGGTATGATTCCTACATGTTTGACACCAAACACGACATGGTTCTGTGCAGCCACTCTCAAGTTATCACACTATCGCGATTACTTATAATGCGGTTAAGAGTATATGGTATGGCTGCACTACAAACAACCCAGCAATAGTTTTACGAAGGTTGCAGAGGGGCCCTACTCAGGTAGGGGTTCCCCCTCACACATATCTCAGCACACTGCCTTGTAGGATTAGCAAGGCCTGCATTAGGGGTGACCTATGAGGATATATGTGTTGTATGGAGTGGGATACAGGATACCTATATCCCTGTAAGGGGTGCAAGCACCACCTTACCGAGACTACAGTAGTGGTCTGGTGGTGTCAGTTTGTATGGCTGTCCCAGGAGTGGCACAAGAAGTGCTGCAGCCCCTGATAGGCCTCTGAGGGACCCATGCCCTGGGTACCTAGGGTACCATCTACAAGGGGCTGATAGGGTGTCCTCAGTATCCAATTGAGATGTACCTAGGGTACTCACATCAGTTTAGAGAGGAAGCAGATAGGCTGGGGTCCTAGATAGCAGGGCCACAGCCTGGTTAGAGTCAGAAAACAGTCAAAACATCAGCAAAAAGTTGGGGGCAACTATGCAGTCGATGCCACTCTCCTTCATAACCCCCCCCCCCCCCAAACGCAGGGACATTAAACTAACCTTGACCAGTTGAGTCTTCATGTTCTAAGTGGAAATATCTGGAGAGGCCGTCTGCATTGGCATGGTTGCTCCCAGGTCTATGTTGCACTGTATAGTCCATCCCCTGTAGGGAAATGGACCACCTGAGTAGTTTGGGGTTTTCACCCTTCATCTGTTTTAGCCATAGGAGGGGCTTATGGTCGGTTTGAACAATGAAGTGAGTGCCAAACAAGTATGGTCTCAGATTCTTCAAGGCCCAGACCACAGCAAAGGCCTCCCTCTATAGCTGACCAACGTTTCTCTCTGGGGGTCAACCTTCTGCTAATAAAAGCTACTGGTTGATCCTGGCCCTCTTCATTCAGTTGTGATAATACAGCACCTACACCCACCTCAGAAGCATCAGTTTGAACTATGAATTCTTTGGAGTAGTTGGGGCTTTGGAGCACTGGAGCAGAGCACATTGCCTGTTTTAGGTCATCAAAACCTTTCTGACAGCTGACAGTCCACTGAACTTTCTTGGGCATCCTCTTAGAGGTTAAGTCATTTAAGGAGGTCACAATGGATCCATATCCCTTTACAAATCTTCTGTAATAACCAGTCAGGCCTAAGAAAGCTCAGACCTGAGTCTGGGTGGTTGGAGCAACCCAGTCCATGATGGTCTGGATTTTGCTCTGTAGTGGTTGAACCTGGCCTCCACCTACAAGGTGGCCCAGGTACACAACCTGACTCTGCCCTATCTGGCACTTAGTAGCCTTGATAGTGAGTCCTGCCTTTTGCAGGGCTTCCAAAACTTTCCTCAGGTGGATCAGGTGATCTTCCCAGGTGGAGCTGAAGACAGCAATATCATCTAGATATGCTGCACTAAAGTCATCCAGGCCTGAGAGGACTTGGTTCACCAACCTTTGAAAAGTGGCAGGTGCATTTTTCAAACCAAAGGGCATTACAATAAATTGATAGTGCCCACCAGGGGTAGAAAATGCAGTTTTGGCTTTTGCAGATTCATCTAACCTTATCTGCCAGTAGCCAGCTGTCAGATCAAATGTGCTCATATATTTGGCTGAGGCCAATTTATCCATGAGCTCATCTGCTCTGGGAATGGGATGTGCATCAGTCCTAGTGACTGCATTGAGTCCTCTGTAGTCTACACAGAACCTCATCTCTCTCTTGCCGTCTTGGGTGTGAGGTTTGGGTACCAGGACTACTGGGCTAGCCCAAGGGCTGTCTGAGGGCTCAATAACTCCCAATTCCAGCATCTTTTGGACTTCTGTCCTTATGCAGTCCCTGACATGGTCAGGTTGCCTGTAGATCTTATTCTTCACAGGCAGACTGTCCCCAGTGTCCACTTCTTGAGTGCACCAGGTGGTCTGACTTGGAGTCAGTGAAAACATATGCCTGAATGACTGGAGAACTTGTCTGCAGTCAGACTGTTGCTGGGCAGTGAGGCTGCCTGCCAAGGCTACACCATCTACTGACCCATCATCAGGGTTGTGGGAGAGCAGTTCTGGGAGAGGGTCACTCTCCTCCTCCTGTCCCTCATCAGTTGCCATGAGCAAGCCCATGTCAGCCCTGTCCACATATGGTTTCAGTCTGTTTACATGAAGTACCCTGTGGCGACTTCGGGGAGTGCCAAGGTCCACCAAGTAGGCGACCTCTCCCTTCTTTTCCAATATGGTATGGGGTCCACTCCATTTGTCTTGGAGGGCTGCTGGGGCCACTGGCTCCAACACCCATACCTTCTGTCCTGGCTGGTACACCACCAGTACAGCCTTTCGGTAATGCCAGGCTTTTTGCAATTCCTGACTTGCCTCAAGGTTTTTTGTCGCCTTCTTCATGTACTCAGCCATCCGGGAGCGGAGACCAAGTACATAGTCCACAATATCCTGTTTAGGGGGTTTGAGAGGTAACTCCAATCCCTCCTTCACTAGACAGAGTGGCCCTCTGACAGGGTGACCAAACAAAAGTTCAAAAGGGCTGTAACCAACCCCCTTCTGTGGCACCTCCCTGTATGCAAAGAGAAGGCAGGGCAGAAGAACATCCCATTTTCGCCTATGCTTTTCTGGGAGCCCTTTGATCATACCCTTTAGGGTCTTGTTGAATCTCTCAACAAGCCCATTGCATTGAGGATGATAAGGGGTGGTGAACCTGTAGTTAACACCAAACTCCTTCCACATTACTTTGAGGTAGCTACTCATAAAGTTTGTACCTCGGTCAGACAAAACCTCCTTAGGGAAATCCACCCTGGAAAAGATTCCCAGGAGGGCCCTTGCCACCACAGGTGCTGTGATGGTCCTAAGGGGAATAGCTTCTGGGTATCTTGTGGCATGACCTACTACCACCAGAATAAACCTGTGCCCAGAGGCTTTTGGTGGGTCACGGGGACCAGCAATGTCAATCCCTACCCGTTCAAAGGGAACCCCAGACACAGGTAGTGGTATCAGGGGGGCCTTTGTGGATTTACCCACCTTGCCACTGGCCTGGCAGGTAATGCAAGAGCTATAAAAGCTCTTAAAGTCCCCACTCATTTGAGGCCAATGAAAGTGAGGGACAATTCTGTCCCAGGTCTTATTTTGGCCTAGGTGTCCTGCTAAGGGAATATCATGGGCCAGTGTGCGTAGGAAACCCCTAAACTTCTGAGGTATGACCAACCTCCTGGCTGCACCAGGCTTGGGGTCTCAACCCTCAGAGTAAAGGAGTCCATCATCCCAATATATCTTATGGGTTCCACCAGCATTCCCAGCAGCCTCAGCAGCAGCTTGCTGTCTGAGGGGTTCAAGAGTGGGGCAGCTCTGCTGTTCCAGGCTCAAGTCAGCCCTAGAAGGTCCCCCTGTCCCCAAGAACTCAACCTGATCAGGCTCAAGTTCATCTGGGACAGTTTCTTCTTCAGGTGTCAGATCCTCTTCTGCTATAAGAGTCTCTTCAGACTGATCCTGGGGGGAAGGCACTGCCTTACCCCTGCTACTCCTCCTTCTTGGAAGGCCCTTGGCCCATTTTTTCAGGATCCAAGGCCTCTTCAGTTAGCTTTTGACCTTGTCAGGGCAAACACTTCTGCAAGGATACCCAGCATTGCTGCATGGGTAGTCAGCTCCACCTCAGCCCATGCTGAGGTCTCCAAATCATTCCCTAGCAAACATTCAACTGGTAGGTCTGCACTCACCACAACCTTCTTTAGGCCAGTTACCCCTCCCCAAGAGAAATTAACAACTGCCAGAGCATGGTTAGTACTGACATTGCTTGCATTGGTCACTTGGTAAGTTTCCCCAAGTATGATCTGGGTGGGGTCCACAAGGTGCTTAGTCACCATGGTGACACCAGCCCCTGTGTCCCTATAAGCTAGAGACTCCCTTCCATTTATTCTAGGCTGTTGCTTGTATTTGCCCAGACCACTGGGACTCACAAATAGGGACAGGTCCCCATCACAAACCAATACAGCCTGAGTAGGCATTCTGACTAGGCCAGAGTCCTCTCCAGATCCCAGGGTTAACCCTACTAATCCCTTGTTTTGTGTACCACCACCTATAGCTGGACTAGGGGGAACAGATGCCTTAGGGGCAGGTGTAGTGGTACTTGTGGAGTCTTTGGCCTTGTTACAGTCTGAAGTCCAATGGGTTTTCTTCTTACAGATTTTACACCATGGCTTCCTTGGCTGTTTAGCTTTGTTGGATTGGGAATTATCAGATGCTGCTTTTTGGGGTCCTGTTGAAGACTGCTGGTCTTTTCCCTTTTCCCCACCCTTCTCAGAGTTTTTGGCATCTTCCTTTTTAGTTGCACTCCCCAAGGGCTGGACCTTTTGCTTGATCCTGGTTCTGACCCACTTGTCTGCCTTCTTTCCCAATTCTTGGGTGAGAGGTCAGATCTGAGTCCACCAGGTGCTGATGCAATAGCTGATTCTGACAATTATTAAGGATCCGCTCCCTCATGATGAGATTGTATAATCCTTGGTAATCATTTACTTTACTGCCAGTTAACCAACCTTCCAGAGCCTTGGTAGCACACTCTACAAAGTCTACCCTATCTTGATTCTGTGCTTTCTGGGTATCTCTGAACTTTAACCTGTATTGATCAGTGGTTAGACCAAACCCATCTATCAAAGCATCTCTCAAGATATAATAATCATCTGCATCCTCTTCCCTAACAGAGTGGAGCTTGTCTCTTCCTTTGTCTGCAAAGGAGAGCCATACGATTGCTGCCCACTGTTCTACTGGGACCCTCTGAACTTTACAGGCCCTTTCAAGTGCAGTGATCCATTTATGGATAGCATCCCCTGACTGATAGGGGGGCACAATCTTATGCAGGTTCCTATGGTCAGGAGCTTTCTCTCTAACTCTAGGGGTATTATTACTGCCACCAGGGGTCTCTAGACCCCACTTTCTTGAAGCTTTCTGAAGCTCCAGGGACTCCCTGTCTAATGCTAACTGTTCTCTCCTGAGCTGAAGCTTAGCTTGCTCAAAGTGGATCAGTCTGCTTTTCCTCTCTTGGGAGGACTCTCTTCTCTGAGAAGAGGCAGAGGTCCCTTTGGATCTCCTCGAATGGTTAGATTCCTCTGAGGGGGATCTGTCCCTTCTGTTTGGATCCACCACTCTCCCATTAGGGATGGAGGGAGTGCCTCTTGGGCCATCACCTCCATGTTGTGAGTGGTCTGGTTCATCCAGGTCAAGTTCATTGTCCTCTTCCTGGTTCTCATCAGAGTCCACCACCTGGGTGTCCTCTTCTGTGGGATGCCCACCCAACCTGTCTACCCCATCAGACACTAAAGTCTGCTTGAAGTCTGCAATGAGCAGAATTTCTCTGAGACGTTGTGTGTTGGCACCTTTGGTTGTCTTCAGATGTCTAGCAGTGCACATCTCCCTAAGCTCAGCAAAAGTGAGATTGTCCTACCTGTCGACTGGGACCTTTGAAGGTCCTTCCAGGACCTTATGGGCACCTGATCCTGAAGACATTTCTAGTGTAGTGGTACTGGTGTGTCTACCTACACTAGGTGTGGCCTACTGAACCCTTTCTTGAGTTGTAGTCAAGGTGTGCTAAGCCCTCTACACACAACTCCTAAGTTCAATAGAACTTATTGTATTCTAAGCTTAAATGTATATGTACCTTTAGTACCAAGTGGCTTTCACTTTAGAAATTCAATTTGTTATCTGGTAAAACAATGGCAAGCTTGAATCCCACTGCTGCCACCAATGTGAGAAGTTGGCCTGGCATATGCTGTTCCTAGTTATAGGGACATCTTGCACCAGTCCAATTCGACTCTTAAGGTGATAGGTTAAAGACAACCTTTAAAGAAAGCTATCCTAGTGGTAGCTGTGGAGAGCAGCCTTCAGGCTAAGTCTTGAAGGAGTGTTAAGCTTATTGTTTTACCATAGATAACCTCTTGAATGACCAAATGAAAGAGTAGCCCACACAGGTATATATATAAAATATATGTATTTATTCTAAACAGAATCCCACAAGTCTCTTTATGAGGCTGAGGCAAAGTTACAATTCAAACAAGCATTGGTAGATGCAATAAATAGCACTGGAATCATAGGGCCCCAGGGGGGGACCAAACCATATATTAAAAAAGTGGTATAAGAACCACGACAATTCTACAGACAATGCCTAGGGCATTTAGGATCGCTGGCCCCTTAAGAATCCACCCCAGGTTATGAGGAAGGGGACCCACGGGAGGCGCGTGCAGTGGAAATAGCTGCTATCGGGATCTCTATTAAAGCCTATGGAGAATGTCGCGGTTTGATTTAAACAGATTAAAGTCACTTCTAGCAGGCGTTCAAAGTTAAAACTTTAGAGTTAAGCTTTTGAGGAGCCCACTACCATGAGAGTACCGAGGTACCACTATTACCTGCCCCAGGGAAGCCGGATGCATAGGTCGAAAACGACCTTCAAGACTTAGCCTGAAGGCTGCTCTCCACAGCTACCACTAGGATAGCTTTCTTTAAAGGTTGTCTTAAACCTATCATCAATAAGAGTCGAATTGGACTGGTGCAAGGTGTCCCCTATAACTAGGAGACAGCATATGCCAGGCCAACTTCTCACAACAACCTTTTAAAGAAAGCTATCCTAGTGGTAGCTGTGGAGAGCAGCCTTCAGACTAAGTCTCAAAGGAATGTAAAGCAGCTTGTTTTACCTTATAATCTCTTGAATTACCAAATGAAAGGACACCACACAGGTATATATATCAAATATATATGTATTTATTACTAGACAAACTCTACTAATCTCTTTATGAGATTAGAAGTCAGGAACATATGCAAATATCAATGTTTCACAATAAGTTAAGCACAAATATGGCTGAGGCCCTAGGGGCGTACCAGACCATATACTAAAAAAGAGGTTTAGGAAAGTCGACTTGCAAGGGGACAAGGCCTAGGGACTGTAGAATCGCTGGGGCTTCACTAATCCACCCAAGGCAGGTAAGTAAAGGACCCACGGGAGACGCGTGCAGTGTGAGAACACAGCCGTGGGTTCCCTATTGATTTCGCGGTTGGATTTTTAAAGTTCAAGGGTACTTCTAGAGAGTCTACAAGCAAGCCACTTACAAGGTAAGTAGTTCGAGGGCCAACACCCACAGGAGCACCGGAGTGCACGAGTTACCTCACCCAGGGAAGCAGGATGCATAGGTGTCGTTGGTGTCGGGTCGCATCGTCGTTTTCTATGGAAGCCGAAGAAGTTTTGCTGCTTGTGAAGACTAGAGAAGTGTCCGGTGGAATCCAAGGCTGGATTCAAGATGAAGAAGACCTGAAAGCAGAAGGGACAGTGTTCACAGTCGTTTGCCAGTGACCCGGGGCCAGGAAGATGGATGCCCACAGAAGTCGGGTGAATTCAGGTGATCAAGGATGTTTTGACTCTTCAGCCACGAGGTCCAGGAGGCGTCGAAGACAACCAGGAGCTGGATTCGGAGTGTCCCACAAAGTCTGCAGCTTACTGAGGTGTCGGCAACTGGATTGGAGCCAACAAACCTTGGCAACAGCAAGTCTCGTGGAAATTGAAGAAAGTCAGCGGTGCAGACCAGCAAGGTCTGAGGGACTCACTCAGCGAGGGTAAGTCAGGGCAGGCCTGGAGCAACTAGGGGAGCCCTTTGGTTTGTTGAGAAAGTCTTCAGGGGACCCACAAGCCAGCCAGCAAGGGATCGCAAAGACGCCTCATGAGGATTTGCTTCACAGGAGCCCACGGCCACTCGGGACGAGGTAGGTGTAAGAAGGACACCAAACAGGAAGGCTGTAGTTGATAGTTTTATTCCATAGAAAGATCCCATCCACATAAACAGGTCTTGTAGGGATGAAAGCTAGGCAGCAACTGTCCTCTAGTCATTACATCATAAGACTCATCCAGATGATAACATTCTTCAGTGCCTAGCAACAGAAGTGACATCTTAAGATGCCACACATCCCCATCCTTTATAACAGAAACAAATGAGTCTACAGCTAAACAATAATCATGGAATAATAAAAATGTACATGACCTATTTAACAAAATCTCTCAAAAACTTAGGTGGAGAAGAGATTCTTGAGGACTTGCGAATAGCAACAGGGCTAGGTTTAGCTTCAGGAGAACTTGAATCACATTGACCAGCTACAAAGTCTTTCCTAACCACCACCACCCTATTTAAATTCCAAATACGATGATCCGCAGTCTTTATAGTGTTGTTGAAAATTTTGATTACTTGGATGGGTTTCAAGAACCCTGAATTGGATTTCTTCTTTGACGGATTCTTTATAAGAACCCAATCCCCAACCTTGACTAGGGTTTTCCTAACGGACTTTCTTAAATCATGGATTCTTTTCCTGGCTTCTACACTTTTAGACTCATGCAATTTCCAATTTTTGTTTTCATTCTCAACCAGTAGGTTGCATATTGTTTACCCAGGGAGGGGCAATCAGAGTGTTTGGGCATCTAGACCTAAACAATTCAAAGGGAGTTCTATTCGTCACCGAGTGAGGAGACACTCTGTAAGCCTCCACCTTTTTCCAAATTTGAGTACGCCAATCTAAACTATTCGCCCGTGCTATGCTGATGGTTTCTTTAAGCACACGGTTAAATCTCTCAACCATCCCATTCGTTTCTGGATGGGACAGAGAAGACTTTTTATGTTTAATACCACGTGCAGCCAAAAATAATTGCATTTCCTTAGACACGAACTGTACCCCATTGTCAGTTAGGATACTATCAGGTAATCCTTCCCTAGCGAATATTTTTTCTAGAAAATTTATGAGATGCTTAGTTTCAATTCCTCTGGAGATTCCAATATCAGGCCACCTAGAGAAGAAATCCATTAATACAAACACATACCATTCTGTACCTGAAGACTGTATTGGACCAAGAATGTCTAAACCTACTGCTTTCCAAGGAGCATCTGGTCTGTCTCTTATGGTCATGGGTTGCGTTTTAGGTTTGGCTACCCTCTCACTAAGGGCACAATCTACACAATCCCTTATCACACGTTCGACCTGTAGATCCATGCCTGGCCACCAATAATTTAATCTAAGTCTCTCCTTAGTCTTAGAAACGCCCTGATGGGTCATATGTGCCAACGATATAAGCTCTGCTCTAACAGAATTGGGAGGGATAAGCCTTAAAGCCCTAAAAAGGAGTACATCGTGTTGAGACAGTTGATCACGCACATGCCAAAATTTTGCCAAGCTTGCATCTCCCTTGTGTTTTAATTCCCAACCCTTGTTAATCATTTCCGACACTTTAATTAACTCTATATCTTGTTGTAAAGCTTCCTGCAATTTACATTTGTCAATTATTCTCTCTTCAATGACACAAACCATATCATCATCCTGTTCAAACTCATCTGAATTCTGGTAATTCTCAACAACCAGTCTAGACAACGCGTCAGCCACTTTATTTTCCACCCCAGGCAAGTATTTCACCTCAAATTTATAACCTTGTAGGCCAACGATCCACTTCGGTATTCTACTTGAAACTGCGTCAATACCTTTATTCCTAAAGATCTCGCACAACGGTTTATGGTCAGACCTGACTTCAAACTCACCACCCCATAGGAAATTCTTAAATTTTCTTATAGACCAATAAACAGCAAGTGCTTCTCTCTCAATCACGGAGTAGCGCAACTCCGCGCCCCTCAAACTCCTCGACAAGAAGAGAATCACTTGTTCCTGAGAACGACCTTCTTGTAGTAAAACAGCTCCCAACCCCTTTAAACTTGCGTCCGTGACTAAAATAGATTTATTTTTCGGATCAAAACTGCATAGTTTAGGAGCAGTTTTCAATTTCTCTTTCATTGCATAGAACTCTTTTTCACAGTTGTTATCCCAATGAAATTCAGAACCTTTGCGGAGCAACGCTCTCATGTGAACACATAAAGATGCAAATCCACTTACAAATTTACTATAATATTCGGTCATACCGAGGAAGCTCATAAGTTCTTCTTTATTCTTTGGGGAGGCTAGATTCTGTATAGCAGTAATTAAACTTTCTTTGGGTAAGACACCACCCTCAGATATAGTGTGTCCTAAATACTCAATGGAGTTTCTTCTAAATTTACATTTCTCAATCTTTACTGTCAGATTGAACTCTTGCAATCTGTTCAAAACCATATACAGTCTATCATCATGCTCCTTAGTATCACCTCCAAAGATCAATATATCATCTTGGTAAACCCTAACGCCCGTAAGGCCTTTCAAAACCTTTTCCAGCGCTCTTTGGAAGACTGAGGCTGCTGATACAAGGCCAAAAGGGAGTCTTGAAAAACGAAATGTGCCAAATGGAGTGACAAATGCCGTTAAATCTTTCGAAACCTCATCTAATCTAATTTGATGATAAGCCGACCTTAGATCAATGGTGCTGAAAACCTTTGCCCCCTTTAACAGCATTAACATGTCGTTAATCTTAGGCAGCGGATAACGGTCAACAACAACACTCCTGTTCAATTCGCGAAGGTCCACACACAAACGGAGAGATCCATCCCCCTTCTTTGCGGCGACCACCGGAGCAACCCATTGTGTGGCTTCTACATCTTCAATCACCCCCTCAGACTTTAAGCGTTCCAGTTCTATTTTGACCATTTCTCTTACTGCAATTGGTACATTCCTAACTTTGCAACAAATAGGTTTCGCATTCTCAACCATACGAATGTGATGAAGATACCCTCTGAGGCACCCTAACTTATCTGAGAACACATTTGGGAATTTTGTTTTCAAACTCTCACAAAATCCTTTATCTACAGATTTCTGACTAACTGAGATTAAATTGGAATTGGAATCTTTTTTAAGTCTGATGGGGGGTGAAGAATTTGGGTCCAACATAACGCCTGGATCCCTCTGGTGGAACCAGCTCAAAATGCTGTCTCCTTTTTGTGAAATATAAATTTTAGCGCTTGTTAATCTGTTTTTATAGTCAATTAAACCCCAGAAATAGCCAAACAATTTAATGGGTTCCCCTCCGTATGCAAACGGTTTTATGTCAGGACGAAAGACTTTTACCTTTCCACAAACTTCTTTGGTAAAGAAATCTTTTGAGATAATGCTAATCTTTGCACCCGAGTCAAAAAGAACTTTAGTGGGTCTTCCTTCCACTAAAATTTCATCTATCTGGCATTTTTTCCCTTCCCCACTCTGCACGGCTTGAACCTGTATTTGGCCACAGTCTACCTCATCTTGACATTCATAAGTATCATCCACATCATAGTAAACTTCACTTATTTTGCCTCTGTAGTTTCTTCCTTTGCACATGACAGAGAAATTACCCTTCTTTTTGCATTTATTGCACGTGACCTTCCACCCTGGGCATTGTCTGTCATTTGCAAAGTGTCCTGTTTTTCCACAATGGAAACACTTCACACTTGAGAAATCAAATTTCTTTCCTATTTCTTTTGAATTGTCAATCTTCTCATTTCCCTTGTTACCTGTTGCCGCTCTAGGTTTAGTGGCAACAGCTTGAATGGAATTTTTCTCTTTGCTTTCACCATTTTTCTTTATAACATCAACACATTTTAGTGAGTGTTCTATTCTTTTTGCAATTACAATTACGTCTTCCAAAGTTGGCTCATCTTTTTGCCACAATTCTTCCCTAACGCGTTCAATGCTGCAACCCAGCATGAACTGATCCCTTATTCTCTCATCAAGAGTTCCCTCAAATTTACATGACGAAGCCAATTTCCTAAGAGATGTAACACATTTCTCTATACTCTCGTCTTCTAATTGATTCCTCCTCCCAAAATGGTATCTCTCTAGAATGGTACTGACTTTGGGCAAGTAATGTTTGTCAAGCTTAGCAATGCAAATTTCGTATTCGTTGAGGCTGCGATCATGAAGTTCAGGAAGGTGATCATAAACTTCCTGTCCTTCGGATCCCAAACAATGTAAGAGTAGTGCGGTTTTCCTCTCTGCACTTAGGGATGAACCGCACACTCTTGCATACCTTTCAAAAACCTTTCGCCATTTCTGCCATTTCATAGGGGGATCACCTGGTGTTGACAAAAAAAACGGGGGTGCAGTGACGTTCTGCATTGTTTTCCCCGTCCCTCAAATACTACCTTTAAAGATTTTTTTTTTTAAATTAGAAAACTATTACTTTTAGTTAATTAAAACAATTATCCTTAGGAAAGTAAAGAAAACGAGAGAAAAAAAATAAAAACTCAATTTTTTATAAATTTGTGACACACAGAAGTGTGTGTATCACTGTTGTAGAGTCAAAGTTTGAAGAAAGTGTGTGTATCACTGTTATGATACACTTTAAATTTACCTCGACCTGTTGAAATGAATAAATAACTGGAATGAGGAAACAAAATAATAAAAACACGGTTTTGTCTCCTTAATCTAAGCGCTGGGTGCTGGAGACGCTCATATTCCATTTCAGGTTTGCATTCTCCTCATTTTCGCCGGCGCGTTTAAAGCGGAGAAGAGTGTTGTCTATCGTTGCTAAGCAACCATGCGTCACGTGTAGAGACGTCGGTACGTCTATTCGTGCTTGCCGTAGGAGAGTTCCGTGTGAAGACGCAGGCTGTCGGGCTGACGGAGTGTTGAAGGCTGTGTGTTCCAGAGAAGGAACAGAACTCGCGAGGCACTAAACACCGCTGGACTCGAACACTCGTCCACGAGGTGAGTGCGTGCAGTACCTTTTTCAAATAAAAACTTTTCCGCCCTATTTTCCTGAGCCCACGCTGACGCGGCGAAATCTCCCAGACATAAACCCGCACATGCACAGTTTAGAGGAAGTCAGCGGTGGGGGCACAACACGCTAACAGACACTTGCACAGATTAGAGGAAGTCAGCGGTGGGGGCACAACACGCTCGCTGTCCCAAAAGTGCCGCGCCACGTCGAGAACAAAGAAAGTTTCAATCACCAGTGGGCAGTACCTTTCCAAGGCACAAATGCCAATTCTGAGTGACAACGCTGTTTCCTTTCACTCAACAAAAAAAGTCTGTGCTAAAGGCAAAGTCCAAACACGCTAAACTGTGTACTTCAAATAAAAAAAATATCAATCCAGAAAGGGGTACAGGCGGAACAATCCAGAGAGGCAGCTGTGTAACAAATAACACGCTAGTTATATTCCACGATAAGACCAGGTAGATACAGAGACGTGAAGTAGAGGTTTCACCAGCAGTTTCTCAGCTTTGATGAAGAAGAAATGTTGAGATCTTTCCATTAGTAGAAATAATCCTTTATGGTGTAGAAATCAATGCTTCCAGGTGTATCCCATCCTCAGTCGCCAAACGTAAGAAGGACACCAAACAGGAAGGCTGTAGTTGATAGGTGTATTCCATAGAAAGATCCAATCCACATAAACAGGTCTTGTAGGGATGAAAGCTAGGCAGCAACTGTCCTCTAGTCATTACATCATAAGACTCATCCAGATGATAACATTCTTCAGTGCCTAGCAACAGAAGTGACATCTTAAGATGCCACAGTAGGCCTCTGATTTTCGAGGAAAATTCTGCTGGAGGCTTGAAATGCACAAGTTCGTAGAACGTCGTGAAGGGGTTGCACTCGACAATAGTGCACAGTACCCGGGTATCACTGTTCCTCGTCACTCATGGGGTCCACTCGCCTCAGCTCTGCTGGGGACTCACAATGGCCGTCGAGAAGTCAGGAAATCCACTTCCAGGGCTGCAGGGACTTCAGACTCCGGCGGGAGCGGGAAAGTTTGCGACTGTTGTTTCAAGTTTTTGGTGCCTGCCAAGCAGGGGAGTCACTCCTTGACTCCAAGGGAGATTCTTCAGTCTTTAAAAGGTAGTGGAACGTCGAAGGGCCAGGATTCTTCTTGTAGAGCATCGTCCAGAGATATCTGATTTGCAATGGCAAGGTTTCCCTATCTTATACTAAAGGAAAGGGAGGGACTAGCTCTATGACCACTCCTCTGGGAGGGCCAGGGGAGTGGGTGGTTACACCCTCTTCCCTTTGACCAGTTTCGTGCCAGAGAAGGGGCAGGTAACCCCTGAACTGGTTTGAGCTGGCATATGCACAGAGGAGCCTACTGCTCCCCCAGTGCAGGACTTCAAAGCACTCTAAGAGTGCACCCACCCAGCCCCAATACACTAAATCCTGTCAGGAAGGTGGTGACACCTCCCTGTGACAGGATGCCTATTGTTGGGCCTCCTCCACTGCGAGTTTCAGTCAGCAGCAGGAGGGCAGCCCAGTGTCAGTGCTGGTGGCATCCATTTTGTGATGCCACGGCTCTTTCAGATTTCTACCGTGTTTCCACAGTATGTACATGTCGTCCCCTCTAGAAGGGTGGGATCATACTCCCACACCAGTTACTGGTGTGGGGGTATAAATCCAAGGCGTTTGACACCAAACACGACATGTTTTGATGCAGTCATTCAAAAGTTAGCATTTACCGCTAGGTTATAATGCACTTAAGAGTATATGGTTTTACCGCATCCACAAACAGCCACAGAGAATAGACTCTGCCAGCTGCAGAGGCACCCCCTCACATTGTAAACCAAGCACCCTGCCCTCAGGATTGATAGGGCCTGCCTTAGGGGTGGCTGACAGGTTTATATGTGTGTGTATGGTGAGATATAGGAACCAATACCTCAGTGAGGAGTGCTAGCACTACCTCACCCAGGCTGCAGTAGCAGGCCTGTGGTGTCAGATTTAGTCTGCTTCCCAGGGGTGGCATAACACATGCTTCAGCCCCTGGTAGGCCTGTGAAGTACCTATGCCCTTGGTACCTAAGGTACCATATACTAGGGGCTCATAAGGTACCACAGTATCCAATCACTAGTGCATTTAAATGCACTCCAAGTTGTTTAGGGAGAACAGAGAGACTGGGGCCCTGATTAGCAGGGACCCAGCCAGACTATAGCCAGAAACCAGTGTTAACATCAGAAAAAAAGTGGGGTAACATAAGCGCAGATCCTACTCTCCTACACAACCCCCCCCCCCCCCCCGCAAACGCAGGGACACAAACTAACCTTGACCAGTTGAGTCTTCGTGTTCTAAGTGGAAATACCTTGAGAGTCCATCTGCATTGGCATGTTGGGTCCCAGGTCTATGTTCCACTGTATAGTCCATCCCCTGTAGGGAAATGGACCACCTTAGCAGTTTAGGATTTTCACCTTTCATCTGTTTAAGCCATAGGAGGGGCTTGTGGTCAGTCTGAACTATGAAGTGAGTGCCAAACAAGTATGGCCTCAGCTTCTTCAGGGCCCACACCACAGCAAAGGCCTCCCTCTCTATAGCTGACCAACGTTTCTCTCTAGGGGTCAGCCTTCTGCTTATAAAAGCTACTGGCTGGTCTTGACCTTCATCATTCAGTTGAGACAGTACAGCTCACACACCCGGCTCAGAAGCATCTATTTGGACAATTAACTTTTTTGTGTAGTCTGGACTCTGTAAGATGGGGGCAGTGCACATGGCCTGCTTTAGGTCATCAAATGCCTTTTGACAGCAAGCTGTCCACTGAACCTTCTTTGGTATTTTCTTTGAGGTAAGATCATTTAAGGGGGTCACTATAGATCCATATCCCTTAACAAACCTCCTATAGTACCCAGTCAGGCCTAAAAAGGCTCTCACCTGTGTCTGGGTGGTTGGAGCTACCCATTCCATTATGGTCTGGATTTTGCTCTGCAATGGTTGAACCTGGCCTCCACCTACAAGGTGGCCCAGGTACACAAACTGTCTCTGCCCTAAATGGCACTTAGTGGCCTTGATAGTGAGGCCTGATTTTTGCAGGGCATCCAAAACATTTCTGAGGTGGACCAGGTGATCCTGCCAGGTGTAACTAAAGATAGCAATATCATCTAGATAAGCTGAGCAATAAGTTTCCATACCTGTCAGAACTTTGTTCACGAACCTCTGAAAAGTGGCAGGTGCATTTTTCAAACCAAAAGGGCATCACCACAAAGTGGTAGTGCCCACCAGGGGTTGAAAATGCTGTTTTGGCCTTGGCATCATCAGCTAACTTGATTTGCCAGTAGCCAGCTGTTAGGTCAAATGTACTCAGATACTTGGCTGAGGCCAAAGTATCAATGAGCTCATCTGCCCTGAGAATTGGATAGGCATCAGTCCTGGTGACAGCATGGAGGTCTCTGTAGTCTACACAAAACCTCATTTCTTTCTTACCACCCTGGGTATGAGGTTTAGGCACAAGGACTACTGGACTAGCCCAAGGGTTATCTGAAGGCTCAATTACACCTAGTTCCAACACTTTCTGGACTTCAGTCCTGATACAGTCCCTGACATGGTCAGGTTGTCTGTAGATTTTACTCTTGACAGGCAGACTGTCTCCAGTGTCCACCTCATGGGTGCACCAGCAAGTCTGACTAGGAGTCAGGCTAAACATATGTCTGAACTGCTGCAGAACTTGTCTGCATTCAGTTTGCCGATGGTCAGTGAGGCTGCTTGCCAAAGCAACACCATCTACTGACCCCTCATCAGGGTTCTGTGAGAGCAGGTCAGGGAGAGGGTCACTCTCCTCCTCCTGTTCCTCATCAGTTGCCATGATCAAGCCCATGTCAGCCCTGTAAACTTATGGTTTCAATCTGTTGACATGGAGCACCCTAAGGGGGCTCCTGGGAGTTCCAAGATTTACCAAGTAGGTGACTTCTCCCTTTTGCTCAACAATTGTATGGGGGCCACTCCACTTGTCTTAGAGAGCTGCTGGGGCCACAGGCTCAAACACCCACACTTTCTGTCCTGGCTGGTATACAGTCAGCACAGCCTTTTGGTCATGCCAAGCTTTTTGTAGTTCTTGGCTTGCCTCCAGGTTTTTGGTTGCCTTCTTCATGTATTCAGCCATCCTGGAGCGGAGACCAAGTACATAGTCCATCACATCCTGTTTGGGAGGTTTGAGAGGTAACTCCCAGCCCTCCTTCACCAAACATAATGTACCTCTTACAGGGTGCCCAAACAGAAGTTCAAAAGGGCTGTAGCCAACCCCCTTCTGTGGGACCTCTCTGTATGCAAAGAGAAGGCAGGGAAGCAAAAGGTCCCATTTTCGCCTAAGCTTTTCTGGGAGGCCTTTAATCATCCCTTTAGGGTGTTGTTGAAACTTTCAACTAACCCATTGCATTGTGGGTGATAGGGAGTAGTGAACTTGTAGTTTACACCACACTCCTTCCACATTGTTTTTAGACATGAAGTTGGCATCTCTGTCAGATATAACCTCCTTAGGGAAACCCACTCTGGAGAAAACTCCAATGAGGGCTCTTGCCACCACAGGGGCTGTGGTGGTCCTGAGGGGAATTGCTTCTGGGTACCTGGTGGCATGATCCACTACCACCAAGATAAACCTGTGCCCAGATGCTGTTGGAGGGTCAAGGGGATCAACAATGTCAATCCCTACCCTTTCAAAGGGTACCCCCACCACAGGTAGTGGTATCAGGGGGGCCTTTGTTGTGCCACCTGACTTGCCACTGGCTTGGCAAGTGACACAGGAGCGACAAAACTCCTTTGTGTCCTCTGACATGTGTG
This sequence comes from Triturus cristatus, assembly GCF_964204655.1. Classification (NCBI taxonomy): domain Eukaryota; kingdom Metazoa; phylum Chordata; class Amphibia; order Caudata; family Salamandridae; genus Triturus; species Triturus cristatus. The sequence goes on along the minus strand of NC_140579.1, from coordinate 170,990,520 downwards.
GCCAATGAAAATGTGGAACGAACCTGTCCCAGGTCTTGTCTTGGCCCAAGTGTCCTGCTAAAGGGATGTCATGTGCTAGGGTCAAGAGGAACCCCCTAAACTTCTGAGGTATTACCAACCTCCTGGTGGCTCCAGGGGTAGGATCTCTAGCCTCAGAATATAGGAGTCCCTCATCCCAATAAACTTTATGGGACCCACTAGCACTCCCAGCAGCCTCAGCAGCAGCCTGCTGTCTGAGGGGTTCAAGAGAGGGGCAGCACTGTTGCTCCTTACTCAGATCTTCCCTGGAAGGTCCCCTGCCCCCAAGAACTCAACATGATCAGGCTCAAGTCCCTCTGGGGTGGATCCTTCTTCAGGATCTGCTTCTCCTCCCTCAGGAGGGGAATCTGAGATCTGAGACAGAGGGGAAGGCACTGCCTTAACCCTACTGGTCCTCCTCTTGGGTAGCACCTGGTCCATACCTTCAGGATCCAGAGCTGGTTCAGTTTGATGCATTTTGGCTTGTGACCTGGTCACAGCAAATACCTGTGCAGGTATGCCCAACATCTCGGCATGAGTCCATAACTCTACTTCAGACCAGGCTGAAGCCTCTAGATCATTGCCCAATAGACATTCGACAGGGAGGTCTGCACTGACTACTACCTTCTTGAGGCCAGTTACTCCTCCCCAGGAGAAATTCACAACTGCCAGACTATGGTTGGTCCTGACATTGCTTGCATTGGTAACCTGGTAAATTTCACCCATGATGATCTGTCCAGGGTCCACAAGATCCTCTGCCACCATGGTGAGGAAATTCGATTTTCGATCTCCCTTGTATTCAGCCACCATTTTTTTGTGTTCCACCGCCATTTTGTGTTGCCCTCACTCAGGCAGCACAATGAACGAAGTTTTTCTGCTGATCTTACTGCGACGTGTCAAATAACCTTCTGCCTCTGTTTGCGAGACTGATGTCAGGAACTGGCTGAGTCCACTAATCCTCGTCTGGTTTGACTAAACCCTGTCTCGACTGTCTGTTGGTTCGCACCATTCTTTCCTGACTTTATCTTATCTTCTGGCCTTCGCTATTCTCTACTTGTATTCTCTCATTTCACAACTGTCCTCCAAAGCATACAAATGTCCTGCCACCTGCAAGTTGAGTTGTAGACACTACCACTGATTAACTTGAGGGGAGGGGTGACAAAAACAGTTGGAAGAGAGGTTTATTTGGGTTACTTGATATCTTGTTTTCAAACTTTTCTCATTGGTTATATCTTGTTTTCAAACTCTTCTCACTGGATAACCATGTATGCATTGGGAGTGTTCTTGGTGAATCTATGTGCTATAAAAGATTGTGCGCCACGGAGTAAAGTGGCAGTCTCCTAAGAACATACTGAGTGTACTTCTGGGACAACTGTACTTAGCTGCAGCTAATAAACCTGATCTTCTACGCTCAACAGAATGTCCTGTGTCTCTGTTCAACAAAGCAGGTGAACTCAGGAGATTAAGGCGTGCCCTGCGCCGCCAGGCCCATAAGGCCCTGGTTCTTCAATTGGTGCCCTCTGTGAGGCGGCTTCAGAGGTAGCAGTTCTGCCCGAGGATCGTGAGGAACCCCGCAAGAAAATTCTGGAGGAATCGCGAACCACGTCAAGCGACCCCTGTATGTCGAAGTGGTCCGAAGGTCTTTTTCAGCGCGGTTTCTCCTTCCTGACGGCTGCTGACGACTGCTGCTCTGACTGCCGCCTTGCTTTGGCCCCTTTTGGTGATGTATGGTATCGCGAGACGTTAGACGGGCCTCTGTTGGCTTAAGAAGACACTTAGTTAAGTATTGGTGGGTAGCTCCCACTATTTTTGTTTTGATTTGGGTCTTTGATTCGGCTATTGCAAAAGCCGAAGGGTGAGTACGTTTGTGCTATATTATTTGATTTAACCCCTTGATGTTTGTGAACAGTCCAGTGAAATAACGATGCCTGGTCTGAGTAAGTTTAGAAAGTTTTGTTGTTTTGGTTGTGATAGGGATTCCCGGCTGGAGGACTCTTGTCCAATTCCTCCGGTTAGAACTCCCACTTATGAGCTTTATTCTAAACATGGTGTTGGCCTCATTGCCTTTAATAAGGCATGGATCCGATACACGAAGAACGATGGTGTTCTACAGTGGCCACAGAATGGTAGCTTTGAGCCTGACATATTAGATAATTTGGAAGCAATTTTGTTTAAAAGAAAAGCCTGGCCGGCAATGTTTGACTCTTTCCGCCTCTGGCGTAAGGAAGCCAAACAGAGAGAAATTAAACAGGCAAAACGAGATAAGAAAACACAAAGTATGACGATTATACAGGCTGCCCAGCAGTTTAAAGATAATGAGATTAATCATGAAATGGAAATTTCAGAGAGACAGCATCGTATGGCGATAGATAAATGCTATCCGGTGTTGCCTATTTTGCCTTCTGATAAAAGTAAGGATCCGGAGGAAGACCCTTTGATGTCTCACTTATTGAGATTGCCTCCTCCCTATGTACAAGGTGCTAATGCACCCCCATTGTTACAACCAGTTCAGCCATTAGTTGCGCCTCCACCTGCTCCGGCTCTTCCGCATTTGCCCCTTCCGGTAGTGCCACCCCCACCTCTCCTGCCTTTGCCTTTGCCTCCGTTTCCTGAACATCAATCTCCTTTGCCTTCGGCTCCCCTTATAACTGTTAATTCTTCTGTTAGTTCACCTAATACCTTGTCCCCTGTTCGTATGTCTAATTCTCCTACTGTGCGCAAACGAATCACAGATACTGTCTCTGGGTTTCTGTATCCTTTCTTTGAGACTTTGAATATGTCTCCGGCTTTTTCTCGAAGACAGTCTCGTAGTCAACTCCCAGGTTCCGACGAACGGGTGGTATTGGACTCTCTCGCTCGCAAATGGATCAAGAAGGGTCCCCAGTATAGTGTGAAAGATATCATGACCACCTTTCATCAGTGGGAGGTGCCCACGCAGAGATATGTATTTAATGTTATGTGTGACACTCTCGCTAAAGAATGGGAGGATATGGATTTGGGTTTACTTCCTCAGGGTTTGTTAGATGTTCAGGCTAATTTCGATAAGGGACTCATTGTGGGTTCTAAGGTTGAGGATGCCGTAAGGAAGCTTGTCACTTTTAGGTCCTTTTTTTCTTCACAGACTTTTTTTGATTCCGATTCTGCTGTTAGGCTGACATCCAAACATTATCCCATGAGAGAGGTTCCTCCAGTGTGGAGAGAAGCAGTTGCACAAGCAGGTGCTAATCCAGCTGTTCCCGCGCACTTCCAGCGTATATGGGTACATGTCCCCTGGAAGAGATCTGAAGTTATGGCTCTTAAACAGTCTCTACCGGATCCCCGTAAAAACCCTGCTGGCTATTATAAGGAGTTGTCCCAGACTGTTGATGCCTGTATTATGAATTAGCCGATATTGATATGTTGATGGGAAATGTAGTCCCACAAGCATTATGGGCTCGGATTCGTAGAGAGAATCACGCCCAAGCATTGGGTGGCGATTGGGCTGCTATAACTGCCGCGGATGCAGCCCAAGTGGGTGGTATTAAGCCTGATGTTTTGATTTCAGAACTCCCTGGTAGGATTATTACTTTAATGAAAACGATGATGCCCGCCTTGCGAGTTAATTGGGATAAATTAGCTGCGTGTAAACAGAAGAAAGATGAGAGTGTCTCTGATTTCTTCACTCGTTTTGAGGAGACGTTTATTGATCACAGTGGTCAGGATATGACTACGGAGGGTGGACAGCGATTATTTGTAGATAAATTCGTATTTAATTTGCTTCCCGAACTGTCACACAAGTTTAAAGACTCCGAGAGTTCATGGGCTGTTTCTTCTTCTGCCCAGATATTGGCTACTGCTCAATATTATGAGAACAGGGATAAAGAGGAGAAAGATAAGCAAGAGAAGAAGACGAAAGAATTAAAAACGAAGGTTCTTCTGCAACAAGCTTATCCTCCTCGTTATACTCAGCGCCAGTTTCAACAGCCTCCACAGTTTCAGAGGGTGTATCAAAAGCCTGAGCCCTTTATTCCGCAACCTTTATTAGGTCCTAACCAATGTGCCTATTGTAGAGAGGAAGGTCATTTTAAGAATAGCTGCGTGGTTTTATTGCAACGTAAGGGAGAACTATCTGCTCCACGAGGCCGTGGTGGTTTCCAGATAATATACAGGGGTAGAGGTCGAGGTGTGATGCCTCAAGAACAGCGTTCCTTACCTCCTCCAAATTCTACGAACTACTTCGATCAGCAGAATACTCAGTCTACACAGTATTACAATGATTATTATCATGTTGAAGGTGAAAATGAAAGCCTTCACGCTAACTAGGACAGCCATAGACAAAGTGAGGGAGTTGTATCGATTCCAGTAAATCAGGATGGGTCTTATGTCAATGTCACTACAATGGGTGTTTCAGAGCCATTTCTTTTAGATACTGGTGCGATGAGAAGTTCTAACATTCACTCTAAACTCCCTGGGGCACCTTTGTCTGGCTTAGCAAATGTATCGGTAGGATTTTCTGGCGCCCCAGTTCGTAACCCGGTCTCCTGTCCTTTGCCTATTTCAATTGGCCCTTATGATATGGAAGCTCCTCTTCTTTTAACGACTGGTTGCGGCGAGAATCTGTTGGGTTTGGATCTATTGAAAAGAATGCATGCAACGATATATTGTTCTCCTTCTGGTGTGCATCTTACTTTAGGGCAGAAATTGACTTCTTCAATGTATTTGTCTAAAGATCAATTCCCACCTGAATTGCTCTCTCTTCCTGCAACGCTCTGGGCTACGGGTCCAAATGATGTTGGTTGTCTTGAGATCCCGCCTTATGTTGTTACTCTCAAGCCCAATGCTAAATTGCCACGCATTCCTCAATACAGAATTTCCAATGAAGGTGAAAGAGCGATTTTGGATATCATTTATGATTTGGTTCAGAAGGGTGTGATTGAGGAAACGAGAGGAAATGTATGTAATAGTCCTATTCTTCCTGTTCTTAAACGCACTGATCCTTCTAAGCCTCCTGTTTATCGTTTTGTGATTGATCTTCGGGAGGTCAATAAAATTGTTGTACCACAGTTTCCTGTTTGTCCAGAAATCACTGCCCTGTTAACTATGATACCTGCCTCAGCGGCTTGATTTTCTGTTATTGATCTGAAAAATGCTTTCTTCAGCATTCCCATTGCCAAAGAGAGTAGGGATATTTTTGCTTTCTCTCTAGGAGGCCGAAGTTTCCGGTTCAAGCGCGCACCCCAAGGCTATTGTGAAAGCCCCTCCATTTATAGTCAAGCTCTGAAATGTCAGCTCGATGTTTTTCCTTTGCCCCCAGGTGCTACTCTTATTCAATATATGGATGATTTGTTGATTGCTGCTGATTCAGAGGATGTCTGCAAGAATGTGACTGTTGCACTGTTACGTCACGTGTCTGATCTTAATCATAAGGTTTCGCCTTCTAAACTACAATATGTCCGTCGAGAGGTTACCTATTTAGGTCATCTCTTATCAAAGGAGGGAAGGCGATTAACCCCAGAACGAATTCAAGCAATTGCGCAAATGTCTGTGCCATCTACACAAAGAGAGGTGCGCGCCTTTCTGGGCATCACTTCTTATTGTAGACAGTGGATTCCGAATTTTTCTTTGTTGGCCAAACCTTTGTTAGCACTCACTTTGAAAGACACACCCCAACCCCTTCCTTGGACTGACGAATGTCAGAAGAGTTTTTCTGATTTACGTACTGCTCTGTGTTCTGCTCCTGTGTTGGGTACTCCAGATTACAGTAAGCCCTTCACGCTCGATGTCCATGAAAGAGAGGGTTGCGCGTTGTCCGTCTTAACACAACGATTTGGAGACAAACAGCGGCCATGTGCCTATTTTTCAGCTACGTTAGACCCAGTAGCCAAGGCATTGCCTAGTTGTCTCAAAGCTACAGCTGCAGCAGCGATTTCTATTCGTCAGTCTGCTGGAGTGGTGCTAGATAATACTCTCATTGTTATGGTACCACATGCAGTGGATACCCTGCTAAATAGGACGAAAACACAACATCTCACAAGTGCTCGATTATCTGGATATGAGCTGACGCTCTTGGCTAGTCATGTGCACATCAAACGATATAATAATTTAAATCCAGCCACACTGTTACCTCTTCCAGAAGAGAAAGATATTCGGAAACAACATGATTGTTTTCTCCATACTGAGGAGGAGACAAAAGGCAGTATTGATTTGAAAGATACGCCGTTAGTGGATCCAGATGGGATCCTATGGGTGGATGGGTCTTGTTTCAAACTCCCAAATGGTGAGACAACTTCAGCTTATGCTGTTACCACCTTGTATACAATTGTGGAGACAGCACGCATCAGACATAATTCAGCTCAGGCAGATGAACTGATAGCTTTGACCAGAGCGTGTGTGTTATCTAAAGGAAAGAGAGTGAATGTGTATACCAACAGCCAGTATGCGTTCGGTGTGGCGCATAGCTTCGGTCGTTTGTGGAAGGAAAGAGGATTCCTTACCTCCCACGGTACTAAAATACAGCATGGTCAATTGGTAACTGATCTTCCTGAGTTACTTGTTTTGCCTACCCAGATAGCAATTGTGAAATGTAGTGCGCATAAGAAGATTACTGATGATGTTGGTCGCGGAAATGCTTTTGCGGATGAGGTAGCAAAAAGGACATCCAGAGATGCTACAAGTCGCATGTATGTTGCGGGCCCTGCGAATTGGGTCAGGGAAAGAGGGATGTGTGAGGACACAATAGAAAGTGTGAGATCTATTCAGGGAGATGCGACAGAGAAAGAGTTGAGAAAGTGGAAAGAGAGTACAGGAATGTTAGACGCAACAGGATGTTGGATAGAATTGTCAGAACACCAGCGTTGGCTGTTACCAGACGCCTACGTACTGCCTGTAGTTACTATGGCGCATGGTCCAGCCCACATAAGTGCAAAAGGAATATGTAAACTTCTGGCTCCAGTGTGGCTGAACGAAGGGATTCCAAAATGTGCAGATAATGTGGTGAAGCATTGTATCATTTGCTTGATGTACAATCCGGGAAAGGGAACCCCAACTCCGGCAGGTCATTTTGCTCCCCCAACATATCCTTTTGAGGTGTTGCAAATCGACTACATTCACATGGATCGATGTAACAATCTTAAATATGTTCTGGTAGTGGTATGTGCCTTTTCCAGATGGATAGAGGCTTACCCCCTGAAAGACAACACTGCTTTGTCCACTGCCAAGGTTCTTTTAAAAGAGTTCTTCCCTAGGTTTGGTTTGCCGCGCATTGTCTGGAGTGACAATGGAAGTGAATTTGTAGGCCAAATTATGCAAAAGGTGTGTACCGGTCTTGGTATAAGGCAGAAGTTTCCTGCGGCAAATCATCCTCAGTCCGCGGGTTTGGTAGAGTGCTATAACGGCACTCTCAAACTTAAGCTTGCAAAAGTACAAGCCAGCACAGGTCTTAATTGGCCCGATGCTTTACCTTTGGCTCTCCTGTCCACTAGAACAGCTGTATATTCTCGTTTGGGACTCAGCCCATACGAGATTGTTTTTCGGGCGCCCAGCTAATGTATGGGGAGTCCCTCGCCCTAGAAAGTATTCTGATATACAGTATCCAACGCTGATTGACTATTTACATGACCTCACCACTAAATTACGTGTTCTTCACCAACAGGTTCAAAACGCTTTACCAGAAGCCTCCACAGACCCAGGTCATTCTATCCAACCTGGAGATTGGGTCTGTGTGAAAAATTTTCAGAGGACAAAGAATTTGGAACCTCGCTGGTCGATGCCTCGACAAGTTCTTCTGACAACTCGCACAGCAGTAAAAGTCGAAGGGAAAAAGAACTGGATCCACGGCGTGCACTGCAAGAAAGTGCCCTTGCCCTTGCCTTTTGATCAGTGGGTTCGTAAGGGTATAGGTGATTCTGAAGGAGAAAAAGTCCCCCGATTCATACCTTTCAGTAGTGCACACCTGGATGGAACTCGATCGGAGAAAGAAGATGACGACATTCTACAAGAAGCCGTACCTTCCCATCTCCGATTAAACACTACAGAGCCACAGACCCTATTTCAAGACCAAACTGTACCAACAAGGACTAGATACAATTTAAGACCTAGATTGGTCAAGGACACCTGAGATTTCCATCTCTTCTGCTACATTTATCATCTGTCCAGGTTGCAGGGTCAGGGTAGGAGTCTTGGTTTGTGACCTGTATAGTGGCTAAGCCCCCAGGACTTGCAGTGTCATAGGACGGCTAATAATCACAGCCAAGTGAGTAAGGAAGATTGCCGTGAGCAACAATTTTAGAGGATGGATGTTAAATTAGGAAAGAAGGATAATAAGGAAGAGATGAGAAAGAAATATTGTAAAATATTGTACAGTCGATGTGGCGTAACATTGTTTGTTTCTATATTTTTGTGTATCTTATTGGCTTGTGTAGGTTGGGTTATTCATGCTATGCAGCAAAAAGTTGTCCCTAATTCTATCTCCTTGCCTCTTCATTCTACTATCTCCTTACATCAATTATATACACTACCCCAATATGAACTAATCAGGAGAACAGAATATTTTAATAATTCATTTATCCAATTGTTGCACCAACACCAATTGGTAGTCAACACAATCGACTGTTGGGTGTGTGGACTTATGCCTCATACCACAGATAAAGGGATGCCATATTTAGTCCTTCCATTTTCTTATGAAGGTTCCGCTTGGGCCTATTTTGTAATATTTTCAAATGCATATCAGAGCCGATTTAGACGTCCAGTTGGTTCCTATGGTAGTAAGCCAGATTTTAGTCATAATTCTCTGATAAAGGGAATGGTGGCTATGACTAAAATTGTGGAGAATAATAAGGTTCCTGTTGATGAAAGAGAAACATATACTAATTGGAACGTGACTCGTTACATTACTAGCCTTACAGATAAAACTAAACAGGGAAAATCTCCACCAATTTGGACTGTCCCTCATCAAGGTAATTTCTGTTTACAAATGAATGGCCAGACTACTGACACTGGACAAAGAAAAAGCTTTTGTTCCCATACATACATCTACACATCTCAGAATTCACCGCCGTTAGTGCCATCCCAGGGCACATATTTTGTCTGCCACGATAGAGCTTACACGTGGCTACCAACGGATTTTTCAGGAACATGCTATATAGCTTTTTTTCTCCCTCCTACATACACTGCTCCTTCAGGCCATCATAGAAACAGATATGGCAGAGGGATTATTGAGTCTAAAGACACGGCAGGACAAGAGGGAAGTGATTTCCTCAAAGGATTTCTTCCTTTTTGGGGCCCAATGGCCAACAGCAGAAACATGAGACAGCTGGTTCGTGTTGTTGAGACTACCATAGATGTCACTGTGGGAGCCTTGAGTAATCTCACAGCTGAACTTCAGGCGGATCGTCTCATGACTTTGCAGAACCGGATTGCACTAGATGTTATTCTTGCAGATCGTGGTGGAGTCTGTAAATTGATCGGATCTAGCTGTTGTATTTATATACCTGACGACGCCCCTACGGTATACCAAGCCATCTCCAAATTACACATGATCTCCGAATCGATTCATCAAGACGAAGGAGATTGGTCTTTATTGGGATGGTTTTGGGGATTACTATCTAAATGGGGATGGAAGGTACTAACCTTCCTTGGAGTGGTTTTGGCCATCATTTTTTCGTGTTGTCTCTGTTTGCAGTGTGGCCCCGCCATCTGCGGTCTTTGGGCCACTCTGTGTGTCCCAAGACCTGAGTCACAGAAAACAGAGAACATTAAAATGATGTTGCAGCAACAGTTTGACGACCTCATGACTATTGACATTGATTCAGATTAACGTGAATCTGTGTGTTTTGCCTGAGTTATGGCAAAAGGATTATCTGAAGCCTCAATTACACCTAGTTCCAACATTTTCTGGACTTCAGTCCTGATACAGTCCCTGACATGGTCAGGTTGTCTGTAGATTTTACTCTTGACAGGCAGACTGTCTCCAGTGTCCACCTCATGGGTGCACCAGCAAGTCTGACTAGGAGTCAGGCTAAACATATGTCTGAACTGCTGCAGAACTTGTCTGCATTCAGTTTGCCGATGGTCAGTGAGGCTGCTTGCCAAAGCAACACCATCTACTGACCCCTCATCAGGGTTCTGTGAGAGCAGGTCAGGGAGACGGTCACTCTCCTCCTCCTGTCCCTCATCAGTTGCCATGATCAAGCCCATGTCAGCCCTGTAAACTTATGGTTTCAATCTGTTGACATGGAGCACCCTAAGGGGGCTCCTGGGAGTTCCAAGATTTACCAAGTAGGTGACTTCTCCCTTTTGCTCAACAATTGTATGGGGGCCACTCCACTTGTCTTGGAGAGCTGCTGGGCCCACAGGCTCCAACACCCACACTTTCTGTCTTGGCTGGTATACAGTCAGCACAGCCTTTTGGTCATGCCAAGCTTTTTGTAGTTCTTGGCTTGCCTCCAGGTTTTTGGTTGCCTTCTTCATGTATTCAGCCATCCTGGAGCGGAGACCAAGTACATAGTCCATCACATCCTGTTTGGGAGGTTTGAGAGGTAACTCCCAGCCCTCCTTCACCAAACATAATGTACCTCTTACAGGGTGCCCAAACAGAAGTTCAAAAGGGCTGTAGCCAACCCCCTTCTGTGGGACCTCTCTGTATGCAAAGAGAAGGCAGGGAAGCAAAAGGTCCCATTTTCGCCTAAGCTTTTCTGGGAGGCCTTTAATCATCCCTTTAGGGTGTTGTTGAACCTTTCAACTAACCCATTGCATTGTGGGTGATAGGGAGTAGTGAACTTGTAGTTTACACCACACTCCTTCCACATTGCTTTTAGACATGAAGTTGGCATCTCTGTCAGATATAACCTCCTTAGGGAAACCCACTCTGGAGAAAACTCCAATGAGGGCTCTTGCCACAACAGGGGCTGTGGTGGTCCTGAGGGGAATTGCTTCTGGGTACATGGTGGCATGATCCACTACCACCAAGATAAACCTGTGCCCAGATGCTGTTGGAGGGTCAAGGGGATCAACAATGTCAATCCCTACCCTTTCAAAGGGTACCCCCACTACAGGTAGTGGTATCAGGGGGGGCTTTGTTGTGCCACCTGACTTGCCACTGGCTTGGCAAGTGACACAGGAGCGACAAAACTCCTTTGTGTCCTCTGACATGTGTGGCCAATGAAAATGTGGAACAAACCTGTCCCAGGTCTTGTCTTGGCCCAAGTGTCCTGCTAAAGGGATGTCATGTGCTAGGGTCAAGAGGAACCCCCTAAACTTCTGAGGTATTACCAACCTCCTGGTGGCTCCAGGGGTAGGATCTCTAGCCTCAGAATATAGGAGTCCCTCATCCCAATAAACTTTATGGGACCCACTAGCACTCCCAGCAGCCTCAGCAGCAGCCTGCTGTCTGAGGGGTTCAAGAGAGGGGCAGCACTGTTGCTCCTTCCTCAGATCTTCCCTGGAAGGTCCCCTGCCCCCAAGAACTCAACATGATCAGGCTCAAGTCCCTCTGGGGCGGATCCTTCTTCAGGATCTGCTTCTCCTCCCTCAGGAGGGGAATCTGAGATCTGAGATCTGAGACAGAGGGGAAGGCACTGCCTTAACCCTACTGGTCCTCCTCTTGGGTAGCACCTGGTCCATACCTTCAGGATCCAGAGCTGGTTCAGTTTGATGCATTTTGGCTTGTGACCTGGTCACAGCAAATACCTGTGCAGGTATGCCCAACATCTCAGCATGAGTCCATAACTCTACTTCAGACCAGGCTGAAGCCTCTAGATCATTGCCCAATAGACATTCGACAGGGATGTCTGCACTGACTACTACCTTCTTGAGGCCAGTTACCCCTCCCCAGGAGAAATTCATAACTGCCAGACTATGGTTGGTCCTGACATTGCTTGCATTGGTAACCTGGTAAATTTCACCCATGATGATCTGTCCAGGGTCCACAAGATCCTCTGCCACCATGGTGAGGAAATTCGATTTTCGATCTCCCTTGTATTCAGCCACCATTTTTTTGTGTTCCACCGCCATTTTGTGTTGCCCTCACTCAGGCAGCACAATGAACGAAGTTTTTCTGCTGATCTTACTGCGACGTGTCAAATAACCTTCTGCCTCTGTTTACGAGACTGATGTCAGGGACTGGCTGAGGCCACTAATCCTCGTCTGGTTTGACTAAACCCTGTCTCGACTGTCTGTTGGTTCGCACCATTCTTTCCTGACTTTATCTTATCTTCTGGCCTTTGCTATTCTCTACTTGTATTCTCTCATTTCACAACTGTCCTCCAAAGCATACAAATGTCCTGCCACCTGCAAGTTGAGTTGTAGACACTACCACTGATTAACTTGTGGGGGGGGTGACAAAAACAGCTGGAAGAGAGGTTTATTTGGGTTACTTGATATCTTGTTTTCAAACTTTTCTCATTGGTTATATCTTGTTTTCAAACTCTTCTCATTGGATAACCATGTATGCATTGGGAGTGTTCTTGGTGAATCTATGTGCTATAAAAGATTGTGCGCCACGGAGAAAAGTGGCAGTCTCCTAAGAACATACTGAGTGTACTTCTGGGACAACTGTACTTAGCTGCAGCTAATAAACTTGATCTTCTACGCTCAACAGAATGTCCTGTGTCTCTGTTCAACAAAGCAGGTGAACTCAGGAGATTAAGGCGTGCCCTGCGGATGTATGACATTACAACGCGTGTCATTACAACGCGTGCAGTTACATCGCATGCGTTACAACGCATGCGATGTTACAACGCTATGCCATTACAACGCAAGTCTTTACATCGACTTGCACTAGATGGCGTGCTAACATTAGAAAAGTGTAATTTACTATTCCAACTCCAGTCCACGTAACAGTAGGGAAGGTGTTGGGATAGTAAACTACACTATTTGTAATGTTAGCACGCCATCTAGCGCAAGTCGATGTAAAGACTTGCGTTGTAATGGAATTGCGTTGTAACATCGCATGCGTTGTAATGCATGTGATGTAAAAGCTGCGCGTGGTAAAAACCGCGTTGTAATGGCTGTTCCCCGTGCCCTGCACCGCCAGGCCCATAAGGCCCCGGTTCTTCAATGGTGACACTAGCACCTGTGTCCCTGAATGCCAAAGCCTGTTTGCCATTCATTAGAGGCTGCTGTTTGTATTTGCCCAGATTACTGGGGCTCACTAGGAAGGATATATCAATGTCTCCATCACAAATCAGCAATGCCTGAGTGGGTACTCTGACTAGGCCAGAGTCCACTTCAGAACCCAGGGTCAACCCTACTACACCCTTATTCTGATTACCACCTCCACCAGTAGCTGCACTAGGGGGAACAGTTGCCTTAGGGGCAGGAGTGGTGGTGGTTTGGTCTTTGGACTTGGTACAATCAGAAGTCCAGTGCCCTTTCTGTTTACAGAATTTGCACCAGGACTTCTTTTGGCCTTTTCCCTTTGTAGAGTGTGAATCCCCACCAGATGCAGATTTTTGGGGCCCTTGTGAAGACTTCTGGTCTTTTGACTTATCCCCACCTTTCTCAGAGCCTTTAGGATCTGGCTTCTTAGTGTCACTCCCTTGGTTCTGGGTTTTCTGCCTCACCCTGGTTCTGACCCATTTGTCTGCCTTCTTTCCCAATACTTGGGGAGAGGTCAGATCAGAGTCCACCAGGTATTGATGCAACAACTGGTTTTGGTAATTATTAAGGATCTGTTCTCTCATCATAAGATTATACAATCCCTTAAAATCAGTTACTCTACTGCCAACCAGCCAACCCTCCAGAGCCTTGGTTGCACAATCTACAAAGTCTGTCCAGTCCTGATTCTGTGCTTTCTGGGTGTCTCGAACTTCAACCTGTACAGCTCAGTGGTTAAGCCAAACCCATCTATTAATGCACTTTTCAGGACTTCATAGTCATCAGAATCCTCTTCTCTAGCAGTGAGGAGCTTGTCTCTACCTTTATCTGAAAAGGAGAGCCACAGGATTGCTGCCCACTGTTTCTGGGGGACCTGCTGTACTCTACCTGCCCTCTCCATGCAGTTATGCATTTGTGGATATCATCCCCCACTCTGGTAGGGAGGAACAAACTTGGACAGGTTCCTATGGTCTGGAATGTAATCTCTGACTCTAGGGGCACTGTTGCTGCCACCAGGGGGTTCTAACCCCTCTTTTCTAGAAGCTCTCTGGAGCTCAAAGGCTTCTTTATCTAATGCCATTTGCTTGGCCTTAAGGGCAAACCTTGCTTCCTCATACTGCAGCACTTTGTACATTCTTTTAGTGGAGGTCTCTCTTCTATTAAAGTATGAGCTCCTCTGATGGACAGATTCTCTGCCAGAGTGATATGAGTGGTCAGAGTCCCTAGAAGGGGACCTAGGCCTCTCCTCCACTCTGTCAGTTCTCTTAGGGAGAATTCCTCTGTCCTTTTCAGACCCATGTGGGTCTGGCCTTTCAACCACAAAGTCCTGGTCATCTTGATTTTCATCATCTGACAGAACACTGTAATAGACCCACTCCCTGATCTGTTAGCTCCTAGAGCCAACCTCAGATCACCTGCTGTCAGCAGATCTATCAGGCCTAGTGTGGAGGGACTCTGTCCTAGCTTCAGGTGTCTTGCAACACACATGGCTTTCAGGTCAAAGAAAGTCATGTCCTTATACTGAGACTGGGTGGACCCACTGGCTCCATCCCTTGAGGACATTCTAGTGTTATGCAGTGTTGCACTACCTACACTAGTTTGTGGCCTACTGATCCTAGCTTGAGCTGTAGCAAGGGTGTGCTATCCCTTCACAAACAGCTCTAAGTTCAGTAGAACTTATTGATACTAAGCTTGACTTTCTATTTACCTTGAGTACCTTTAGTGGTTTTCAGTTAGTAATTCAAATAGAGATTTTCTGGTAAAACAATGGCAAGCTGGAATCCCACATGCTGCCCACCCATGTGAGAAGTTGGCCTGGCATATGCTGGTCACTAGTTATAGTGGCCACCTTGCACCAGTCCAATTTGACTCTTATGGTAGATAGGTTTAAGACAACCTTCTAAAGAAATCTATCCTAGTGGTAGCTGTGGAGAGCAGCCTTCAGGCTAAGTCTCAGAGGAATGTAAAGCAGCTTGTTTTACCTTATAATCTCTTGAATTACCAAATGAAAGGACACCACACAGGTATATATATCAAATATATATGTATTTATTTCTAGACACACTCTACTAATCTCTTTATGAGATTAAAAGTCAGGAACATATGCAAATATCAACGTTTCACAATAAGATAAGCACAAATATGGCTTGGGCCCTAAGGGCGTACCAGACCATATACTAAAAAAGAGGTTTAGGAAAGTCGACTTGCAAGGGGACAAGGCCTAGGGCCTGTAGAATCGCTGGGGCTTCACTAATCCACCCAAGGCAGGTAAGTAAAGGAAAGACGGGAGACGCATGCAGTGTGAGAACACAGTCGCGGATCCCAATAGACTTCAATGGAGCAAGTCGCGGTTGGAATTTTAACGTTTTAGGATACTTCGGGAGAGTCTACAAGCAAGTCACTTACAGGGTAAGTCGTTCTAGAGCCAACACCCACAGGAGCACCGTAGTGCTGGAGTTACCTCACCCAAGGAAAGCCGGGTGCATAGGTGTCTTTTGGTGTAGGGTCGCAGTGTCGTTTTCAATGGGAGCCAAAGAAGACTTGCTGCTTGTGAAGACAGGAGAAGTGTCCGGTGGATTCCAAGGCTGGATTCAGAAGAAGGAAGACCTGAAACAAGAAGGGACAGTGTTCAATGTCACTTGGCAGTGACCCGGGGCAAGGAAGCTGGATGCCCACGGTCGTCGGGTGATTTCAGGTGATCACAGGTGTCTTGACTCTTCAGCCACGAGGTCCAGGAGGCGTTGAAGATGACCAGGAGCTGGATTCGGCGTGTCCCACAAAGTCTGCAGCCTACTGCATTGTCGGCGACCAGATTGGAGCCAACAAGCCTTGGCAACAGCAAGTCTTGTGGAAAGTGTAAAAAGTCAGCGGTGCAGACCAGCAAGGTCTGAGGGATTCACCCACCAAGGGTAAGTCAGGGCAGTCCTGGAACAACCAGGGGGAACCTTTGGTTCTGCAGATAAGTCTTCTGGGGACCCACAAGCCAGCCGGCAAGGGATCGCGAAGACGCCTCGGGAGGATTCACTCACCAGGAGCCCACGGTCACTCGGGACGAGGTAGGCCTCTGATCTTCACATCTAACATGGACTTCAATTGGAATTCCATAGAGCATATTATCAACCCCATTATCGCCATTTTAGCGGCAGTCTTGATAATATGCCCCTTTGTTTGGGACCCACTTTAGATAACATTTTCTCACAATTAAAATGTTAAACATTGTGATCAAATTAAAACAATGAATTGGGGATTAAGAGCATTTCCTTCGAAAAACTGCTGGCAAAAACTTATATTGAATGGTGTTTTCCAGTTTATCACAATAGATTTGAGTGAACAACTTGATAAATGCACAAAACATTTCAAGTGACAGCAGAAGAGGACACTTGCATTTAGGCCTGTAAGTAACTTTTCCTAGGGTGCTGGTCAGTAACATCATGCGGGGCCCCTGTCTGGTGCATGAGCACCGCGTTCAAAGGAAAGAAATGTCTTGGGACACATTTTGAGGCATCGGCAATATATGGTACCACCCAATGGTGAGAAAAATGACGTGCCTTATCATGAATATGTCAAAAAAGCAGTCTAAAGGGGGGGAGGGGGGTGCGTGTGTGTGCATATATATATATATATATATATATATATATATATATATATATATGTGTGTGTGTGTGTGTGTGTGTATATATGTATATATCAATATTAAAAAAAGTTTAGAAACATAAAAACAAATGAGAAAATTTCATACAGACTTCCTTTTGCACAGATTAAAAACAATAAATTAAGTTGGTTGTTCTAATTACAGTTCATATCACTACTATATACAGTTTTATTTTGTAATGAACTGAATTAGGCCTCTAATGCAAACAACAATCTAAAAGAAGTTCTTACGTCTTTAAAAATAATTCATAGTCATTTTGTTCAAACAATAAGATTAAAGGAGACCAGATACTCGCTAAAAAAGAGAAAAAACACCAGATGGACCTACTAGAAATTTTTCTAGTTGTTCAGTAATCAGAATTAACAGTTATCTAGGGCCTTCTTCCTTTGGTCCCAATCACAATACAGGTAACGAGATACTGCAAAGGCTAATTGTTCTCTAGTATCACTCCCAAAAAGCCTTGCAGCTTCCCAATGGTGTCTCACTCCCATGTGTCTGTATGCCGCTAGCAGCCATTTCTTACGTGCATTCTTGTATAGGGAACAGAAAAACAAGAAATGCTCTTCCAATTCCTCAACATTTGGGCAGCTTGGACATAATTTAGGATTGGGAGGTGCACTAATCCATTTCAAATTGTGAGCTCTCAAAGGGAGTAAGCCACATCTAAATTAAACATATAGGGCCATATGTATCATTCAAAATTGCGATCACAAGCGCCGAAATTCGCAGAATTTCGGCGTTTGCGATCGCAATTAGGCTTAATGGTATGTATAAAAGAAAAATTGCCTCGCTAAATAAGGAATCGCAAAATTTGAGATTACTTATTTTGCGAATGCATTTAAGGAATCGCATTTTGCGATTCCTTAAATGGAATGTATGAGGCACCCAAGTTGTGTGAATATGGCAGAAGGAATCGCAAATTACCACCAAGTACAGGTTGGTGGTAATTTGCGATTTCTTTAAAAAATGCACATTTTTGCATTTTTCAAAGTGGCATTTGGCGCACACACATGCCCTTAGGGCATGTATGTATGCCACATGTGCACCCATGCTCATTTCAGGGGTGCAACAGGGTGTCCTTTTGACACCCTGGCACACTTGAAATTGCATTCTCAATTTGCGATTCTCTAATTGAGAATCACAAATTGAGAATGTCTTCCCATTCATTCCTAGGGGCCTCTAGGCCCATAGGAATGAATGGGGAGGTATTCCTTAATTGCGAATTGTAATTCGAGATTCGCAATTAAGGAATATGTAGGATTCACAAAATTTATTGCAAATCCTACATACATAGCGTTTTGCAATTCTCAAATAGCGATTCTCAAAAATGTGCTATTTGAGAATCGCAAAACCTAACATTGATACATATGGCCCATAGACATTTAGCATGAAAGGGGTGCATTCTGTTCATATAGGGCGCAAAGATTGGTACACACTTATGGTTCAGGAACTGGCCAGTTAGGCTACTGTCCTAGTAGACTCTCCATGTTTGCATCAAGATTTCCTCCCAACACAGGTGTTTTACTTTCTGTGCGTCTCCTTTAGCAATCAGCTCTGGTGATGTCCATAGTTCGCCCATTCCAATTTTGTAAGATGTTTCTTTTATTACCTTCAATCAGGGAGTACTAAGGACCTTATCAAGAGCCAGCAGATCTTTTACACAATCCCTATATATTGCTAGTTCTTGAGAGGACCAGAGTCCAATCCAGAATAACAGTGTTTTAATTAGAATGGTTAAATGTATTGGGTTGAGAGCTAGGTCTAGTCTCAACGGTGTGATAGGCGAACTTGGGGGGACCTTAAAAAGAGCCCTAATAAACTTATTTTCACTTTTGGTCAGGGTCTCTGTTTTAACATAACTATATATATATATAACTACATATATACTCGTGAGCAAGGAGCGGATGCTCCGAAACGCGTAGGGTGACTTTGCTGAAATAAAATCACACCGGAGAAACTTTGTGGCCAAGGTGTGTTGTCCTTTTGGATTATTCGGGACGGCGCTTTTTTGGAATATATATATAGCAGCGGGAGTCTGCTGAAACGCGTAGATGCTAAACTTCGACTGAAAATAAAAGAGACCGAGTGTCAAAATCTACCTTGGAGTGCCGGATGATCATTTCGAACAAGGTATGTACTTATAATTGTATATATATATATACATATATATTATCTACTGGCGGTCGCCAGTAGATAGTTATAGTTAGGACCGTGTTTCCATAGGAAATCCGCAACATTCTATTTGGAATAACTTTTGCGTCGATTGACGAATCCTCGCGAAATTTTCAAAATAGGTGGGGCGCTCCGCTCCGCTTCTTCCCTGAAAGTCTCGGGGGGATTCGTCAAGCGGGGGCTGAGAAAAAGGGGGGGTCCCAATACGCGTTTTCCCCATGCATTTTCCCATAGGACCTTTAGTCCGCGCTACAGCCCGAACGGCTGAACAGAAAACCTTGAAATTTGGCAGAGAGGTAGTCCTCAGGTCAGGGATGTGCCTTTTGCAGGTCTGGTGTAAATCTGTTCAGTATTTTCTGAGAAAATAGCATTTAAAAGCATATATATATCTATAGGCGCGCACCGTGCGCGTACGGTAAGCGCACCCTGCCGTGCACGAGCGCAATTCTTATTGGTTGTTAGATCTTAGTAAACATTCGAATCGGTCGAAACCAGGAAGTGTCGGCCGCCATTTTGTCTCTCGCAGTCCGAGGGAGGTGAAAAATAAAGGTGGAGAACATGAAAAGGGGGCAGGGTGGACAGTTCCTGACCCCCTAGCCATTGTCAGGGGGTCACCAAAGGACCCCCAAGGGCCATAAATGTTTTTAATATTTTTACGAAAAATCGTGGAGTGCGCTTACCGTGCGCGCACGGTAGAAACGTGAAAATTACACGAACGGCGTAACATGGGAGCGCGGTGCTCGAAGCACGGTACGCGCACGGTGAAAAACCTTAAAAAAAACCATTTAAATAATAAATACATAACTTAGCATTTAAAAAACCGTACAAATTCACTGAAAAAACCATAGGTTTCACACACGTTATAGTTAGGAATTAGCATTTAAAAAACCTTGCAAATTCACTTAAAAAACCATAGGTTTCACACATGTTATAGTTAGCTGGACATTTCCCTCGTAAAAAACCAATGAAATTCCCCCGTTATAGTTAGTAAAGGGAACTATAACTCACGCGACCGCAATCCACTGCTGATGACGTCAGATATTACATCACTGATGACATATGTGTCTTTCTGTAAAATAAATATTTATTAAATATGTATAGCTAGAGGTTAAAGGAAAGAAAAATGGGTAAATAAGTGAATAAATACAGTGATGTAATATCTGACGTCATCAGCAGTGGATTGCGGTCGCGTGAGTTATAGTTCCCTTTACTAACTATAACGGGGGAATTTCATTGGTTTTTTACGAGGGAAATGTCCAGCTAACTATAACATGTGTGAAACCTATGGTTTTTTAAGTGAATATATATAAATATATATATATATAAATATATATATATATATATATATATATATATATATATACACATATATATATATATATATATATACATACACAATTTCCTCCCTCTTTCTTTGTTGGAAAGGACAAGAGGCACTACGATCATCCAGTACCACTGAATCTTTATTCATCCTTCATCACAAAGTGCATAATGTGCAAAAAAATAGACAGCCAACGCGTTTCGGCGCTTTTGCCTTCGACTGGACCCAAGAGTGCAAAAGCACAAACAGTCCATTTAAAGTGATGTTGTGTGCTAGTCCAGCCATTCTTTCTATTAAAAACAACTAGAATGCTCATGCTATTTTGCAAACGTTGAACCATTGCTTGCCTCCATTTTGGAATTCATTCCATAATATGTATCTTTTTTCTTTCGTTCTTAATTATATTAATAACTTGTCACATTTTCATGTTAATTTTAACACTCATTTCATATAATTGTTCTCTAAATTACTGAGTAATATTCACAATATCACTGTAAAGTACATTCAAAGTGAGAATATCAGTTTCTTCAAAACAAATTTAACATGAAAAGGAGACTCACATATATAGTGATAAAGCACAAACATCAAGAAATGTGAAATTTTGCGTAACATGAAATTCAGGAATTTGACCAGCATAATTAATTTTTATCCCACCAAATGTCCATTTTAAATTAATGTGGCTGATTTCAATGTGCCTGTTTTTGTGTCTCCCAATAGACAATCTTGGATCACCTACATTTAAAGTGCAAATGTCACGGCCTCTTCGGGAGCTGTGAGGTGAAAACCTGCTGGTGGGCTCAACTTGACTTCCGGATGATTGGCGACTATCTAAAGGACAAGTACAACAGCGCATCAGAGATGGCGGTGGAGAAGCACAGAGAGTCTCGCGGATGGGTGGAGACTCTCCGGGCGAGGCATGCCCTCTACAAACCTCCAACTGAGCGAGACTTGGTCTACTACGAAGTTTCTCCCAACTGTGAGCCCAACCCAGAAACAGGGTCCTTCGAGACCAAGGACAGAACATGCAATGTAACCTCCCATGGAATCGATGGCTGCGACCTGCTCTGCTGCGGGCGGGGACACAACACGAGAACAGAGAAGCGCAAAGAGAAGTGCCACTGCATCTTCCACTGGTGCTGCTACGTGAGCTGCCAGGAGTGTATACGGGTCTACGACGTCCATACCTGCAAGTGGATTGGGTATGTTAACCTTTACACCTGGTTCTTTCCATCAGGTCTGAAGAACCGGGATTTAAACCCAGCGGCGCAGGGGACACGCCCGAAGTCTTCGGGTCCACCTGTCTTAGAGTACAGAGACACGGGATTCTTCTGTTGACATCAAAGATCAATTTTATTAGCTGCAGCCAGTAACAGAGGTCCTAGAAGTACAACACGGTGTATGTTCTCAGGAGACTGCTCAACATAATAGAGCGGAGCATTGTCTTTTATGCCAAAAACCAAGTTCCTGGCAAACATCAATTACTCACAAATTTGACCAATCAGAGGATGATATTTACAGAGGCATCACATAACGACAAACCCACTTTCAGTTATCCAACCCATCGCCCATGACAAGGCAAACATCCAGCATTCTTGCTCGAACAGGCCGGACGGGCCCATCATAAAAGACCTCAACCCAAATAAAAAATTAGGCCATGAGGCCATAAAAGGAAGGAGCAGAATCAGATGAGAAGCAAGATAGAGGGGTGTGTGCGTGTGCCATAGAATCAATAATGTCCTGCTCTTTGATCTCTATCTGACCAGCTGCTTAACAAGGTACTGGCTCAACAAGTTTAGCCTCGGGCAGCAGGGTCAATTGACTCAGGTCAAACAGGAGTCAACACGAACTCAAGCTAAGGTGTATGCGTCCCTAGAGGCTCGCTTGGCCACAGTCATTCCGTAGTCATTAGCCTATGTCAGGGCAACCACAAAATGGCGGTTATGCACAAAATGAAACCCAAGGGTGCAGACTAGATCGTCAAATATACAGTGAATCCATCGGTGTAGCATGACGAAAACGCTTACGCATACCGCACTTGTCAGTCGCGGTTCGCTGATACCAAAATCATCACGATACGACAACCTTCATTGAATGGGTTCAGAATTCACGGAACCACAGACCCTCCTTTTGCCCTTACATAGGCAATAACCTAAACTCACGTCAATCTGAGTCCAGGTCTATATTCATCAGATCATTGAGATGTTGCTGTAGCATCATCCTGGTACTTAGTAACTCTCTCTGGACAGGTCTCCTTGAACATGAGGTAGCAAAAAGGCCACAGATAGCAGGAGCACACTGTATACAAAGACAGAACAGGAAAAGGATAGCTAATACCATTCCAATGACCATCAGAATCTTCCATCCCCAGGTGGATAACAATCCCCAGAACCATCCCATTAACGACCAATCTCCTTCGTCCACATGTACGGACTCGGAGAGCTTATGTAGCTTGGAGATGACTTGGAAAACTGTTGGAGCGTTGTCTGGAATGAAAACACAACAGCTTGATTGGATCAATTTACAGACCCCTCCTCTATCTGCAAGTATGACATCTAACGCAACTCTGTTCTGAAGAGTCATAAGGCGATCGGACTGGAGCTCAGCAGTCAAGTTACTAAGGGTGCCGGCAGTCTCGACTATGGTGGACTCAACTACTCTCGTCAATTGCCGTATGTTCCTGCTGTTAACCATAGGTCCCCAAAATGGCAGAAAACCCTTCGAGAAATCTCCCAATTCTTGTCCTGCGGTATCTTCCTTTCTGAAGACACCTCTAACGACTCTCATCTTGTGGTAATCTGCCGCAGCTGTAAATGTAGGGGGTAACAAGAACGAGACAAAACATGTGCCCGAGAAATCAGGGGGCAACCATGTATACGCTCTGTCATGGCAAATGAAGTAGGTACCCTTAGCTGCTAGAAACGGTGGGGAAGTCTGGGACGCAAAAACATATGTCTCAATGCAAACACTCTTCCCTAACTGAGCTCTAGGATTCTTGCCATTACCTTGCAGACAGTAATGACCCTGATGGGGTACTATCCAAATCGGAGAGGATCTCTTTGCTCGCTGGTTCCCACTCAGACTAGCTCCATATCCAGTAACGTTCCATCCAATATACGCTAGCGTCTCATCTCTCGGGATAGTCTCATAAGAACCTATTCCTCTAATCATGTCGACTACTCCCTTGACCAGAGCACTATTCTTCGGATTATCCTTCACAGAACGTAGGGGATTGACTTCACGGGCATAAATGAACATTGTTCTGTATGCCCACACAGAACCATTGTAGCTAAATGGCAGGACCAGGTAAGGAATACCTTTATCGGTAGTATGGGGCATAAGGCCACACACCCAACAATTAGTTGTGTTCACTACTAGCTGGTGTTGGTGCAGAAGCTGAACAAAGGAATTATTAGCGAATTCCATTCTCCTAATGGACTCATGTTCGGGCAGAGGGTGAAAAGAATGCGAAGAAACAGTAGGAGGAGGCATGGGTTGTGCAGTGGGCATGAATGTTACTTGAATAGAGAATGTCACATATCCAATTAAAAACATCATTAAACTAAACAGTGTAAACAGACATAATATTAAAAAACGTTTTCTACTCATTATTATACACATTTCGTTCTTGAAGCTCATTCTTTTAGTAGGTCTCTTCATCCCAAAAAACTCCATCCTCTAACCGTGCTGCTCGCGGCGAATGGGTGTTCCGTGCTAAGGAATGCGCCTGTCGGTCCAGGGAACGCCCTTAGACCAACCAGAACCGTCGACCTAACGTCTTCGGCTTGCACTCCAAGGACTTGGCACCGCGACCCTACAGCTGAACCCGGATGGTGGTTCGAAAAACAAAAATCAAAATAGTTTCTCGGAGGGGAGCTAACCTTAAAAAAATAGCAAAGAAGGAACTTAATTTGTTATTTGTCCCGCGACTCTTGGTCACAAATTATAACGCTCTTTGCCAGGCAATGTCTGTTCTCGGAAAAGTAGCTCAGGTTTAACAGTGTTCAAACGGTTCGATGGAGGCACAGCTTCTTGAAGAAGATTATCGATTTCTGGCTCAGTGTTTGTTCCAATCAAACGGGCATCGCTGAAAGGCAGAAAACGAGGCACGGTCTCAGTCTCAGAATCAGGAAGTCCTTTTTGGACCCACCGGTCGTACGGCAGAGGCAAAGGGGCCCTCTTACAATGTACGCCGTGAATCCAGTTCTTTTTACGGTGCACTCGTACCGCAGAACGGGTAGACAATAACACTAGGTAAGGTCCTGTCCAGCGGGGCTGCTCGTTCTTGGTTCGCTGAAAATTCTTCACGAGCACCCATGCGCCAGGTTCAATGGTGTGCCCTGGATCTTCAGAAACCTGTGGCAAAGTATCATGAACCTGTTGATGCAGAACACGCAATTTAGCCGTCAATTCGTACAGGTAGTCAAGCAATACAGGGTGTTCTATTTCACTAAATTTTGTCGGCCGCGGCACTCCCCAAATATTTGCCGGGCGACCAAACACAACCTCATAAGGACTCAGACCCATTCGCGAATGGACAGTCATTCTTGTGGACAGAAGGGCTAACGGCAAAGCATCAGGCCATTGTAGACCAGAGCTCGCTTGAATTTTGGCCAATTTCAATTTTAACGTGCCATTGTAGCACTCAACTAGACCAGCTGACTGGGGATGATTGGCAGCGTGGAACTTCTGCCGGATTCCTAACCCATCACACGCTCTCTTCATCACTTGACCCACAAATTCGCTCCCATTGTCACTCCAGACCATTCTCGGCAACCCATACCTAGGGAAAAATTCCTTAATAAGGGCTTTAGCTGTGGACAAGGCAGTATTGTCCTTCAAAGGGTAGGCTTCCACCCATCTAGAAAAAGAGCAAACAACCACTAAGACATACTTCAGGTTGTTGCACCTCTCCATGTGGATGAAATCTAGCTGCAAAGCCTCAAACGGATACGTGGGAGGAGCAAAATGACCAGCTGGAGTTGGAGTTCCCTTACCAGGATTGTACATCGAACAAACCATACAGTTCTTGACCAAATTCTCTGCACACTTAGGAATTCCAGCATTTTGCCATACTGGGGCCAACAACTTACAAATCCCTTTCACACTGATATGGGCCATTCCATGTGCCATCGTAACCACTGGAAGTACATACGCATCAGGCAACAACCATCGCTGATGTTCTGACAACTCAACCCAACAACCATTCGAGTCCAATTTACCCTTCCTTTCTCTCCATTCATTCAACTCTTTCTCTGTAGCTTCAGCTTGGATGGATTTCACACTCTCAATCGTATCTTCACACATACTTCTATCTGGAATCCATCTCACCGAACCCGCAACATACATTCGACTCATCACATCTCTCGCAGTCTCTTTCGCGACTTTATCTGCAAACGTATTACCACGACCAACATCATCCGTGACTTTCTTATGCGCACTGCATTTCACGATCGCAACTTGCAACGGCAGAGTAAGAGATTCAAGAAGTTCATTCACCAATTGACCATGTTGGATCTTGGTCCCATGCGAAGTCAGAAACCCACGTTCTCTCCACAATCATCCAAAGCTAGGAGCAACACTGAACGCATACTGGCTGTCAGTGTACACAGTCACTCTTTTCCCTTTCGACAACACACACGCTCTTGTCAATGCAATCAACTCTGCCGCTTGTGCTGAATTATGTGGGATACGAGCAGCTTCAACAATCGTATGCAAAGTCCTAACCGCATATGCCGCAGTCGTATCACCATTCGGAAGCTTGAAGCACGAACCATCAACCCATAAAGTACCATCACATTCCGCAAGAGGAGTGTCCCTAAGGTCTATCCTCCCTTTTGTTTCTTCCTCAGTCCTAAGAAAATAATCATGCTGTTCGGTATCATCTGTCTCAGTTGAGATCGGCAACAACGTGGCTGGGTTCAACCTGTTGCATCTCTTTATATGTACATGACTTACTAACAAGGTCAATTCGTAACCTGACAACCGAGCACTAGTTAAATGCTGTGTCTTGGTACGGTTCAACAAGGTATCCGCTGCATGTGGAACCATCACAGTCAGTGTATTGTCCATCACCAAACCAGCAGACTGTCGGATTGAAACAGCCGCTGCCGCTGTAGCTCTCAAGCAACTCAGCAACGCTCTAGCTACCGGATCCAAAGTCGACGAAAAATAAGCACATGGACGTTGCTTATCGCCAAACTGTTGAGTCAAAACTGATAATGCACATCCCCCTCTCTCGTGGACATACAATGTGAAGGGTTTACTGTAATCGGGATTACCCAGCACAGGAGCCGAACACAGCGCATCACGCAATTCTGAAAAACTCTTCTGACATTCGTCAGTCCAAGGAATAGGATTCGGAGTATCCTTAACAGTAAGAGCTATCAAAGGTTTTGCAAGCAACGAAAAATTAGGAATCCACTGTCTACAGTACGATGTAATACCCAGAAACGCACGCACTTCTCTCTGTGTCGTAGGCACACTCATTTTCGCAATCGCTTGAATTCTTTCTGGGGTCAATCTTCTTCCCTCCTTCGATAAGAGGTGACCTAAGTAGGTAACTTCTTGTCGGCAATACTGCAACTTTGAAAGAGAAACCTTATGATGGAAATCAGACAAGTGACGTAACAACGACAGAGTAGCCTCTCTACAAGTCTCTTCATTGTCAGCAGCAACTAAAAGATCATCAACATACTGAATAAGGGCAGCGCCATCAGGTAAAACCAACAATTCAAGTTGCGTCTTCAAGGCTTGACTATAGATTAGATCGATGGACTCTCACAATAGCCTTGAGGAGCGCGTTTAAACCGGAAACTTCGGCCTCCTAAAGAGAAGCCAAAAATATCTCCACTCTCCACGGCAATTGGGATGCTGAAGAAAGCATTTTTCAGATCAATCACCGAAAACCACGTGGCTGTGGCCGGAATCAAAAGTCAGTAAAGCGGTGATATCAAGCACAACAGGAAATTGTGGAACAACGATCTTATTCACCTCGCGAAGATCGACCACAAACCTATATACAGGAGGCTGAGAAGAATCGGTTCTTTTCAGAACAGGCAAAACCGGACTATTGCACACATTACCTCTCGTTTCCTCAATCACACCTTTCTCAATCAGATCAGAGATGATCGCCAAGAGTGCTCTTTCACCATCACTTGAGATGCGATACTGTGGAATGCGTGGCAATCTAGCATTCGCCTTCAATGTCACAACATATGGCGGAATCTCCAAAAGACCCACATCATTAGGACCAGTAGCCCAAAGAGAATCAGGAAGAGAAGACAATTCAGCTGGAAGTTGGTCTTTAGGCATATACATCGGAGAGATCACTCTCTTTCCCAATGTAAGCTGTACTCCTGAAGGAGAACAATAAAGCGTCGCATACAATCTCTTCAACAAGTCCAATCCCAACAAGTTCTCACCACAACCTGTCGTCAGAATGAGGGGTGCTTCGAATTAACAAGGTCCGACAGAAAGAGACAAAGGACTAGAAATCGGATTTCTAACCGGGGCGCCAGAAAAACCTACTGAAACATTCGTTAAGCCAGACAAAGGTGCGCCAGGGAGTTTAGAGTGCATGATAGAACTCTTCGCAGCACCAGTATCCAACAGAAACGGCTCTGACACACCTGATGCAATCACTTCAACATAAGGTCCACTCTGATCTACTAGAACTGAAACGACTCCCTCTCTTTGTCTGTGGCTGTCCTAACAATCATTACCTTCCTTATCCTCTCCTTCAACGTAATAATCGTCCGCATAATACTGAGCCGTCCTACCAGACGCGACATTCTGTTGATCAAAACAATTCATCGAATTCTGCGGAGGCAAGGAACGCGCAATCTGAGACATACCACGTCCTCGACCTCGCGGAGCTTGTTGAACACCTCGACCTCTCATACCAGAAACACCATTTGTGCGCTGTAATAAAATTGGGCAACTATTCTTGAAGTGACCCTCTTCTTTGCAATACGCACACTGATTAGGACCTACAGGAAAACGCTGTTGAGAAGACTTGAACCTTTGCGAGTTTCTCTGATATTGTTGGGGTTGCTGATAATCACGCTGGGTGTTGCGAGGCGGGTATGCTTGCTGCAAAAGAACCTTAGTCTTCAATTCTTTGGTCTTTTTATCCGCTTTCTCTATCTCATCCTTATTTCTATTCTCATAGTACTGGGCAGTAGTCAATATCTGTGCTGACAAAGAAACAGCCCAGGCACTTTCAGAATCCTTCAACCTATTGCACAACTCGGGAAGCAAATTATGCACAAACTTGTCAACGAACAACCTTTGACCACCTTCTGTACTCATGTCTTGACCGCTATGGTCTACAAATGTTTCTTCAAATTGAGTGAAAAAGTCGGACACAGTTTCGTCTTTCTTCTGCTTGCATGCAGACAACTTGTCCCAATTGACACGCATAGCAGGCATCAAAGTCTTCATATAATCAATAATTGTACCAGGGAGATCAGCAATCACATTCTCGGGTTTAGCACCACCTATTTGTCTTTCATCTGCAGTTCTAAGATTATTCCATGTATCACCTAATTCCTGCGCATGATCTGTATGACGAATCTTACTCCATATAGGCTGTGGAACAACATTCCCAAATAACATATCTATATCAGCCAAATTCATAATACATGAACCCGCAGTTTGAGATAGATCCTTATAAAACCCCGTAGGATTTTTACGTGGATCAGGCAGAGTCTGCTTTAGAGCTAGGACTTCGGCACGCTTCCATGGAACATGTACCCAAACGCGCTGGAAATGTGCCAGAACAGGTGGATTAGCATTCGCATCACCAGGTCTCCAAACGGGAGGAACCTCACGCATCGGGTATTGACGTGCCTTTCTCCTAACTGAAGAATCAGGCTCAAATAATGACCTAGAAGGAAACTCACTCCTAAACGACAACAATGTCGCGACTGCTCTTTCAACATCAAGACCCACTATAGTTCATTTCGCAAACTCGGACAGCACACGGAACAACTCATGAGGAGTCTGCCCTACCTCACTATCTTCCCACTGTTCACGAAGGAAAGAACACATCACATCAAATACGTATCTCTGTTTCGGTGCTTCCCATTGATGGAAAACATCCATAACACCCTCAAGATCATAGTGCGAAGGAAAGGTAACCCATTTACGCGCCAAGTGATCTAACACTGTCCGTTCATCAGGACCAGGCAATTGACTACGCAATTGCTTACGCTCTACAACAGGAGACATACCCAATGAACCCATTAGAGGAGAAAAAAGACTAGCAACCGCATCAGTCATTCTCCGTCGAGCAGAAGGAGAAGGTGACAAAAGAACAGGAGACAAAGCAGAATGAGAAGGAACCGAAGTCGGAACAGTGACAGAGGGAACAGACAACACAGGTATAGGAGTAGCAGACGAAGGCGGTAGCAAAGACGGCAGCCCTTGAGAAGGCTGCCCCGAGGCAGTAGTAGCCAGTAGAGGGAGAGCTGGCTGTTGAGGAACCACTGGGGTAAAACAACCGGGGGTTGCGCAACTACAAGTGGCGGAGGTGCGGTAGCACTCTGAGCATAAGGGGGTGGCGAACTTAATAGATGCGACATTAAAGGATCTTTCGCCAGATCTTTCTTTTCTTCTTGCTGTTGAGGCGGCAAAGCTGGATAACATTTGTCTACCGCTAATTGACGTTGCCTAAACATCAGTTCGCTTTCTTGCTCTTCCTCATTATCCTTAAACTGTATAGCAGCCTGCACCATCGACATACCTCGTGCACGCTTATTTCGTTTCGCTAACTTAATTTCCTTTTGTTTGGCTTCCTTTCGCCAAAGGCGGAAAGAGTCAAACATTGCCGGCCGGGCTTTCTTTTTGAAGAGTCTAACTTCTAAATTATCTAAAATCTCCGTTTCATAACTACCATATTGGGGCCATTTTAGGACACCATCCTTCCTAGTATACCTAATCCGTACGTCATTATACGTGATGGGGCCCACGCCGTGTTTTAAATAGAGCTCATAGGTCGGAGTTCCAATCGGAGGCACCGGACACGAGTCCTCCAATCGGGAATCCCTATTACAACCATAACAAAATATCTTTCCAAGTCTGCTAAGACCAGGCATCTTCGCTCACTAGTCTAGCTTCAAACTTCAAGGGAATATCAAAACGATAGCCTCGTGAATACATGAGTCCCTCGGCTTTGGGGCCTGCAGGTACCAAATCAAAGTGATCCCGAAGGATACCAAAACAAACTAAGGACTGGGAGATGCTCCACTCATACTTAACTGAAATATCGATGACGTCGCCAGAAGAACCGTCTATCGTCTCGCTTTACAAGTCATCAAAGGGCTCCAAGACAGGGCGACAGTCAGGGCAGCAGTCCTTCGTAGCTGTCGGAATGCGGGGAACTTCGCAGCAAAGACTTTCGGACCACAACGACATACAGGGGTCGATGAAGTGGTAGGCCTCCCTCCAGAATTTTCACACAAAGCTCCTCACGATCTTCAGGCTTGGACCGGTACCGCTGAAGTCGCCCCAGAGTTGGGCGCCAACTGAAGAACCGGGATTTAAACCCAGCGGCGCAGGGGACACGCCCGAAGTCTTCGGGTCCACCTGTCTTAGAGTACAGAGACACGGGATTCTTCTGTTGACATCAAAGATCAATTTTATAAGCTGCAGCCAGTAACAGAGGTCCTAGAAGTACAACACGGTGTATGTTCTCAGG
This sequence comes from Triturus cristatus, assembly GCF_964204655.1. Classification (NCBI taxonomy): domain Eukaryota; kingdom Metazoa; phylum Chordata; class Amphibia; order Caudata; family Salamandridae; genus Triturus; species Triturus cristatus. The sequence goes on along the minus strand of NC_140579.1, from coordinate 170,959,587 downwards.
AGACTGCTCAACATAATAGAGCGGAGCATCGTCTTTTATGCCAAAAACCAAGTTCCTGGCTAGCATCAATTACTCACAAATTTGACCAATCAGAGGATGATATTTACAGAGGCATCACATAACGACAAACCCACTTTCAGTTATCCAACCCATCGCCCATGACAAGGCAAAAATCCAGCATTCTTGCTCGAACAGGCCGGACGGGCCCATCATAAAAGACCTCAACCCAAATCAATAATTAGGCCATAAGGCCATAAAAGGAAGGAGCAGAAACAGATGAGAAGCAAGATAGAGGGGTGTGTGCGTGTGCCATAGAATCAATAATGTCCTGCTCTTTGATCTCTATCTGACCAGCTGCTTAACAAGGTACTGGCTCAACAAGTTTAGCCTCGGGCAGCAGGGTCAATTGACTCAGGTCAAACAGGAGTCAACACGAACTCAAGCTAAGGTGTATGCGTCCCTAGAGGCTCGCTTGGCCACAGTCATCCCGTAGTCATTAGCCTATGTGAGGGCAACCACAAAATGGCAGTTATGCACAAAATGAAACCCAAGGGTGCAGACTAGATCGTCAAATATACAGTGAATCCATCGGTGTAGCATGACGAAAACGCTTACGCATACCGCACTTGTCAGTCGCGGTTCACTGATACCAAAATCATCACGATACGACAACCTTCATTGAATGGGTTCAGAATTCACGGAACCACAGGTCTTAGTCTACATATATTTAAATGCTAGGCAGAAAATTGAGTGCCAGTTTTCTTCATGATCTTCTCGGCAACAGATGCAACTTCAGACTGCATCGATCTTTTAGCCAAGACCTACTTGTATGCTGGGACTTACTACCGCATACTCTTTGCATGCTGTAGTTTCGCTTTTCTAGTATACGTTCGGGCAAACATGGCCAGTGGGTACCTCTGTATCAATTGTCTTGATTGCATGTTAAGATTTCACATGACCTTTTCAAGGAAAGCTAGAGCTGTGCAATGCTTATATCTCCACTGACCACATAATAGGGCAAGCCATACATTGAAAGTACAGATATACCCAACTGATTAATTCCAGGTTTAGAACATCGATAGTAGACATAAGGGCTCTACCTTCACGTGACATGCTAAATGTAGAAGTCATGTCACTGAACTAATGATTCGGGCCCAGATCATAAATCCCAACCTAAGAAAATGGAGATTTTTTCAACAAAGGAAGGTGATGAATTCGAAAGTCAACCATGGGTTGCAATCGACAGTACTACCAACCCCAAGAAGGAAGAGTCCATGCCACTACTAGTGAAAATCTAACTGAGACACAACCTTATGCCATAATCACATGATCTCTGTTACGGTGAACCATTTACTTTGCAGAGTACGTTTGGATCTTGGGAGGTAGAGGTAGAGGGGAAGGGAGGCGAGACGGATAAGCAGCAGGGAAGTACGTAGAGGCAAGGCTTAACAAGATTCCGTCACTCAATGCGTTGAGCTTAAGCCTTCTCTGCAGCAGCTCCTCTGGCCTGGAACGCCCTTCCAGGCACGCTTGTCTCTGTTTAGCACTTACTAACTTTCGCAAACACGTAAGATCACACAGGCATCCACCCTGGAGGGATGTACTGAAACAATGAACTCAACCTGCAGTGCCCATGCTGATAAAGGACTGGTCCTGGATGCAGCAGCTGTGCAAAAAATGTCCTCACAACACAGGACTGCAGATCTCAAGATGGGGCTGGGGAGGAGTGAAACAGCCCACATCACACAAAAGCGGGAATGCATTAACAAAAATATGAAAGATCCAACATTCTCGTCACTTTACTCATTATTTCCCATGCCAGCTTATTGATCATACACTTCTCCAATCCCCCATCTGTGCTATCATTTGATGACTACTACAAATAGCTAGGGCTCCTCTTATCAGCAATGAACCTGGGTATATTGCAAAGTTTCAGTTTTAGCCAAATTAATTAGTGCAAAATGTAACTTATGTAGGGTTATTCAAGGATACCGACTGCTCTTTCGTCTACTTGAAAAAAGTTGAAATGTCGACCCGTAACTATTATTACGTCTGTGGGTCATCATTAGGGCGCAAAAGTAACTGGTGAGCATCTGCAGGAAAATAAAGTGGAAACACCTCTCAAATCATGTCCCAAAATAGCTATGGGTGGGAAGAGGTAAGTGGATTTACAGAAGCATTTGAGTCACTTCAAAAAAGGATGGTCCATATGGGATGGGGTTAGGCAGCAACGTTAGCAGATACACCATCCCGAAGCTCCCTCATGGCCTACACCTAACGGGCCTTTAACCAGTGCTGTCTCGGGTACCAGCAGTGAGGATGGAGACCAGAGGTTCAAATAGAACTTTCCCAGAGCAACTAAGAGCTGTCTGCCTGATCTATCTCTTCAAAGAAAGATACACAAGACTCAGAACTTCAGTATCACGGCATCCTCAGATGGCACCCATTGCCTCAGCCTCAGAAGAGTCGCATCCTTGAGCAACGGCAGGCAAAGGGGTGAACCTTGGGCCCTCTTTTGCTCAATGTTGATGAGTCCTTGTCTGAGAGGGACAATCAGCTGCCGAGAGGGTGCCATAATGGGTGCCCAGAAACATTGGTGAGGCACCAATCATCAACTAGGGATCCCTACCAAGAGGAACAGCGCACCGCAGGAGACTGAAGGTACTTGCTGGCACAGACCATTGGACCTCGGGGTGCAGACTTCGCTATCCCACAGATGTTTAATGAGAAAGACTGTGAGGCTAGCCACAAACCTGTACAGAAATTGATGATTCCAACCTTAATTGATGAAATGAGAAATGCAACAATCAGGACTGGCCCTCCCTTCACGAGACACCTTCCTAGTATGGGCTTGGAACAAATCAGACAGGGCGCCCTGGCATGTTCTACACTTCTGCTCTGGATGCCGGTGGCAACTAAGGAAGGGCTGGTGACTAGCCTTGGATATTGTTATCCTGCATCTATTGAAAGTGCCTGGAGACTCTCAATTTGAAAGTTAACTTATGTTTACGTTGCAAAACCCAGAAACTCTCTGAATGCGTCGTCTTTGGAAATGGTTCATTATCATTGGCCCAGAAGAAGTCCCAAGCCTCCATAAAAGTAGACACAATAGTGAGGGAGAAGCGGGGTTGAAGCTATGTCGTCATGGTCACACCTCACACATACTAAATCTCAAACAAGGTCTTTGACCCAGCTGAGAAGCCTCATACATCAACACCAGCCACTGTGGCTGTGCTTACGAAGGAGCTGCTCTTCACCCTACAACTCTTTTAGAATTGAGTCTGTGAGGAGATAACGTGATCTGACCTATGGCCTTCAGGTGCTCAACTCTAGCCTTGGTTAAAAGATCTACAATCTAAGATCGGACACAAACTTGGTGGACAAGAGGGTGATGGAGCCTGAGGGTAAAATCGAATGCCTGGAGGAAGCCAGAATCACTTGAGCTAAATCTGGACACCCTAAATGTACAGGTAGATGCTATAGTAGTGCACTGTAAAGACCTAGAGAATTTCTCTAGGGACGGATAACACCCGAGTTACAGGCTAGGAGGAGGGAGTGTATGGAATGGATTTGTAGACTCTATTGCCATCGCACCAGTATTACAACTCACCATCAACGCCACCTTCAAGACCCGCTCCTTCCCCGATGCCTGGAAATGCGCAGAAGTCAGGCCACTGCTCAAGAAGCCCTCAGCGGACCCGACGGACCTCAAGAACTACCGACTCATCTCTCTCCTCCCTTTTGCGGCGAGAGTCACCGAGAAGACTGTCAACGCAGAACTGACAAGGTTCATAGAAGACAACGCCATCCTCGACCCCTCACAATCCAGCTTCCAAAGCAACCACAGCACCGAGACCGCCCTACTCACAGCCATTGATGACATCGGCACCCTCCTCGACCAAGGCCACACCGCAGCCCTGATTCTACTTGACCTGTCAGCAGCTTTCAACACTGTCTCCCACTGCACACTCGCAGCCAGACTACACAACACCGGCATACACGGCACCGCCCTCGACGGGATCCGATCGTTCCTCACCGGCAGAAGCCAAAGGATCAGACTAACACCTTTCCTCTCCCAGCCCACAGAAATCAACTGCGGAGTGCCACAAGGATCATCACTCAGCCAGACCCTTTTCAACATTTACATGGCTCCCCTCGCAGCCATCGTCTGACAGAACGGCCGCAGCATAGTCTCCTATGCCGAAAACACCCAGCTCATCCTGTCCCTCACCAAGGACCCCACCACCCCCATACTCAACTTCCAGGAAGGAATGCAGGATGTCGCAGCCTGGATGAGCAAAAGCTGCCTGAAACTCAACTCAGAAAAGACAGAAGTCCTCTTCTTCGGAACCACCCCATCGGCATGGAACGACACCTGGTGGCCCACCACCCTCAGACCCCCAGCGACCCCTACTGACCACACCCCCAACATCGGCATCATTCTCGACTCCTCCCTCTCCATGAGCAGACAAGTCAACGCCGTCACCTCCAGCTGTTTCAACACCCTCCACATCCTCCGCAAGACCTTCAAATGGATCCCCCTCCCCCGAGGCAAGGAAGACAGTCACCCATGGACTCATCACCAGCAGACTGGATTACGGAAACGCCTCTATGCCGGAATCAACAAGTCTCCCCTCGGCAAGCTCCAGACGATACAGAACACCGCCGCCAGACTCGTCCTCGGTATCCCTCGACACGAACACATAAGCCAACACCTGCGCAAGCTCAATTGGCTCCCTGTGGAGAAAAGAGTCACTGTCAAGATACTCATCCATGTCTACAAATGCCTACACAACACCAGATGTGATGTGATTGCACAGCACACATCCTGTATTCGTGCATTTGAGTATACTATCATATATGCAAATGAAGAAAAACGAGGCTTGGTGAGATAAAATATTTGTCTATGATCAGACAATTTGGTCATGTGGGGAAGCCAGAATTAATCCCAGAATTTCTGCTTTCACATTGTGTAATACAGCCTCCAGATGGCTATTTCTTTCTTTCTCTCCTGTATTACAACAAAGGCCACTATTTTGTCTTTATTCTTTTGTAGGAAGGTGGAATCTGACTGCATGGTTGCCCCCACTTTTTTTCTGGTGTTTGAATGGTTTTTGAGTAGTCTGGCTGGGATCCTGCTATCCAGGACCCCAGCCTGTCTGCTTACTCCCTTAAATGAATGGTGTGCATATTAGATGCACTATTGATTGGATACTGTGGTACCTTATGAGCCCCTAGTATATGGTACCTTAGGTACCAAGGGCATAGGTACTTCACAGGCCTACCAGGGGCTGAAGCATGTATTATGCCACCCCAGGGAAGCAGACTAAATCTGAAACCTCAGGCCTCCTACTGCAGCCTGGGTGAGGTAGTGTTAGCACTCCTCACAGAGGTATAGGTTCCTATATCTCACCATACACACACATATAAACCTATCAGTCACCCCTACAGCAGGTCCTATCAATCGTGAGGGCAGGGTGCTTGGTTTACAATGTGAGGGGGTGCCTCTGCCTGAGCAGGGCCCCTCTGCAGCTGGCAGGGTCTATTCCCTGTGGCTGTTTGTGGATGCAGTTAAACTATATACTCTTAAGTGCATTATAACCTCCCGGTAAATGCTAACTTTGGAATGACTGCAACAAAACATGTCGTGTTTGGTGTCAAACAACTTGGAATCATACCCCCACACCTGTAACTGGTGTGGGAGTATGATCCCAACCTTCTAGAGGGGAAGACATGTACCCACTGTGGAAACACAGTAGAAATCTGAAAGAGACCTGGCATCACAAAATGGATGCCACCAGCACAGACACTGGGCTGCCCTCCTGCTGCTGACCGAAACTCGCAGTGGAGGAGGCCCAACAATAAGCATCCTGTCACAGGGAGGTGTCACCACCTTCCAGACAGGATTTAGTGTATTGAAGCTGGGTGGGTGCACTCTTAGAGTGCTTTGAAGTCCTGCACTGGGGGAGCAGTAGGCTCCTCTGTGCATATGCCAGCTCAAACCGGTTCAGGGGCTACCAGCCCCTGCTCTAGCGTGAAACTGGACAAAGGGAAGTGGGTGTAACCACCCACCCCCCTGACCCTCCTAGAGGAGTGGTCATAGAGCTAGTCCCTCCCTTTCTTTTACTATAGGAACACCTTGCCATTGCAAGTTAGATAACCCGGGACGACGCTTTACAAGAAGAATCCTGGTCCTTCAACGTTCCACTACCTTTGGAAGACGGAAGAATCTCCCTTGGAGTCAAGGAGTGACTCCCCTGCTTGGCAGGCACCAAAACTTGAATCAACGGTCGCAAACTTTCCAGCTCCCACCGGAGTCCAAAGTCCCTGTAGCCCTGGAAGTAGATTTCCTGACTTCTCGATGGCCATTGTGAGTCCCCAGCAGAGCTGAGGTAAGTGGACCCCACGAGTGATGAGGAACTGCAATACCTAAGAACCATGCACTATTGTCAAGTGCAACCCCTTCACGACATTCTACAAACGTGTGCTTTGGACCCTTTGTGGCCCAGCCCTCCAGCAGGTTGTGCACCGAAAATCAGAGGCCTACCCTGTTCCGAGTTACCGTGGGCTCATGTAAAGCATTTCCTCCTGAGGCGTCCTTGGGATCCCTTGCCCATTGGCTTGTGGGTCCCCTGAAGACTTTCTTACCAAACCAAAGGGTTTCCCTGGTTGCTCCAGGCCTGCCCTCACTCACCCTCACTGTGTGAGTCCCTCAGACCTTGCTGGTCTGCACCATTGACTTTATTCACTTTTCACAAGACTTGCTGTTGCCAAGGCTTGTTGGCTTCAATCCGGTTGCCGACACTGCAGTCAGCTGCAGATGTTGTGTGATACTCCGAATCCAGCTGCTGGTCATCATCAATCTCTCCTGGACCTCGTGGGTGAAGAGTCAAAATACCCTCAAGCACCTGAAATCACCCGACATCCATGGGCATCCATCTTCCTGGCCCCGGGTCACTGGCAAGTGACTGTGAACACTGTCCCTTCTGCTTTCAGGTCTTCTTCATCTTGAATCCAGCCTTGGATTCCACCGGACACTTCTTCAGTCTTCGCAAGCAGCAAATCTTCTTTGGCTTCCATAGAAAACAGCGACGCGACCCGACACCAAAAGACACCTATGCTCCCGGCTTCCCTGGGTGAGGTAACTCGTGCACTCCGGTGCCCTAGTATGTGTTGGCCCTCGAAATACTTACCTTGTAAGTAGCTTGCTTGTAGACTTCCTCGAAGTACCCTAAAACTTTAAAAATCCAACTGCGACTTGCTCCATTGTAATCAATAGGGAACCCGCGGCTGTGTTCTCACACTGCACGCGTCTCCCGTGGGTCTTTTACTTACCTGCCTTGGGTAGATTAGTGAAGCCCCAGCGATTCTACAGGCCCTAGGCCTTGTCCCCTTGCAAGTCGAGTTTGCTAAACCTCTTTTTTAGTATATGGTCTGGTACGCCCCTAGGGCCCCAGCCATATTTGTGCTAAACTTATTGTGAAACGTTGATATTTGAATGTGTTCCTGGCTTCTAATCTCATAAAGAGATTAGTAGAGTGTGTCTAGAAATAAATACATATATATTTAATATATATATACCTGTGTGGTGTCCTTTCATTTGGTAATTCAAGAGATTATAAGGTAAAACAAGCTGCTTTACATTTCTCAGAGACTTAGCCTGAAGGCTGCTCTCCACAGCTACCACTAGGATAGCTTTCTTTAAAAGGTTGTCTTAAACCTATCTACCATAAGATTCGAATTGGACTGGTGCAAGGTGGCCACTATAACTAGTGACCAGCATATGCCAGGCCAACTTCTCACATTGGTGGGCAGCGTGTGGGATTCCAGCTTGCCATTGTTTTACCAGAAAATCTCTATTTGAATTACTAACTGAAAACCACTTAAGGTACTCAAGGTACATATAAAGTCAAGCTTAGTATTAATAAGTTCTACTGAACTTAGAGCTGTTTGTGAAGGGATAGCATACCCTTGCGACAGCTCAAGCTAGGATCAGTAAGCCACAAACTAGTGTAGGTATTACAACACTGCACAACACTAGAATGTCCTCAAGGGATGGAGCCAGTGGGTCCACACAACCTCAGTATGAGGACATGACCTTCTTTGACTTGAAGGCCATGTGTGTTGCAAGACACCTAGGATTAGGACAGAGTCCCTCCACACAACACCTGATAAATTTGCTAACAGCAGATGATCTTAGACTAGCTCTAGGAGCTACTGGATCTGGATCAGGGGGTGGGTGTAGGAAGGTGGAATCTGACTATATGGTTGCCCCCAACTTTTTGACTGGTATTTGGATGGTGTTTGACTAGTCTGGCTGGGATCCTGCTATCCAGGACCCCAGCCTATCTGCTTCCTCCCTAAAACTGATGTGAGTACCCTAGGTACATACCAATTGGATACTGAGGACACCCTGTCAGCCCCTTGTAGATGGTACCCTGGGTACCCAGGGCATGGGTCCCTCAGAGGCCTACCAGGGGCTGCAGCACTTATTGTGCCACCCCTGGGACAGCCATACAAACTGACACCACCAGACCACTACTGTAGTCTGGGTAAGGTGGTGCTTGCACCCCTTACAGGGATATAGGTATCCTGTATCCCACTTAATACAACACATATATTCTCATAGGTCACCCCTAAGGCAGGCCATGCTAATCCTACAAGGCAGGGTGCTGAGATATGTGTGAGGGGGAACCCCTACCTGAGTAGGGCCCCTCTGCAACCTTCGTAAAACTACTGCTGGGTTTTTTGTAGTGCAGCCATACCATATACTCTTAACCACATTATAAGTAATCGCGATAGCGTGATAACTTGAGAATGGCTACATAGAACTATATCGTGTTTGGTGTCAAACATGTAGGAATCATACTCCCAATCCAGCCATGGGAGTGAGGACATGATTCCCCCCTGCTAGAGGGGCAATATGGGAAAAGCGGCAGAATTTAGACACCAATTCAAAAGTGAACTGGTAGTACAAAATGGATGCTACCCGCCACCCACACGACTCTGGCTGCCTGTTGCTGGGCAGAACTCCAGCCACAGCAGCTGGACAATAGGGATCTTGTTGCAGGGAGGTGCTCCCACCTCCCCAGACCAACTATGTGTATTGGAACTGGGTGGGTGCACCATAGGATGTCTTTCAGACTTGCACGTAGGCTTCTCCAGTGCCTACTTCTGCATACACCGCCTCAAACCGGTTCAGGGGCATCCTGTCCCCTGCCCAGGAGGGAAACCACACAAAGGGGAGAGGGTGTAGCCAACCTTTCCCGCCTGAACTCTCATTGGTGGGCTCTGATCTGGACACTCCCCTAATCTTTGGATAAAGGTGAATACAGGGTCCCCAGAGCCTCAGATTATTCTTGGACTTTACAGACTTGAACTTCGACTTGCTGCCGCACAGCTGAATGAAGAAATCTCCCTTGGGGTAAAGGAGTTACCCCCCTGCTTGGCAGGCACCTGAAACACTGCAAGTGACCCAGTTGGAACTTCACTGCTCCTACGGACATCGAAGACTCTTTCCTACCTTGAGGTGGGTTTCCAAGCATCCCAGAGGCCAGTGAGTGTGCACAGCAAAGCTCAGCACCGTTGACCCCGTGGGTGCCGAGATCCCCAATACCCCAGGACACCAGCCACCTCTTGCACAGCACCCGACCCCGAAAAGTGGGGAAATTGTGTTTTGGCCCAATATTGAGCCAACCCCTGAGCATCATCTGTGCCAAAGATCGATGCCCTAGCCCACTCCTGCGACCCGTGGGCACATCTTTACGCACGCCAAATTGATGCCTCCCACGGTCCCTTGTCTCTCAACTGGTGGGCCCTAGCAGAGGTCAATCTTTGATTCCAAGAGTTCCCCTAGTTGCTCCAGGCCTGCTCTTGCTGGAGACCTCGCTCAGACCTTGTGGATCTGCACCAGTAGCAGTTTTGTGTTTCTTGCATGGGTTGCGGTTGCCAAGGCTTAGTGGATCCAATCCGGACACTAACACCGCAGCGACCCTCATCCTTTGTGGGACAGTTGCCCTCCAGAAACTGGCCTTCCTTGACACCTCCTGGACCCCGTGCCTGACGATCCAAGCTACACCTCTTCTACCTGGAAGCACCCGACACTGAAGGGCTCCTTCTCTTGAGCCCCCTGGTCACTGTGCCGTGACCCAGACTCTGTCCCCTCTGCTTGCAGGTCCTTCTCTTCAAGATCTACATTTTCATTCTTCACGACATCGACGACGCTTCTTGCTAGCAGCAGTTTTTCACATTTTGCCATTGACAATCAGCCCTTGACCCGACATCGAAAACAACCTATGCACCCGGCTTCCCTGGGGCAGGTAACAGTGGTACCTCGGTACTCTCGTGGGTGTGGGCCCTTCAAAAGCTTAACTCTAAAGTATTGAACTTGAACTCCTGCTAGAAGTGTTTTTAATTCTGTAAAATTCAACCGCGACATTCTCCGTAGGCTTTAATAGAGATCCCGACAGTAGCTTTAGCCACTGCACGCGTCTCCCGTGGGTCCCCTTCCTCACTACCTTGGGTGGTTTCACAAGGGGCCAGCGACCCTAGATGCCCTAGGCATTGTCTGTAGAATTGTCGTGGTTCTTATACCATTTTTTTTATATATGGTTTGGTCCCCCCCGGGGCCCTATGATTCCAGTGCTATTTATTGTAACTATCAATGCTTGTTTGAATTGTATCTTCACCTCTAGCCTCATAAAGAGACTAGTGGGGTTAATCCTAGAATAAATACATATATTTTATATATATACCTGTGTGGACTACTCATTCATTTGGTTATTCAAGAGGTTATCTATGGTAAAACAATAAGCTTTACACTCCTTCAAGACTTAGCCTGGAGGCTGCTCTCCACAGCTACCACTAGGAGAGCTTTCTTTAAAGGTTGTCTTTAACCTATCACAATAAGAGTGGGTCAGCCAAAGTCTCTGGGTCAGATTATGAAAATCAAGATGACCTGGAGTCTGTGATTGAAGGGCCAGACCCACAAGGGTCTGCAAAGGACAGAGGAATTCTCCCTAAGAGAGCTGACAGAAGTGAAGAGAGGCCCATGTCCCCTTCAAGGGAATCTAACCACTCATATCACACTGACAGAGAATCTGTCCACCAGAGGAACTCATACTCTAATAGAAGAGAGACCTCCTCTGAAAGAAGGTACAAGATGCTCCAGTATGAGGAAGCAAAACTTGCCCTCAGAACCAAGCAATTGGCCTTAGATGGAGAAGCCTTTGAGCTCCAGAGAGCTTCTAAGAAAGAGGGGTTAGAACCCCCTGGTGGCAGCAACAGTGTCCCTAGAGGCAGAGATTACATTCCAGACCATAGGAACCTGTCCAAGGGTGTTCCTCCCTACCAGAGTGGGGATGATATCCACAAGTGGATAACTGCTATGGAGAGGACCTGTATAGTACAACAGGTCCCCCAGAAACAGAGGGCAGCAATCTTGTGGCTCTCCTTTTCTGATAAAGGTAGAGACAAGCTCCTCACTGTTAGAGAAGAGGATGCTGATGATTATGAAGTCCTGAAGAGTGCATTGATAGATGAGTTTGGCTTAACCACTGAACAGTACAGGTTGAAGTTCAGAGACACCCAGAAGGCACAGACACAGGACTGGGTGGACTTTGTAGATTGTGCTATCAAGGCTCTGGAGGGTTGGATAATTGGCAGTAGAGCAACTGATTTTAAGGGATTGTATAATCTAATAATGAGAGAACAGATCCTTAACAATTGTCAAAACTAGCTCTTACACCAGTACCTTGTGGACTCTGAGCTGACCTCTCCCCAAGAATTGGGAAAGAAGGCAGACAAATGGGTCAGAACCAGGGTGAGGCCCAAGAACCAAGGTGGTGACCAGAAGAAAGATTCCACTAAGCCCAAAGAGAAAAGTGGGGATAATAAAACAGAAAAGTCCTCTGAAGGGCCCTAAAAATCCAGTTCTGGGGGTGGGTCCCAAAATCCTTCCTCTTCCAATAAGAAACCATGTTGCCATGTGTGCAAACAACCTGGCCACTGGAAAACTGACTCCAGCTGTCCAAAGAATGCCAATAAAGAAAATGTTCCTCCCATTGCAGCTCCAACACCTCCTGTTACTACCAGTAGTAATCCCCCAGGTGGTGGGAGTGCACCCAAAACCTTAGTTGGGTTTTCTTCGGGAACTCAGGTGGACTCTGGCCTAACCAGGTCCCCTACACAAGCAACTCTAGTCTGTGATGGTGGCATGGGGTTTGCGAAATTTACCATGAGTCCCAATATTTTGGGCAGGTACAGACAAGAGCCCATGATCAATGGTCAGAAGGCTGTGGCCTACAGGGACACGGGGGCTAGTGTCACCATGGTGACAAGGAGACTAGTGCTCCTAGAACAGCTTTTACCTCAGTTTAGATACCAGGTGACCAATATTGATGGAATAAGGACAGACCATCCCATGGCAGTGGGATATCTTAGCTGGGGAGGGGTCACTGGCCCAAAGAGAGTGGCAGTGTCCCCAACCTTGCCTGTAGATTGTCTACTGGGGAATGATCTGGAAATCTCAGCCTGGGCTGAGGTGGATCACAATGCCCATTTAAGAATGTTAGGCATCGCTGAAAGAGTGGATGAGACCCTGAGGGCCTCACCTCCACCCCAGAAGAAATTAAGGGGAGTGAAACCTGAAACAATGGATCACTCCACACAAACAGAGAGCATAGGGGGAGAGGGACAGTCCTCCCCCACCAGACTAAAGGTAAGAGCCAGCTTTCTAAGGGAACTGAACCTGCCCCTTGTGAAGTAACTGCCCCAGAAGTGGTCAGGCCTGTCCTGGCCACAGCTCTGATGGCAGGGGATCCTTCCAAGGTGGTACCCAGTCTGGAGTAGGTATCCTGCCCCTCTCTACCCTGCCTCAGTCAGCCCAGGGCTGCAGAGGCCAGGGAGGTCAGTGGACCCTTAGTGGGCCCCTGTCCAGAGGAACCCCCTCATCAGCAGATTAGGGACACCCAGCAGAGTAGTTATAGCCAGGTGAATATTCCTCTACAAACTGAGGGATCCCCCTGACCCCTAGGTACAGGAGTCCCACAGATGGACTCTGTTGGGCACAGGGAGACCTGGGACATAGTTGCCCCAAACACTCCAATGCCCTCCACTATTCCAACCTGAGGGACCCAACCCCCAGCTGTAGGCAGCCAGAGGTTGGCCCTTAGGGCCAGATATGACACAGTCATGGACAGAAAGGCTTCCATGGTGAACAGTGGCCTGAGGAAGTTGAGACCACCCCAAATAGGGCCTCACTTCCAGTCTCAGACACCCCACCAGCCTGCTCCTGTACCAAAACACAATACAGGTAATTTCCCTAGACTTTGGAGAAACTCTAGAACCCCTTGGGGTAGGATTTCCCAAGTGGACCATGAGACAGGGAGCAACCATGCTAGTGCAGGTTCTTCCTTATATGGCCACTCAGGAAATAAAGGCTTATCTGGACAAGGTTAGCCTTATCTCCTTTCGATTGGGGGGGATTATGTAGGAAGGTGGAATCTGACTGCATGGTTGCCCCCACTTTTTTCCTGGTGTTTGAATGGTTTTTGACTAGTCTGGCTGGGATCCTGCTATCCAGGACCCCAGCCTATCTGTTTACTCCCTTAAATGACTGGTGTGCATATTAGATGCACTAGTGATTGGATACGGTGGTACCTTATGAGCCCCTAGTATATGGTACCTTAGGTACCAAGGGCATAGGTACTTCACAGGCCTACCAGGGGCTGAAGCATGTATTATGCCACCCCTGGGAAGCAGCCTAAATCTGACACCTCAGGCCTGCTACTGCAGCCTGGGTGAGGTAGTGTTAGCACTCCTCACAGAGGTATAGGTTCCTATATCACCCATACACACACATATAAACCTATCAGTCACCCCTACAGCAGGCCCTATCAATCCTGAGGGCAGGGTGCTTGGTTTACAATGTGAGGGGGTGCCTCTGCCTGAGCAGGGCCCCTCTGCAGCTGGCAGGGTCTATTCCCTGTGGCTGTTTGTGGATGCGGTTAAACCATATACTCTGAAGTGCATTATAACCTCCCGGTAAATGCTAACTTTGGAATGACTGCATCAAAACATGTCGTGTTTGGTGTCAAACAACTTGGAATCATACCCCCACACCTGTAACTGGTGTGGGAGTATGATCCCACCCTTCTAGAGGGAAAGACATGTACCCACTGTGGAAACACGGTAAAAATCTGAAAGAGCCCTGGCATCACAAAATGGATGCCACTAGCACAGACACTGAGCTGCCCTCCTGCTGCTGACTGAAACTCGCAGTGGAGGAGGCCCAACAATAGGCATCCTGTCACAGGGAGGTGTCACCACCTTCCAGACAGGATTTAGTGTATTGGAGCTGGGTGGGTGCACTCTTAGAGTGCTTTGAAGTCCTGCACTGGGGGAGCAGTAGGCTCCTCTGTGCATATGCCAGCTCAAACCGGTTCAGGGGCTACCAGCCCCTGCTCTGACGCGAAACTGGACACAGGGAAGTGGGTGTAACCACCCACCCCCCTGACCCTGCTAGAGGAGTGGTCATAGAGCTAGTCCCTCCCTTTCTTTTACTATAAGATAGGTACACCTTGCCATTGCAAGTTAGATTACCCTGGATGACGCTTTACAAGAAGAATCCTGGTCCTTCGACGTTCCACTACCTTTGGAAGACGGAAGAATCTCCCTTGGAGTCAAGGAGTGACTCCCCTGCTTGGCAGGCACCAAAACTTGAATCAACGGTCGCAAACTTTCCCGCTCCCGCCGAAGTCCGAAGTCCCTGCAGCCCTGGAAGCAGATTTCCTGACTTTTTGATGGCCATTGTGAGTCCCCAGCAGAGCTCAGGCGAGTGGAACCCACGAGTGACGAGGAACTGCAATACCTGGGAACTGTGCACTATTGTCAAGTGCAACCCCTTCACGACATTCTACGAACTTGTGCTTTAGACCTTTTGTGGCCAAAGCCTCCAGCAGGTTGTGCACCGAAAATCAGAGGCCTACCCCATCCCGAGTGACCGTGGGCTCCTGTAAGGCATTTCCTCCTGAGGCGTCTTTGTGATCCCTTGCTCATTGGCTGGTGGGTCCCCTGAAGACTTTCTTACCTAACCAAAGGGTTCCCCTGGTTGCTCCAGGCCTGCCCTCACTCACCCTTGCTGGGTGAGTCCCTCAGACCTTGCTGGTCTGCACCATTGACTTTATTCACTTTTCATGAGACTTGCTGTTGCCAAGGCTTGTTGGCTCTAATCCGGTTGCCGACACCGTAGTCAGCTGCAGACGTTGTGGGACACTCCGAATCCAGCTGCTGGTCATCGTCGATCTCGCCTGGACCTCATGGGCGAAGAGTCAAAATACCCTCAAGCACCTGAAATCACCCGACATCCGTGGGCATCCATCTTCCTGGCCCCGGGTCACTGGCAAGTTACTGTGAACACTGTCCCTTCTGCTTCCAGGTCTTCTTCATCTTGAATCCAGCCTTGGATTCCACCGGACACTTCTTAAGTCTTCGCAAGAAGCAAACCTTCTTTGGCTTCCATAGAAAACAGCGACGCGACCCGACACCAAAAGACATCTATGCACTCGGCTTCCCTGGGTGAAGTAACTCGTGCACTCCGGTGCCCTAGTGTGTGTTGGCCCTCGAATTACTTACCTTGTAAGTGGCTTGCTTGTAGACTTCCTCGAAGTACCCTAAAACTTGAAAAATCCAACCGCGATTTGCTCCATTGTAATCAATAGGGAACCCGCGGCTGTGTTATCAAACTGCACGCGTCTCCCGTGGGTCTTTTACTTACCTGCCTTGGGTGGATTAGTGAAGCCCCAGTGATTCTACAGGCCCTAGGCCTTGTCCCCTTGCAAGTCGAGTTTGGTAAACCTCTTTTTTAGTATATGGTCTGGTACGCCCCTAGGGCCCCAGCCATATTTGTGCTTAACTTATTGTGAAACGTTGATATTTGAATGTGTTCCTTGCTTCTAATCTCATAAAGAGATTAGTAGAGTGTTTCTAGAAATAAATACATATATACTTGATATATATACCTGTGTGGTGTCCTTTCATTTGGTAATTCAAGAGATTATAAGGTAAAACAAGCTGCTTTACATTCCTCTGAGACTTAGCCTAAAGGCTGCTCTCCGCAGTTACCACTAGGATAGCTTTCTTTAAAAGGTTGTCTTAAACCTATCTACCATAAGAGTCGAATTGGACTGGTGCAAGGTGGCCACTATAACTAGTGACCAGCATATGCCAGGACAACTTCTCACACTTTGCACATGAAATTAGAGTTTGGTTGGCAGGCAGATGCACCATCAAAGTTCAGTTCATTTTTGGCTTGAGGGTGCATGAGGACCTGGAACTGAGCCAGAGCCAGGCATCATGGCTCAGGCTTTCACCAGCTTACTCGACTCCAGAAAGAGGGAATCGGACTTTACAGTAGGTAAGGAGCTCTGAGGCAAAGCTATGCCATCTGGGACGGGCTGGGTGATGTCTGCTAAGTGGCAATGAGACAAGAGGGTTAACCATAGTTAAACCTTTCCAAAAAATGTTAAGGAAAATATCTTGTGCGAGTCATATGTGATCTAGGTGTTGCACCATGAGAAGCCCACTTTAATGATAAATGTACCCTTTTGTTCGTATAAGGGAAATGGAATAATCAAAACATACCAGAAATGATTTCGTATCATTATGCACATCTGCACACCAATTAAATCTCAATCACATTAAATGTGTGGCCCTGGCCGGATCCCTATGGACTGCCAATAGCCCCGCCCCCTAACACTGCCCAAGCCCAAGCCCCACCCCAAGCCCCGTCCCCTAGCTAACATCTCAATTTGTTGAGTACCTGCACTTATTTTTTTCCATTTAAAGCACTGGGTATAATGACTGTAAAGCAGTGGCGTAATGAAACTTGAGTGGGCCCCCACCCTGCAAAGTAAATGAAGGCCCCCCTCCCGGCCCACACCTACCACTTTGCCACACCACTAAAAAATACAGCATATCAAACTACACTAACTGGTTCAAGACTAGGGCTGGGCGGAATTTGCGGAATGCCTCTTCGCGGAATTTTGAAAAAAAATTGTGGAAAATGAGCGCACAACCTGAGGGACCGTGTGCCCGGGACTGGGGTCCCTCGTGCTTGGGCAGGCTCCCCTATCTCCCCGGCCTGGCTGCGTTGAGAAGCAGGGACCGGCCCCGGGCCTCCTGATTTTTGGTCAGGGCCTGGGATCCCACGTCCTGCGGCCTGCCAAGTGTCCATCTGCCCGGGACAAGGGACCCTGGTGCAGAGCCCCGGAGCCCTGCAAGGGCAGGCGGGAGCCCTACCGCTATGGCTCGGTGTGGGCAGCTGGGAGTCCTTTCGGTCCCGGCCATCTGGTCGCACCTTTCCCTCGGCCATCTGGTCGCGCGCAATGCTTTCCAATGGGGCGACCAGATGGCCGGGCCGGCCTGGAAGTCCCGATGAGGGTCCATTCGCCTCGCGGATCCCAGCCAGGGCTCCAGAAGCCCGGGCGCGTCCGCGCCTAGGGTCCCCTCCGTCACTCGGAGCGCGAGGGTTACAAGAAAGGTGGGTAGCCTTCCTCCGGATTAGTAGGGGCAGAGTATGCCGGGACACCCCTCCTGGGGATTGCGGTTCTCAGGTGGGGACCAGATGGGCCAAGCCCGGACGACACTTCCCCGGGGCGTCCGGTGCTCCCTCCTCTAGCCCGCGGCGAGGCAAAGTGCCCAGGACGGGCTCCATGGGTCCCCCAGGCGTCCACTGAGGCCTGCAGCCCCAAAGCCCTGCAGCCCTGGAGCCCTTCAGCCCGGAGCCCTGGAGCCCTGCAGGCCCAGAGCCCTGCAGGCTCGGAGCCCTGCAGGCCCGGAGCCCTGCAGGCCCGGAGCCCTGCAGCCCCGGAGCCCTGCAGCCCCGGAGCCCTGCAGGCCCGGAGCCCTGCAGCCCCGGAGCCCTGCAGCCACCGAGGCCTGCAGCCCCAAAGCCCTGCAGCCCTGGAGCCCTTCAGCCCGGAGCCCTCGAGCCCTGCAGGCCCGGTGCCCTGCAGGCCCGGAGCCCTGCAGCCCCGGAGCCCTGCAGGCCCGGAGCCCTGCAGCCCCAGAGCCCTGCAGCCCCGGAGCCCTGCAGGCCCAGAGCCCTACAGCCCCGGAGCCCTGCAGCCCCGGAGCCCTGCAGGCCCGGAGCCCTGCAGGCCCAGAGCCCTGCAGCCCTGGAGCAATGCTTTCCAATGAGGCGACCAGATGGCCGGGCCGGCCTGGAAGTCCCGATGAGGGTCCATTTGCCTCCTAGATCCCAGCCAGGGCTCCAGGAGGCCGGCCGCGTTCGCCCCTAGGGTCCCCTCCGTCACCCGGAGCGCGCGGGTTACAAGAAAGGACGGTAGCCTTCCTCCGGATTAGTAGGGGCAGGGTATGTCGGAACACCCCCCCCCCCCCCGAGGCCGGCAGTTCCTTGCCGGGGACCAGATGGGCTACGCCCAGGCAACATCCTCCCAGGCCTCCGGGGCTTCCCTCGTCCGGCCCGCGGCGTGGCAAAGTGCCCAGGGACGGGCTCCACGGGTCCCGGGCAGTCCTCCGCCGGGCGCCCGGGCCCCAAGAGCTCCGGTTGTCCTCCCCGTGCCTGAGGCCCAACCGGGGTCC